>NC_133328.1:438500775-439145775 GCF_042186555.1 Aquarana catesbeiana | reverse complement strand
GACAGTGATCGATCGATACTGCACTTGGGTGGGCTGGACTGGGCCGGGCGGAGGGGCAAAACGCAGGTGCTAGCAGGTATCTGGGTTGATCCCGCTAACACTGCGTTTTTGGGAACCCTAAACTGCTGGGGACGCTAGTATAGATCTGATCGGATCAGATATTGATCCGTTCAGATACTATACCACTAAAGGAGGCGTATGCTGCGTGCGTGGGTGTTAGCGGTACTGGCGCTAACCTGACGCTGCCTGGGGCCGGTGCTTGCTAGTTCACCAAAATGCTACCAAAAAAACTGTTAGCGATCGCAGGGATCAGGCCTGACTCTGCGAACGCTGCAGTTATGCGTTTAGTGCCTTGTAAGTGTCAGTGATCGATCGATACTGCACTTGGGTGGGCTGGGCTGGGCCGGGCGGAGGGGCACAACGCAGGTGCTAGCAGGTATCTGGGCTGATCCCGCTAACACTGCGTTTTTGGGAACCCTAAACTGCTGGGGACGCTAGTATAGATCTGATCGGATCAGATATTGATCCGATCAGATACTATACCACTAAGGGAGGTGTACGGTGCGTGCGTGGGTGTTAGCGGTACTGGCGCTAACCTGACGCTGCCTGGTGCTTGCTTGCCAGTTCACCAAAATGCTACCAAAAAAACTGTTAGCGATCGCAGGGATCAGGCCTGACTCTGCGAACGCTGCAGTTATGCGTTTAGTGTTTTGTAAGTGACAGTGATCGATCGATACTGCACTTGGGTGGGCTGGGCGGAGGGGCAAAACGCAGGTGCTAGCGGGTATCTGGGCTGATCCCGCTAACACTGTGTTTTTGGGAACCCTAAACTGCTGGGGACGCTAGTATAGATCTGATCAGATCAGATATTGATCCGATCAGATACTATACCACTAAGGGAGGCGCATGCTGCGTGCGTGGGTGTTAGCGGTACTGGCGCTAATCTGACGCTGCCTGGGGCGACGCATATCACCGCCGGGCGATCAGGGGGCTAAACCTTTATTAGGTAATAAACGGCGGGTGCCCTGACACTATAAAAAATAAACGAACTAACCTGCGTCACCCGTAACGGTTATACGGTGATCAGTGGTGAAAGGGTTAACTAGGGGGCAATCAAGGGGTTAAAACATTTATTAGGTAGTATATGGGGGTCCCTGTCACTATAAAACGCTGACGGCGAACCTAAATATTTACCTCACTAACTAGCGTCACCAGCGACACTAATACAGCGATCAGAAAAATGATCGCTTAGCAACACTGGTGACAGGGGGTGATCAAGGGGTTAAAACTTTATTAGGGGGGGTTAGGGGGGTACCCTAGACCTAAAGGGGGGTAATACTCACTGTCCCAACACTGTAACTGTCACAAACTGACACTATGCAGTAATCAGAAAAAAAAAAAAAAAAAAAAACCTGCTGGTGTCAGTTTGTGACAGGGGGGGGGGGGTGATTGGGGGGGGATCGGGGGGCGATCGGGGGGGGGATCGGGGTGTTTTGTATGCCTGGCATGTTCTACTGTGTGTGTAGTGTGTTGTGCACTCACATTGATGTCTTCTCCCCTCGGCGCTGGAACGGAAAATACCGAGCCGAGGGGAGATGACATCATTTCCTTTGCTGCTGTTTAGCATACAGCAGCAAAGGAGTGTTCCCATTGGCCGGCGGCGATCGCGAGGGGGGGGCCACGAACGGATGGCCTCCCCCTCATCTCGGATCGCCGGGGAACAGAACGGGACCGCTTCGGGCACCGGGGGGGGGTCCGATCGGACCCCCCACCCGCGAGAGGCAAATCACGTACATGTACGTGATTTTGCCTGCCCGTGCCGCCTTGCCGACGTAAATCGGCGTTAGGCGGTCCTTAAGTGGTTAAGTCTAGAGCCATTTGGAGGTACCTCCCTATCTTATAATGGGTAGAACCTATTTTGGGTAGGAATATCATACCAGTACTCTGAATCACCTCTATTTCCCTCTTGGTAGTCGGATGTATTATATTGATCATATCACCATCTGTAAAATGGGGGTTCATATGCCTGATTGTTGAGATAGGGATTGTTCCAAAAATTTCTTGTAACCGGTCCTCTATAGGGGGATTTATAGGAGGGATGTCCACTCTTCCTCTGTGGTTTGGAATTCTGATAGGAATTAGGTGGACCTCTTACCGGGGATCTGTAGTAGACCCTCCTCTTAGGATGTGTGTCAGAAGTATTCTGGTCTAAAGGTGGCCCATTTGATGCCCCACCCTGAGTCACAATATCAGAGAATGTCTTAAAACCCCTGGCCCCTATGAAGTTCTTTTGAGGCAGAATAATACATTCAGGGTTGCTTTCCTAGTTCAGTCAACACCCTTAATAATGCATCGGCCTTAGCATACCTTGACCCAGGTCGATATGAGATGATAAAATTAAACCTGGAAAAGAACAGTGACCAACGTGCTTGTCTAGAAGACATCCTCTTGGCAGAACTAATGAATTCTAGATTTTTGTGATCAGTGAGAATAGTTACTGGATGCTTAGCACCTTCCAGCAGATGCCTCTATTCAGAAAAGGCGTCCTTAATTGCCAGTTACTCCTTATTCCTGATGTGATAATTTCTTTCGGCTGATGACATTAAGCAAGAGAAATATACACAAGGATGATGCTGCATCTTTTCGCCTTTTCGCTGAGAAAGGATAGCTCCCACGGCAGAGTCTGAGGCATCCACTTCCCCTATAAAAGGTACTTCAGGATCGGGATGTACCAATATTGGTGCAGAAGTGAAAAGCTTAATAAAAGCAGTCTGTTCCCCAGCTGACCGCACAAAGGACATCCCTTTCTTTGTCAGCTGTGTAATTGGTGCTATCACTTTAGAGAAGTTTCTTATGAATTTTCTGTAGAAGTTGGCAAAACCAACAAATTGTTGTATCTTTTTAACATTTCTAGGGGCAGGCCAAGCTACCACTGCTTTGATCTTCCCAGGATCCATGCTTACTCCTTCAGAAGAAATAATATATCCCAAGAACTGCATCTGGGTTTGTTCAAACTCACATATTTCTCCAATTTAATATAAAGTTGGTTCTTCCTTAGCCTTTCAAAGACAGTGCAAACATGTTTCAGATTTTCCTCCAGGTTATTAGAAAAGATGAGAATTTCATCCAGATAAACAATCACAAACTGGTCCAATAGGTCTTTAAAAGCATCATTGATGAAGTGTTGGAAAGTGGCAGGGGTGTTGCAGAGGCCAAAAGGCATAACCAGGGACTCAAAATGGCCATATCTGGTTCTAAAGGCGGTTTTCCATTCGTCTCCTTGACTTCTGCAGATGAGGTTATATGCCCCCCGTAAGTCTAGTTTGGTGAAGACTTTGGCAGAGTGGCATCTTTCCAATATTTCAGGGAAGTGGATAGCGGTTTTTAATAGTGATTTTATTCAAGTCCTGGTAGTCAATGCATGGACGCAAGGTGGAATCTTTCTTTGCAACAAAAAACAGGGCTGCCCCTGCAGGAGATGTTGAGGGTCTAATGAAGCCCTTCTCTAAATTCTCATCAATCCATTCCCTGAGAACCTTTAATTCAGGTTCTGAAAGATTGAAAAGGTGACCAAAAGGTATTTCAGCCCCTGGGAGCAGTTCAATGGGACAATCATATGGCGATGGGGAGCTAACTGATCGGCATTCTTCTTATCACAGACATCCCTGAACTCATGATATTGTGGAGGCAGGTTGTCATATGACTGCTTAGTAACAACATCCACCTGTGATTCCTCGACTGGCAAATAACTTGTTTCACAAGGTTCTCTACAGAATTCCTTGCAATGGGGAGATGTAAAATTTATAATCCGTGCTTCCCAGTTGATGGAGGGATTATGGGTGGAAAACCAAGGAATGCTCAGGATGACAGGAAATTTGAGTGACGTAATCAGCTGAAAACTGATGGTCTCATGATGGTTAGTCTGAAATTGCAGTACCAAAGGGACTGTTTCATGGGCAACAGGTCCTGAAGTTAAGGGTGAACCATCGACCGTCTCCATATCGATAGGAGCAGACTTATTTCTTGTTTGGATATTATTGCTGTGGGCAAATTCTATAAAGTTCCCCCCCAGCCCTAGAGTCCAGCATAGCAGAGCAAGGAATTTCAATACTATCAGAGATTAATTTAATAGGGATGATAAAATGAGATAGTACAGAATTGACTTTATTCTGCTCGTGAATCAATGGGGAGATTGACAGGGTAATAGAGTTTATTTGTTTCGGCATGCTCACATCAGTCGCCGCAATTGTTCTTCTAACCTTGTTAGAACAGTTAACTGCACAATGCCCAAAGTCCCCACAATACAAAACACAGGTTTTCTAAACGTCTACTCTCTTTCTCCTGAGTAGAAATGGATCTCGTAAGTGCATCAACCTGCATAGGTTCATCTGTATCAGAATCTGGAGAAACTCTTGGATCCTTCTAAACAAATTGACTGGTAGAGAAATGCATGCCACCATTACTTTCAAACATTCCCAGTCTCTCCTTCCTGTAGTGATATAGTAGTGGGTAGATAATTAATTCGTTGTTATTAGTATGATGCAAATCATTTCCAGCAGCAACTCAATTCTTCCAGAGAGATGCATTTATTGAAACTTCAGAGAGAACAAAGTCCATAAGATACTTGCAACAGATGACAAAATCCAACAGAGTAAATATAAAATAGGTCACTGGCTATTTGTGCAGTATTCATACACCTTCAGAGAACCCAGTTCGTTCTGTCACCCCTTTAGCCAGAATGGGTTGCCTTTTTATACACCTTATACACTGAAGGGCTGAGCAATTCGATTGATTGTTTCTATTAGGCCTTGACCTGCTTCTGTCTTTCAGAGTGACAGATAATGACCCCTAGCCGTAAACAGCTACAGTCATAAACTGCTCTGATTTTCATTCTTGCATATTAAAATTAACATAGCACAGAGTCACTATCTGTCCCGTTTGATATGAGCAGTAAATATTGTTTGGTTAGTATCCCCTTTCATCAATAAGTCCCCTTTGAAATGCATAATTAGATAAACAGATACCAATGTGGCCCTGCACAACATTAACATCCTTTTGATGCATAAAATGGATTTGTCCTGGAATGTTTGTATGTGATACATGTATACACATAACACAATATATAAAATACATACACACACATGCATGTGTATATATATATATATATATATATATATATATATATATATAAATATACTACACTTCCTCCTTTCTGTAAATCTTTGAGTCTCCACTCTGGCAAGCTCTTCTTTTACCTGTTCAGAAAGCCCTTGGCGGTACTGACTTTTTTGCGCTGCTGGGTTCTGCTGGGTTCCAAGTGGTATCTGTGATCCAACGTCTGAATATGGCTGTGTACTCAGCAACAGAACGTTTACCCTGCCGTAAACTATGCAACTTTGCTTCAGCAGTAGCACAACGGTTGGGATCATCAAAAACCTGATTCATCGCGGCCTCAAAAGTCTGGAAATTATTCAGCGTGGCACTGTCTTGTTCTATATAAGGGAAGGCCCAGGCTAGAGCTTCCCCAGTCAGGAGGTTGATAACAAACATTACCTTCTGTTTTTCAGAAGTGAATGCAGCAGGTCGCATTTGGAAATATATTTGACACTGTTTAAGAAAACCTCTGTAATGGCGGCGATCTTCATTAAATTTGGGTGGGTGAGGCATATGTGCGTTAGCATCATCTTGGGAATGAAGGTCCAGCTATTGTTTTTGCAGAGCACGGATCGCTTCATGTTGCCCTTTCACCACACTTTTCAGTCCGGCAAATTTTTCTTGGTAGGTGACACCAGACTCCTGCAGCTTCACATTTGCTATAACGGCCTTAATGTTATAGGTCAGGTTAATCTGTCACAATCAGGAATCAGGCTTGAAGACCTGCTATAGCAGTTGCACAACTACCACCGACCAGCAGGATAGGTACACAGGCGGTCACCCTGGCAGATGACACAGGCTCACCTGAGGTGCGGAGTATAAGTACTAACCAGTATTCACCAGAGCTCCTGATGGTGGAGATGGATTTAGCTGCTTGTTAGTACCAGGTCGCGGTCCTCAGGTTTGTCCCACAAGTATGTGAGCAAGCCGGGGTCCAGTAGCGGATGAGCAGATAAGGATCAAACAGTAGCATGGTTAGTAAACAAGCCAAAAGCTTGGTAACGAACAGTTGCATCAAGAAGTAGAGTAGTTAAGGAACAAGCCAAGGGTCAAACGAGTGGTAGCAAAATACAGATGGCAGCAGGGAAGACAAGAGCAAGGCACTGGCATAGAAGGCACAATAACCTGGTAAAGAGGAAGTACTGAGACAAGGCTTACGTTGGAAGTTCAAGGAGTTCAAGGTTCAACAGCAATCAAGACACAAGGCAAGGTTGTCTATTGGATCAGGTAGGATTGTCCAAAAGATCAGGCAGGGAGCTTAGCTTTCCAGAATCCCAGATAGCTCAGTGTGAAGAGTCAACACCGGACACAGAATAGGTCCCAGGTTCAAGCCCTGGTCCTGACAGTCTGACCTGCCTACCGGGACGTTCGATAGTCAGTGGTATTGACTCGGTTGCATCATGGGTGGGCAGGTATATAGGCCATTATCTTCAACCCTTGGTTCAAAAAATGCCATTGAAGATATGAGACATACTATAAATTTACTATCAAATATTAAAGCCTCATACACATGATCAGATTTTCTGCAGACAAAACCTCTGACTTTTGTCCGAAGGCGTGTGCCTGGATTTTGTCTTGCGTACAAACAGCAAGGTATTGTCAGCCAACAAACATGAACGTAGTGACGTACTATGTGGTTTTTCAGCTCTTTAGCGCCACCCTTTGGGCTCCTTCTACAAAGTTTGTGTTAGTAGAAGTTTGGTGAGCGTTGATTTGCGCTTTTGATTTCGCACTTTTCATTTAGCGCTTTTCAGTTTGCGGTTTTTATTTCGTGCTTTTCAGTTCGTTTCTGAACGGCTGTTCGTCAACCAGACATGTTGCGGAATCGGAAGAGATAACGTGTTATTTATTTTTGGCCTTGGAGTTATTGCTTTGACCCAAGTCCAGTCCAGGAACAAGAGGAGGAGGAGTTCTTAGACCAAAAATTGGTTGCTTTATTAATCTTGACCAATTATGTCATATGCCTTTGCTGCGGGAGGTCCAGGAGAATAATCCAGATGAATTTTCGGAATTATCTCCGGATGACAGACCCCTGCTTTCACCAACTCTTGGCAATGTTGACCCCCTATATTAAGAAGTAGGACACATGCATCAGGCTTTTATTTTATCTTTTGGCTGAATAATAATGATTTGATTTGTTATATTTTCTATATTTTTGGATGCATAGAATGCACTTTTTGGTTAAGTTCTATTGGAAGATAGCATGTCTAATTTTTTTTGTTTTCTTTTTTTAATGCACAATAAAAAAAATGTGGAGAATAATACTTGGCTATGTGTTTTACTTCAAATGACAGTTTGGGAGTAGGCAGTTACATTTTAAAAAATATAATGCAAAATTGACAAGGGACACCAACATAGTTGTATCTTTGATCTTGAAAACTACGGAATAACGGTGTTGTGGTAACTTGCCCAAAAAAAAGAAAAAAAAGCATAATAATATTATTCTTGATAGCACTAGAAAAAAAACCTTTGAAAATTTGCTTACAATAACTCCATCAGTATCACCAGGAAAGCAACTTCATTATTATCCCATTAAAGAAGAAGAGAATTGTGCGTTGCATTTCGAGATTTCATAATTTGCCATGTCACGAATGTTAATTCTCCATTACGAACGCTAGTTTACAAGACCAACTGCTCTGCTTCCAGCTTGTCCTTGCTTCTGAGCATGCGTGTCTGTACTTTGGACTTTCGTCCGACGGACTTGTGTACACATGCTCGGAAAATCCAACAGACATTTATCCGTGGAAAATTTTAAAACCTGCTAGCCAACATTTGTCTGCTGAAAATCCGACAACAATTGTCTGATGGAGCATACAAATGGTCAGATTTTCTGCCAACAGCCTGTTATCACACGATTCCCATCGGAAAATCCAATCGTGTGTACGAGGCTTTAGGAAGGATTGTGACTCGTTACAGCATAACAAAGTATCTTGATTGTATACGATCATACCACATCATTTGGGTCTTGAAGCTGTAAAGTTCCATTTGGATCGAAAATCTGGTGTCCCTAAGAAATAATTGGACTTTATTATGGAACTTCTTGAGTTTGCAGCAACACACAATTATTTTTGGTTTGAGGATCAATTCTATCGTCAGGATAGAGGAGTGGCCATGGGGGGCTAAATATGCCCCAAGCCTGGCCAATCTGTTTATGGCCAAATGGGAGGAGGATGTCATCTGTGTTCAGGATAGACCCCAGCTAGTCCTATGGGCTAGGTACATAGATGACATCCTCCTCCTATGGGCTGGCAACTATCTTGAACTGCAGAATTTTATGGGATTTCTGAATGATAACAATAGAGGGATAGTTTTGAATTTTGAGGCTAGTACCCAAGAGATAAATTTTTTGGACCTAAATATTATGGTTAAAAATTAGAAGTTTATCATGTTCACCTATTTTAAACCAATAGACAGGAATTCATATATTCCTGTGGACAGCTGCCACCGTGACTCTTGACTGAGGTCGCTACCAAAAAGCCAATATATGCGAACAAGTAGAAAAAACTGTACTGAGCTGGATGAATTTAAGATACAGTCAGCTGTTTTAACTAATAAGTTTACTGAGAAGGGATATAATCCAGTGTCCCCTCATAGGACTTTTAACCAGATTCAGGAAATGGATAGGTCACATGAGATAGAGCCATTCATCACATGCTCCACCACAGGGGTTGTGTATCTATTGCAGTGCCCCTGTGGACTCCAATATGTGGGCAGGACAGGTGAGGTTAAATGAACACATTAATAACATTAGAAAAGGTTTTAAGAACCATTCTGTGTCAAAGCATTATGATTTGGTACACAATAGGGACCCTTCTAATATCTTGTTTTTAGGTATAGATAGGTACAGTCCTCACTGGAAAGGTAGTTCTCTAGTTAGGGAGATATCCAAGTTAGAGATGGCCTGATACATAGGTTAAATCTTATGTTCCCTATGGTCTAAATGTGGATACTAATGTAAATACATTTATAAATAATTTTTGAATTTTGTATTCAATATAGATTTATGTTAAACATGTAAACTTGTATCTGAGTCTTGGTCTGCCTTATGGGGTTGTATCTAAGATTTTTAGGGATATTTACTTTCTTGCCCTTAGGGAATTCTACCCTATTTGCTTAGGACCATATTTTAGGACCATATCAATATATATAGTAATTCGATTTTGGCCCACTAGATGTAACTCTTGAGTGTTTAGGATGTGACACCTGGCACACATTACTCTTTTTCCAGTTTCCAGCAGTGTGTGTCAGGGAGTTATACCACAAGTGTATTGACCTCATTGACTTGTGGGCAGCAAAATTGTATTTTTCTTTGTTTTTTCTCATTTAATTATACATGAGGTTTGTGAGAGAAATGGGTGGGTTGTATAGGTAGTTTTTTAAATAAAGTTGTATTTTAATTTAATTAAAAATACTCCAAAATATGCAGCTAGTTCCTGTTTTTTTGTGGCTTTTATTTATTCAATTAATTATTTTATAATGTCAATTTTTGAATAAACTATTTGATTAATATTATCAGAGGGTTAAATTGTGTTGATCTCATTGTTTTTATTGTAAGATAAAAATGTTTCGCTCTTAATTCCACTGGGTGGTTTACGATCTTCCGTCCGTTAGAATATAATTTTAGAAAACCTTGGGTATGGTTAAGCCCGTAAAATAACAAATATCTCTCTCCTATATTGGGATTTGAGGTTTGTTAATTACTGGGTCATATAAATGGTTTTAAGTTCTGTCCTTCTCTTTGCAAGTGAAAGTGAGGCTTGGTTTCAATACAGCCTTCTAGCCTTCTAAAGAGCCTTATAATCGCCATCCGAGGCTCAGATTGAGGTGTGGCGAAGCTGTAAAGTATAATAAGTGGTGACTCCACCCATGCCCCTGGACGATGTCAAATGTATGATGAAACGCGTAGGGAGAAGCGACATGCTGATGTCACCGTTGTACCCATGTCCCGGAAGGACGGGTTTTGTGTATGTGTACCGGCCTACGCATATGAATTAAGTTTGTTTTAAAGTGTGTGTTTTATACCACAATCTTGTAAGTGCAATCTTTATTTGAGTACAGTGGGGACAGAAAGTATTTAGACCCCCTTAAATTTTTCACTCTTTGTTATATTGCAGCCATTTGCTAAAATCATTTAAGTTAATTTTTTTCCTCATTAATGTACACACAGCACCCCATATTGACAGAAAAACACAGAATTGTTGACATTTTTGCAGATTTATTAAAAAAGAAAAACTGAAATATCACATGGTCCTAAGTATTCAGACCCTTTGCTGTGACACTCAAATATTTAACTCAGGTGCTGTCCATTTCTTCTGATCATCCTTGAAATGGTTCAACACCTTCATTTTAGTCCAGCTGTGTTTAATTATACTGATTGGACTTGATTAGGAAAGCCACACACCTGTCTATATAAGACCTTACAGCTCACAGTGCATGTCAGAGCAAATGAGAATCATAAGGTCAAAGGAACTGCCTGAAGAGCTCAGAGACAGAATTGTGGCAAGGCACAGATCTGGCCAAGGTTACAAAAAATTCTGCTGCACTTAAGGTTCCTAAGAGCACAGTGGCCTCCATAATCCTTAAATGGAAGACGTTTGGGACGACCAGAAACCTTCCTAGAGCTGGCCGTCTGGCCAAACTGAGCTATCGGGGTAGAAGAGCCTTGGTGAGAGAGGTAAAGAAGAACCCAAAGATCACTGTGGCTGAGTTCCAGAGATGCAGTCGGGAGATGGGAGAAAGTTGTAGAAAGTCAACCACCACTGCAGCCCTCCACCAGTCGGGGCTTTATGGCAGAGTGGCCCGACGGAAGCCTTTCCTCAGTGCAAGACACATGAAAGCCCACATGGAGTTTGCTAAAAAACACCTGAAGGACTCCAAGATAGTGAGAAATAAGATTCTCTGGTCTGATGAGACCAAGATAAAACTTTTTGGCCTTTATTCTAAGCGGTATGTGTGGAGAAAACCAGGCAATTCTCATCACCTGTTCAATACAGTCCGAACAGTGAAGCATGGTGGTGGCAGCATCATACTGTGGGGGTGTTTTTCAGCTGCAGGGACAGGACGACTGGTTGCAATCGAGGGAAAGATGAATGCGGCCAAGTACAGGGATATCCTGGACGAAAACCTTCTCCAGAGTGCTTAGGACCTCACACTGGGCCGAAGGTTTACCTTCCAACAAGACAATGACCCTAAGCACACAGCTAAAATACGGAGCTTGCTGCGGGCACGCGTGCGCCCGCTGGTCGCCTCTTAAAGGGCAATGTACAGATACGTAGTTATGCCTGTACGAGCCCTTCTGCTGCAGTATATCTGCGTGAGGCGGTCGACAAGCGGTTAAAAAAGATGAAAATAATATGACATTGTACATAAAAAATTGTTGAATGATCCTTTGAGCAGAAACACATGTATTTAAATTAAAACAGTGTATAATTTATAATTATAGTATCATTTTCTTGTGCATGCATAGCACAGGGCTTTCTTAACCTCCCTGGAGGTATGATTATGTCAGATTTGTGATGCTCAAAGTGGTACAATGTTTTGCATGGAAATTTGGCGTTTTATATTGTAGGCCTGTAATTCTTAGGAATAACACACTTAAATCTGTCCAAACAAGAGTCTAGTGGACAGGCCAGGTATGATAAAGTTTGAAACACAAAATCATAAATTATAATATAATAAATAACTATAAATAATTATAACAAATAATAATATAATAATAATAAAAAATATTCAATAATGTAATCAAATCAAAAACACTGAAATGTGCTCAGTTGCAGAATTGTCGCTCTCATTATTTTCAGTGTCTGACAAATTTCCCCACGAATAATTATCGCTCAATTCTGCAAGTGATTCTATTTTATTATCGCTTTTTTCTAGCTGGTCATAAACTGCTTTTGATGTAAAGGGACACTTTTTGGTTGCTATGGACAATATCCAGTTTCCAGGCAGAAAGAACAGTATATATAATATAAAACTGCATGCAGGGCAGTGGACAAACCACTAGGGACAAAAGGGAGGTGAAATAATGTGATACAGTAATGTAATCTTTAAGATTACAGTGTACTGTATGTATTGTGTGTTTTTCACTTTTTTAATTTGGCGCTGTGCTCTGTTCCAGTGTGTCGCAATGCTCGCAGGGAAGGGAGCTCGGCACTGTGATAGATCCGGCGGAGGACACGGCTCACACACACAGCGGGGAGACATTGTAGGATCCTGGGGACAAGGTAAGTAACTTTGCCTGGATCCTGCGATGGGATCCCGAGTGTGGCTCAGGGTTACCACTTTTGATATGGGAAATTCACCCTGAGCCACACTCAGGATTACCGGCCGCTAAGGAGGTTAATACATCTTGGCTTGATCTCTGCTGGCTTTATGCTTTCCACACGTCCTTCCTAGTATGTAATTATGCTCCAACTTTTACATAAGGGTAAAGACCAGCACTTCACATTTATATTTAGTAAACCATGTAACATGTAACTGATAAAAGGGAAGGATAGAGGAAGATTAGGGTGGGGCTAATACTGATTATTACACACCCTTTTCCTGTCAAAGAATAAAAAACATCCTACAAAGAACTTCTTGTGGGAATGAATAAATCACCTTGAGACAGTAGAGCCATCTTCATTACCTCCCACTAACAGTGAATAAGTAAATGGAATAGGCAATGCCAGCTGGCATAGGAAAAATATACAATTTTGATACAACAAAAGCATAATACATAAACTTACTAGTAAGCATACATACAATATTTTTAACTTCCAATTTCAAAATGTTACTTTAGTTGTGTTCTAAATGTGCACTTCAATTTCATGCAAATGTTCTACTGTGCATATTCTGCCTATCTTTCTTTCTGATTCACTTTACTTACTTTATCAAGAATGTTTCCTTAGCTTTATGAAAAAGGTAAAGCTATGATAACTTTGAATATTCAATTATGTGCAGGTGAAATAACAAGAAAAACAGCTTTTGCTCTGCATTCTGTTAGATTATAGAATTTAACACAGTTTTGCTTTATTCGCAAAGCTAAATGAATAAATTAAATGAGCATTATTCATTTATTTAAACATAACTAGTAATATATTTGCATAAGTATAAGTTATATCAGTGTATATGGGAGGCTACCTACAAAATACTGAGGGGGGGAGATTAACTAAAACTGGTGCACAAAGAATCTGGTGCAGCTGGTCATAATAACCAATCCACTTCTATGTTCTGTTGTCAAAGCTTTATTGAACAAGCTGAAGTTAGAAGCTGATTGGTTACTATGCACAGCTGCACCAGATTCTGTGTGCACCAGTTTTATTAAATCTACCCCAGTGTATACCGTTGGTGGTATTTGACAACAGGTTTTGCTTTCACTTCATTAGGGACTTCTGGACTTGCCAATGTGAGAGGCAGAGAGCTAATAAAATAACACAATTCAATTACAGAGACCTAGCAATGCTTGCACTCAGCTCAGACAATAAAGTGTTGTGTTTACATTTTGTGGTTCACCATAAATAAAACCACACCAGGTCATAATTTTCTAGTGAGTGGCCACCCATCTATTTAGCACTCATGGTGAAGAGCTAAAAGTTTATTTTTTGAGTATCACATTTTGGTGTTGGGATTCATCACACATAGACTTTCTAGCTTGCTATACGTATATTTGCAATACATTTTATATGATTTACTGAACATCACTAGCACCTCAACCTTTAATATATTGTTTGCAGATTTAGGTATTTAGTATTATTCTTATATTCTGAGAGTCCGTTCTGGATAAGAGGTCAGTACTGCAGCTAGAGATAGTTTTTTTTTCTTATTACTATGACTGGGACATATATGGGCTGGAAAAATGAAGTTGGGCTTTACGTGGATACACTGAGCTTGTAGGGTCCCAAACCCCAAACAATTTGATTTATTATTGCCATTGCCAGTATATTGATATATTTTACTTGCTCATCGATATATATATATATATATATATATATATATATATATATATATATATATATATAAACAGTAAGTTTATATATATATACTATGTTTGCTAAGGAGAATATTTTTTACAATGTACATTTGCACTTGTAGTATCTGTGCATGTAAAATTATTCAAGCTAAGAAAACAAACTTTTATGTGCTCTAGGTATTTAGTAGCATTCTTACGGTGTTTGCATCTGTAAATGATGTAATTAATCACATAAGACAACTTTGGTTTTATATTAAAATGAAAATGGTTGCAGTTTGAAAATACATCTGTTTACAAGAACAGATTAATTTTTTTTGCTCAAAAACCAAACCAAGTGCTATGCTTCCTAGTCACAAACAAGTCTTTCAATTAAGGAAGCTGTCACCAACCTGCACCTGAGGGTTTTGCGCTTCCAAAACTAAATCAGAGCCAGTTCATTAATTAAGTGAAATGTTTAATTTGGATTTGTTTATTTCATGCTTTAGTAGTGCACAGATTTTTAGCTCACTTATCAATGCAGGAGAAAAGTAATAAACAAAGACGTATGCACAAAGAATGTGTATATGCAACACTCCCAATATCATGAAAAGTCCATAAGTCCATATAAAAATAAGGGAGATATACTGGTGAAGAAATCCAGGTGTCTCCTGCAGCTCCTGATAGAAAATCTGGGAAGGATGTACTCAATATGTAACAGAACACAGCACAGGAGTTAGAGGGATCAATATGGCATCACTTTATTCAACATAGTACACTTATGTCCCGTACACACGCTCAGAATTTCCAACAACAAATGTTCAATGGGAGCTTGTTGTCGGAAATTCCAACCGTGTGTAGGCTCCATCGGACATTTGCTGTTGGAATTTCTGACAACAAAAATTTGAGAGCTGGATCTCAAATTTTCCATCAACAAAATCCATTCTTGTAAATTCCGAGCGTGTGTAGACAATTCTGACGCACAAAATTCTATGCATGCTCTGAATCAAGTATGAGATGGAAGCACTCGATCTGGTAAAACTAGCATTCATAATGGAGATAGCACATTCGTCACTCTGCAAATTTTTAAATCTTTTAATGCATCACATTCTCTTCTTCTTTATAATGCTAGAATAATGAAGTTGTTTTACTGCTGACATTCACACAGAGTTCTGACAAACTGATTTCTTTAGTATTTCTTGTGATCTCCTGAATAATATTTTGTATTTTTTTCTTCAGATCTCCATAATAATGTTTCAAATTTTTTTATAGTGATTTTTTTTATTTATTTTTTTATCAAGATCTCCTGTTTTGTTAATATTTATATATTTTTTTAGTGATCTCCATAATATTTTTTGTTGTTTTGTCAAGTTACCACAACACCATTATTATCTTGTATTTTTTAACTTCAAGGAGATTGGTTGGTGTTGGTGTCCCTTGTTAATTTGACATTGTCTTTTTGAAATGTACCTGCCTACTCACAAACAAACTTTCCTTTTTGAAGTAAAACACATAGGCAAGTAATTGTGAAAAAAATAGACATTTATTAGGGGTCATAACAAAATAAAGAGGAAGGCAACGCTGGATAAACTGGTGAAATTGGCGAAGCCTTTGTACCCCAGGGCACACATCAACTATTTTACAGGCAAAATTGGTAGCCTGAGGAGTCCATATAATAGTGAGCACAATCCGGTCCAGGACTCCAAGAGATCAGGAACAGCAGCAGATGACATACAGTATCTCACAAAAGTGAGTACACCCCTCACATTTTTGTATATATTTTATTATATCTTTTCATATGACAACACTGAAAAAATTACACTTTGCTACAATGTAAAGTACTGAGTGTACAGCTTGTATAACAGTGTAAATGTGCTGTTCCCTCAAAATAACTCAACACACAGCCATTAATATATAAACCACTGGTGACAAAAGTGAGTACACCTCTAAGTGAAAATGTCCAAATTGGGCCCAAAGTGTCAATATTTTGTGTGGCCACCATTATTTTCCAGCACTGACTTAACCCTCTTGGGCATGGAGTTTACCAGAGCTTCACAGGTTGCCACTGGAGTCCTCTTCCACTCCTCCATGGTGACATCACGGAGCTGGTGGATGTTAGAGACCTCCTTCACCTTCCGAGGATGCCCCACAGATGCTCAATAGGGTTTAGGTTTGGATACATGCTTGGCCAGTCCACCACCTTTACCCTCAGCTACTTTAGCAAGGCAGTGGTCATCTTGGAGGTGTGTTTGGGGTAGTTATCATTTTGGAATACTGCCCTGCAGCCCAGTCTCCAAAGGGAGATCATGTTCTGCTTCAGTATGTCACAGTACATGTTGGTATTCATGGTTCTTTCAATGAACTGTAGCTCCCCAGTGCCGATAGCACTTATGCAGCCCCAGACCATGACACTCCCACTACCATGCTTGACTGTAGGCAAGACACACTTGTCTTTATACTCCTCACCTGGTTGGTGCCACACATGCTTGGCACCATCTAAACCAAATAAGTTTATCTTGGTCTCATCAGACCACAGGACATGGTTCCAGTAATCCATGTCCTTAGTTTGCTTGTCTCTTCAGCAAACTGTTTCCGGGCTTTCTTGTGCATCTTCTTTAGAAGAGGCTTCCTTCTGGGACGACAGCCATACAGACCAATTTGATGCAGTGTGTGGAGTATGGTCTGAGCACTGACAGGCTGAGAACACTGTACAAATGGAAGCACATTTTCACATTCTGCAATTACCTATCAAGATAATAGGAGAACAAAAAATATGTGTAAACCCCACGCCAAAAAATGTATCAGGTGTAACTAAATTAAATGTAAGCTGCTATCCCCCAAATTTGATAAAAAATTCCACTGCAAGTGGAAAAATATGTGATAGGGGGCGCTAAGTCTATATAAACAGTGAGCTGAATAGTGAATAGCATCTAGATAATTTTGCTCAGACAAACTTGATGTGAACACATCAGTGTACCATACAAAAAGGATAAATATATGTATAAATTAAATACCAAAAGTGCATATTACAAGAGAATGACAACCATCCAATCCCTGCATATATAGCAAAATAATAAAAACAATATGAAAAGTCCAATAAAAAATATATGGATGAAAAAGAGTCCACGTGCAATTGAAGATTATGCAGATCAATATATATAAATCTTCTGCTGTTGCAAAATATACAAATGAATATAGTTGAATATTCCTCTGTGTGATTGAACAACCTTCACCAGCTGTGTAACACACCCAAAGTGCTCTGTAAGTAGATGTCCGCTTACCAGAAGATGTTGACCTTTTTAATTAAAAAGAGGTCAATAATAGCCTTTAGCAAGAAATGGCTTGCTGCCATAGTATGGATATGCCCTGTGGGTAACCTCTTCCTCTCCCCCAGTGGAACGTCAGGCAATATATAGAAGGATACAAGAAGGACTAAAATAGTGTAATCCCATTTATTAATAAACCAATTAAAAACAGAAAGCCGAATGGCTGCTTACATTTGGAAGTGCCCTCGCCCGGCACTGAGGCTGTACCGTTTATAAAATCTGAAAGCTCTGTTCTGCGCGTGGCAGCTGGCGTGCGTTTCACCAACAGCTGCCAACAACCACTGGGACCGGAATGAGGAAAACGGGAACCGTAACGTACGTCGAGGCGTGCTTGGTTACGCAACCTTCATCCTCATTCCGGTCCCTGTGGTTGTCGGGTGATGGCTTGCCACATGCAGGTGTCCTGCCTCATAATATAAGGTGACAGCAAAGCCAACAAATGGTGAAAAACGGGGTCCGTCATCTGAAGATAATTCTGAAATCATCAGGATTATTCTCACGGATCTCCTGCAACAAAGGCATATGAAAGAATTGGTCATGCTGGAGTAACCAATTCTTCGTCCATGAACTCCTCCCAGCCCTGTTCATGGACTGGGCTTGGGTCAAAGTAAGAACCCCAACACCAAGCCCCTGCACAGCACGAACTCTACGACGAGGAAGTACCCACAACATGGCTAGAAAACGGTCAGCTGGTCAGAACAAACTAACAGAACGCACTGAAAAACAGAAAAGCCTGAGAAGAGCGAGCTGAAAATCAGAAACGAGTGGACAAGAAGGCACTGGATATCACAGGATGGTTCCAGTAATCCATGTCCTTAGTCTGCTTGTCTTCAGCAAACTGTTTGCAGACTTTCTTATGCATCATCTTTAGAAGAGGCTTCCTTCTGGGATAACAGCCATGCAGACCATTTTGATGCAGTATGTGGCATATGGTCTGAGCATTGACAGGCTGAACCCCACCCCCCCCCACCTCTTCAACCTCTGCAGCAATGCTGGCAGCACTCATACTTCTATTTCCTAAAGACAACCTCTGGATATAATGCTGAGCATGTGCACTCAACTGCTTTGGTTGACCATGACGAGGCCTGTTCTGAATGGAACATATCCTTTAAAAACCATAAAAACTGCTCTATGGTCTTGACCAACATGCTGCAGCTCAGTTTCAGGGTCTTGCCAATCTTCTTTAAGCATAGGCCATCTTTATGTAGAGCAACAATTCTTTTTTTCAGTTCCTCAGAGAGTTCTTTGCCTTGAGGTGCCATGGTGAACTTCCAGTGACCAGTATGAGAGAGTGAGAGTGATAACACCAAATTTAACACACCTGCTCCCCATTCACACATGAGAAACCTTGAAACTCTAATGAATCACATGACACCGGGGAGGGAAAATGGCTAAATGGGTCCAATTTGGACATTTTCACTTAGGGGTGTACTCACTTTTGTTGCCAGTGGTTTAGACATTATTGGCTGTGTGTTGAGTTATTTTGAGGGGACAGCAAATTGACACTGTTATACAAGCTGTACACTAAATACTTTACATTGTAGCAAAGTATAATTTCTTCAGTGTTGTCACATGAAAAGGTATAATAAAATATTTACAAAAATGTAAGGGGTGTACTCACTTTTGTGAGATACTGTATATACCATAGTTAGTGGACTCTATACATTTTCTACAGACTAAATAATAAACACATTTGGGTTATTTTCACCAAAGAAATGTAGCAGAATACATTTTGCCCTAAATGTATGAAGAAAGATTATTTATTTGCAAAAGTTTATAACAGAAATTAGGAAAAAAACACATTTTTTCAAAATATATTTCATTTAGAAGATACCACCAAAAGAAAGCTCTATTTGTGTGAAAAAAATATAAAAAAAAAATGTCTTATGGGTACAGTTGGAGACATTGTTGTGGGAGAACTGTGATCTCTCTAAGAGGTTTAACATGTCTTTAGATAGTGATATGTCCATGGCACACTGGCAATTTTGTCACTAGCAACAACTCATCATCAACAGGATCGTTAAGAAGTGCAGAGAAAACAATTATCACCTGTTTCCATGCATTGCTTCCTTGCTGAAGGAAACACTGCCATATTTCTCTAACTAGCCTTCATCTGACCAGCAAAGGATCTATAGTGATCCTATTACTGGTGAATTGTCACCAGCCACAGAATTTCTAGTGTGCTATCTGTGACAGACCGCCTGTCACACCGCTTTGGTGCCTCCACCAAGATACAGCTTCCTCCACTCTGGAACTGGGAACTAGATATTATAGCTGATCATTGCACCCAAGCACCAGATGGCATTAGTTTAGGTACAAACTGGAACTGACTTTATTGCAAACTCATGCAGAATATATACCACACAAACTCAGATAAGAGCTTGATCACATTATCCTAAACAATGCAAACTTTAAACTTTAAAGTAAAATCATTAGTACATCCAACAGTACATCTAATGAACAGCTAACATAAACATAAACAGTAGGCTAATCAACAGCTAGCAACCAACATCTAACAATGATCTAATTAACAGTAAGCTAATTAACAACTAATCACCTAGCCAAGCCTAGGTGACTCAGGTCAGTGCCCACCCAGACAGTTCGGCACCAGTTCCCCAGAAAGAATACCCAGGGCTGCCCAAATCTCATTAACCAGCTTTCTTTTCACATCCATCTTCTCACTGAGTTTCAAGTTGGCAGAGACCATCATGGCTTCCTTGACTGTTAAATGTGGCAATGTCATCCTGCATTCTATAACAGGGCATCTTCCTGAATGCTTGTAGCTCCCTAAAGCCAGGGCCCATAGTCAGTAAGCAAGAGGCTAACCTGCAGTCCCCTCTAAAAGCGCCTGTCCCAGTTGGGTCTGTCTCACTGACTTTATTGCAAACTCATGCAGAATATATACCACACAAACTCAGATAAGAGCTTGATCACATTATCCTAAACAATGCAAACTTTAAACTTTAAAGTAAAATCATTAGTACATCCAACAGTACATCTAATGAACAGCTAACATAAACATAAACAGTAGGCTAATCAACAGCTAGCAACCAACATCTAACAATGATCTAATTAACAGTAAGCTAATTAACAACTAATCACCTAGCCAAGCCTAGGTGACTCAGGTCAGTGCCCACCCAGACAGTTCGGCACCAGTTCCCCAGAAAGAATACCCAGGGCTGCCCAAATCTCATTAACCAGCTTTCTTTTCACATCCATCTTCTCACTGAGTTTCAAGTTGGCAGAGACCATCATGGCTTCCTTGACTGTTAAATGTGGCAATGTCATCCTGCATTCTATAACAGGGCATCTTCCTGAATGCTTGTAGCTCCCTAAAGCCAGGGCCCATAGTCAGTAAGCAAGAGGCTAACCTGCAGTCCCCTCTAAAAGCGCCTGTCCCAGTTGGGTCTGTCTCACCATCGTCTCTTACATCCCTTGCATCATTACTTAGCATATATGTATTTAACAGAAAAAAATAAGGGTGCTTGTATTTCATTTAGCGTTTTTATTTATTTAGGATAAACACAGAAATGTAATAATATAAGTTACAGATAGTAATTGGAAGATATAAAAGCACAGGAGTTAGTAAAATATTTAAGTGGTTGTAAAGGCACAAGGTTTTTTACCTTTCTGCATTCTACCGGTGACATGTCTGCCAGGGTTTATTTCGCAGTGATTGGCCGGAGCCACGATAACTTCACAAGCAAGCCGTTTCTTCAGTGCAATTGGCAATTCTAAATACGGTACCGGGGTGATTCCTGCAAGCCCCTTCAAGCCATGAACGGAAATTTGCATAGGCCGGCATGAATGGGGTTAAAGCGGAATTATAACTAAGAAAAACAACTAACTTTTTTAAGCTCTCATTTCCTACTGAAATCTATCAAATGAAAATAAACCCACCCTTCTGCGTTGTTTGCAAGAAAATGTCATTTTTTGGCTAACTTTACTTTTAGGGATTTAGAGTCTGATGACACAATCCCATGCCTTCACATATTGTATGTAGCTAACCTAACACCTGCTGGTAAAGTGGACTGTGCTAAGCATATGCATTAGAAAGAAGGGCAACTACAACTGGATAATAAGTTACAGTCACATTTATACGTTATTAGTTGTACATTTTAGTAGTTATAATTTCGTGATTATAATTTGAAAAAGTATTATTATAGTGTTAAGATGCACCTTTTTTAGTGGAACTTTAATTTGGAAACTGGCTACAGCAGCATTTGCACATTATATGTGCACATTTGCACATTATGGTACACTTACCTTTTACATTTCTCTCCCCCATACAATGCAAGGTGCATATTAACACTCTACCTCCCTATTATGCCCTGTACACACGATAGGATTTTCCAATGGAAAATGTGTGATAGGACCTTGTTGTCAGAAATTCCGACCATGTGTAGGCTCCATCACACATTTTCCATAGGAATTTCCGACACACAAAGTTTGAGAGCTTGCTATAAAATTTTCCGACAACAAAATCCGTTGTCGGAAATTCCGATCGTGTGTACACAAATCGTTGTCAGAATGTCCGATCAATGCCTGACCGTGTGTACAGGGCATTACTGTTGTTACCATCTTCCTGCTCTTTGAGGTGGCCACGGTTGATGTATCTCCTGCATATGTGGGTTGGAACTACATTGTCCTGACAACTGGCTTCTACCTTTGCATCAGATGATGAGAGTGTACATTGCAAGCATCATTCACACCTAAGCTTTGCAGGAAACATGCAGCACAATGCGCAATGCTCTTGCAGTACCATTTTTGCCTAATGACACCCCAAATGTGGGTAGCAGTCCCATATTTTGTTGCGCATATGTCATAATAATATGCACGAAAAAATGGCAAAAGGTGCAACACAAAACACGTTTGGCTCAGTGTCAAAAAAGGTACTTGAACTTTGGCACATTTGTCACCCTTAAGGCAGTCCAACTAAATAGGCTGCTCAATGCTGTCACACAATAAATGCACTAAAAACACGGAAAAAGTCCAGTTGCATTGTGAAGATGTGAATGCAGCCTAAAACTTTGGAGTTGGACAGGATAGTGAAACTGCCAAGAAATCTAATTGAGTGATTTGTAACAGTGTGCCACAAATGTTATTTGTCTATGGTTTTTACTTATCAAGAACATCAGGGTGTAATAGGACACAGAGATTTGCAATTTACTGTATGAGACACATAGCAATCAAAAATGTAAACATTTCTGGAATAATTTCTAAAGCCAAT
Organism: Aquarana catesbeiana; assembly: GCF_042186555.1. Taxonomy (NCBI): domain Eukaryota; kingdom Metazoa; phylum Chordata; class Amphibia; order Anura; family Ranidae; genus Aquarana; species Aquarana catesbeiana. The sequence continues at coordinate 439,123,139 of NC_133328.1, read as the reverse complement.
TGTAATGCAAAAGGCCTACCACTGCTAAACAGTTACTGTCTGTAGCCTAAATGCAAAGGAAGAACAATCGGTACACTATCTTCGTGGGATTTTTTTTTTATAGTAAGTAAAATAAGAAAAACTTTGGACATTATTCAACTGGAAATATAGAAAGGAGCAATACAGTGTCAATAATAAATACATATTATGCTAAGCAAACAAATATCTATCATATCCATCGTTCTTAATAATGTTTAATGCATAGAGTCTGTAACATTCTGGCCGGCATTTACAATCATCTAATCATTTGAACAGGAAATGTGTGCTTTTCTAATCAAAGTTTTTTCTGTGCTACTTCTTTTTTTTAGAGATTTTGTGAAAGGTTTAAATTGACAATATAAAAAAGATATGGTCTGATTACATTTGGTTTTCACAAAACAGGTACCTTTGGAGTCCCTTTTAAACTATCAAATTATCTCTTACTATAAATGGAATCTCAGGCTTGTTTTATGTTGATATGTAATTCCAAGGAAATTAAGCATGACTTTATATCACAAGAAAATCATGTCAAATTATACTAAACATATGTAGATGTAAGCTATAGTAATGCATATGCATTATAGCACAGCTAGTCAATCATTTTTTTTACTGAGCTGTTCTATGCATCTTTTTTTTCCAGAACTGGAAGCTGAGGAGTGGTGTAAGTGCCTGTGTGTGGAGTGTCTAGGAACCAGACTTAATGATATAAGCCTTGGGGAACCAGACCTACTAGCTGCTGGGGTACAAAGAGAACAAAATGGTGAGTCATTGCATAGCGTATAACATATTTCATTATGTATTGTATAGTTTATATTACCCTGAATGTCATATATTTATCAAATTTATATTTTGTAGGTCTATAGAAATAACTATAGTGAAAAATGTAATCAATGAGATTAATCTATTTATTGAAAATAAATCATAGAGCAATTATTTTTGTAAAACTCTTCAAATATATTGGGCTGATTGCTAAAACGGATAATTGCAATAATCTCAATCTATTAATGATTTGTTACTTATGAAATGAAAAACTTGACATGCAGCATTTTTAACTGCAGTTTTTTACCTCGCTGTTACATTTACAATGGTCACAATTATTTTTTTCCCAAAGAAAAATACAAACGGGTACAAGGGGCCTTATTTGAGAGTGTGTTTGAAATGCATCTATATTTTTATTATATTGGCTAATGCACAGATTTTTATTTTTTTTACGTTGATTTATTAAACCTATTTACTTTAAAGAATAACTCTACACAAATTTGGAAAATAACATTAATTTGTTTGCATAATTAATTCAGTGATTACCTAGGCTATTTTTTAACTGGGACACTAAAGTTGATTTACAAAGTTGAAGTTTTGTTCACTCCAGTCATCTGATTATGTGCAAGAAAAAAATGTAATGTTTTCCCTTGCTCATGATTGAGTATTCAAAGAAAAGAAAACACAAAGTAACCTTTAATTTTACCAAGTTCAGTGAATATACTGTACATATTTTGAATTTAATTTTTATTAAGAATAAAAAATGTTCACTTTGCTAATTGAACAGACATGAAACCGTCTTTAAGGTGATATCAAAAGTTTTTTTTTTTTAAATAAACTTGGTGTACTTACCTGTTCTGTGCAATGGCTTTGTACACAGCAGCCATTATCCTCCTCTTCTGGGGTCCCCGGCTGGAGCTCCTAATATCTCCTGCCTTCGGGAACCCTTCTAGCAAGTTCCTTGCTGGGGGGGGGTACTCGTGTGGGCTCATTCTGAACTGTGTTCATCTTCTAACACACACAGCGTGGCTGGGCCCTGCCTCCTGCTTTCCCACTGATTTTGATTGACAGCAGCAGGAACTAATGGCTCCCACTGCTCTCACTGAGCCCAGTGAGGAGGGAGAGAGATAGTAGCACCACCGCTCTTGGGCACAGTGCTCAACCGAGGTCAGGTAAGCATTTAGGGGGTGAAGGCAGGGGTGGGGGAAGGTGGGGAAAAGCAGGGGAAGGCGGGATCTGCAACTAAAAGGTTTCTAACCTTAATGCAGAGGATGCATTAAGGTAAAAAACCTTTGGCTTTTACAACCAATTTATTCAATCAACCTCGTCATGTGCAACTAAATGTAATACTTCATATTTCCATCATCCGCTGTCATTTTTCTATTATCCTACAGCCATTTTAAAAACCTTTCTGCTGTTTTACACTATTACCATAGATGCTTTTTTGACATTTTGGTTAAAGAACTGATTTTTTAAGAATCCATACCCTTTCACTGATGCTGAATTAAATAAATTGGTGCTGCCAGCATTGGCACACACACAAACTCTCAATCACTATCATAGCTGGGAGTTTGCTTACATTTTTACTCTCAGCTGCCAGCTTTCTCATAGATGTGATTCATCAGCTGTAAAGCTGCCAAATCACTCCTATGCGCTGGTAGTAAAGCCAATACCTCCCACCTTCTCCCTAACCACTATGTGTCCTGGGCTCTCCTGTTTCCCCCTTGAGTCCCAGGACCTCCATAGTGAGTGTCAGGATAGAGAGCAGTGGGATAAAAGCAAGCATGGATTTGCTGATCTCCCACGTGAAAAAGTTCTGAGCACCTCCGGGTTCAGAGCTGTCAATCTCTGGACTCTCAGAAATCCCAGGATGTGCTCAGTCAGCTTCAGTCAAGTGCAGAGGTTACATTAGGGGTCTAATAGACTCCTGATATCTCAATAAACAGAACCTGTCACCTGCACTATGCTATCACAGAGGAGACTAATTACTCCCCTTGTAATGACAACACAGTTACATGTTAAAACATTTTAAAAAAAAAAGTTTTATAAAAATACATGTAAAAAGTATCCAAATATGTTTTTAAAATTCCTCACCCTCATGTACATATGAACAGAAATGCATGCATCTGGTGTGAACATATGCAAAACAATTGATCCATCCATATCAAGCATTGCCATGCAGTAGAGTGATATCAATAATTCTAGGACCATAACTCGCTGCTAACTCTATACTGATGAGTTGTAGAGGCTTCCAAAGTATCACTTATAGACAATTTTTATTACAGTAGTTCTTTGCTGTTTCAAGGCATGTATATTTTTGAGGTTTTGACATATTTGTTATCTATTTACTCATCTTTTATATTTGACCAAAACATTCAGTATTATATTAAATATAATACTATATTATATATTATATTATATTAAAATTATTTTGAGTGTATGATTTCCTGAAAATATAGATTTGATAAATTGTACCACGATTATCACATGACATAAGAATGCAACTGCCACAATTTCATTCTACAGGGTCTCTACTTTTAGAAAATACAGTATATTAAATTTGGATGTTTTAAATAATTATCAGGCTTATGTACATTTTATCATGTGTAAATTCAGAAAAATGTTTCCTTTTTGTAATACGACTATTTCAAATGCTGGAGAGAACAAGCATAATATTAGGAGTTTAAATAATGAATGCACCAGGAAATATGTTAATATTTTTTAATATGCTATCTCAAACAAATGTCAAGATTGTGCTTTCAGACACCTGTGAACTCAAGGTGCCCACCAAATAAAAGATTGTGATCTAAATCCATCTTTGCCATGCAATGACTTTTGGGAACTAAAAGTACTTCAGTGATTCCCACTTGTACTCCTTTGACCTATTGCAATAAATCATCTTAGATTATAAAATACAGGCCACGTACTTTAGTTTCACCTTCTGCTGTCATATCAATTAATCTCTATAATATGGCTATGTACAGTGCGCTTTTTACAGATATAACTGGATTATTTTAACGGCTGCTTGCTATTTTAACATAAAAGCAGCTTGTATTCAGGCAAGAGCTACCTGACCTCATTCTGCTGTTTCTAGATAAATGGTGCCTACACACAAGTCGCCTAATGTTGTGAAATTTGTCCTAATTATCCAGCTTTTATTGTTATTGAATCTTGCATGACACCCTAATGGTTTCCTTTTTAATAATATAAGTTCTACGAAGAATAGTTTTCTGGATAATAATTGTCCACATACAATTTTTTCTATGCACATAAACAAACACACACCTATACAGGTGTCAGATGAACCCCAGCATCAGAAAACATGAATGAGTTAACCATTGTTATCTGGCAATATAACTTCACAGAATTAGATTAAAGCGTTTGTTACCCATCATATTCCTTATACTGTATGTGCCTGCTGTACCATGTACTTGTATGAGAAAGTATCCTGTTCTCTTTGGATTGTTTCCGTTATGTGAAATTCCTGGTGAAATCCCTGGTGTTCCTGCAAGTCCCTCTGCTTTCCCACTAAAAACTGACCACACTTTCTCCATCTCCAATGGCACACGCCAGGGGTGCCCCCTATCCCCCCTGATCTATGTTTTAACTCTTGAACCCTTACTGAACAGGATACAAAATAATCCTAATATAAAAGGAGTGACAGTGAAGGGAGCGGAATATAAAGTAGCCGCCTTTGCGGATGATGTACTGCTGTCCTTGTCATCCCCACGAACCTCCCTGCCTAGTCTTCTCAAAGACATTAACTCCTTTGGCCTCCTCTCTAACCTCAAAATAAATTACGCAAAATCAACGGCCCTAAACATAACCTTACCCACACAAGACTTAACTCATTGCCAAGAATCCTTCCCCTTTAGATGGACCAAAGATGCAATCTCATATCTTGGTATCCAGATCCCTACCCGCCTCTCTGATCTATACCAGAAAAACTTCCATATAGCCCTCCTAAAAGCCCAAAAACATATGAGAGACTGGATGGTCCTGAATGTCTCGTGGTTTTGGCGTTCTGCCCTAATCAAAATGATCATCCTCCCGCGCATCCTATATTTAATCCAATCAATACCAATCCACTTACCCCCAACTTTTTTCTCGAACTACCAAAAAGCATGCACCACCTTTATATGGAAGAACACGCAGCCCCGCATCAAATATTCCCGTTTAACACTTCACAAGACTAATGGGGGAATCGGGTTGCCAGATCTCCACAAATACTATCTGGCATGCCACCTCACCCGAGTGGCAGACTGGAATGTCCACTCTCTTAAAAAAAAAAATGGGTTAAACTAGAGAATTCTTTCTTGTCCACTCCCCTACATTTGATCCCCTGGCTCCCAGATAGACATTGGCCATCTGGCATCTCTTCCCACCCACTCATCTATGCATCCCTTTTGGCTCTCAAAAAAGCGTCAAAGTTTAAACCTCTTGCACCCACACCGGGACCCCTAACTACTATCAGAGGGAATCCTGCTTTTCCGCCGGAAGAATCTCAACACTTCCTCCACCGGGAATGGCCATATGAAGACGTTTTACCTCTTCAATTTTTCTCGGGGGGAGCTCCCATCTCCATAGAGAAACTAATTAGCATATCCAAAACAACCTCCTTCCCATTTTGGACTTTTAGGCAAATACAACACTTTCTGTTGACACATACGCAACGTGACAACTGGACACGACCACTTACGCCTTTCGAAGACCTCTGCCACCGCAAAACACCACAACGCCATCTCATCTCCTTACTCTATACACTCCTCACGGAGGAGAACAACACAATAACACATCCCTCACAAATAGCCTGGAATAAAGATCTCCAAACACCTTTGTCCGGAGAGGATTGGAAAAGGGTATATGAATATTGTCACAAATCCTCACTAAATGTCGCAATTCAAGAAAATTGCTACAAAGTAATAACGAGATGGTACAGGACCCCATCGCACCTTCATAAGTTCTCCCCTTCCATTTCCAAACAGTGTTGGAGATGCGAGAAAGCAGTAGGCACAATGTGTCACATTTGGTGAGATTGCGACAAGATTCAACCCTTCTGGAGAGAGGTCCACAATCTTATAACACATGTTACCACCTACTCACTAGATTATACCCCAGCACAGTTTCTTCTTCATCATACCTCTCTAGGAAAAAAAACATACTATAAATCGTTAGGCATGCACATGGTGAACGCAGCCAAATTATGCATACCGAACCATTGGCGTTCCAAAGTTGCGCCTTCTATCAGAGAATGGCTGATGAGAGTCGTGCATATTAAAAACATGGAAGAATTGATATACATTTCCCAAGACAGAATACACAAGTTTGCATTTACCTGGGCATGTTGGAACCACTTTACCACATCAGACCGATACCGTCAATATGTACCATAGGAAAGACCTTACAAAGATTACATTTTTTCCCTAGTTGGCTATCGGGTGGCCGCAGAGGAAGAGGAGAAGCGGGGCCGTGCGGGAACGGAACTACTTGTCATAATCCCATAACTTTATCTATACCCTTTACCCCCACCTCATCTCCCCCACCCGTCCCCCTTCTTTGACCCCTTTTGTCTCCCCCCTGTCCCCATCCCTCTATTCTCTCTTTATATACTGTCCCTGTCCTATCCTTTCTCTAATCTCAGACTGTACACACTCCCCGGTAGCCATAGAATAACGGCAACCGGGGTTTACTCGACCTGTGTTCTTCCCTTTTTGTTCGTTTTTCTTTTGTGCCTTATACTCAGGTCAGGACGAGTTTCGTCCAAGCTCCAAGCAATAACATGACACCCAATACCTTTGGTTATCACCTATTACACTGTCTCAAACCGCAAAATGTGTAAAAGCTATTTCACAATCCAAACGGAGACTGTATACATGTTGTGATACTATAGTGATAACGTTATTGTATTTGTACTGCATTGCTGTATACCCTGTTATTCTTTCATAAAATAAAAACGTTTATGGAAAAAAAAAAACTGACCACACTAAGCATGAGAACACACCGTAGTCAATTCCCTAGCTTTGCTGGGAACTCAGCCTGCTCTCCTCCAATGATCAGACTTGTACTGACAAGCCTCCACTGCACAACCATTCACTGGAAAGCTCAGTGTGCTGCTGCTTCTCCTCCCCTCAGCCCTTATGCAGCTAAGAACCAAGGGATGTGATCACTTATAAAAAAGGGAAAAAAAAGGATAGTTATCATGTTTTTTTTATATCTATACAGCTTTTCAATTCTATTTTAAATCGAATGGGTTGTTTTACAAGGTGGTCATTTACAATCACTTTGAAGCTGGACCCCAGGCAATAGCTAAATATACAGAAGACAAACATACAGCATGACAGTTGACTTACCTGCCAAATTATTCATATTTCTCTTCATTTGTTCATGGGATTTATACACCCCCACATCACACAGAACAGCTAGCCTGGAGACCTGACCGTTTTAGTACTGTGGTAAAGTAATAAAACATGTTTCTCCCCGCCCCTTGCCTGATTGGATGGTAAAGGAGAAGCGGATGAATGAACAGCTCATCTCTCTGTCAAGCTGCTCTTTACTCCTCCAGTATACTGTTTTTAGCACTGCAACACAATTATTAGGCTCCCAGTGTTGTATCTCTCTTGTCCATTCTGAGCTGTGATGTATAGGGGAATATGAGCAACTGATGCAAAATCAAATTCAGGTACTTACACTAGTTGTTTTTAAAATAAATTTGATAACCTTCTAAGGACTATGTACCTGCATGAATTGGTGCTTATTTTAACCTGCCTAGATTTCAGTTTTAGGCATTCTTTGTTTTGGGCATATGATTTGTTTCACCCTTAACCTTTCACAAACACACACACACACACACACACACACACACACACACACACACACTACATGCAGTAAATGCTATCATAATGTAAAAGTGCTGCTCTACAAAATGTTACACCTTGATATGGTTTAGATTTGCTGGAATATAACCCTGCTATGTTTTAAAATGTTATCATTTATTATCTACCTCGAGCAGACAACTATGATGACAAAAATCATGTTTAGTTATTTCTGTTGCTTTAGTTATATGATATATAATTAAATACAAGTTACATTTTAAAAATAGGAATTGGGAAACAGCATCAAAGGAGTCCCCAGTCACTCTGTTGTATTACATATTTTATATTGGGTAATACTTGTGGTTATGAATGACAGCATTGGAACCCTATCCAATACAGACATGATCCAGCCATCTCAAGGCTTTTCTTTCTGCTAAATATTCTCCATTTATTCAATATTATTCCATTTATCCAATATTCTCTATTTTCCATATATCTTTATGCTTATGGAGTGCAGCTTACCAATCTTTAGATTTGTTGGCTGCATTCGTTTGCTTTTTCCCTCTTTTCACCTTGGTGATCCAAACTCTAATACACTTTCTGTATTAGAGTGCCTACACTGTGGGTGAAGAAGCATCAGAGACACCTATGAACAGCAGTATTGATAATCTGGGGGGATGGAAGTGTGAGATATACTAACAGATTTAGATACACTAACAAATTGAAGCCAGATTCCAGCTAACGCATTTTAGGCAGTTACTGCAACAATCTTTTTCAATTTTGAGATAAAGGTTTTACCAAAATAATAAAATCTGACCATTGTAAGCACCTCTGTCAATAGTAAATGGTGTATGCCAACCCTCTAACCGCTACATCTACAAGACAGCTTGTTCTGTTAAAAAACAACAGGCTTAATGGGCAGATCACCAGGTAAAACTAAAGAAAAAAAAGCCAAAAAACAAATACACCCACCTCATGTAAGTATTGGTAAGCTTCAACATAATAAATGTATGTTTTTGGGTTTAATACTGCTTTAAATGTGTCCCTGATAGATCTTAAACAGGTAACTACTAGCTGATCATCAAAGTGCTGCTGGTATTCAGAATATGTGATAATTGTATCAGTATACAAAGTAGTTACGTTCACTTGTAGGCTCTGGCTGGAAAAATAAAGGGAAAAATGCTTAACAAAAGAGGCAAGCTACACAGGTCTTTAACATTCTGTGGCACTTGAGAGATAAACAAAAAGTATGTGAACAATAAAGAAAGGCAAAAATCATGCTCCTATCAATAATTGTCTTAAAGCTAAGTGATGCTTAATAAATTATATGGTCCTAATAAATTATGAAAATTGCACGTGACAGACAAACCGTGCTCAATAATATCCTATAACATATAAATGTTCTAAACAATACATAGATAATTCATTTCCACTCCAAGAAATTCCTTCGGTAAAGTGCTTTGTGTTCTACCAAAGTGCTTGCTGTGACAAAATAAAGTGCTTATTGTGCAATATAGTGCTTTGGGTGCCAGGAAAAAATCCATCAATCAGTGTTTCCAGGTGACAACACTTACCAGAAAAAGTTGACCCCTGCTCCCATCCAGAGCGAAGCGACGCTGCTCTCACCAGAAGTGTCGCAAAGCAGAGCCTGAAGTCGGGAGCTGCAACTTGTCTTGCATACACGCTGTCACACAAATGTTGGCCAACAATTACGAACATGGGAATGTGGTGACGTACAAGATGTATGATGAGTCGAGAAAAAGGAGGTTCAATAGCCAGTGCGGCTCCTTCTGCTTGATTCTGAGAATGTGTGAACTTTTGTGCGTCGGACTTGTGTACACACAATCGGAAATTCCGACAACAAAGTTTTGTTGACAGAAAATTTGAGAACCTGCTAGCCAACATTTGTTGGCAGAAAGTCCAGCAACAAATGTTTGATGGAGCATACACACGGTCGGACTTTCAGCCAACAAGCTCAAATCCAACATTTTTTGTTGGAAAATCCAATTGTGTGTATAGGGCATAAGAAGAGGAGATCTGTCAGCATGACTGTGGAGGATGTAGAAGAGTACCCTAAACATCCATGATTGACTGATTGATTTACAATATCCGGGACATCGTTGGATGAGTGATTACAGCCCCTATTAGGAGACCCGCTTACCTGTGAGCACTGTTTGACTTTCTTTGAGAAAAGGGGTCAAATTTTTCTGGTAAGTGCGGAGTGTTGTCGCTTGTCACCTGGAAACACTGATTGGTGATTTTTTTTCTGGCACCCAAATCACTATATTGCACAATAAGCACTTTATTTTTTCACAGCAAGCACTTTGGTTAAACAGCAAGCACTTTATTGAAGGCATTGCATGGACTTTAATGAATTATCTATGTATGCTTTAGAACATTTTTTAAGGATATTATTGAGCATGGTTTATTTGTCACATATGCAATTTTTATAGTTTATTAGCACTATATAATTAAGTATCATTTAGCTTTAGCACAATTATTGGGGGAGCACAATTCTTGCCATTCTTTATTGTTTGCATATTCCAGCTTTATTAGCTGTAAGGTACACAGCTCCTACAATAGAGTACACTGAACCTTGCGCAGGGACCTATCATCAATTGTATATATATAGTAAACAAAAAGTAGCCTGAATCATGCCTGCATTATAATACAGCAACCTTTATGCATGTGACACATCATTATTTTACATAATTTCAAGACCACACTGTGGTCAAAAGGCCTTTGCAATAAAAACTAGATAGTAGAACTGTAAGGTTACATTAACCAAAACAGAACCTTGCAGAGGTGTTCCATCAAAGTGCTGCAGCTTAGCATACAAGGAGGGAACTGCAGGCTGCCACGGTTTTTTGTAAGTGTTTGGAACAGTATAGTAAGGACTTAACAGCTTTTTACCCATAAAAATCAATAGGAATGCAAAATCAGCTTGAAACTACTTAGGAAGAGGTCAACCGCATGTCAACTGCTGAAGGATATCAAACTGATCTTAAAATGGTTGTAAACATAATTTGCAGCAATTAGCAAAGACATGCGCCATGTTTTAGCTTTTGTAACACAAATCCAAAAATTTGGTCCATAGGTGTGTCTACAGGTCAGAGATCAGGAGAGTTGTGACATCATTGGACTAGACTCCCATCTGTGCACTCCCCCGGCAATCACACTATCTTGGTTTAGCTTGAGTCCCCTCCTAATGTCTGTCAATAAAAGTTGAAGGGGCAAGGCACCACCATTTTTTTTGCTGAAGCCAGGAATTTTTCATTTTTAAATTGGGGAGGATTGAAGCTGACAGGCTGCTCTTTTCACAGGCAGACTATGGACAGGTGAATTGTGCTCTTATGCTGTAATTGATAAATTGTTCAGTTTACATACTATTTTTGGGGGGTTTACAACCACATGTTAACAACTGCCCTCTGCACTTATACTGTGGCTGGGCTGCCTTTCAGCACCAGATCATTACCTAGTACTGCCGGCAAACTACTGTAGAATCACAGCGGGAGCCCAGCAGGGGGTACTGATCGATGCTCGCTGGCACCCGTCGATTACACAGGGCACAGGCAGAATGGCAGACTGCCTATATTAACAAGGCTGATTGTCATTCTGTCAGAAGGGAAGGCACAGATCCTGTGTTTCTGCTTAGCCGGAACACAAATCTTTGCCTTGTCTATTCACAGCACCTCCCCCACAGTGAGTAAGCAAAACCTAGGCATACATTTAACCCTTTGATCGCCCCTGACATTAACCCCTTCCCTGCTAGTGTCATTAGTACAGTGACAGTGCATATGTTTAGCACTGATCACTTTATTAGTGTCACTGGTCCCCATAGAAGTGTAAAAAGTGTCAGTTGGGTGTCCGATTTGTCCACCACAATATTGCAGTCCCGCTATAAGTCGCTGATCACCACCATTACTAGTAAAAAAAAGATAAAAAAAGAAAGAAAAATATCCCACAGTTTGTAGACACTATAACTTTTGCGCAAACCAATCAATATGTGCTTATTGGGATTTTTTTACCAAAAACATGTAGCAGAACAAATATTGGCCTAAATTGATGAAGAAATTTGATTTTTTAATTTTTTTATATTGGATATGTTTTATGGCAGAAAGTAAAAAATATTGTTTTTTTTTCAAAATTGTCAGTCTTTTTTGTTTATAGCACAAAAAATAAAAACCACAGAGGTGATCAAATGCCACCAAAAGAAAGCTCTCTTCGTGAGGAAAAAAGGACAAAAATTTTAGTTGGGTACAGCGTCGAACAACTGTGCAATTGTCAGTTAAAGTAACGCAATGCCATATCGCAAAAAATGGCCTGGTCATGAAGGGCGGTAGACCTTCTGGAGATGAAGTTGTTAAGCACAAGCAAAATGCATCTGAAAGCAAACTGCATTTTCCCATTTATAAAAGCACCAAAGCACACCTATGCTCATTTTTTAACCCCACACACTCTATCATGCCTGACTCGTTAGAGAGCTAAATAACAAAAAGCTGCAGAAATACTTTCCTGGATAGTGCTCAACAACTCAAAAGTCGTGTTCTACTACTTGTAACTAGTATTTGTTTCTACTACTGACTATGGCTATTAGCAGAATTGTTAGCAGTTGTGCATTACGATTTCAGCTATGTGACATAACGTTATCAAACTGCAACCCTCATCCTATCCCAATTTTTTCATCAGGTAAATACTTTCAGCTAACAGGCCGAGCTCTAGACTCCTATTTATTTAATTTACAGGATATCCTCTGTATTGATGAAAAAAGAATGATGTTTTTCAGAATGTATTTATTTTATTACAAATGCTTATATAGCGCCATCAATTTCTGCAGTGCTTTACATATATGTATTGTACTTTCAGATCAGTCCCTGCGCTCTGGGAGCTTACAATCTAAGGTAGAATTCAAAAGCTTAAAGTGTTTCTAAAGGCAGAAGGGTTTTTTTATCTTAATGGATTCTCTATTTATACTTACCTGAGCCAGATTTCAATCCAGTGATGTGCACAAGTGCTCTTGGCTCTCTCCCTGCTCGTTGACTCAGAGACAGCAGCAGAAGCCATTGGCTCCTGCTGTTGTCAATCAAAGCCAGTAAGGGGGGATAGGGAGAGGCTGTGCCATGTTCTATGTCCCTGGGAGCCAGCACTTACGTGTACCTCCATTGCAAGCTTCTTACTATGGGGCACTCGGCAGGGGAGGAGCCAGGAGTGCCAGCAGGTGACCCCAAGAAGAAGGGGATTGGGGCTGCTCTGTGCAAAACCATTGTACAGAGCAGGTTATTATTTGAATTTAAAAAAATTTAGTGTAAGCTTAAATGTACACACCTGGTGGAATAAGTCAGAGCAGTTTTCTACAGTGGCCTTGTGAGAACTTGATAAGGCAATGTTGGGAATGAACCTATAGAAAGCAGACACCAGTGACAAACAAATGAAGGCTTGGAACAGCTTCCAATAGATCAAAAGATATGGAGTAGTTCTGGGTCGCAAGGTGGCAGAAAATCAGTGTCAGGTTCACGATCTAGAGTTAGTGCATGTGGCATAGCATCAGCATTGGGGTCATAAGTCAAGGTCAGTTACATTGTGGAAGTAGTGCAGCAGTGGATTTAATTAGATTGAACTGAATTGTTTTATTTATCTTAGAGACTTATCATTGGGTTACTTCCCAGCATACTTAGTGCTGTATAGGATCTCTACAGTCTGTTCGTACTACATGTCTGTGATGATATGACTAATCCCAGGAGTTCTGAATGTTTTTGGATTTTTGATCTAAAGTGATTCACTTTTGTGTTCTCAGTAGGGAGAATGAGAATACTGACTACAATAACATTTGGATTTATCAGATACTGTAGCTTACATGATGCAGATGAGACTTAGGAATGTTGCCCACATAAAACTCTTCTTCCCCTTTCACTTGGACTGGATCTGGTTGAGTGAGTGTTCATCCAAGAAAAGGATTCTTTATAAATGATTTTAAAGGAATACATGAAATACAGAATGAATATTCATTGAAACTTACGTTTGCACACCACAAGGTTATTTGGACCAATGAACTAGAGTCCATGTTTTAGAGAAGGTAGTGTAAGCTGTAAATCTTTTATAGATAACAAGACCTTATTACCTACCAAATATGAAGGATTGGTTTGTCTGTGCCTGTCTGTGTTTTTTTATAGGATTCTCTAGCTTTGTGTATTTTATTAAAGTAGCTCTTAGTGAATTTGTAAAGCAGACAATCTGGCATTTATAGTTGGCAGAGAAGAAGAAGTGAATTGAACTCCTCAATCACATATTATCTTCTATGGAAGACTATGCAGTCTATACATTGCTCAGATTAGAATTTCTGAGTCTTAGGGCTCATTCATATGGGTGCTGAGTTCTATCTTCTGTGCAGAGCTACTTTTTGTTGCATCTGCATCCACCTAGGAGTTGTGTGCAGGCAACCCATATAAGTGGATGCAGACGCAGTGGCTACATGGATACTGTCGCATGTTAAAAGTTCTTTGCTTCTGATGTCATATTTCTGCATCTGGCGTGAGAAAGAACTACTCCAATGATTGAACTTGAGACATTCATATCAGCTATAAAAGGCAGATTTGGGTTAGGATATACAAGTATGTGTGCAGTGAATAAATCTTTCAAATGTGAGTGATCCATTGAAAACTTGTCCCCTTTGTCCATTGAGTAATAGGAGTTAAACATGTTTAATGAATCTCTAGTAAAAAAAAATTCAGATCCAAAAAATCCTTGCATGTATTTTGTATTTTTGAGGTAGCCCTGAATTTTACCGGAATCTATGTCCAGCCCTGTTCAGATTCACATTTCTCTAATTTAATGTACAGTAGGTGTACATTAGCTACTCTAGAATAATGCAAACATGGTTATAGTTCTCCTGTAGATTATTTTAAAAGATAAGTAAGTCACAACAAATTGATCCAACAAGTCTTTAAAAACATAATTTTCTTAAATGCTGAATCATACCAGGCATTTTACAACGTTCAATTACTGGCATTAGGGGGTTTCATAAATGCCCAAATCTCATTCTCAATGCAGTCTTCCACACATCCAGGTTAAACACAAAAAACATTATCTGCACCCCAAACATGAAGCTTAGTGAAGACTTTAACTGTTCTCAGTGTCTCAAAAAACTCAGGAATTATTAGAAGTGGATAACAATTTTTTATTGTACTTTTCTTTAACTAACTGCCTGTAGTTAATGTATGGGTGATGAGTCCTGTCTTTCTTTTGAATTAAAAATAAAAGGGAAGCAGCAGGGGAAGCTGAGATGAAAATAAAACTTTTAATCAGATTTTTTTGGAGATAGTCCCCTAAAACTTTTGATTCTGGTTCTGAAAGGGAGTAGAAATGGTGCCCATGGTAAAAGTTAAGCAATTATAAGCTTGATATGGTGGCAAGTCATCTACATTTTACTTATCACATACATCCTTAACATCCTGATAATGATGAAGCAAGTTTTCAAGATTTGTAGGCGTTACTTTATTAATAGCAGGCAAAACATCCTTCTTTAGGTTATGTGACTGGTAATGCTCAGAAGAAGAAGTAAGATTCCTGGCCTGCCAACCAAACGTGAGATTGTGAAGTGACAGCCAGATTTCTTGAAATACCAGGACGTTGGATAGAGATTAGGTTAAAAGATATTACCTCTTATTGTCCAGGTTCAATACTTAAATGCAAAGCAAAATCCCCTTGAATGATTAAGCCAGAGGAGAGTTGTGATCTATCAACTGTCTCCATGTGTACTGGAGATTGCTTGGGTGTATGGCTGATAGGATACTTCAGGTCCACAAAGTTGCTGCCAGCATTGCTGAGGTGGAAAACCTATATCTGTCCCTTTTCCTTAAGCATAATGTCTATAATGAAATGTGGATTATGATCAATCATCTTGTGCTTTCTTTATGTTAAGAAAAACAAGGGTTGAGAAATGGCTCCCACTTGTTTACTAATGTGGACAGTTTTTTTTTTCCTGGCTAGCAGCTGCAATTGTTCTTTGAGATTTGTTTAGACATCTTAGGATGAAGCACTCTGACTGCCCATGGTATAAACAAAGGCTCAGGTCATGTATACTTTTTTCCGTAAAACTGAGAGATTCCTAAAGTATGCAAATCTGCATTAGCTCAATTTCAGGTGCAGAACTGGTAAATGGCTCTGGGCCAGTTAAGAAATTTGACATCACTGATCTTTGTGTTACTAATTATCTATCAATTAATCCTCTGTCATTTCTAATGCTCCGTTTGATAAAGGCATAAAGATTACTCTGTGTATCAACTCAGGCTAGCTCAAATGTGCTCAGAGAGGCTTTTTCTAAAAATTAAAATGCTGTACACTGTCATTCCAAATGGCACATTTTAAAGAATCCTTTCCATAACTTAAGGTTAAGCCTCCTTTTTCCTAATCTCATATCGTGGCTGCGTGTCCTCTTCAGGGACCTTAGAATAAACAGTTTATCAACAGTTGAAGCAATCTTTGATATTTTTGTACATTGTAATCATATCCCCAATTAAGCACCTCTACTCCAGAGTGAAAAACTGTAATATATTAATCATTTCTCTTTGCTGAAGACCTCCACCCTCCTAATAATTCTGTTGCCATTCAATGAACTGTTTCTAATTCAACAACATCTTTCCTGAAGTTTGGTGACCAAAACTGAACTTCATAATCAAGATGTGGCTAAACCTGTGTTTTATAAAAGGGTAGCATTATTTATTTATCTCTTGAATGTATGTCCTTTTCAATAATTCAGAGTATTTTGCTAGTTTTGTTAGCTTCAATTTTACATTGCATACTAATGCAAGTATCAGGGAAGTCCCTTAATGTGTAATTTTCATGTTTATCAAGGTCTTCCTGTATTGAAACTACATCCTGTGCAAAATGTATTTTCTTGCATAATGTGGTATCTTTAACAAATTAAATAGAATTTTTAATCCCAACTTCAATATCATTATTAAACAAATTGAACAACATCAGGGCCAAGACATAAGCCTGGGGGCACATGGACATAGATCCCAGTAAAATTCATATAGATCCAGGGACATAGATCCCAGTAAAATCCAGGTCTAGCCCAATAATACAAAACACTTGCAAGGATTTTTTGGATCTGAAATTTTTTATCAGAGATTCATTAAACATGTTTAACTCCTATTACTTAATGGACTAAGAAAGGGACAAGTTTTGAATGGCCCACTCACATTTGAAAGCTTTATTCACTGCACACATACTTGTACATCCTAACCCAAATATCCCTTTTATAGCAGAGATGAATGTCTCAAGTTCAATCATTGGAGTATTTTTTTCCCACACTAGATGACACTAGCAGAGCAGAAATATGACATCAGAAGCAAAGAAATTTTAACATGCGACTGTATCCATGTAGCCACTGTGTCTGCATCCACTTATATGGGTTGCCTGCACGCAACTCCTAGGTGGATGCAGATGCAACAAAAAGTGGCTCTGCATGGAATTTGTGACTCACCACCCATCTGAATGAGCCCTAAGAACAGAAATTCAAATCTGAGAAATGTATAGACTGCATAGTCTTCCATTGAAGATAATATGTTATTGAGGAGTTCAATTCATGTCAGAATTATGGAAAACATTTTGTTCTTCTGGGGACTGAAGTAAATCTGTTAACTGCTTCTCCTCAATATTCAAATTGTTGGACTCAAAGGACAAGTCAAACATTAGAGCATTATCTCTGTTGTTTCATCTGCCATCTCTAGGATAACTGAGTTGAATACCTACCATTAGCAGAATTTGCATACATAGTTTCATTTCTCTAAGCCAATTTTTGTTGGCTCACTTCAGAGAATGAGTCATTTATCACTACTCAATGGACCTGTTCATGTACCCAGCTTTCTATCAATGTACAAACAATTTCATCAACTCAAACAGGCCTTATTTTATAGATGAAATGTTTTTTGGATATAGTATTAAATGATTTATCAGAATCTAGATAAACTATATCCACTGGACTTCCACCATCCAACTTCTCACTTACTTCCTCATTGAACCATATCAGGTTGGTCTAACAAGAATGCCCTGGCTGCTGGTTGTCACTTAAGGTACTTTTTCACAGACACATTTCTGCACAGAGTCACTTACTATTCCCTCAAATACCTTACATACTATTGATGTTAGGCTGGGTGGTCTGTAGCTTCCTGGTACCACATTTGCTCAATGCCAATCAGTTGGTAGTGTTCTAATCAATAAGAAGTATTTAAGAATTGGAAAAAGCAGCTCAGTGATATAGCTTCAGCAGTTGCACCGTGATTAATCAAATATAAATATCTTTCAGAATAGCATGTTCTATCTCCAAGGGTAGTAAAACCCATGCCAGGACCTCATCAGTGAGTAAAGACATTTTGAAAACCTGTCTTGGAGTGCTGCAAAGCAAACCACTGAAGCTGAAAAAATGACATTAGTTCAAGAAGCCTCTGCAATGTTTAGGATTGCCATTAGGTTTAACATTCAATTGAGGACAGGCCCCTATAGGATTACTGATTGTAGCTGTTTGCTGCTGTTGCTATAAAAGTTGTGATTGCTAACCCTAATTTATGTGGGCTTTGTTTTAAACATGTTTACTCATGTTTATCTGAGATTGTGAACTTGTGGCAGTCCCCTTTTGGCCCAATTATTCTGTTAGTAATGTACCTATAGAGAGCAGACACCAGTAGCAAAAAACTGATACAGCTCTCAGTGGATCCAGAGAAATTAAGTAGTCTGGGTTACAAGCCAGGGTCAGTGATGGCAGCAGAGTCAGCATTGGGGTCACAAGCAAAATCATTACCAAAGTAACAGTAGAAGTAACATGAAGCAGCAGGCGGGATTAAAGTGTGGAGCACAATAAAATGGCAAGGAAAAGGGAAACAGAGTGAATTTAAAGAGATAATATTTCAACCTGTTTGGCCATATAATTAGATGCAGGTGAGTGCAATTCAGTTGTGCAAAACTATACCAAATCTATTTGTTAAAGCAAATAATGTAATGGCAAACCAGGTGAGTCATGCTTCAGTCTGCAGGCAACCCAAGTTGAAGACCTGGAAGATTTAGTTCCTGACAGACAAACACAGTCTGAAAGTAAATAGGTTCTACTTTGCTGTTTTTTAGAAATTTTAAAATGCCCTGTGAATCTTTTGTTCTGTTGTTAATATTTATTTGTAATACAAATAATAATAAAACTGATATTAGTTGAATAAAGTGTAACTTTGGGCAAAAAAATAGTGGTTTTTGACTATCATTACTTAGCAGTAGGGATGAGCCGAACACCCCCCTGTTCAGTTCCCACTAGAACATGCGAACAGGAAAAAAGTTTGCTCGAACACGCGAACACCGTTAAAGTCTATGGGACATGAATAATCAAAAGTGCTAATTTTAAAGGCTTATATGCAAGTTATTGTCATAAAAAGTGTTTGAGGACCTGGGACCTGGGTCCTGCCCCAGGGGACATGGATCAATGCAAAAAAAACTTTTAAAAACGGACGTTTTTTCAGGAGCAGTGATTTTAATAATGCTTGAAGTCAAACAATAAAAGTGTAATATCCCTTTAAATTTCGTACCTGGGGGGTGTCTATAGTATGCCTGTAAAGGGGCGCATGTTTCCCATGTTTAGAACAGTCTGACAGCAAAATGACATTTCAAAGGAAAAAACCCATTTAAAACTACTCGCGGCTATTGCATTGCCGGTCCGACAATACACATAGAAGTTCATTGATAAAAACAGCATGGGAATTCCCCACAGGGGAACCCCGAACCAAAATTTAAAAAAAAAAATGACGTGGGGGTCCCCCTAAATTCCATACCAGGCCCTTCAGGTTTGGTATGGATATTAAGGGGAACCCCGGCCAAAATTTTAAAAAAAAATGACGTGGGGGTCCCCTAAATTCCATACCAGACCCTTCAGGTCTGGTATGGATTTTAAGGGGAACCCCGCACCAAAAAAAAAAAAAAAACGGCGTGGGGTCCCCCCCAAAATTAATACCAGACCCTTATCCGAGCACGCAACCTGGCAGGCCACAGGAAAAGAGGGGGGGATGAAAGAGTGCCCCCCCTCCTGAACCGTACCAGGCCGCATGCCCTCAACATTGGGAGGGTGCTTTGGGGTAGCCCCCAAAACACCTTGTACCCATGTTGATGAGTACAAGGGCCTCATCCCCACAACCCTGGCCGGTGGTTGTGGGGGTCTGCGGGTGGGGGGCTTATCGGAATCTGGAAGCCCCCTTTAACAAGGGGACCCCCAGATCCCGGCCCCCCCTGTGTGAAATGGTAAGGGGGTACAAAAGTACCCCTACCATTTCACTAAAAAACTGTCAAAAATGTTAAAAATGACAAGAGACAGTTTTTGACAATTCCTTTATTTAAATGCTTCTTCTTTCTTCTATCTTCCTTCGTCTTCTTCTTCTTCCTTTGGTTCTTCTAGCTCTTCTGGTTCTTCCTCCGGCGTTCTCGTCCAGCATCTCCTCCACGGTGTCTTCTATCTTCTTCTCCTCGGGCCGCTCCGCACCCATGGCATGGGGGGAGGCTCCCGCTCTTCTCTTCATCTTCTTCTCTTCTTCATCTTCTTCTTCATCTTCTTCTCTGCTTCATCTTCTTCTCTTCTTCTCTTCTTCATTTTCTTCTCCGGGCCGCTCCGCATCCATGCTGGCATGGAGGGAGGCTCCCGCTGTCTGATGGCGTCTCCTCATCTGACGAGTCTTAAATAATGGGGGACCGGGCCACCCGGTGACCCCGCCCCCTCTGACGCATGGTGACTTGACGGGACTTCCCTGTGACGTTAGAGGGGGGGTGGGGTCACCGGGTGGCCCCGCCCCCCATTATTTAAGAACCGTCAGAAGAGGAGACGCCATCACACAGAGGGAGCCTCCCTCCATGCCAGCATGGGGGGCTACCCCAAAGCACCCTCCCAATGTTGAGGGCATGTGGCCTGGTTCAGGAGGGGGGGTGCTCTCTCGTCCCCCCTCTTTTCCTGCGGCCTGCCAGGTTGCATGCTCGGATAAGGGTCTGGTATGGATTTTTGGGGGGACCCCACGCCTTTTTTTTTTTTTTTTGGCGGGGGGTTCCCCTTAAAATCCATACCAGACCTGAAGGGTCTGGTATGGAATTTAGGGGGACCCCACATCATTTTTTTTAAAACATTTCGGTTCAGGGTTCCCCTGTGGGGAATTTCCATGCTGTTTTTATCAATGAACTTCTATGTGTATTGTCGGACCGGCAATGCAATAGCCGCGAGTAGTTTTAAATGGCTTTTTTCCTTTGAAATGTCATTTTGCTGTCAGACTGTTCTAAACACGAGAAACATGCGCCCCTTTACAGGCATACTATAGACACCCCCCAGCTACGAAATTTAAAGGGATATTACACTTTTATTGTTTGACTTTAAGCATTATTAAAATCACTGCTCCTGAAAAAACAGCCATTTTTAAAACTTTTTTTGCATTGATCCATGTCCCCTGGGGCAGGACCCAGGTCCCCAAACACTTTTTATGACAATAACTTGCATATAAGCCTTTAAAATTAGCACTTTTGATTTCTCCCATAGACTTTTAAAGGGTATTCCGCGGCATTCGAATTTGCCGCGAACACCCCAAATTGTTCGCTGTTCGGCGAACTTGCGAACAGCCAATGTTCAAGTCGAACATGAGTTCCACTCGAACTCGAAGCTCATCCCTACTTAGTAGGTTTGGTTCCCCCTCAAGTTGTATTACCTGATGATCCTGCCTGTAGATCCATTGATTGTAAAAGAAAAAAAAAACAAAAACAAAAACAAGCTGTCCAGCAATAATACCAGTTGCAGGGTTGAGAAAACCCATATTACAATGAAGAAGGTGCTTATAACAGTCGGTTTTATATTCATATTGTCTAAACATTAAACACAAAATATATCTGGACCTCAGCTTTAGTTTATTTATCTTTTGTTTAAAGTCCTGTCCACAGGGTAACAATGCTACTGTGAGATTTCACTGTAGAATTAAAATAATCATTCTATAACCGGAAGCGACAAAAAAAAAACATGTTCACTGAAAGATTCAACAGGGGTAGGGTTACAGGAAGGTCCCAGAAAAACAAAACGGTTGTGGTGACACACTGCATCATACTTCACTTTTTTATTTTGCCCATATTTTGAACTTAAGTCATTTATTCACTTGAATTTGTTGTCACATGACCCCCCTTATAAATATGTAAGTGTTTGTGTATAAAAATGTACTTCAGAATTTGGTTACACACTGTTCTTTACTCCTTTCTGCATGCCATATTTGAGTGATAGTATTGTTTTTATCTTGTTGATTTAGTCTCAGAATACTTGCTGAAAATGTAATGGCATAGTATTTGCAGAGTATGCTGCAGTTGGAACAGGCTTGTCAGCTGTGTGAATGATAAAACCAATGACAATCTTTAAGCAATTTAACAACCACATTTCTCATGCTTCTCTATTGATCACTCTAATAATTCTTAGATGCTATTTCCTATGGTGTCTGTTGTATTTTTATATTGCAAGGTTTGGAACATAATTAACCATTACAGGGGAAAATATAGCTCTATCTCTACTTGTGGATATTCTTTAACATTGTTGGCAAGCACCAAGAGCATTAATTAAAAAAGAATAACTTATGAATAAAAAAAGGATTACATTTTCTGTGGAATACCTTTTCTTTATTGCCATCCAAATCCACAGTGAGAATTGAATGTATTCATTATCTTAACCCTTTGCTCATATGGAAGGTATTGGACAGAATGGCTCAGGGCCCTTTTTCCTAAGTGAGAAAGGTAAAGTTTTTCAGATGGAGCTTGCAAAGTTGGTTACTTTGTGACTTGCCAGATTTTTTGGGTTTGCCAATCTTAGCACATTAGTTAAGGCACTGCTTTTTATTAGAGCTAAGCCAACATGCCACTGCTGTTCTGTGTTCTACTACAAAATATCATACTGTTCTCAAGAAGGAATCAAGAAACATCCTCATGCTGTTAGATATAACATACTTATAATGACCACATTATTGTAGTGGAATATTAGTTATGCACCATATTATGTAACAAGGTTATCCAGTTGCACTGGCACATACATTTCTTGTAATATAAACAGGTATTAATAGCTTATCATTCTCCTGGAACCTCAAGATAATCTGCACATTCATAAGGAACCACCGTCACAAAAAACACTGTTATAACTTTTTACGGTAACTGCACTTAAAGTAAGTGATGATAGAAATTAGTATATGAATTTTTTTTTACACATGTCTTTACTCATATTTATATACGTATACGCATGTACCTGCAGGCCAAGCTGTTCAGAAAAAGTGACATTGACAGGGTTTGGAACAAACTATAAAACTGCCAGGGTTTGCTTACAAAGGTCACATTTTTTCACATGGTTTACAATTTCTTGTAATAAAAAAAACCTGGTTATGCAAAATGGTAGGCACAATAGGCAGTTTTATCATTTTTTAACCCCTCTCACCAACATTACTGCTGAAAACCTTGGCCTGCAGGTATATTTGTAGAATAATATGAATAAAGACACACAACATAGAAAAGTTACACAGTTCTTACATTTAATAACTTAATAACTTAGTATTAATGTGGATTTTAGAAAACAAATTGTGATACTGGTCCTTTAACCCTTTTACTGCTACTGTCATATTTGACAACTTCCAAGAATATGCACAGCCTGCTTTGAATACTAGCGTACCTCTTGTATACCAGCTCAGAGTTGGTCTCAATTACCTCCAGTTCCTAATCTAAGAGCTGGCAGTAATTCTGTAAACATTTGTCAATGCCATTGCATCAGGTTCTTAAAGTGGCAGTAATGAGAACAGAATTTGTTGCATATGTCAGTAATGTTACAGACACTGGCGCAAATGCTTGCCTAAATTATGGTCAAGTATTTCAGAAGGGAACTACCACCAAAAGTGTTTAGGACTATTTTGAATTGCAGGGAATAATTATTTGCCATTATTGATGACTAACTCTAAATTGATGACTGTAAAGGCTTTAAAGTTTGCCTATGGACAATTTTGGTTACCATAGTGTGACATCATTACATAGGCACACACAATTTGAAGGCTAGTCAAAAAATGTTTTGTATCAATTAACCTGATCTTTTATATTTTACCAAAAAATTGTGTAATTGTGCATGTGCACTAAAATGACCAGACTGTTTTTTTACTGAAAATATGGGTTTGATAAACCATTGCACTAATATTGTATGACATAATAAATTGCAATTCCCACCATTTTATTCTTCAGAGTCTCTGCTTTCTCTGCTTTCTCTGCTTCCAAAAATGTCTAAATGTCTCCATGTCTAAAATTTGCAGTTTAACATGTATGCAAAAAATGCAAATCCTTTGAAAGCATCCAGACTTGTCAGCTTACATTTCACTCAGGCATATAAAGTACATTTTTAACATTGACATTTACATTTTAATTATAACACACAGACTTTATTTCTTTTGTAAATCTGCTTTCATTTAGTAAAGGTTAGCTTGAGATGCCAGATATATAGTATATACTTAAAGTAGACAAAAAACCTAACTGGATGGCATTTAATTTACTAAGGCAAAAACCATATCCATTTTTTTCAGTTAAAATACTAATGCCGGGTACAGATGATTGGAATTTCCGACAACAAATGTTCGATGTGAACTTGTTGTCGGAAATTCCAACTGTGTGTAGGCTCCATCTGACATTTTTTGTTGGAATTTCCGACAAACAAAATTTGAGAGCTGGTTCTCAAATTTTCCGACAACAAAATCCGTTGTCGTAAATTCCGAGCGTGTGTAGACAATTTCAGCACACAAAATTCCACGCATGCTCTGAATCAATTACGAGACAGAAGCACTTGGTCTGGTAAAACTAGCATTCATAATGGAGATAGCACATTCGTCACGCTGCAAAGTTTTTAATCTTTTAATGCAACGCATTCTCTTCTTCTTTATAATGCTAGAATAATGAAGTTGTTTTGCTGCTGATATTCACACAGAGTTCTGACAAACTGATTTCTTTATTATTTCTTGTGATCTTATGAATAATCTTTTTTTTTTTTTTTGCCAGATCTCCAGAATAATGTTTTATTTTTTATAGTGATCAACAATTTTTTATTTTTTTATCAAGATCTCCTTTTTTTTTATAGTGATCTCCATAATATTTTTTTTCGTTTTGTGTGTCAAGCTACCACAACACCATTATTATCTTGTATTTTTTAACCTCAAAGAGATTGGTTGGTGTTGGTGTCCCTTGTTAATTTGACATTGTCTTTTTGAAATGTACCTGCCTACTCACAAACAAACTGTCCTTTTGGAACTAAAACACATAGCCAAGTATTTGGAAAAATAAACTAGGCATTTATTAGGGGTCATAACAAAATAAGAGGAAGGCAACGCTGGAAAAAATGGTGAAATTGGTGAAGCCTTTGTACCCCAGCGCAGACATCAATTATTTGACAGGCAAAATTGGTAGCCTGAGGAGTCCATTTAATAGGGAGCACAATCCGGTTCAGGACTCAGAGAGATCAGGAGCAGCAGCAGATGACATGTATGTCCTGAGGCTGTGGTCTTACAACAGAAGGCGTCTTTTGTCAGATCAGACTGAAGCCAGGGCATCACTCTCTTGTCTTCCTTCCATGCTTGCTTCTGGGCTGTGGCTCTGGTGTTGGAGTTGTGGCAGGAGGTGGAGGAGGAGGAGGATGGTCCAACTCACACAGGTGGGTTTTGCTTGTGAGTTTGCCCCTCAACCCCTTATTTAGGGCCAGATAGATCACTTCCTCACAAAAGAGGCATTGGCCCACCTCAGTTTCCTGTGTTTTGCTGGCTACCATGCAGGCACGGGCTTCTTAAATATTGGGGGTGGTTCTGAAGGCCACAGTAGCCTCCCGAATCAAAGAAAGTGCCGACTCCTCCACGTTCCTCTCCTTCCTGGTACTTTTTGTTGAAAGGTGGAGGGAAGGAACCTGCGATTCAGTCAGGCTACTGGGCCTGGCCACCTCCTGACTGCCTCTTTCCCCTGCCACCTCCTGGCTGCCACTTTCCACAGCCTCCTCCTGGCTGAAGCTTTCCTGTGTATGAAAATGGGATATATTTTTAGTTTATTGTTCATCAATCAAACACAATTTTGAGAAATATGTTAAACAATGCTATACCTGACTCAAGCTGGGTTCCTCCACATCTTCTTCCTGGGTGGAAGGCCCAGGTTGGACTTCTGAAGCCTCATATGAGGTGGAAGGAAGAGTGGAAGGAAGTGTGGAAGGAAATGTTGAGAGTGATGGCCTGATTTCAGTCTGGTCTGACAAAAACCGCAGTCTGTTGTAGTACCAGTACCTGGGGACATAAATGTCATCTGCTGCTGCTCCTGATCTCATGGAATCCTGGACCTTCTTGCACTCCCTATTATATGTGCTCCTCAGGCCACCAATTTTGGCCTTCAAATAGTTGATGTTTGCCATGGGGATCTGCGGCTTCACCAATTCCAGCAATTGATCCAGCGTTGCATGCCTCTTTCTTTTATTAGTATAAAAGGGGTGTTTCACCTGCCACAGACAGGGCAGCTCTCTGTACATAACAATT
Organism: Aquarana catesbeiana; assembly: GCF_042186555.1. Taxonomy (NCBI): domain Eukaryota; kingdom Metazoa; phylum Chordata; class Amphibia; order Anura; family Ranidae; genus Aquarana; species Aquarana catesbeiana. Next base: position 439,096,990 of record NC_133328.1, on the reverse strand, counting down.
AATTAGGGGAGGATGTCGTGATCATTGAATCGATCCATTTTCTCTGCAAGACACAACACAAGACAAGCCCTAATGTCAGGCTAAACTCTCCTAATCTTGTCCCAATATAGCCTCAATCTAGAAGCAGTATAGACCACTGATGCCCCAAGTTCAAATTTTACCTTCATTATCACGATCGGTGCTTACACTACTCCGTCCTCCGCTCACAGATCGTACGTACGACGCACACGTGTTACGCTTTATATACACTGCATATACGTGAAACTCCGCCCGCCCCTGACCTTCTTTCTAGTATAATCCCCACCCCTTGTCTTTCGGAGCAGTTGGAGAGCACATGGCGAAGAAAGAGCAGGTGCATGCAGAGGAGAGCAGCAACGAGGACGACGAAAGCCCAGAGCCGCAAATGTCCTGATCCAGGAGTTTTAAGGCCTCAAATATGTCCTTTGTAGAGATGGTGGACATCTTGAAGAGGGCTGACTATGATGGGAAGCATGGACTTTACCCAAACCCAAATGTGAGAAAGGCCAAGATCATGGCTAAAGTTGTAAAAAGTCTGCAGAAGAATTTTAGGGTACGGCGATCCAAGGATCAACTGAGGAAACGATGGTCAGACCTCAAATTGAGGGAGCAGGATCAGTACAGAAGAATCGAGAGAGTGCTGCAAAAAAGTAAGTATATTGTCGTGTGTTCCTATTATTATTATTATGTTCGTGCTGCTCCATGTGCTTTTCTTTACTGTTGTACAGTTTAAAATGGCAAGTTTCAGGTTCATGGGCACAGTAATCATTCGTAGTAAACATTGTTCGTTCGCCCACTAATACGATGTTTTTGGCAGATGCAGGTTAACTACATTTGTTCATGCCTATTTGTATTAAAAGAAGTTTATTACATTGTTGTCTAGATGGGTTTGTAACTAGAATGAAATGCAAACTTGATTCAGTGTAAGGAGAGGACACTCTCAGCTGGATGCAGGAGCACTAGTGTGGGACACCAGAACAAACTTTTTAGGGTGTCCCACACAGGTGCTCCAGTGGATACTAGGGGTGTCTCCATGTGTGAAACTTGCACAAAAAAGGTAATTATTCCAGCTTTAACCGCTTCAGTACTCGCCTATAGTCAATTGACAGCCGCAGATTGGATCTCCCATCCTGGGCGGCTGTCATATGACGTCCTGCGCCGCATTGCTCGGGACCCAGTGCGTGTGCCCGGCGGCCTCGATGTCCACCTGGCACCCGCGATTGCCCGTTAACCAAGCAGGACTGTGGATCTGTGTGTGTAAACACACAGATCCACGTCCTGTCAGGTGAGAGGAGACCGATCTGTGTTCCCAGAACAGAGGAACACTGATAGGTCTCCTCCCCTTGTGAGTCCCCTCCCCCTACAGTTAGAATCACTCCCCTAGGAAACACATTTAACCCCTCATCTCCCCCTAGTGGTTAACCCCTTCCCTTCCTGTCACATTTATACAGTAATCAATGCAATTTTATAGCATTGAGCACTGTATAAATGTGAATGGTCCCAAAAATGTGTCAAAAATGTGTCAAAAGTGTCCGATGTGTCCACCATAATGTCGCAGTCATAAAAAAAATCGCAGATCGCCGCTATTACTAGTAACAAAAATAAATAAATAAAAAGTTTTTTAAAAATGCCATAAATCTATCCCGTATTTTGTAGAAACTATAACTTTTGCGCAAACCAATCAATATACGCTTATTGCAATTTTTTTAGAATACACATCGGCCTAAACTGAGGAAAAAATTTGTTTTTTTTTTTTTAAATGGGGATATTTATTATAGCAAAAAGTAAAAAATATAGTTTTTTTTTCAAAATTGTCGCTCTTCTTTTGTTTATAGCGCAAAAAATAAAAACTGCAGAGGTAATCAAATACCACCAAAAGAAATCTCTATTTGTGGGGAAAAAAAGGACATCAATTTTGTTTGGGTACAACGTCTCACGACCACGCAATTGTCGTTTAAAGTGCGACAGCGCTGAAAACTAAAAATTGGTCTGGGAAGGAAGGGGGTGAAAATGCCTTGTATTGAAGTGGTTAAGAAAGGAAAAAATCATGTTTTCAGCTTGGAACTCTGCCAAAACAGGCAATTGTAATGCACTTCAAGCAATGTTTCATATTCCTATTTCTGGCCTCAAATATCTGTGTGCTAAGTATACATATTTTTAAATTCACATAGGGGAGAAAAGATTTGGGATGTCTGAGGTCACCAGGGACCCCCAACCTCTGAAAGAAGGGGAACTCACAACACCACAACCTCATAATGTAGACGAAGGAGAGTTTTATGAAGTGGGCAAAATAGTGACCACAACAGGTCAGTGTCTGAGACAACAGCTTCCGGTAATAGATGGATGCCTGCATATTTATAATACATGGCGTTTTTTTTATTTTAGGTGATGTGGATGTTGTGGAAGAAGAATCTCATTTCACAAGTGCAAGTGCACAGATCCTCATTGGGGAGATAATGTTGTGAAATTGTGATTTACAGAAGATCAAGGAATACATCAATGATGTGGAAAAAGACTCAAAAACATCATTGATGTTTTAGGCAGAATCTAAAACACCCCAAAATTATTCTAGTTTGTTTGTATTTTTCTTATTTTCACACATTTTAAATATTTTGAAAAGACAAATTTTGAAGATGCACACAGTGTGTCAACATGTGCTATCTGCCATCACGGGATATCAAGGTACACGTTTTGTGGGTGCAACCCCTTTCTCGCAACTAAAGTAGATGAGGAGAAGGGGTTGCATCCCCGAAACACGTCCATTGATCCCCCATGATGGGAGCTAGCACATGTTGACATTAGGCATGGGATCAATAGGGAAATCCACATTTTGACCAATTTGTGTGCATCTCCAAAATGTGGCTTTCACAGGGGTGACATCACCCCATCTGATGAAGGCAATATCAACACAGTTTAGACATACTAATGTATGATATTGCCTTCACTTTGTCAAAGTTCCTGAGTTGTGTATGTTTATGGTTTTAAACATGCCTGTTTAACCAAAAAAAAGGTTATTTGTACTGTCAAACCTAAAAATGTTATACAACAAATATGTTGGTTTGTTCAAAAACCCTTTTCTAATGCACATGTGAATGTGCTTTCAGTAAAATCTTTTCTACTCAACAAAGTGTGGCTTCTTCTTTCAATACCCAATACCAGTTTTTGTAGTAATTTGGTGTTTACAGTGACAGTTTGCACTACAAGTGAACTTTCAGTGCTGTTTCAGTGCACTTTCAAGTGCACTTGCAGTGCACTTGTAGTGCAAAGTGGATTTGCATTTAGTAAATGACCACCACAGTGTTCTAAAATATGCCCCAATCAGGCCAGTTTGGGGACTCAAAACAATTAATTCATGGTACTGAAAAGGATTTTTTTTTATCATTAATGCATTACATACATTAACAACAAAAACATTGTGTGTGTGTAGAAGACCCACAACATAATAATTAGTTGAAGAATAGATTGTTACCTCATGTATCAACTAAATTACGTTTGCACTATTGAAGAAAATGGCCAAAAAGAAAAGCCCATTGGAGAACCTAGGAGATAGCTAAAAGAAGCACAAGCAGTAAATCAAATGAAATATTATTTCATTTAAACCAATTTTTTTTAAAAAGGTTTATCAAACATTTGCTGGCATATTAATGGCCCCCTACCCGCAAAGTATTCCATATATTTTTGACGGAGCTCGCAGGCACTTTGGGGGGCAAGCCAGGATGGCCAGCTTCAAGCGCTGTCAGGGTTGTTGTTTGTTCTGGAAATCCAGCCTCAGGCCCAACTGAGGCCACATAGTTTGTAGCATTTCTCCTGAGAAAGTTGTGTAGACTGCAGCATGCAAGTATTATATGGTTTAGTTTATATTCCGCCATGTTGATTGGCGTCAGGAACAGGCGGAACCGGCTGGCCATTATCCCAAAAGCCTTCTCCACCACTCTTCTGGCTCTGGCCAGCCGGTAGTTAAAAACCCTCTGGTCCGGGGTGAGGGTCCTCATCGGGAACGGCCGCATCAGGTGATCACCCAGCCCAAATGCTTTATCAGCGACAAAGACGAACAGAAGTCCAGCCACGTTGTCTTCTGCAGGTGGCAAGCCCAAGCAACCACTCTGGAGCCGTCCGTAGAACTTGGTCTGGGCAATGACTCCACCATCCAACATCCGGCCATTCTTCCCCACGTCCACCTAGAGCAGTGATGGTGAACCTTGGCACCCCAGATGTTTTGGAACTACATTTCCCATGATGCTCAACTACACCACAGAGTGCATGAGCATCATGGTAAATGTAGTTCCAAAACATCTGGGGTGCCACGGTTCACCATCACTGACCTAGAGAAACTTGTATGTCGCCGACACCACTGCCAACATGACAATACTATTAAACCCCTTGTAATTATAATAGTATGACCCTGAGTTGGGGGGTGGGATGATTTGGACGTGTTTGCCATTAATTGCCCCTCCGCAGTTGAGAAAGTCCCACCTCTAGGCAAATTGGGAAGCCACAGTCTGCCATTCCTGTGGCATTGAAGGAAACTGTGGAGTAAAACAAGAAAAAAATAAATTAGTACTTTTGCACATAACATTGCAAGCAGATTAGACACAAACATTATTGGCCAACATAAGTATAAAACATTTATTTTAAGCAGTATTTAAAGACAAAAATCTAAGGTCCACTTATCAGATTCCTCACCCCCTCTGATGGCCCATTTAAAAATTTTAGGGGGGGGGATGTTTTGGACAGGTAACCCTTCTCCACTTCATTGAGAGCTGAATGCATAAATAATGTGTGTTACTTTGGCCAGGCCCTCCTTATTACACTATTGGCAGCCCACTGGACAGGTAAGAAGTGTCATAATACAAAAATATGAATACACACTGTACAAATTGAAGCACATTTTTACATTCTGCAATTACCTATCAAGAAAGTATTCAGGCAGGACCTTTCACTACATGCTTTGGTGAATTCATTCATAAATATGAACACAAAAGAGGTAGGTATAGTCTTTATGGGTTTGGCAAAGGCAGCAGATAGAGGATTGGTATCGGTTGACTTAGCGGTTGGGGGGAGGGAGAGTTCCAAATGAGTTTGGGCCCCCCAAAAAAAGCCTCTTGCACTCTGCCTGAATTTAAGGACAACAATAACATTTGGACACATTTTAGGGGGTGTTTAGGGTAAGCAATACAATGGAGCTGACAAAATACATTGTTAAGTGACTAGGCTAGGTTTGTATGGGCCCAGGATAGCATGCTGGGGAGGTTAGTGAAGACAAATATGCATGAAGGACAAAAAAGGAGCATTAATAAATTTAAGCATACATGAGGACAAAGGGGACATTCACAGCATATTACAATCATGGTAATTGATTGAGGAAATAAATACAATACATTAGCTAACATTAAATACATAGAATGTGATGGTAAAGGAGAAAACTTACCCTAATATAGTCCTTCTGCAGGACCTGAATGATGAACAGATCTCTGGAATAATGATTCCCAGAGCCTGGGGGGATGCCAGTCGAGTACTTGATGTACTGCAGACTTCCCCCCGTTGCCAAGTACCGCAAGGTTGCGACGAGCCTCTGCTCGGGAGTGATGGCTTGCTGCATGCAGGTGCCCTGCTTGGTAATTTAAGGGGACAGCAAAGCCAACAAACAGTGAAAAACAGGGTCCGTTATCTGGGGATAATTCCTGAAATCATCAGGATTATTCTCATGGATATCCCACAACAAAGGCATGAACTGGTCACACTGGAGCAACCAATTCTTTGTCCATGAACTCCTCCCTGCCCTGTTCATGGACTGGGCTTGGGTCATAGTAAGAACCCCAACACCAAGCCCCCACATAGCACAAACTCTATGATGAGTACGTACCCGCAACATGGCTTCAAAATGGTTGGCTGGTCAGAACGAACTAACAGAACGCACTGAAAATCAAAAAGAAACTGAGAAGAATGAGCTGAAAATCAGAAACGAGCGGACAAGAATGCACTGAAAATCAGATACGTACTAGAAATAGCACACACTGAAAAACAGATACGAACTGACTACATGCACTGAAAACCAGATATGAACCCATAAGCACAAACTAAAGAGCAGTAACGATTGGAAAAGCACGAGGCTGAAAAGCGCGAATCGTCTCTCTCCAAACTTCTACTAACACGAGATTAGCATAAGGAGCCCAAAGGGTGGCGCACTTGCTATTGAACTTCCTTTTTCTAGTCCCGTTGTACGTGTTGTATGTCAGCGCATTCTAGCCGATTGGAATTTCCGAAAACATTTGTTCGACCGTGTGTATGCAAGACAAGTTTCAGCCAACATCCGTCGGAAATAAATCCACGGTTTGGTTGTCAGAAATTCCTATTGTCTGTACACGGCATAAGACCTTTTTCATCTTGTGCTGTATCTCAGTGCTGTTGATTCTCTTCAGTCTCTATACAGCCACTTCCTGTCCACATGCATGCACTCCAACAGTGTCATTTCTTAATGTGGATGTCCTGATGGTTGACAACATTGAACCATGCTTCCTTAATTTGTGATGACATGGCCACATGTGCTCTCCATCAAAATCTCATGAGACATGCATGAAATTATATTAACATGTTGAATCTTATATGATACAGTATTTTTGTGATTGGGTTTACATATATTTTAAACTTATGTGTACTGTAGATGAAACTGTTGGAAAATAGTCCTAAATACACTGTATAATGCATTAGTATGAGAAAGATTAAAATCTATCTTAATCTATTTTCTATTTATTTCACTCCATTTAGAACGATTCAATGTGTATCTTATGCCTACACCAAATTTAGACATCTATGGGGAGTGCACAATGCAGATCACACATGAAAATATCTACCTGTGGGATATTCACAACGCAAAACTCAAGCTGGTAATGTGGCCTCTAAGCTCTTTAAGAAGATATGGCAGGGACTCAACATGGTTTACTTTTGAGTCTGGAAGGTAAGAAGACATTCTTGTTTTGGATTTTATACTAACATGTCAGAGTTCATAGATTTTTGTTTGATAATTGCTTAAATAAACTAATAATTACATTATTCATGCATGTATTTTTTAAAACTTGCTTTAATGACAGATACACATAACAAAAAATTATAATATTGAGTAAATATAAAGAAGACCTAGCATCAGATGTATTTTTTATTTTATATGTATACATGCTCTATAATGTATATCTGTAACACTTAGGGATAATTATTCAGTGCTCTCATTGACAATACATTCCTATGGCAACATCACTTTTTTTGGGTACCAACCAAGGCCAGCATCTACATTCTGAAATAAAGGAGTCCATAGCCATTAGTTAAATAAATAATGATTGCTATCCTTTGTTTAAAGCTTTATGAATTGAGCCTGTTCTTTTGATCTGACCTGTTTTTGAACAGATTTAGTGAGATTTGGTGATGATCCAATATTTATGGCATTGTCAGGAATGAGCATTCTAGGGAAGCAATCAGGCATGTTAGAAAGTCTTGATTTCTTCAATGTTGTAACTGTCTACAAATGTCTTCCAACCCTTCCTTCATTGCCTTAAGCAAAAGCACCCTTAGGGATAGAGTACTCCTGCTTAAGTGGATAGGGGGAGGGATCTTACCAAGAAGATTTTCCAAGAGGGTCAGGTTATTTCCTAATATTCTCAAATATTTTCCTCACAGGAAGATCTTGAGAGGGCATGTCTAGGCTCTGTCACAGTAAAGAAACAAAAATGTATTTTTTTTGTATGCAGACTTGTAAAATTACTGATAGGTTTGCATTTTAAGATGGAAGGTAGTTAGGGATACAAGGGTTGCAAAGAAATTCTCGAGGAATTGTATATTATAGATGTCAATTGAACTAGACCCTTAGCATTATTGCCTTTTTACCAAAGTTGTTTTTTGACATGATTTAAATAGCCTAATTTTGTCTACAAATGTGGCATGTCCATGAATTATTTGTAAAAGTGGATCATTTTACCCATACATATGCCAGGGATGCAAATACTCTTAACCCAAAAACAAAGCTGTAGCAGTATTGCAGCTTATCGATCCTAGATGTGTTGGAAATTCTATTTTTACACTTTTATTTCCTTTATTTAAACTGGTAATGCTAACATTAATACACTACCTGTCCTAGGGTGACAGTATTGTCATCCTACGAAAGGGAGTACATTAGAACTACATAACACTGTGTTAAGACTGTATACCACCTCCCTCTCTTCTCTATAACAGGAAAAGGTGATTTGTAGCGCATGGAAATAGCAAGGAACAATGCTAACCGATAACAGCCCAGAGGCAGAGAGCACTGGAAGTTATAGGCTGACAAAATTTCTAGCTTGATAAACAATTTGTTTTGTTTTTTTTTTTCATTTGTCAAACAGATACAATAAACTTCTTTCAATGTTTTATTTAACAGATAAAACTGGAACAAAATAGAAGACGTTTATTGTTAGAGTTTACATACACTTTAAATGTAACTCCAACTTTATTCAACGTCAGTGATGAATAAAGTGCAAATTTTACTATGCATGTTTTCCTTATTTTGCCCTTTTTATTTTAGCCTTACATCCTTCTTTTCTTTGTATTGCCCTTTGTCTTTGGATGTTATGGTCCTCAGTTATTCAGATCATGGTATAGCTAGTAGTAGAGTAGTTAGTCATTAGGGATGAGCCCGATGTTCTGGTGTTCGCCTGTTCACCGAACAGCGAACAATACTGTATGCTGTGTTCGCGGCAAATTCGAATACGTATAGTGAAACAATAAAAATGAAATATTCCTTTAAATATTGTGCCCTGGGGGGTGTCTATAGTATGCCTGTAAAGTGGCGCATTTTTCCCCGTGTTTAGAACAGTACCTCAGAAAAATGACATTTCTAAAGGAAAAATTTGATCGCGGCTGTAATTAATTGTCAGGTCTCGGCAATATAGATAAAACTCATTGAAAAAAAGCACATGGGATCCCTTCCAGTCCCTTACCAGGCCCTTTGGGTCTGGTATGAATATTAAGGGGACCCCCGAAACAAAGTAAAAAAAAAAATTGCATGGGGGTCCCCCTAAAATCCATACCAGGCCCTTTATTGTTTCACTTTAAGCATTATAAAAATCACTGCTCCCGAAAAAACGGCCAATTAAAAAAAAAAATTTGCATTGATACATGTCCCCTGGGGCAGGACCCCAGTCCCCAAACACTTTTTATGACAATAACTTGCATATAAGACTTTAAAATGAGCACTTTTGATTATTCATCTTCGTGTCCCATAGACTTTAGCGGTGTTCGTGTGTCCTGCCAAATGTTTTGCCTGTTCGCATGTTCTGCTGCGAACCGAACAGGAGGGTGTTCGGCTCATCCCTATTAGTTAAATTCAGTGTCAGGAATATACCTAGGCATTTACAGTCACACTGGTAACTCAATCACTTTCAATCAACATAGAATGTGTCAAGGTAGATGTTGATAGTCCAAGGACATGAGGGAAGTGAAACTTTGTGAAACCACTATATTCTAATTACATAGTTCAATTTCATGGTGCCGTGAAGTATAGGATTGATGTTACTTATTCGAGTCACATGGCTGAAGATGTAAATTGTTGTCAAATCATCTTGTCTTGGTTTTACAGATACCATTTGCATCAATGTTTTACTCTTTGATCTTTAAGCTAGATGACTAGTACTCCACTTACTCTACCTTCTGTAGCACAGCTTTGGATTAATTAACAAAGATACTGTGTGTTACTTTAACTTCATTAGGGCCTTTATCTCAAGATAATTTTCTCCTAAAAATGCTTAATTCACAAGCATAAATATCACTTATACATTATTATGTTACATGAAATATAATTTAACTGTTGAAAGTCAGGTTTTCTCCCAGAATGTTTTTTTTATCTTACAAACCTCTCTTTTATTACTTAATAAAGTTGCTCTCTTTCCTCAATAGACACATCCATGAAACTCATGCTAAAACTGGAGAGTGCAAAGTCTGGTGCCGCTGTGCATGGTAGCCAATCAGCTTCTAACTTCAGCTTGTTCAATTAAGCTTTGACAAAAAAAACTGGAAGCTGATTTTGCACTCTAAAGTTTTAGTAAATCAACTCCATAGTTATATTAAGTTTGTAACTGGTGGTATTCGATTAATAAGTATGATGATAAATATTATGAATTGATTTTTAGGGCTTCATTTACTAGGTGGAATTTAAGTCAAATTTAACTTTGCAAAGGAGTTTTCTCTTCACTTAGCAAATTAAGTGATAACTCATTTTACAAAGAATATCCAATTATGTATAAGAAAAATAATTGAAAAAAACGTTTTTTCTTTTTTTCCTTGCACGTGATTTGATGATGGAAGTCAACAATCACCTCTATCACAAAGCAAAGCGAAAATTCCCTTACAAATCTCACAGCCTGTAAATCAACTCCCTAAAGTCAAAATATCTCAAGAACTGATAACATAACCTTAATGAAATAAATTTAGCTGGTTTGTAAAGCAAATACTTCATTAAATTTCCAAGAAAACAAATAATGCATGGCAATGAAAATAATACTTGCTTTAAACATTTGTGAACTGGGTATTTTGCCTCTTAACCAGGGGTCTCAAACTGATGTCCCTCCAGCTGTTGTGGAACTACAAGTCCCATCATGCCTCTGCCTGTGAAAGTCATGCTTGTAACTGTCAGCTTTGCAATGCCTCATGTGACTTTTAGTTCTGCAACAGCTGGAGGGTCACTAGTTTGAGATCCCTGCTCTTAATATTTATTGTGAGCACACACAATATAACTCCAACTTTGAGTTTGTTTTACTGATTCATATTCAGTATAAATACATTTAATTTTTCACAAATAATTTTTCTATACTTATTTTGTCCTTTCCAGTCCTAAGGTGAGTATAAGCTTGAAGTTGACCCCTTCCAACTCTTTCACCACCACCATGTGACAGGGCAGTGTGCTTTGGCAAACACCAAACACCAGCACTGTCACAGGGGAGGAGGGGAAGTGAGTCACATAACCTGCATACCTGGAAACACTGGGTATTCCTCTTTGCTCCTGGTGGGTGAATGAAGTAGAGAGAGAGAGCACAGAAAATGTGAGCATGTGAATCTGAAGACATTTTTAGTTAAGTGAATATGTAGCCTCACCCCAAAAAGGCAAACCACTGATTCAATTCATAATTTTTTCCACCCTCATGTTCGTTTTGCACTTATACAAATAACCCTATTTTTAATTTGGAAGTCTGTTTTTTTTCCCAAAAAATATTCCACCATTTTTTCTTTTTGGGCTGAAATACAGGTGACTAAAATAGCCCTTTAACCCCTTTACTCTCTGTAGTGTAGCACAGCTTGTCTATTAACTGTTACTGACTAGGCAAACACAACAGAGGGCTGCCAGAGAGGTAAAGCTCTCCGACAGCTGTCAATTTTAGTGTGAATATAGCCTTTGGAGATATCACATGTGTGATGCTTTTTCACTATTGAGATGCATAAATAGTGCTAAAATTGAGTGTGGGGATACACCATATGTGGGACTTTGTTGCAGCCTAACAGCATAGATTGGGCCCAAAATCCGAGGAGCACCTTCAGCATTCATGGAGCATAAATTATGCATCTAATTTTCTGACAACCTATCATGAGTTTGGAGTGCCAGTACAGTAGAAACACCAAAAAAAATTACCACATTTTGGAGAGTAAACACCACAAGGTATTTTTAGGAGGCATGGTGAGTCTTTTGAAGATTTGCCACAAGCTTTTGGAAAAGGTGGAAAGAAAATGAAAATGTATTTGTTTACTCCAAGTTGTAAATTAATAAGATATTTCTACCACACAGTATAGACATACTTAGGATTACACCCCAAAACACCTTCTGTAACTCTTTTTTGGAGCCTAGCTGCATAGAGGAAACAATAAAACAAAACAATACTTTTTTTTTTTTTTTTGCTGCATAGAGGGGCCCAAAATCTAAGGTCACCTTCAGGCTTTCATGTGGCATAAATCATGCATACCAGCTCCTGACTTCTATATGTCATTTTAAAGGTCCTGGAGCTCCAGGACAGTAGAAACACCCATTAAATGACCACATTTTGTAAAACAAAAAGGCAAAAGTATTTTTAAGAGGCATAGTGAGGTTTTTTTGAACATTTCATTTCTTGCCAGTTTTTGAAAAGAAAGAAAACATTTTTTTTACACAACATTTAAATTAAAAAGATATTTCTCACACACAGCATAGTATGACTTTTTCAAAGTTTTCAAAGTTTGATCTAGCTACGAACCAGACATTGTATTTTGTGTATCACAAAAATCAACCAACATTGTATAAAAAACAAGTGTACTGTAGTGGTCACCTCTGTTTGAGTGGTCAGGGAATATAGCTTAATGTAGTGCCACCTATAGCAGAGTTTCTCAACCTATTTTCAGTCAAGGCACCCTTTAACCACTTATGCCCCGGAGGATTTTCCCCCTTAACGACCAGGCCATTTTTTGCGATACGGCACTGCGTCGTTTTAACTGACAATTGCACCTTGTACCCAAACAAAATGTATGTCCTTTTTTCCCCACAAATATAGCTTTCTTTTAGTGGTATTTGATCATCTCTGCAGTTTTTATTTTTTTGCACTATAAACAAAAAAAGAGCAACAATTTTGAAAAAAAAACACAATATTTTGTAGATTTTGCTATAATAAATATCCCAAAAAATGTTTTTGTGTCCCCCGTGGCATAAGCATGCCTACTGCAGCATCTTAAAGAGCCGACAAACAGCTACAACGGCTCGTGCAAGGGAGCCAACCTGTCACAGTATAACTGCTGCGGCTGGTCGGGAAGGGGTTAAAGTTATGCACTCTCGAGGCACCCAACTGTAAAATGTAAACGAATAAATGAATAGTTTTATATAATGCAGCGACATCCACATTCATAGGACACCCAATGTTACCGGTGTTTTATTCTTTCAAAGTAAATATAGCAAAGCAAGGGAGGGGCAAACAAGGATGCTGTGCATGTGTCTGAAGCCCTCCTTATCAACCAATGAAATCATTGGTTGTTTGAACACTGGCAGCTAGAAGGTTGCACAATGAAAGCCCATGGCTTTGTCTAACTAAAAGGCAGGCTTGATCCACCTGCTCACTTGTATACAAATTTTGGGCAATTTTTAAGCAGTTTACCAAGGCACCCTGAAAAAACCTCAAGGCACCCCAGAGTGCCTGTGCACCCTGGTTGAAAAAGTCTGACCTATAGTACTCCCCATTTCTATAAGCTAAACAAGTCTAGCCTACTGGTATGTGGCTACCCACAGGACTGCCATGTTTACTGGTCAGGAGGTAAAGAAAGCTAAACAAAGGGTGAACAAAAGAGTTTCAAAAGTGAAGTTATTCATGAGAGCTGGCTGAGACTGGTGTATTCACAGAAACATAATCAGCAAGACGTGCAGATGGATCAATTCAGGCAGCAGGCAGAAACAGGGTCAACAAACAGGCAAAGGATCAGTCCAGGCAGTCAGGAAGAAATGTGGTTAATAAAAAGGCCAGGCTCAGTACAGGCAGCAGGCAGAGGCATTACTGCACTGGTGTGGTGGCGATCAGGAACTTTGTTGCTGGTTGCACTGGTGTGGTGGCGATCAGGAACTTTGTTGCTGGTTGCACTGGCTCTGGTGACACTGTACTAATGTGGTGGCAATCTGGAACACTGTTGATGGCCTACACTGGTCTGCTGACACTGAGAATTTTGTAGCGGTGATCAGGAACACTATAGATGGTTGCACTGCACTTTCAACACTGGCACCAGTGTCCTCGGGACACAGCAATCACAGATTATGTCACTGCGCACCCTAGAGGCACACACAAGTGGCGGGAGGACGTTTTAATAATTGGCCATAAGTGAAATGTGGAGTTTTCATCAGAACAGGAACATAAGGTAAATATTTCAGTGGGGGCACTTGTTCTAGTGACTGTCTGGGAAAGAAGTTATCCCACCGTGGAGAGTTTTCCCTTTTCCCTTACTCCTGTTGTATATACTGGGCAGGAAGTGAAAAAGAATCTTGCCAATGGGATACAGATGGCATGAAATCCCATATGAAAAAAATGTTTTGGCTTTAGATATATTTTATTGTCAGGAGAGTTCAGGCTATTCACCTTATTGCTGCTATAATATTTTGAGAAAGAACTAAAAACAGAAATACGGTTTTTATTTTTAAAACTATTTAATCATCCCTGTTTTTAGTAAAGTACCATGTTTATTTTACTATTGCAACTTAAAGGGTAAGTTCACCTATTCATGAAAAATGTGAACTGGCCACCCATTTGAATACTATTGTACATAGCAGCTGTAAAGCCCTTTGCTGCTGGTGTAAAGGTTCCTAGACCATACACCTCAATATACCAGAGAAATACCCCCCACCTTCCTTTCCCTTTACTTTTCGCTCTACTTACCCCCTACTGATGGGCTATAGATAACATATTGATCTATAACTACCTTGTAACAATCTCCTCAGCAGTCCTCTAGCAATATTAGGAGCACTATACATATACGTATTAGCAGTGCCTCCTTATCCACATATTTAACTGCTTGCTGACCACCGCTTGTAATATGACGGCCAGGTGGCGTGGATCTCATTGCAGGAGGGCATCATATGATGGCCTCCCATTTAAACAGGGAATGCATGCGATCGTGCACATGCATCCCTATTCCTTCGGTGGTGGCCTGTCACGGAGACACCGCTCACCACCGAGGGGGGTGAACAGCCATTGGACATGGCTGTTTACCATGTGATCAGTTGTAATGAAGTCACGGCCGATCACAGATGGTTCCATCCCAATGTGCACAGGGCATGCACGCGATCGCAAGCATGCTGCGCTGCACGTCGGTGGTGGCGTGTTCCCGGGAACACTGCTCGTCACCGACGCCGGTAAACAGCCATTGGCTGGCTGTTTACCCACGTGATCGGCTGTGATCCTTTCACAGCTGATCACTAAATGTAAACACAGAGCAGTAACTAGCTGTTACCATCTCTTCTCTCCTCACACACTGTTTCCAGTGTGAGGAGAGAAGAGCCAGAAGCAGTGAGTTACCGATCTGTGTTCTGTAGTGTCTGCACCAACACCACACCTGTCCCATCGCCCCCCCAATTGTCATCTGTCACCCAACAGTCACCACAGTCACCCAATAAAGTGCACCTGTCACATAAGACTGCCATCAGTGACCGTCAGCGGTGCACCTGTCACCCATCACCCATCAGTGACAATCAGCCATCACCTGTCACCCATCAGTGACTATCAGCCATCACCCGTCACCCATCAGTGACCGCCAGCCATCACCCATCACCCATCAGTGACCGTCAGCCATCACCTGTCACCCATCAGTGACTGTCAGCCATCACCCATCAGCCATCACCTGTCACCCATCAGTGACCTTGGCCTGTCACCTGTCTGTGACCATCACCTGTCAGTGACCATCACCCATCACTGTCTGTGGCCTGTCACCCATCAGTGACCATCGCCTGTCACACCGTCATCACCTCATAGTGAACGTCACCTGCCACCCATCGCACAGCTCATCAGTGACCATCACCTGCCACCTATCACACAGCCATCATCGTCATGTCCAAAAGAGTATACAACAGTGAGGAGGCGTTCCAGATCCTCCCCATGACTGATGAGAGCAACGGGGAGTTCTCATCAGATTCCAATTCTGATTTCAAATCAAATTCGGCATTTGAACCGAATAGTGAATCGGCAAATGATTCAGAGGAAGAATGGGTCCCTCCTAAAGGGGCACAGCACTCTGGACACCAGGATTATATTCCCAGGCCCAGCACCAGCGCTGCCACCAGCAATAGGCCCCAAGAACAAATTCCCAGGCCCAGTACCAGCACTGCAGCCAGTATTAGGCCCCAGGAACAAATGCCTAGTACCAGCACTGCCGCCGGCGATAGGCCCCAGGAACAAATGCCCAGACCCAGTACCAGTGCTGTCACATCACGCCTGAGTACCAGCACAGGAAATTCCAATCCAACTACTGGAGTGTCACGTCCCCCAAAAGCCAGGGCCTCTACATACATGCCAGATGATCTTGCCAACCCAACATGGCTGCCTTCCAACTCAGCATCACCAATTATTCCCCCTTTCACAGCACAGCCAGGTGTGCAGACCAACACCCAAAATTTCTCAGAGATTGATTTCTTTCATATGTTTTTGCCCGACATTATGCTGCAATTTATTGTGGACCAGACAAATTTATATGCCCAGCAGTATATTGCCAACAACCCCCAATCATCCTATGCCCGTCCGTTTGAGTGGAGAGATCTAAATTTGGAGGCGTTCAAATTGTTTATGGGCTTCACCCTAAACATCAGGATTACAAAAAAAATGAAGGACATGCCTATTGTTCCACCAACCCTATCCACAACATGCCCATTTATTCTGCCAGGTCCCGATAAAAGATGATAATGCACTTTCTTCACTTCAGCAACAACACCCAGTGCCCTCCCCACAATCATCCAAATTACAACAAGTTATATAAGATTCACCCATTGATAAATTTATTTTCCCAACAATTTGCAGAACTCTATGTCCCCAATCAGAATATATGTGTCAATGAGTCCCTGGTACCCTTTTCAGGCCAGCTAGGAATAAAGCAATATATTCCTAGCAAACTCCAGATACGGAGTAAAATTATACAAGCTCTGTGAGAGAGCCACGGGATATCTGTATGCGTTCTGCATATATGAAGGAAGAGATTCCCAGCTCCAGTCCCCTGAATGCCCGGCCTACATGGGCACAACTGGAAAGATTGTATGGGACCTGGCATACCCACTTCTGAACAAAGGATATCACATATATCTTGACAACTTCTACACCAGCCTGCCCCTTTTCAAACACTTATACATTGCAAAAACCGTGGCCTGTGGAACCTCCAGAAAAATAGGAAGGGCTTCCCACAATCTCTAGCGAACAAAAAGCTGCGAAGGGGGGAAAGAGCATCACTGAGATGCAACAAAGAGCTGGCCTTGAGGTGGAAGGCTAAAAGGGACGTGCACATGATGTCCACCATCCATGACGACACTACAATTGAGGTACAAAGAAGACAAGGTCCCATTGAAAAGCCAACATGTGTCCAAGATTATAATCTCTACATGGGGGGCGGATTTCAATGATCAAATGATTCAGCCCTATTTGTCAATAAGGAGGTCCCGATTCTGGTACAAGAAGGTAGCAATTTATCTCATCCATTTGGCCATTTATAATTCCTATGTAGTCTACACCAAATCCATGAAAAGTCCCGCCCCCTTCCTAAAATTCATAGAAGAAGTTGTCACGTCCCTCATCTATCACCAAAGACCCCCCCAGAAGACCTTCACTCTGAGGCTGTTTGCCAACTTCATGAGTGCCACTTCCCCTTCAGCATTCCACCATCTGAAGCAGGCCGAAGACGGCAAAAAAATGTTGCGTATGCACCAAAAGAGGATTTCAAAAAGGTACCAGCTACCATTGTCCCCAGTGTCCCTCCCAACCTGGCCTTTGCAGTGGTGAATGCTTCCAACTTTATCATACATCCCTAAAATATTAGCCCATATTGTTAACCATTTCCCCATTTTGATCATCTGTGCTGACCATATTCCATTCTTTCCCAAATAACCATGCCACTGCCTTCCACGTGAACTGACCCTGGCCTGTTTTTCGACAATGCATCTGCCTACCGTTTGGACTGCTTCCACGTGAACTGACCCTGGCCTGTTTTATTAACTACGCTATTGCCTACCGCTTGGACTGCTTGCACGTGAACTGACCCTGGCCTGTTTTATGGACTATGCTTTTGCCTACCGCTTGGACTGATCTGTTGCTCTGCTACTGTAGTACACAGGGGTCTCACATATGTAAGGGGCTCCAGAATTGATTTTCTGGATGGAGAAAACAATTTTTTTGTTTTCTCCGGGTTTCATAATTTCCAGATTAGGGTCTGGAGTACGGAGGCTTCATAGAGATTTGGCTGGATTGAAGCCTCTACCCCTGTGCCCCTGTGCACAGGTCTTACCTGATTGCAGCCCTCAGCCTGCTGCTGAACAGACCACACCGCTACCTGTACTATGCAAATAATTAGCTGTAGCAAGAGGCAGTATGTTTATGAAGGGCTGGGGAGCGGTGCAATAAGTGTCTGCAGGTAACAGTGTACCAGGACCAATATTATGGCTGTGCTGGCTGTCTCTGCCTGGACAATTTCTATGGACTGTGCTGTGCTGACAATATCCTTGTGCTGACTATAGACAATATTCTTGCCTGCTGCCTGGATAATAACTATTGCTGTCGCTAAGCACATCCCTGCCTGCTGCCTGGACCATTGCTCTTCTCTGTGGATACTACTAAAAGCACAGGTAATGCTTTTTTTTTTACCCTTTCCGCAATAGAATTTATTTTGGATTGTAATTCTTGGTATGTACATGCTATGTGTTAGAAATATGAAGGGCATTCAAAAATGATAGGTTGCCAGGAAATTATATATGTAATTTATGCTCCTAGAACACCTGATGGTACTACTTGGATGTTGGGCCTCTGTATGTGGCCAGGCTGTGTAAAAGTCTCACACATGTGGTATCACCATACTCAGGAGCAGTAGCAGAATGTATTTTGGGGTGTCATATTTGCTATGTACATGCTATGTGTTGGAAATATCTGATAAATGAACAACTTTGTGTAAAAAAAATGCATTTTCTTTTTTTCCACATTTTCCAAAAACTTCTGGAAAAAAATGAACCGTTCAAAAGACTCAGTATGCCTCATAGACTATATGTTGGGGTGTTTGCTTTTCAAAATGGGGTCATTTTGGGGGCAATTCCATTGTCCTGGTGCTCCAGGGCCTTCAAAAATGTAATAGGTGGTTGAGAAATGAGATGTTTCATTTATGCTCGTAGAAGGCCTGAAGATGCTACTTCAATGTTGGGCCTTTGTATGTGGCCAGGCTGTGTAAAAGTCTCACGCATGTGGTATCGCCATACTCAGGAGGAATAGCAGAATGTATTTTGGGGTGTCATCTTTGTTATGTACATGCTATGTGTTGGAAATATCTGATAAATGGACAACTTTGTGTAAAAAAAAAATGCGTTTTCATTTTTTTCCACATTTTCCAAAAACTTCTGGAAAAAAATGAACCATTCAAAAGACTCATTATGCCTCATAGATTATATGCTGGGGTGTTTGCTTTCCAAAATGGGGTCATTTTTGGGGCAATTCCATTGTTCTGGTGCAGAAGATGCTACTTCAATGTCGGGCCTTTGTATGTGGCCAGGCTGTGGCCAGTGCAAAGAATTGTGGGAAAAAATTACAACTTAAAAAAATTCACCATGCTACTTGCTTAATACCTTGGAATGTCTACTTTCCAAAAAGGGGTCATTTAGGGGGTATTTGTACTTTTCTGACTTGTTAGCGTCCCAAGAAATGAGATAGGCCGTCAGTACATCAGGTGTGATCAGATGTGATCAATTTTCAGTGACTGGCACCATAGTTTGTAGACTTTATAACTTTCACAAAGACCAAATAATTTACACTAATTTGGGTTATTTTACCAAAGAGATGTAGCAGTATAAATGTTGGCCAAAATCTATGAAGAAAAATTACTAATTTGCAAAATTTTATTACAGAAACAAAGAAAAAGGCATTTTTTCACAAAATGTATGGTCTTTTTTTATTTATAGCACAAAAAATAAAAAACCCACTAGTGATTAAATACCACCAAAAGAAAGCTCTATTCATGTGAAAAAAGGACGCAAATTTCATATGGGTACAGTGTTGCATGACTGAGTAATTGTCCTTCAAAGTGTGAGAGCGCTGAAAGCTGAAAATTGGTCTGAGCAGGAAGGGGGTGTAAGTGCACTGTATTGAAGTGGTTAAATATAAAGTTAATGCACATGTAATACACTTTGTGCCTTTTGGTTATGTTATGTTGTGTATACTCACCGTAATGTCCCTTGTCACTAGCTGTGTTCTATCTTTCTGTCTCCATCTCGACCCCTTCCCCAGTTCTACCTGCCAATCTATCAGCAATGAAGAAAATTAGTAGATAGTAATTGGATAGATTTCTAAACTTGAATCTAATTTAATCTAATTTATAACCCCTTGAACCAAATATCCTGAGTTCTTTCAATGTGTTCCTGGAGTCCGCACAAACAACCAATAACCAAAGTTTAAAATCACAACTGCTAGCACTGCCATTAACAGTCACAGTATGTAAAAACACATTAAGGCTCCTTTAAGATAACTGAATAGGGTCGGCTCTATTCTAGTTGAAGACACTATGGAAAGGAGCCCTTGGATATCCACCCGATGTCCAGATGAAGCTACAAACTACACGGCGAAATGTGTTGACGTCATCACACGAGGAGATTCCTTCACACTTGGAGGAGGACCTTATGGGATACCTTGGTGGCTGGCTGATCATCTGTGGAGTGACTGGGATGTATCAGAGGAGGACGACAGCTATTGGTGCCACCCACAAAGCCCAACATTCTATCGAAGTGCATTGCCCCAACAAGGGCTGATATAGAAGCACGGCATATTTTCTGTGAATAAAAATGTTAAAATATATTACTAAAGGACTGATAAGAGTGTAACTAACAACCTAAAAAAAAATATATAATGTGACTAATTATATAAATGAAAAACAGCTGCAGCTATTTAAAATGCGTTCTGGCACCACATGTAAAAATGATTAAAAACAAATAATTGTGGGCTAGATTTCAAATATATGCTTCATAATAAACTCCAGCAAATAATTGACCAATCGTGATCTTAAAAAATATATGCAAAAAATCCACATGCACAATAATAAAAATAAAACTTTTGAAAGCTGAAGAGACGTGAATAAACTCGATCCGTGCTCCATGACAATCTCTGTAAGGAATAAGTGCTGACAGATAATCACCACGACCTCCGTGTGCAATGCCTGCTCACCTCAAATGAAGACCCCTTTGGGTCTATTGGCACTTTAAATAATATTCCACACAAGGATCAGCTCGATCGTACATGGGTTTTCAGCTGATGGCTCCAGGGTTACCAGGACTTCTCCATGAACAATTACTTTCTCCAAATTCAATTTTGGGTGAAGAAGTCCAGCACATCCCACTCCAGTAGTCTCCGTTCTAGTAATGAGGTAGTTCCGGCCAGGGGTCGGTAGCGGGACGGAGTGAGGGTCTCGGGTGGAAAGGCAAAGCTCTCCCGTCTCACTCTGTTCTCTTCTCACCAGATTGTCATGGAGCATGGATTGAGTTTATTCACATCTCTTCAGCATTCAAGAGTTTTGTTTATATTATTGTGCATGTGGACTTTTTGCATATATTTTTTAAGATCACAATTTGTCACTTATTTACTGGAGTTTATTATGAAGCATATATTTGAAATCTAGTGCACTATTATTTGTTTTTATTCATATTTTCTGTGAAGACGCCAGCTGATGGGAATAATAAGGACATCTGGGAGCGGTAAAGTACCAATATATTTACCTGAGACAGTTATATATTGTTCATGTATTTTTTTACCTCAATATACCACCCCAATGTGAGTATCCATTATAATGCTTGCAAGAGTAAGTGCTCATTGGTGCTGACTAATTTATCTGAAGCATTTTTTCCTGTAAGGTGTCCCAGAAGAAAGAAGCATTTCTTAATGTTCAGCATGGTCACATGGTTACACTGACCAAAGAGCACTTGCCATTGTGAACATTATGTTGGATACTCACTCTGAGGCTATGTATTGCGATGTGTGCTGCACAGACCATTACACTGGCAGCATGGGAAGACAGTCACTATGTTCAGCAGGGTCCAGAGAGGTGGCCATTTTATTTGGGCTTAGTTCACCTTTTCATCTTTAAGTTGCAGCATTGGAGAAAAACGGGGGGCCTTATTAGAAACAGTTATAATGAAATAGTTTTAAAAATGAAAATAATTTTTTTCTTTACATTTCTCATGAGATTAAAGCAGTGATGATACATTTTTATTGGTAATGTCAGTTTTCCTTGTCACTCTGAATACTGTCTATGTCAACTTCTCTATGTCAAAATAATATATTCTTGTTGTACCTTATTGGTTTACAGTTTATGCTAACAACAAGGTAGTTAGTATTTATTATCTTAGAGTCTTTAGAAATGTTCTTACTACCAGTGAAGAAACTATAGCTACAATGGACCTACAATTATTGTAGCCAATAATAGATTTCCACTGTATTCCAGCAAGCTTTGCTGTAAAGATCAAATGCAGGATCAATTTTATGCACATATCCTGATAGCATGTTTAGTCTATACGAACACGTTATAGACAAGCAATACAGAACTGCAGATGATTTTTGATATGGAATGTTTTACATAGATCATAACTGCATGTAAAATGTGTATACACGTGTAAATGTGCAAAATAGCTAATAAATGCTTTTCACTTAGCATTTCCATGCACTGCCTTGCTTTAAAACTCAGGATGGCATGATTCTCCCAAAGGAGCCCAGGACATATGAAGACTCAGAATCTCCCTATTTATGCTGCTCTGTATTTAAAAGAAGAAAAAAAAAACACAAGACCAATCCATAAATCATATGCCAAGTTCAACATAAGCATTTAAATAGGCATCTTCCAATCCTACATACATAAGGCTGCTGGGAGGGATCAGTACAAGTAGGGGTTTTACTGGACATTGTTACTCACTACTTACTTGCCTTTTGCCGCTATCACATACATTAAAAATGCCAGTTTGGCAGCTGTTTTAGTAGCGAATAGAAGTGAATCATTTTTTAAGTGGGCTCCTGCTGAAATGCAAACCACAGTTGCTACTTTAGAATAAAACAAATGTGAAAGGCTCCTCAAAATGTGAATTTAAAAGAAATATGATGTCAAAGAATAAATTGAATTACAGAACTGTGTTAAACTGTACCAAGTATGAAGTTTGATTTTAACAGCTTACAAGAAATGTTCCATGAAATATGACAATATAGATTTTAATTGATAATAAGTAATATTGAGTCCAATTGTATAAGACATGTAGAAATCAAGATAGGTTGAAGATGTTTAAGTTTTTAAATAATAAAAAATATTTAAGGTTAAACAGTTTCCTATCTCTAATTGTATTGGAACACTGATCTTTGAGGTATGCCCCACAATGATTTTGTATGTAATATATAACTGGTGTCTCTGCTACACAATGCAGCTTCAGTTGTGGGGCAATAGAGATGGATAGGAGAGTTGTATAGCCAAATGACTATTCAGTGTTAACCCTGCCATGTACAGTGGAGAGCTGGTCAGTAGGGATGAGCCGAACACCCCCCTGTTCGGTTCGCACTAAAACAGGAAAAAAGTTCGTTCGAACACGCGAACACCGTTAAAGTCTATGGGACATGAACATGAATAATCAAAAGTGCTAATTTTAAAGGCTTATATGCAAGTTATTGTCATTAAAAGTGTTTGGGGACCTGGGTCCTGCCCCAGGGGACATGGATCAATGCAAAAAAAACTTTTAAAAACGGACGTTTTTTCAGGAGCAGTGATTTTAATAATGCTTAAAGTCAAACAATAAAAGTGTAATATCCCTTTGAATTTCGTAGCTGGGGGGTGTCTATAGTATGCCTGTAAAGAGGCGCATGTTTCCCGTGTTTAGAACAGTCTGACAGCAAAATTACATTTCGAAGGAAAAAAGCCATTTAAAACTACTTGCGGCTATTGCATTGCCGGTCCGACAATACACAAAGAAGTTCATTGATAAAAACGGCATGGGAATTTCCCACAGGGGAACCCCGAACCAAAATTTTAAAAAAAAATGACGTGGGGGTCCCCCTAAATTCCATACCAGGCCCTTCAGGTCTGGTATGAATTTTAAGGGGAACCCCGCGCCAGAAATCAATATCAGACCCTTATCCGAGCACGCAACCTGGCAGGCCGCAGAAAAAGAGGGGGGGACGAGAGAGCGCCCCCCCTCCTGAACCGTACCAGGCCACATGCCCTCAACATTGGGAGGGTGCTTTGGGGTAGCCCCCCAAAACACCTTGTCCCCATGTTGATGAGGACAAGGGCCTCATCCCCACAACCCTGGCCGGTGGTTGTGGGGGTCTGCGGACGGGGGGCTTATCGGAATCTGGAAGCCCCCTTTAACAAGGGGACCCCCAGATCCCACCCCCCCCTGTGTGAAATGGTAAGGAGGTACTTTTACCCCTACAATTTCACTAAAAAACTGTCAATAATGTTAAAAATGACAAGAGACAGTTTTTGACAATTCCTTTATTTAAATGCTTCTTCTTTCTTCTATCTTCCTTCTTCTTCTTCTGGTTCTTCTGGCTCTTCTGGTTCTTTCTCCGGCGTTCTTGTCCAGCATCTCCTCCGCGGCGTCTTCTATCTTCTTCTCCTCGTGCCGCTCCGCACCCATGGCATGGGGGGAGGCTCCCGCTCTTCTCTTCATCTTCTTCTTCATCTTTTCCTGCGGCCTGCCAGGTTGCGTGCTCGGATAAGGGTCTGGTATGGATTTTTGGGGGGACCCCACGCCGTTTTTTTTTTTGGCATGGGGTTCCCCTTAAAACCCATACCAGACCTGAAGGGTCTGGTATGGAATTTAGGTGGACCCCCACGTTATTTTTTTTTAAATTTTGGTTCGGGGTTCCCCTGTGGGGAATTCCCATGCCGTTTTTATCAATGAACTTCTATGTGTATTGTCGGAGCGGCAATGCAATAGCCGCGAGTAGTTTTAAATGGCTTTTTTCCTTCGAAATGTCATTTTGCTGTCAGACTGTTCTAAACACGGGAAACATGCGCCCCTTTACAGGCATACTATAGACACCCCCCCAGGTACGAAATTTAAAGGAATATTACACTTTTATTGTTTGACTTTAAGCATTATTAAAATCACTGCTCCCGAAAAAATGGACGTTTTTAAAATTTTTTTTTGCATTGATCCATGTCCCCTGGGGCAGGACCCGGGTCCCCAAACACTTTTTATGGCAATAACTTGCATATAAGCCTTTAAAATTAGCACTCTTGATTTCTCCCATAGACTTTTAAAGGGTGTTCCGCGGCATTCGAATTTGCCGCGAACACCCCAAATTGTTCGCTGTTCGGTGAACTTGCGAACAGCCGATGTTCGAGTCGAACATGAGTTCGACCCCAACTCGAAGCTCATCCCTACTGGTCAGTGAAGAGCTGGTCTAAAATTACTTTTTCCAACTTATAATAAGGGTTATGCATCCCCATCGTTCTTAAAGATACTGCTTTGCTTTGAGGGAGTCCAGCTCAATGTTTTTGTCTTGAATCTTTTGCACTTGTTTTCATCTTTTGAAAGAGCCATATGTCTGAGCATGATACAATGGAAGCCAATTGTTTCCCTGTTTACAAAAACTACTCATTTGTGTGTGAGTGTAAGAGAAAAATTGCACATAACAAAGTCACGTGACAAGGGGACAAGGGATAAAGACCAACACAGAAATACTGCAAAAAAAAAAACACTTGAAAAATCAGGCTGCATAGATTTATATAAAAATTAGATTTAAGGTTAAACAGAATTGACTGTTGGCCCTTTGCACATGGACAATGCTTCTGGGAGGGTTGCCAGATTATTTTACAAGTTGTCTGGAGTTGTTTTTTTAAAAGGTATAATTGTATTGCTATTGTATTGTACTATAAGTGCCTTACTTTGATATGCAAGTTTAGAAAAAACATACAGTAGCAGCGGTACACAATTTGTTATAGCACATAATCCAATAGTTTTAATATGTTGTTCAAGCAGTCATTTAATCTTAGTCAACTTAGGCCAATAATTCCACAACTGCTAAAAATGCTGGGTAAGCAAATCAGCCAATAAGTTCTTGTTTCCATGTCATCATTTAGAATCCCTGGCTGTTGCACAAGGTTTGCATACATTGCTAATTGATTACATTGGAAAAAAAGAGGTTTGAACTGTATGTGTAGTTTCTCATAATGTGTGCATAGATTCATATAATTTACTTATGAATGACAAATAGCAGGTATATTTCCTCTTCTATTGATTAGAATACAAACATATTTCTCCTTGCCAAGTTCAGTTTATTGAAGCTCACTATAACCTACAAATTTGCACCTAATACTCATCCTGGATGTACTGATACC
Source organism: Aquarana catesbeiana (assembly GCF_042186555.1). NCBI lineage: Eukaryota > Metazoa > Chordata > Amphibia > Anura > Ranidae > Aquarana > Aquarana catesbeiana. Next base: position 439,070,917 of record NC_133328.1, on the reverse strand, counting down.
AGAAATGTATGAGTTTATTTTTAAGGTACACAATTATGGTTTAATGTACCAAAAAAGTACTAAAGCTCTCAATAGTTAGAGTAATGAGTATCTAATGTAAGTTCAACACAACCAATCAGATTTCATTTTTAGAATTAAGTCATAAGGATTCTTTGTTATAGTTTGCTGTACCACTTTCACTTAAGTGGAACTCCAGGAATGATCTTTTTTCCATTCTTACATTTAGTCCTCCTTGGCTTGATGTAAGTATTCATATGAGATATCCCGAGGGCCACTGTAGATGCTGAAAATTACTGTAGAAGTCCACAATACTGTACATCTTGTTGTGATCTTCAAGGTGCTGCTCCAGTAGCTTCCCCTATGCACACTGACCACAGTCGGTCACTTGTCAACTCTGACACCATGTAGAATCATTTTGTGGATTCATACTCAAAACATAAGTCATACTGTATTTATAATGTATTTCTGGTAAAATCAACAAATAATTTCTGAACATTTTTATAGCTTCAGAAATAAAAATGAAGGCAGCTACCACAATTAAGGACTTGTAAGCTGCAATATATTACATTCTTGATTTTAGGTTTTAAAATACTTTAATTGTTCAATTGTGTTATTTCCTGTAAGCCCTTAAATCAATAAATCATGTACACCTTTATTACTGATGGATGTACTGTGCTGTCTGTCTATTTACTGTAGTTAACTGTTTTATATAAAGCTGTAAATGTATGATATTTTAAGGTTATATTATCATACTATACTTGCCGATCCCAACATTTTGAAGTCCTTATATACACCCATGGAGCTTGTATGCTCTTTATATATTTGTTTTAAGGATTGGCCATTCAGTAATTGAGGACCAAGTGGTGGAACAATAGTATCAAAGATTCATATTTATTAAATTAATTTAAAACAAGTTGGCAAAATAATAAACCAAATGTCAAAAAATGGCAGCTTCACTATAATGGCCAAATAGAAAATCACTACAGTAATTGGCGCATCACACATACACGTTAACATAAGACACTACATGTAATAATTAAAAAGAAGCATCCAGACGCCACATAACAACAGACAGGTTAAGATATCAGATGAAACATTCATCATGAATATGTCTTTGAAGAAAAAGAGGTACTGTGTAAAGTGACAGCTTAACCTGTGCGTGACTCCAGGAAGGAATGGATAGGAAAAAGGGAAAGGAAAGAGAAGGCTGACCCAGAATGAGATTGTTTATAAGGGAACAGAAAATACCCTAAAGTGCATGGTATTAGGAGACTTAGATTCAGGTCTTTCCATCCGGGGGATCATGTCTTGAATAGTCTTTGACCAGATATTTAGGGAGGTGTATCAAATGTTGGTCTTAAATATCTGTAAAGATTTCATAGAAAGTCCCGGTGACTGCAGTTATAAAGATGGTAAATAAAAACCTTAGTTGGGATTGTGTATAGTCCCGGTACTGTATGAACCTTAAGTTGGTTTTAGACTTTTAGTCCCTTCTGGGTAATAGCAATTGTGAGGCCCTGGTAGACTAGGGGGTGTGAGGCTTCATATATGCAGATGATATATTTATAGGTCACCTGTAACAGGCTAAGTGCATTTGCCCAGTATTGGAAGTACTTTACCGCCCATACAGTGTATATGTCGATGGCCTCATCCTCCGCAATCCCCCCCGTGGGTCTGTCACTGGTCTCCGAGCACTGGTATCAGTGTCTAACAGGCTATGGCTTTGCCTGTGTTTCCGGCTGTGTACCATCACGATTGTATGTCTCCATGTGCAGTCGGCGTCCTCAATGCTGGGAGCTTAGTAAGGCGGCGTCACATGACAGAACAGTGGTGACATCAGCGCATTTTGCTATAGTACATAACGCAGCTTCGTCTGGACGACAGTCCTCACTCCCTGTTATCATGAATTTCTTCATGCTGAGTGCTGCCCATTGATATAAATTTAAGGGAACAAGTGTCCTGTTTACAATGCAGTGATTGATGAACTTCAAAAAGAGGCCAGTAAACACCGAAAGTTCACTGACAGCTAGAATCATAGTATGATTAGCGCCATTGGTATAGACTGATGGCATTTTAAGGGGCAAATGATACTTTAGAAAAAATGAGAAAAAGACAAGATAAAAGAAAAAGGAAAGGAAAGGAAAGGAAAGAAAAGAAGAGAGAGAAATGAAGATAATATAATAGACAGGAGATATACAAATTAGCAAATAGAAAATAATAAGTATACATATTTAAATTAACATGCACATATATGAATGTATGGGTACATACACACATATATGTGCAGAGAGGAAAAATAGGCAAAAAATATTAGCCAGACCAAGACATCAAGGACTAAAGAGACTAAAAATATCCCTAAGTATCATAATCATTAGGTCAGGTCCCTCTGTGGGTCTCCCTCCCATGTGCATCCACAATCCATAATGGGACAGACCAATTATTATTTATATGGTGATTCAGTCGAATCACTAGGGGAAATAATTAGCTCTTCAGGAAGACTTGCAGATTCAATTCAGTATTGAGGCCCACTGGGAAGAGGGACTTCAATCAATGTAGAAAAATGTAAAATAATGCATGGATGGAAAAGGACCTGATGGAAACGGAGCGAGTACAAAGAAGGACAACAAAGCTAATAAAGGGTCTGGAGAATCTTAGTTATGAGGAAAGGTTGCAAGCACTGAACTTATTCTCTCTGGAGAAGAGACGCTTGAGAGGGGATATGATTTCAATATACAAATACCATACTGGTGACCCCACAATAGGAATAAAACTTTTTCGCAAAAGAGAGTTTAACAAGACTCATGGCCACTCATTAAAATTAGAAGAAAAGAGGTTTAACCTTAAACTACGTAGAGGGTTCTTTACTGTAAGAGCGGCAAGGATGTGGAATTCCCTTCCACAGGCGGTGGTCTCAGCGGGGAGCATTGATAGCTTCAAGAAACTATTAGATAAGCACCTGAATGACCGCAACATACAGGGATATACAATGTAATACTGACACATAATCACACATAGGTTGGACTTGATGGACTTGTGTCTTTTTTCAACCTCACCTACTATGTAACTATGTAACTATGTAAATCTATATATTCACCATTTTTCTTTTTGGAGGAGTATACGGTCGAAGTCACCTCTCCTGGTGGGTAGTTTCAGGGCATATATCCCTTTGACTTTCATGCCATTTGGACACCCATCATGACATTGAGCAAAATGTTTTGCCAAGGGATTTTCGGGATTTCTATCCCTTATTTCTCTAAGGTGTTCACCTATCCGTACTTTCAGTGTCCTTTTTGTCTTCCCTATGTAGATTTTTGGGCATGGGCATGTAATCATGTAGATAACTCTTGTTGATGAACAATTGATTAGGTCCCTAATTTCAAAACTTTCTTGTCTAAGGGCATCCACGAAGGATTGGGTTCTGTCGAAAAAGGGACAGATCTGACACTTATTACAGGGGAACATTCCTTTTTTTCTCGGGTAAGTTGACAGCCAGTTAGAGTCTGGTTCCTTCATGAATTCAGATTGTATTAGCATATCTCCTAAATTTTTGGCATGTCGAGCTACCATTTTAAGAGCAGTACCCACTATTTCAGTGAGGCCGGGGCTATTAGTTAGTATCCCCAATGTCTCTCCAAAATAGTACATACCAAATTCCATTGTGTACCAAAAGCAGTTATTATTCTGACAGGGCCACAGTTTTTTGTTGTAATCTTTGAAGATCCCTCGTCCCCATCGCTATTTTCATTTTGTAGTAGGTTTTCCCTACTTCTACCTGCCGCCTTCTTTTTGGCTTTCCTAATTTGGCGATGGGAATAGCCTCGCTCACGGAATCTTTTATACATCTCAATTCCCTCTTTTTTGTAATCATCAGCTTTTGTGCAATTTTGTTTTATCCTAAGACCCCTTTCACACTGGGGCAGTTTGCAGGCATTATTGCGCTAAAAATACCGCCTGCAAACCGACCCAAAACAGCCGCTGCTGTTTGTTCAGTGTGAAAGCCTGAGGGCTTTCACACTGAAGCGGTGCGCTGGCAGGAAAAGAAAAAAACTCCTGCAAGCCACATCTTTGGAGCAGTGAAGGAGGTGTATTCACCGCTCCTAAACCGCTCCTGCCCATTGAAATCAATGGGGCAGCGCGGCTATACCGCGGCAATATCCCTTTTTCGGCCACCAGCGGGGGTTAAAACCGCACCGCTAGCGGCCGAAAACAGCCGCAAAAACGACGGTAAAACAGCGCTAAAAATAGCGCTGTTTTACCGCCGACGCCCCCACCACCCCAGTGTGAAAGGGGCCTTAGCAATTGACCTGTAGGGATTCTGTTTTTGAGCCAATGTGGATAGTGGCTGTCAGCACGTGAGGGTATTGGCCGCAGTTTCCTTACGGAACGTGCAGGTGTGTAACTGTCCCTCCTCCACTGTTATCCATAGATCCAAAAATTTCAGTCTGATCACAGGTATATGTTAAATGTATGTTCCGCTCGTTTTGATTAAGTTGATCAATGAACATGTGTAGATGCTCAAGGTTGCCTTTCCACACCATGAACACAATGTCAATGTACCTTAACCGCTTCAGCCCCAGAAGATTTTACCCCTTCCTGACCAGAGCGCTTTTTGTGATTCAGCACTGCGTCGGTTTAACTGACAATTGCGTGGTCGTGCGACATTGCACCCAAACAAAATGGGCGTACTTTTTTCCTACAAATAGAGCTTTCTTTTGGTGGTATTTGATCACCTCTGCAGTTTTTATTTTTTGCACTATAAACAAAAAAAGCGACAATTTTGAAAAAAAAAACACAATTTTTTTTTTTACTAGTAATGGCGGCGATCTGAGATTTTTATCGGGACTGCAACATTATGGCAGACATGTTGGACAATTTTGACACATTTTTGGGACCATTGGCATTTATACGTTGATCAGTGCTATAAGAATGCATTGATTACTGTAAAAATGTCACTGGCAGGGAAGGAGTTAACACTAGGGGGCGATCAAGGGGTTAATTGTGTTCCCTAGTGTGTGTTCTAACTGAAGGGGGGAGGGGACTGTGTAGGGGAGATGACAGATCGCTGTTCATACTCTGTTTGAGCAGACAATCTGTCTCTTTTCCCCTCAGAGAACCAGAAACTGTGTGTTTACAGATCCCATTTCTCGTTGTGCAGGAGAACAGCGGTGATCGCGACTGCCAGGCACTCGCCCCTAGTAGCCAAAGAAGGAAGCGACGTAACATAACGGCGATTTGCGCAGCCGAGCCATGTTGCTGCAGTACAACTGCGGCCGCGTGTCGGCAAGCGGTTAAACACGTATGATCAAGGTACATCAGCGAATTAAAGACCTCCTCCCCCTCCCTGAGTCCTAGGTGGAGTCAGGCATAGGCCAGTGCCAAGGCTGCCCCCATTGAGTTGCCCCTGATCTGCTGATAGTTTTGTTTAGAGAACTGGAAGAAGTTAAGTAAAGCACATTCCAACAATTCAATCAGGAATTCATTCTGTGATCCAAATTGTGGATAATGGGCATCTAAAAAGGTCTCAACTGACTGAATCCCATAAGAGTGGGGGATCGAGGTGTAGAGTGACTCCACATCGATGCCAACCAACGACACCTCGTCCCTCACCTGTAGATCAATGATTTTAGCCAGAACATGACGAGTGTCTTGCACAAATGACTTTAGTGATTTTCTATTTTGACCATATCATTAAGAAGGGAATCCAAGTAACAACCTACTCTTTCAAGGGTACCTTGGCATGCCGAAACGATCGGTCTGCCAGATGGATTTTGTTGCCTTTTATGCACTTTGGGTATGATATAAAAGGTGGGTATATTGCACTACCTTACCTGAAAATGTTCGCGTGTAGTCAGGAGACCTGTCTCTTTAGCTTCACTTAATTTCCAATTTAATTGTCGTACAACCTCTGGGAAGATGTTGTAATCCAGTCTTTTGTATGTCAAGTGATCATTTAGGAGGCATTTGGCTTCTTTTTCATAGGCATGCTTGTTCATGAGAACGTTACCTCCCTTATCACTTCGCTTAATGACAAGGTTATTAGTTTCCCTGAGTTCTTTAAGTGCTCGTCTTTCCACATGGGTTAAATTGTCAGTACCCATCTGTGTCCAGTCGACCTCGCTTAGGTCCATTTTGACCATGTCCAAAAAGGGGTTCAACCACCTATTCTTGGACAAGGGCTGCATTTTTGTGGATCAAATCCTTAGGTTTGCCATTCTCTTATTAAGATTTGAGATATCAGGGATATCCTCATTCTCTTCCAGGAGTGAGTTCAGGATTTCAAGGGCCTTTTGATCATCCACATCTAGGTGGGGTTCCTCTAGGTTTGTGGTATCTTTCCTCTCATACAGAGATCTCAGAAAGACCTTCCGAAGGGAATTCCTTTTTTATTTTTGTGATTTCTGAAGTCAGCAGTGGGTTGTAGTCAGCCTAACAGTACCTCAGCAGCTGTGTTTCTCTAATTTAGTGTATTTTCTCTGCCACATATTGTTTGAGCTTGCTCCAACCAGGTGTGTTAGAGAAATATGGTTCTATGTTATGAACCACTGATATCTGGCCAATCAATTAATCTGGGGAACCTACTGATGGTGGGAGAATCATTAAGTATCTGAGGCACCTCCTGTTCTGTCTCTTTCCTCTAAAGCTTTTTCCCCGTGAGGATGTCATCTTAGAGGCTGGTCTCTCTTAGGGCACATGGAAAAACACCTGGAGGAACCCCTGAGAATGTTGGCTGCTGGAAGAAGAGTGCATAAGGCCTAGGGGAAACAAGATGCATCTGCCCTGACATATAAAGATAAAGAGGGGTATGGTTAAGTGGGAAGGTGTGCACATGAATCTTTCATGCTGTCCTTCCCTCATAATGAAGATTGATATAAAACTGGAACCTCAGTTTTCAGGGAGCCCAAGCCTTGCAGGAGCCAGCACAGTCTGTGATTTGTAGGTAACAACTAGAGACTTTGAATGTGACTTTAATGAAGGTTCCAGAAAAGATTATGACCTCAATGCTCAATGGAGCATTCTAATGTAGCTGTTGACAAGCTGAGGATCAGTAGCGCAATAGATCAATAGTTGCCAAGAGCTACTCCAGTTTTCCTCTATTCTGTATAGGTGCCCTCTTTAGAGAGAAAGTAATCTTTTCTGTGGCACACTTCATTCTCAATAGAGTGTACTAAGTTTTGTCTTTGGTTAGTTGATGAAGCTGTTCGGTTTAAATTTAGGTGAAATAATATAATTTTCTTAACATGTTTGTTAACATGTCAATGTCTATTCACAAAGCGGTTGCCATTTTAGGCTATTAAAACCACTTTGTACAATGCAAACTGTAACAAAAAGTGTTTCACTCTAAACTGCACAACATTTTGGTTTTGCCCACAAAGTACCTCAGTAAGTGCAATGCTTTTAACATGTGAGTGATGGCAATTGTGTGACTCCAGCAAGAAGGTGAATTATGGGCAGGAACTAAAAATAAATATATGAAAAAATAAATATTTAACCATTTTGGTGCCACTGTCATAACTATTATAGCAACTTTTTTTGTAGAACTGATTCTTTACAGATGTCAGATCACTTTTACATCTACATGAAGGTTCCTTCATCCCCCACAATGTATCCTGCACTTACCTATCCCTCCTGGGTGGCCAGGACCTTCATTGCAAGTGTCAAGATGGACAGTGCAGGGGTCACATCTGCCCATACAGTGCACATGCATATGAAAATTAGATTTGTGCAACACATATTAGGTATTGTCACACACACAGGAGTAAAAGCAATAACTCTTGGGTCATCATTCATTGTTAGCTTTAAATTGATGAGCTGAAAATATGCATTTTAGTAAGTGTGTGCAAAAAGAACAAAAAATGGCTCTGGTGAGAGGGTTAAGGAGTATATAGTTACATAGTTAGTAAGGTAGTTAGTAGGTATATGTTACTTCAGATTAAGTAATTTTAGAATTTAAAGAAAGTGTAAGCCCTAAACATAATAGTGAAAACACTAAATACGTAATAATTTTCTGTCCCTGCACTATTCAAAATAAAAAAAAAAACATTAATAAAAATTTGTCAAACCCTCTGCATAAAATAAATGCAAAAATATGTAAACGACAATTTTTGATACAGCCATGCAATTTCAAAATTTTTTCAGACCTTGTCTTTGGACAATTATTCTGTTGCAAGGGGTTTCTACTTTTCTTATAGTGATAGTCACTATTTTAAGGTTAACCAAGTTCAAGCTGCATGATTACCGGTGGACTTTTTCATTATTTTTCTAAAATATAGATGATACAAGATTGTATTATTAGCTTTTTAGTACAGTATGGAGTTGCAATTCTGGCATGTTATATCTGAGATCACATCATGACATGTTATATCTGAGTGCAATATTGTGGATACATGTTCATTAATAGAAAAATTCAGTCTTAAGCTTCCCTTTGAAAATGCTATACTATGTATTATATGCTTTTGCTAAAACATTTTTGTGCCTTTCATATAATTTCCAATCAATGACACAAAAAAGATTCAGTGCATATAAATATATATCTAAATGTACCACAAATGAATGTCAAAGGGAAAAACAAAACAAAACTTAAATTGGAACTATACTCACCTTCTCATCCAGTAATGCAATGTCCACAAACTCTTCCATCAGCATCTTCACTCAGTTTTCTTCCAGGTTTGGGATATTCAGTTATCTTTGATAGTCCATGCTGGGATGATGTAACTTTCACACATATGCAGAAGTTCATTAATCCAAGCAGATGCCAAATTTGTAGACTGAGAACAGGCAGGTAAGAATCCTTAAAGTGATACTCTCTTTTTTGTGCTTAACCACTTAAGGACCGGAAGGATCTACCCCCTTAATGACCAGGCCATTTTTTGCGATACGGTACTGCATTGCTTTAACTGACAATTTCATGGTCGTGCAACATTGTACCCATACAAAATTGATGTCCTTTTTTCCCCACAAATAGAGCTTTCTTTTGGTGGCTAGTAAAGGGATGGTGAACCCGCGCAGTGGACATAAAGACTTAATTGGTAAAGTTTGGAACTGCTGCCTCCCAACAAGCAGTCACCCTAAAATGGGGACAGCTGAGATATATTAGAAATGATAGAAGGGTTTGGCGCTGTTCCTATTTAGTTTCCTACCTCCATATAGGTTACTAGATTAAAATAAATTCTTAGGTGCACCGTGCATATATCAAATATTAAATACAAATTAACAATATGGATTCCCAAGTATACCGTGCATGTGTCAATTAAATATTCTGCTACAATATTGTGCAATCATAGGTGATACATAGACATAACTTAAATGCTTACATATGTAATATTGCTAGGGAGGGAAGAAAGGAGGGGGGGGAGGAAAAGGGGGGGGGAGGGAGAAGGGAGTGAGATAGGGAGGTGGGGAGGGGTGTAGGAAGTCTGTTCCTAAGGAAAATTACAATAACAAGATAAAGTGCAAATGTGCTGGTGCAATCCAAAAGGCAACAGTGACAAGATAAAGTGCAAACGTGCTTCAAAATTCTTTAGTGAGTCTCTTGTGCCATATTCTTGTGCTGTGGTGATAATCCTTCACTTATAATATCTCTTTGCTCTGAAAGTGCAGCCACTCACCAGATCACTTCACCCCTGCGGGGGTAGTAGGCAGTTACAGTTTTATCGCCACTGTACAGTGATCGCTGGCGGGCTCAGGATCGTGGTATATCATATATAAAGAGAGAGGGAGTGCCCATAGCGTAAAATTGCTTTAAAAAAGTTTTATTACACAAAATGAAAGGGTACTCACACTTTTACAGTAAAAATCAAGCGAAATGGTAAAACGTCAAAACCGTCATAAATATCCTTCAGCGCTGGTACAGGAGGTGATGTTTGGGAAGCACAGATTAGGCCACGCCCTACGCGTTTCGTCGTTAGGACGTCTACGGGAGCATGACCTGTGTTGTGTCTTCCCATCCTTATATAGTGTGTGTGGTGTCCCCTTGTTAAATTTTCAATTGGCATCCATTTTCCCGCGGACCGGAAGTTCGTCCGCGGCCATTTTGTTTATATTTTGCAGACAGAAGTCCGACTTCCTGTGTTAATAGCAGTGGGACTACTGGTGGCCATTTTGCCTGAGCTATTTGTAGACAGTAGTTCAAGTTACCTGTCTCTGTATATTTGTATTGCATAGTCCGGCGGCCATTTTGCCTGTGTTTTTGTGGACAATGGAGACCGGCGGCCTTTTTGCCTATGTTTTTGTGGACAATGGAGACCGTAAACAATTCTCCCCATTGTTTGTATTGCATAGTCCGGCGGCCATTTTGCCTGTGTTTTTGTGGACAATGGAGACCGTAAATAGATCTCCCTATTATTGTCAGCTGCAGATATATGGTGTTAAATCTATCACACACTATAAAAGGTTTATTGTACATTAATCGGCTTGCTTTATATGACGCTAAAAATCAAAAAATTATACTAAATTCAAAATGATTTAAAACCCATAAGAAATACATGAAGAAACATAAAGAATACATAAAAATCAATTCAAATAAAATTAAAATTAAAATCATGAGGAGCACATAGAGGATCATGAGGAATACTTAAATGAGAGCTTACTAAATACATATCGTTCTTAAGTTAAAATAAATAAAATAAATTGAAAAAAATTGGAAAAAAATTAATTAAATAAATAAAACTTAACCTCATATATTATATGGCATTTTTTTGTGTATCTGAAGAGAGGGGGAACATGTTTTAAGGGGGCTTGTTGTATATATTAATCTTTTAGGGTGTCCACATTTATACATTATATATCCTCATTTTTAAGAGTAATTACTTCTATAGTGCGTACGTGAGAAAGGAATCTTAGATTTTTTTTTTTTTTTTTTTTTTTTTTATATTTAGCATTTCTTTCTGGATACTATGTCCCATACATGGACTATATGAAGAAGATATATGTAAAAAATTATAAAAAATATTATAAAAGACAGTATAAAAATATATATATACTGGTATAAAATGGCTTAAGAAAGACAGGAAGAATAAAACGGGAGGAGAAGGGTTAATTTCGAAATCTGTATTATACTATTCGTGCGTGTATATATATATATACTAGAGGGTGTACTGGGTCTATTGGTTATTTTTCATGTTTATATCCTATTGCGGTACTTTCTGCTCATTTATAGGGAAGAAGGAAAAAGGGGGTAGTTAGATGTCAGAGTGTTTATGTGTCAAGAGTATAGGTGCTCTATGTCTCCCATTTTGATATGAATATTAATAATTTGTTAGGAAGCAGTTGAGGTCAAGGTCAATGTTCATGCCCATAGGCTGCAGGGTATCTAATAAGAATATCCACTTGGTTTCGTTTTGTGAGACCTTAATTTTTTTATTTTCGCCTCTCCAGTGACCCTTGATTTTATCTATTGCGTAAAAGGTCATCTGCGCCGGGTCTCTATTGTGGTAATCTCTAAAATGCCTGGACACGCTGTGTTTGTTAAAACCTTTCTTGATGTTTTTAATGTGTTCTCTGACCCTGACATGCAGCTCTCTCGTTGTCCTTCCTACATATTGCTTCCGACATGGGCACTCTAACACGTAAGTGACGTGGGTACTGTGGCAGGTAATGAGCTCTCGAATATTGAACTCTTTTCCATTAGCAGTAGACCTAAATTTCGTTGTTTTCTTGCTGGTTCTTTTACTGGTTCTGCAAGGTAAACATTTGCCACATTTAAAAAACCCTTTTCCTTCTTCCCTATAAATGAGCAGAAAGTACCGCAATAGGATATAAACATGAAAAATAACCAATAGACCCAGTACACCCTCTAGTATATATATATACACGCACGAATAGTATAATACAGATTTCGAAATTAACCCTTCTCCTCCCGTTTTATTCTTCCTGTCTTTCTTAAGCCATTTTATACCAGTATATATATATTTTTATACTGTCTTTTATAATATTTTTTATAATTTTTTACATATATCTTCTTCATATAGTCCATGTATGGGACATAGTATCCAGAAAGAAATGCTAAATATAAAAAAAAAAAAAAAAAAAAAAAAAAAAAATCTAAGATTCCTTTCTCACGTACGCACTATAGAAGTAATTACTCTTAAAAATGAGGATATATAATGTATAAATGTGGACACCCTAAAAGATTAATATATACAACAAGCCCCCTTAAAACATGTTCCCCCTCTCTTCAGATACACAAAAAAATGCCATATAATATATGAGGTTAAGTTTTATTTATTTAATTAATTTTTTTCCAATTTTTTCAATTTATTTTATTTATTTTAACTTAAGAACGATATGTATTTAGTAAGCTCTCATTTAAGTATTCCTCATGATCCTCTATGTGCTCCTCATGATTTTAATTTTAATTTTATTTGTATTGATTTTTATGTATTCTTTATGTTTCTTCATGTATTTCTTATGGGTTTTAAATCATTTTGAATTTAGTATAATTTTTTGATTTTTAGCGTCATATAAAGCAAGCCGATTAATGTACAATAAACCTTTTATAGTGTGTGATAGATTTAACACCATATATCTGCAGCTGACAATAATAGGGAGATCTATTTACGGTCTCCATTGTCCACAAAAACACAGGCAAAATGGCCGCCGGACTATGCAATACAAACAATGGGGAGAATTGTTTACGGTCTCCATTGTCCACAAAAACATAGGCAAAATGGCCGCCGGTCTCCATTGTCCACAAAAACACAGGCAAAATGGCCGCCGGACTATGCAATACAAATATACAGAGACAGGTAACTTGAACTACTGTCTACAAATAGCTCAGGCAAAATGGCCACCAGTAGTCCCACTGCTATTAACACAGGAAGTCGGACTTCTGTCTGCAAAATATAAACAAAATGGCCGCGGACGAACTTCCGGTCCGCGGGAAAATGGATGCCAATTGAAAATTTAACAAGGGGACACCACACACACTATATAAGGATGGGAAGACACAACACAGGTCACGCTCCCGTAGACGTCCTAACGACGAAACGCGTAGGGCGTGGCCTAATCTGTGCTTCCCAAACATCACCTCCTGTACCAGCGCTGAAGGATATTTATGACGGTTTTGACGTTTTACCATTTCGCTTGATTTTTACTGTAAAAGTGTGAGTACCCTTTCATTTTGTGTAATAAAACTTTTTTAAAGCAATTTTACGCTATGGGCACTCCCTCTCTCTTTATATATGATATACCACGATCCTGAGCCCGCCAGCGATCGCTGTACAGTGGCGATAAAACTGTAACTGCCTACTACCCCCGCAGGGGTGAAGTGATCTGGTGAGTGGCTGCACTTTCAGAGCAAAGAGATATTATAAGTGAAGGATTATCACCACAGCACAAGAATATGGCACAAGAGACTCACTAAAGAATTTTGAAGCACGTTTGCACTTTATCTTGTCACTGTTGCCTTTTGGATTGCACCAGCACATTTGCACTTTATCTTGTTATTGTAATTTTCCTTAGGAACAGACTTCCTACACCCCCTCCCCACCTCCCTATCTCACTCCCTTCTCCCTCCCCCCCCCTTTTCCTCCCCCCCCCCCCTCCTTTCTTCCCTCCCTAGCAATATTACATATGTAAGCATTTAAGTTATGTCTATGTATCACCTATGATTGCACAATATTGTAGCAGAATATTTAATTGACACATGCACGGTATACTTGGGAATCCATATTGTTAATTTGTATTTAATATTTGATATATGCACGGTGCACCTAAGAATTTATTTTAATCTAGTAACCTATATGGAGGTAGGAAACTAAATAGGAACAGCGCCAAACCCTTCTATCATTTCTAATATTTCTTTTGGTGGCATTTGATCACCTCTGTGGTTTTTATTTTTTGCACTATAACCAAAAATGGAGCAATATTTTTTACTTTTTGTTATAATAAACATCCAAACAAAATTGTAAAAAACACATTTCTTCATCAGTTGAGGCAAATATGTATTTTTCTACATATTTTTGGTTAAAAAAATCGCAATAAGCATATATTGATTGGTTTGCGCAAAAGTTATAGTGTGGGTTCCTCTTTGGCGCTCCTGGCCCCTCCCTCCTGCTGAGTGCCCCCAAAGCAAGCAGCTTGCTATGGGGACACCCAAGCCAAGCCACAGCTCCATGTTTCCATCCAGACACAGAGCTGTGGCAAGGCCCCACCCCCTCTCTCCTCAATGGCTCACTAACTTTGACAGCAATGGGAGCCGAAGGTGCTCCACCGCTGTCTCAGCCAATAAGGAGGGAGAGTCCTGGGTAGCCAAGTCTCTCCTGGAATATCGCTGGATAGAGATGGGCTCAGGTAAGTATTAGGGGATTTGAGGGAGCAGCTACACACAGAAGGTTTTTTATCTTAATGCATAGAATGCATTAAGATAAAAAAGCTTCTGCCTTTACAACCACTTTAACTACAGAAGAGCCGTGGTGTAGCTCTCCTGCAATAAAAATATTACTTAGTTACTCTTTTTAAATGTTTTGTTTAGGTCCCAAGTTAAAGAAGAAACCTCATTCACTTTGAAAGATTAAATCCTAGTCTATGATTTCATTTAGAAATAACTGTTCTTGCTTCCTCAAAATAGGCTGAATGATTGTGGAGATAAAGCCATCTTTCTTTGTTCCATTCCAGCCTGTCTGTTTTTCCCTTCCAAAAGTCTGATTTGTGGGTGTTTCTTTTGTTGAGTACTGATGTCATTTACACTCATCAGTGCAGCAGTGCTGACAGTCCTCTGCATATCAATGGCAAGGCATATAAAGGATTATTCCTGCAAAAATACAGTCTTTGTCATTCAGCAGTTACAGTTCTTATATTACTGAAGCATGATAGGGAGTTATTGTTACAAATAGGGATTTCAGAAAGCTATGAAATTAGACTTCTTTACATGGTAATACCAACTATGTTCAACTTTTTTAGTTACATTAAAAATGAGATTGGGAGTTTTAAATAAGGATAAATGAAGAGGAAAAAAAATGAATTTGACACCAAGAAGGCTTAGAAACAGAAAGCAGAAAAATACTGTAATGGCAAGGGAATTAGAAAAATCCTTTCATACAAACTGATTAAAGATTGACTGATTTGTTATCTTAGGATAAAGTGATAAAGAAAAAAAACTAAAACACAGCATGCAAAAGCAAAAAGCAGAAACATGTGGTCATGCAAGAAGATTTTCAAAATGTATACACAACATCAGTTATTGTAACACTCATATGTACACAGGACGTTTTTGAAACCTCTCCTGAGCGATTTAACTTGACAGATAGTAACCCACATTTAAAACGTCAGTTTTGCCGTGTTTACATGTCGCATTTACATGGAGTCGGTTAGATTACCCTGGAGAGGAACATGCTTAAGTCTTTGAATTTCACATGTAGTCATGTCAAGAAAAGCCCCCAAATTGGGGTTAAGATTTGGGGAAGGGAACTTATTAGATTTCTTTTTAAGAGTAGAATTTTCCTTTTTGCTTGTCTTTGTGGTTAAGGTATCCTGTTCATTTAATAGTGCCTCCAGATAAATTTGATCTATCAGGTTTCCAGTCTCCAGTTCTTCTAATAGGGAGATTAAATTGTCTAATGCCATGTACACACGAGCGGACTTTCGACGGACTGAACTCCGAAGGACTTTTTGACGGACTTTAGATGGAGTTCCGACAGAGTTCCGATGCAACGGACTTGCCTACACACAATCACACCAAAGTCCAACTGATTCAAACCTGGTGATGTACGACCAGACTAGAATAAGGAAGTTCATAGCCAGTAGCCAATAGCTGCCCTCGCGTCATTTTTGGTCCGTCAGACTAGCATACAGACAAACTGATTTTTCAACCAGACTCGAGTCCGTCGTAAAGATTTGAAACATGTTCTATTTCTAAAGTCCGTCTGATTTTTCAACAGCAAAGGTCCGATGAAGCCCACACACGATTGAATTGTCCGGCGCATTTGTTCCGTTGGACCTTTGCTGTCGAAAAGTCCGGTCGTGTATACACGGCATTAGGCTTCCTTTTACTGTGTTGTTTGTGAGCTAGGCTGAGTGTGTTTAGCATAAAGGGTCTGCAGGATCAACTTGCGAGCAGGCAACTGCAGATCCTTGATAATTTCAAATACGTCAAAGTCAGAATCTGGGCAAAAAGTTAGTCCTTTCTCTAACAGTTGTGTCTCCTCAATGGATAAATAATTTGTAATTTGATAAATGAATGACACTTAGATTTTTTCTCCTCTCTGGAGTTTGTTAATTCAGTGTTTAATGCTATAGATTTTCTGTGGGAACATCTGTGATCATCTACCCAGACGGTTCCGCAGAATTTTGTGTACCACTTTTCGGTGTTGTACTCGTAGAGTGTTTACCTTGCCCAGAGGAGCCACCACATGCATTACCTGACTTTTGTGTGTAATCAGGACCCGTCACCAACATGGTTAGTTGTGTAGGGACCGTTGTCTCTGTGATGTGTTTCTTATTTGTTGCTCCTTTCCTTGGGGAGTGTCATGTGTGTTTATGAGGTGCCTTGCATTCCTGTGAAGTCTGTGAAAAAGAAGAAGAAAGTGAATTAAGAGATGAGTTAGAACCTTTTGCAGACTTATTTGCCCTTAGGTTATTATTCCTCTGCTGTCATGCTTGTGTGTTATTCTGCTGCCACCTGCATACATTTCCCTCCAAATATGCTGTCTTATCCCTCCAAAATTATTATTTTTTCTCTCCTTTGTTGTTATAATCTCTTTAGTTATTTGATCAATATGAATGTTAATGTTTTCTTCTTGTTCTTTAAAGTTTTGATGGTCTTTTAATGGTTCAAGTTTCGCATAGATAGCATCAATCTCTTTTTTCTACCACAACAGTATTTTTCTGGTATTCTTCTATCAGAAGCTTCATCATTACTTTGGTGCATTGTTAGAAATTATTCTCCCACCTTTTCCTAAATACTGTGTCTATCATATCTAATGTGGGGAAGATTTGTATTCTTAGACCGAAAGGATTCATGTCCACTGGAATATAGTTTTCAAAGCTCTTTATATGCCAAAACATGGATACCTTCTTTTCCACCAATCTTTTTAATTGAGAGAACAATGAGGTCAATTCTGACTCATGTGCCTCTTTTTGGCCATGTTCTCTGTACTTGACCATGATTGTCTTGAATTCCTTGCCCCTAAACATGGTACAGACAAGCTCAAAAACGATCTGTCAATGACAACTCGCAAACAATAAACACATTTACAGAAAGTCAAAAAATCAGTTTCTGGGATGGTAAAAATCTTGCAATATGGGGGGATGGGTATCTACTACCCATTATCGATAGATAAATGTTTTTACCATATCAGAAATCATAGTGAGTTTGCCACATCCCGGAGCATATAGAAGGATTTTTGGATAGCCCCAAATTGGGACTTTAAATTGGCAACCACACTGATAGTTTATGTAAAAAATAATTTTATTGGTACAAATAGAAACTAAAAAATCATTACATGATGATTGGTAAAACAGACATATACATAAGACACAAACACACATAATACAATATCTTGCAGTAGAGTACAAAAGTACGTATATAAAGTGGTCTCTCTCCAGTAGCCGAAAACACCATTCCAATGACAGCTATCTTAAGAGATTTCTACTTATTTCCTGCTGTGCCTTTGGGAAAGAAGGGGAGGGGAAATCTCTTCAGACACAAAAAGAAAAAAAAAACTGACAGGGTTTTCCACCATTCTATATCTAAAACCAAAATAGAAGTTTTAGTTAGTGATATGAAGACATAATAGACTGAGTGTAGCATGTAATTTGAAGGATTGGTGTTATTTTAATTTTTTTTGTTGCAGTAACCTCTTTGAGACCACCCACAGTACCACAGGATACAGCAGATCATGGTACCTGGTACTTGTAAGAATGGTTTAATTGGGCCACAGCTATCATATGGTACCTGGGCCAATCACAGCACCCTGTATCATGTACAATACAGTGTCACCATGGTAAACTACTCTGATCAAAATATGGAAAAAAAAAAAAGAAACGTAAAAAATACATGTTAAAAAAAGAAAAAAAAGTTTAAAATATGTAAACCAATTATCACCTGTCAGTATTTCTGATCATCACACCAGTCATATGATGCCACTGTACTGCACTGGTACAAAAATAAATTGTGAAAAAAAATAAGAATTCTTAATTTTTCAAAAAATTGTGACAAAAAATTACGAATTCAAAAAACTCGCCACGCCTGTTACAGATTGTAATGTATATGGTCACCTTAAGGGAAGAAGTAGGAAAGTGGGTGAAAATAAAACAAGAGGTGGTAGAGTAATGAGGGAGGTGTGGTCCAGAGGGGTAATACACACCATATTCTATGATGCATTAAGGCAGTCCATGATGGGATATGATCTACAGGAATTGATGGAAGCAGATAGCATTTTTAAAAATTTCAAACAGAGAGGTGAAAATCCAAAGCTGCTGTGGATGAGATAAGGGGGAGAAAAGTACATTGGGATTGTTTGGGCCGAAAATACATTAGAAAAGGCTTTTAACCAGTTGCCGACTGCCGCACGATGATGTACATCTGCAGAATGGCACGGGCAGGCCAAAGGACTTACAGGTACGTCCTTGCCTGCCCGCGGGTGGGTCAGCAAATCTTCCCCGGTGATCGGAGGTGAGGGGGAGGCCATACATTCGTGGCCCCCCCCTCGCGATCGCTCCCAGCCAATGGGATCATTTCCCTGCCTCTGTATTGTACACAGAGGCAGAGGAAATTATGTAATCTCTCCTCGGCTCAGCATTTTCCGTTCCGGCGCCGAGGAGAGAAGACTGTAATGTGAGTGCACAACACACACACACAGTAGAACATGCCAGGCACACATTACACCCCCGATCACCCCCCGATCCCCCCCAATCACTCCCCCCATCACACTGACACCAAACAGTTTTTTTTTTTTTTTTTTTCTGATTACCACATTGGTGTCAGTTTGTGACAGTTAGTGTGGTAGGGCAGTTAGGGTTAGCCCCCTTTAGGTCTAGGATACCCCCTAACCCCCCCTAATAAAGTTTTAACCCCTTGATCACCCCCCATCACCAGTGTCGCTAAGCGATCATTTTTCTGATTGCTGTATTAGTGTCACTGGTTAAGCTAGTTAGGGAGGTAAATATTTAGGTTCGCCGTCAGCGTTTTATAGCGACAGGGACCCCCATATACTACCCAATAAATGTTTTAACCCCTTGATTGCCCCCTAGTTAACCCTTTCACCACTGATCACCGTATAACTGTTACGGGTGATGCTGGTTAGTTAGTTTATTTTTTATAGTATCAGGGCACCTGCCGTTTATTACCAAATAAAGGTTTAGCCCCCTGATCGCCCGGCGGTGATATGCGTCGCCCCAGGCAGCGTCAGGTTAGCGCCAGTACCGCTAACACCCACGCACGCAGCATACGCCTCCCTTAGTGGTATAGTATCTGAACGGATCAATATCTGATGCGATCAGATCTATACTAGCGTCCCCAGCAGTTTAGGGTTCACAAAAACGCAGTGTTAGGGGGATCAGCCCAGATACCTGCTAGCACCTGCGTTTTGCCCCTCCGCCCAGCCCAGCCCACCCAAGTGCAGTATAGATCGATCACTGTCACTTACAAAACACTAAACGCTTAACTGCAGCGTTCGCAGAGTCAGGCCTGATCCCTGCGATCGCTAACAGTTTTTCTGGTAGCGTTTTGGTGAACTGGCAAGCACCAGCCCCAGGCAGCGTCAGGTTAGCGCCAGTACCACTAACACGCACGCACGCACCGTACACCTCCCTTAGTGGTATAGTATCTGATCGGATCAATATCTGATCCGATCAGATCTATACTAGCATCCCCAGCAGTTTAGGGTTCCCAAAAATGCAGTGTTAGGGGGATCAGCCCAGATACCTGCTAGCACCTGCGTTTTGCCCCTCCGCCCGGCCCAGCCCAGCCCAGCCCACCCAAGTGCAGTATCGATCGATCACTGTCACTTACAAAACACTAAACACATAACTGCAGTGTTCGCAGAGTCAGGCCTGATCCCTGCGATCGCTAACAGTTTTTTTGTTAGCGTTTTCGTGAACTGGCAAGCACCAGCCCCAAGCAGCGTCAGGTTAGCGCCAGTACTGCTAACACCCATGCACACACCGTACACCTCCCTTAGTGGTATAATATCTGAACGGATCAATATCTGATCCGATCAGATCTATACTAGCGTCCCCAGCAGTTTAGGGCTCCCAAATGCAGTGTTAGCGGGATCAGCCCAGATACCTGCTAGCACCTGCGTTTTGCCCCTCCGCCCGGCCCAGCCCAGCCCACCCAAATGCAGTATCGATTGATCACTGTCACTTACAAAACACTAAACGCATAACTGCAGTGTTCGCAGAGTCAGGCCTGATCCCTGCGATCGCTAACAGTTTTTTTGGTAGCGTTTTGGTGAACTGGTAAGAACCAGTGGCCTAGTACACCCCGGTCTTAGTCAAACCAGCACTGCAGTAACACTTGGTGACGTGGCGAGTCCCATAAGTGCAGTTCAAGCTGGTGAGGTGGCAAACACAAGTAGTGTCCCGCTGTCACCAAGAAGACAAACACAGGCCAGTCGTGCCCATAATGCCCTTCCTGCTGCATTCGCCAATCCTAATAATTGGGAACCCACCACTTCTGCAGCGCCCGTACTTCCCCCATTCACATCCCCAACCAAATGCAGTCGGCTGCATGAGAGGCATTTTCTTTATGTCCTCCCGAGTACCCCTACCCAATGAAACCCCCCAAAAAAGATGTTGTGTCTGCAGCAAGCGTGGATATAGGCATGACACCCGCTATTATTGTCCCTCCTGTCCTGACAATCCTGGTCTTCGCATTGGTGAATGTTTTGAACGCTACCATGCACTAGTTGAGTATTAGCGTAGGGTACAGCATTGCACAAACTAGGCATACTTTCACAGGGTCTCCCAAGATGCCATCGCTTTTTGAGAGACCCGAACCTGGAATCGGTTACAGTTATAAAAGTTAATTACAAAAAAAAGTGTAAAAAAAAATATATATATATAAAATTTAAAAAAATAGTTGTCGTTTTATTGTTCTCTCTCTCTCTATTCTCTCTCTATTGTTCTGCTCTTTTTTACTGTATTCTGCAATGTTTTATTGTTATTATGTTTTATCATTATGTGTAAAAAATTGCTCCAACTCCTACAAAGTGAAGCAGCCAACACAACAACCTGACCAGTGTAAGTGTATAAGAAAATAAATAAAGTGTGGCGCTAAAGGTAATGTCATTAGAGAAATGTATTAACAGTGATATCTACACAGATAAATGTACACAACCCTGGGGTGTGCACCAAATGCGCTGGTGTTAATTTTATGGAGTGTATAAAGGGATAATGACCTCCCCAAATATGCACCAAATACGCTGGTGATAATCTTATGGAGTGTATAAAGGGATAATGACCTCCCCACCCAGAATACCACAAAAACAAAATCAACAAAAATAAAAATGAAAAATTACATAAACAGTTGTGTAACTACATCTATGTACAGAATTAGTGAGGAAATTAGCTGATATCCAGTATATCAATATTGGATGAAATAGCTAAAAAAAAAGCTGAAGATTCAACTACAAGGTGTAAACATAAAAAAAAAGAGAAAGAAAAAACAACACAGTGATGTGTATTGAATAACCTATTTCCCAAAACTAGACCAAAATACAGAATCAGAAGTCCATCAGGGTAGTAAATATAAAGGTATTTATAGTCCACCACTATGCAATGGGATGATTCTAGATCACTTCATATCAGCCTAGATGCAAACAGTCCTTTTAAATGTAGTAAGCAAGAGCTGTTGGACATGTCCCTGCACATAGGTGGATTCTTCCCTTAATATGGTGATATTGGCCCAGAAAAGTAGATACACAATGCCCTTACCAGACAAGGTGGACTCACAGACCCTTGGCGGTGAGTCAAACGAGCTTGTACCGTCAAGCGGTGTGGCACGGTAAACCGTGTGTCGGTCCTGGATAGGATCTCAACAGATGTCACCGAATGGCACGTCTGTGGCCAAGTGAAGATCAACAGATGTCATCAAATGGCGTGTCCTCGGCAAGGCTCAACTGGAATCCGGGATCGGCCTCGATCATCAGATGGAGAGATAGTTTCCTCAGCGACCGTTACCATATAGATAAGCAAAAAAGGAAAAACTTCCACATAGTGTAAATCCTTCTCAAACGTAACAACGTTTATTGATTAAAAGGGGATACTTTCGCAGTAAATACAAAAATGGGCAGTAAAAACTCGGCTCAAAACAGCATGAAAGTATATACAATTTAAAATTTTAGCGCAGTAGGTGATGGTGGGGGTACTTTTCTGGGCCAATATCACCATATTAAGGAAAGAATCCACCTATGTGCAGGGACATGTCCAACAGCTCTTGCTTACTACATTTAAAAGGACTGTTTGCATCTAGGCTGATATGAAGTGATCTAGAATCATCCCATTGCATAGTGGTGGACTTTAAATACCTTTATATTTACTACCCTGATGGACTTCTGATTCTGTATTTTGGTCTAGTTTTGGGAAATAGGTTATTCAATACACATCACTGTGTTGTTTTTTCTTTCTCTTTTTTTTATGTTTACACCTTGTAGTTGAATCTTCAGCTTTTTTTTGAGCTATTTCATCCAATATTGATATATTGGATATCAGCTCATTTCCTCACTAATTCTGTACATAGATGTAGTTACACAACTGTTTATGTAATTTTTCATTTTTATTTTTGTTGATTTTGTTTTTGTGGTATTCTGGGTGGGGACGTCATTATCCCTTTATACACTCCATAAGATTATCAACAGCGTATTTGGTGCATATTTGGGGAGGTCATTATCCCTTTATACACCCCATAAAATTAACACCAGGGCATTTGGTGCACACCCCAGGATTGTGTACCTTTATCTGTGTAGATATCACTGTTAATACATTTCTCTAATGACATTACCTTTAGCGCCACACTTTATTTATTTTATTATGTTTTATCATGTTTGCTTTTCAGGTATGCAATTTTTTATACTTTCCCGTTTACTGTGTTTTATTGTTAACCATTTTTTTGTCTTCAGGTACGCCATTCACGACTTTGAGTGGTTATACCAGAATGATGCCTGCAGGTTTAGGTATCATCTTGGTATCATTCTCTTCAGCCAGCAGTCAGCTTTCATGTAAAAGCAATCCTAGCTGCTAATTAGCCTCTAGACTGCTTTTACAAGCAGTGGGAGGGAATGCCCCCCAACCGTCTTCCGTGTTTTTCTCTGGCTCTCCTGTCTCAACAGGGAACCTGAGAATGCAGCTGGTGATTCAGCCAGCTGACCACAGAGCTGATCAGAGACCGGAGTGGCTCCAAACATCTCTATGACCTAAGAAACTGGAAGCTACAAGCATTTCATGACTTAGATTTCGCCGGATGTAAACAGCACCATTGGGAAATTGGGAAAGCATTTTATCACACCGATCTTGGTGTGGTCAGATGCTTTGAGGGCAGAGGAGAGATCTAAGGTCTAATAGACCCCAATTTTTTCAAAAAAGAGTACCTGTCACTACCTATTGCTATCATAGGTGATATTTACATTCACTGAGATAACAATAAAAATGATTAAAAAAAAATTAAAGGAACAGTTTAAAAATAAGATAAAAAAGCAAAAAAATAATAAAGAAAAAAAAAAGCACCCCTGCCCCCCTGCTCTCGCGCTAAGGCGAACGCAAGCGTTGGTTTGGCGTCAAATGTAAACAGCAATTGCACCATGCATGTGAGGTATCACCACAAAGGTCAGATTGAGGGCAGTAATTTTATCAGTAGACCTGTAAATGCTCTGTAAATCTAAAGTGGCAACCTGTAAAGGCTTTTAAAGGCTTTTAAAAATGTATTTATTTTGTTGCCACTGCACGTTTGTGCGCAATTTTAAAGCATGTCATGTTTGGTATCCATGTACTCGGCCTAAGATTATCTTTTTTATTTCATCAAACATTTGGGCAATATAGTGTGTTTTAGTGCATTAAAATTTAAAAAATATGTGTTTTTTCCCCAAAAAATGCGTTTGAAAAATCGCTGCGCAAATACTGTGTGAAAAAAAAAATGAAACACCCACCATTTTAATCTGTAGGGCATTTGCTTTAAAAAAAATATATAATGTTTGGGGGTTCAAAGTAATTTTCTTGCAAAAAAAAATAATTTTTTCATGTAAACAAAAAGTGTCAGAAAGGGCTTTGTCTTCAAGTGGTTAGAAGAGTGGGTGACGCGTGACATAAGCTTCTAAATGTTGTGCATAAAATGCCAGGACAGTTCAAATCCCCTCCCAAATGACCCAATTTTGGAAAGTAGACACCCCAAGCTATTTGCTGAGAGGCATGTCAAGTCCATGGAATATTTTATATTGTGACACAAGTTGCGGGAAAGAGACAATTTTTTTTTTTTTTGCACAAAGTTGTCACTAAATGATATATTGCTCAAACATGCCATGGGAATATGTGAAAGGACACCCCAAAATACATTCTGTTGCTTCTCCTGAGTACAGGGATACCACATGTGTGAGACTTTTTGGGAGCCTAGCCGCATACGGGACCCCGAAAACTAAGCACCGCCTTCAGGCTTTCTAAGGGTGTAAATTTTTGATTTCACTCTTCACAGCCTATCACAGTTTCGGAGGCAATGGAATGCCCAGGTGGCACAAACCCCCCCCCCCAAATGACCCTATTTTGGAAAGTAGACACCCCAAGCTATTTGCTGAGAGGTATAGTAAGTATTTTGCAAACCTCACTCTTTGTCACAAAGTTTTGAAAATTGAAAAAAGAAAAAAAAAATGTTTTTTCTTGTCTTTCTTCATTTTCAAAAACAAATGAGAGCTGCAAAATACTCACCATGCCTCTCAGCAAATAGCTTGGGGTGTCTACTTTCCAAAATGGGGTCATTTGGGGGGGTTTGTGCCACCTGGGCATTCCATGGCCTCCGAAACTGTGATAGGCAGTGAAGAGTGAAATCAAAAATTTACACCCTTAGAAATCCTGAAGGCAGAGATTGGTTTTCGGGGCCCCGTACGCGGCTAGGCTCCCCAAAAATTCCCACACATGTGGTATCCCCATACTCAGGAGAAGCAGCTAAATGTATTTTGGGATGCAATTCCACATATGCCCATGGCCTGTGTGAGCAATATATCATTTAGTGACAACTTTGTGCAAAAAAAAAAAAAATCTGTCACTTTCCCGCAACTTGTGTCAAAATATAAAATATTCCATGGACTCAACATGCCTCTCAGCAAATAGCTTGGGGTATCTACTTTCCAAAATGGGGTCATTTGGGGGGGGGTTGTGCCATCTGGGCATTTTATGACCTTCAAAACTGTGATAGGTAGTGAGGAGTGAAATCAAAAATTTACACCCTTAGAAATCCTGAAGGCGGTGATTGGTTTTCGGGGGCCAAGTACGCAGCTAGGCTCCCAAAAAGTCCCACACATGTGGTATCCCCGTACTCAGGAGAAGCAGCTGAATGTATTTTGGGGTGCAATTCCACATATGCCCATGGTCTGTGTGAACAATATATCATTTAGTGACAACTTTTTGTAATTTTTTTTTTTTTTTGTCATTATTCAATCACTTGGGACAAAAAAAATTAATATTCAATGGGCTCAACATGCCTCTCAGCAATTTCCTTGGGGTGTCTACTTTCCAAAATGGGGTAATTTGGGGGGTTTTGTACTGCCCTGCCATTTTAGCACCTCAAGAAATGACATAGGCAGTCATAAACTAAAAGCTGTGTAAATTCCAGAAAATGTACCCTAGTTTGTAGACATTTTGGCCTAAATGTATGATTAAAATTGAGTTTATTGGAATTTTTTTTATAACAAAAAGTAGAAAATATCATTTTTTTTCAAAATTTTCGGTCTTTTTCCGTTTATAGCGCAAAAAATAAAAACGGCAGAGGTGATCAAATACCATCAAAAGAAAGCTCTATTTGTGGGAAGAAAATGATGCAAATTTCATTTGGGTACAGCATTGCATGACCGCGCAATTAGCAGTTAAAGCGACGCAGTGCCAAATTGTAAAAAGTGCTCTGGTCAGGAAGGGGGTAAATCCTTCCGGGGCTGAAGTGGTTAATTGTTATGAAAACATGAAATTCTTCTTGAAATTATAAACTTAGCCCTTAAAACAGCTCACAGTGATTTGCAGTGATCAAGCAATGCTGAACTGAGACTCAAAAATTATTCAATAAAATACCTTCCAACTTTTTGAGATAGGAACAAGGGACTCCCATTAGCAAAAGAATGTAGGCATAGGACACATCCCCTGCCACACCCCCTTAAAGGAGAATTATACAAAACAAATTAGTTAAACCTACAAGTGCTTTTTTTTACCACTGATATTTCTTTATACTGGCTTTTGAAATTTACAAATGCATCCATTTAGAATCTGGATGAAAGGTTTAGCACTGGAAAACACTATTTGAAAGATAAATAGTGCATTTTAAATACAACTATATAGATCAGACTAAAATGAGGGACAAATGAGACCCACAGAGGGATAGAGGGACTTTGTTCCAAATCAGGCACAGTCCCTCAAAATCAGGGACAGTTTGGAGCTATGCAATAATAAAGGCTATACCCTCTTCCATATTCCTGCAATAATTAGCTGTCTTTTTGTAAAAAGCCAAACTTATGGAAAACAAAGTCAGTTACTGTGAATGGAATATACAATAAAATATATCTAGCAACTGAAAGCATAAAATGGACATACCAAGTACTAAATCTTTCAATTAGTATCATAATAGGCTAACAAGTCAATCTATCAGTATTTAGTCAACTTCAGTTGAATAAACAATTATTGTGAAATGTCACATTAACCTTCTGCCGATTACTTTATTGCAGACATTTACAGTAACAATCACTGTACAAGCTCTGTTGAGTACAAAAGCACTTAGTGTTTTTGGCACAATAAAGAAATTGTAACATTTAGAATATTTTGTTTATGTAATTCACCTTTCAAAGCCTGTCCTTAAAGAAGTCATTGTTGCAATTTCTGACATGAAGCTTGTAGAATAAAAGTACACTATCAATTGACTCCGTTATTTCCACTCATCCCAATACTACTGCTGAGATTGAGTCTTCATTTATTGGACTATGGATATGGCCATTTGATGTTTCAATGTATTTATACAGCCTAACACATATGCTAAATTCATCAACAAACAAAATGATACTGGCAATTCAGGTGTATGTTTACCAATGCCAGAATCCTGCCAAGCAAAACTAGATAACGTAAGAAACACAAAAAATTTAAGTGGTTTTATGGAAACATAGCTTAATTTTTTACATGTTTAGGTTATTAAAATTCATAGTTATACTCTTATTAAGATCAAATATAAAAGAAATTCTAGTGATTGATGATTTTGATGGCGCTGAAGCAATATATGGGCGTGCTATGCTATTGGTAAATGGACTGATCAGTTTTTAAGGCTCACAAAATTGCTTTAAAGTTTGTAGTTTGTGAAGTTGTAGATTAATACAATAAACAATATCACAGTATAGGATCCATGTACTAATGAAACCATTACCATTATCACCAGTATGGCAGAAAGTCAAACATTTCTAAAACTTACTGCAGGAAACATTTATCAGCTAGTTTACAGATCCCCAAGCAGAAATGATACACTACTAGCTCTATTAGCATTAAACAATGTAAAGCTCCTTTCAAGTGTTCATGTTTGTGAAAAATGCTCTTTACTCTTTGACTCTCCTACATGGGAGGCCCCTGATGAATATTTGCATCTAACTCCTAAGCTCCCCTTTACTTGGTTGTTGGTGCTCAGTTCATGTTTTTGCATACATGTTAAATCATTATTGCATTATTAAAATTTACTTTGGTATGATGAATACTGTGTTACTGTAGGTGTACACACTGTGTGTGTTTGTATATATATAAATATATACATAGCTCAACATAAATAAGTACACCCCTTTTGAAAAGTAATCAATATCTCAATGAACACAAGAACAATTTTCAAAATTTTGACAAAACTGAGTTCTATAGAACATTTGTTTACCTCAATACATGAAAGTAAGGTTAATAATATAACTTAGATTACAAAATCTTCAGTCTTACTCAAATTAGTTGATGCAAAAATGAATACATCCCACAATAAAAACTACTAAATCTAGTATTTTGTATGACCTTCATGATTTGTAAGAACAGCACCAAGTTTTCTAGGCATGGAATGAACAAGTTGGCAAAATATTGCAACATCTATCTTTTTCCATTCTTCAATAACAATCTCTTTTAGAGCCTGGATACTGGATGGAGAGTGGTGTTCAACTTGTTTCTTCAGAATTCCCCGTAGTTGTTTGAATGGGTTCAGATCAGGAGTCATACTTGTCTATTGATTCACTTTCACCCTGTTTTTCTTCAAATATGCAACAATGGCCTTAGATGTGTGTTTTGGATTATTGTCATGTTGGAAAAGTGTATGACAACCAAGGGCACGGAGTGATGCTAGCATTATCTCTTTCAATATAGAGAAGTACATCTATGAATTCCTGATACCATCAATAAAATGCAGCTCCTCGACACCAGCAGCACTCATGCAGCCCCATAGAAGGACACTGCCACCACCATGTTTCACTGTAGGCACCATGCATTTTTCTTTGTACTCCTTACCTTTGTGACGCCATACAGTTTTGGAGCTATCCGTTCCAAAAACATTTATCTTGGTCTCATCACTCCACAGTACAGAATTCCAGTAGTCTTCTTCGTTTTCAGCATGGGCCCTGGCAAATTCTAGGTGGGCTTTTTTGTGCATGGGCTTTAGGAGAAGATTCCTTTGTGAAGGACACCATGCATGCCATTCCTCTGCAGTGTACACCGTATTGTGTCAGGAGAAACAATCATCCCAGTTTGGCTTTCTACTTAGCTAACTACAGTGAACTTGCATGGTGATTTTCTTCAACCCTACTCATCAGATGCTCCTGTTGAGGTGTTAACTTCCATGGATGGCCTGGATGTTTCTGCGAGATGATTGCAGTTCCATCATTTTTACATTTTTGTATCACTTTTGCTACAGTATTCTGACTGATAAGTAAAGCGTTGCTGATCTTGTAGCCTTCACCTTTCTTGTGTAAAGAAATTATTTTCTTTCTCAGGCCCTGTAACATTACTCTTCCATGTGGTGCCATTGCTGACAGCATGAAATAGGAAGGGGTTTGCTTTGTTAAGTAACACCCTTTTATAATCAACTATCTGCTGGACACCAGTTTAACCCTTTCGCTGCCAGGCCCTTTTCTAAATTTGTACACTCAATTGGCCAGACCATTTTTGCAATTTTTCCTTTGCTTTTTTATTTTTCACTTATAGCTTTCATAGTTTGTAAAAGTCCCCCCAAACCATATATTTTCTGAAAGCACATGACCAGTAGAATAAAAAGAAGTTGATTTTTAAGGTCCCACGATATTTGCGCAAATGTTTATTAAAACAATATTTTTGATATAAATCCACTAAAATCATGATTAGCAAATAAATACACAGCAAATTTTACAAAATGCCTACTAAATATAAAAGCTTAACCTGTATTGGATGAATAAATAACACATATTTGTAATTTTTACATTGCACCTTTTTGCAAAATAGTGAAAATCGAACGTACGCAAAAATGTAAATATCCAAATTTCTCTAAAAATCTGAAGGTTCTAATTTTGCCCTTGCAGCTTTCAGAAATTTTGAAAGACCCCCAAAACCACATATTTTCTGAAAGCATATGACCTAGAATAAAAATAAGGTGCTACCGATTTTTTAGACCACCGAGGTATTTGCACAAATGTTTATCAAACCTATATATTCGCAAAAAAATACACTAAAACCATTATTAGCAGATAAAAACACAGCTAATTTTACAAAATTCCTGCTAAATCTAAAAGTAATAAAAAACTAAATATAAAAGCCTAACCTGTATGGAGGTAATAAATAACAAAATATTTTAATTTTTACATTGCGTCCTTTTGCAAAGTGGGGAAAATTAAACATACGTAAATTTCCAAATTCCTCTAAACATCTGAAGGTTTTCATTTTTCCCTTACAGCTTTCAGAATTTGTGAAAGACCCCCAAACCATTAATTTTCTGAAAGCATATGACCTCTAGAATAAAAACAAGGTGCTACTGATTTCTCAGGCCCCGCAGTATTTGCGCAAATGTTTATCAAAGCAATATTGTCGCTAAAAATACAATAAAATCATTAATAGTGGATTCATACATGGCAAAATGTACAAAATTCCTAGCAAATATAAAAGTTAAAACTGTATTGAGTTTATAAATAAAAAATATTTGTACATTTTAAATTGCACCTTTTTGTGTAATGGTAAAAACTGAAGGTACGCAAAATGTAAAAACAATTTACTCTAAAAAGCCGGAGGTTACCATTTTTCACTTATAGCTTTCAGAATTTGAAAAGACCCCTCAAACTAGACATTTTCTGAAAGCACATGACCTGTAGAATAAAAAATAGTGCTACTGATTTTTTGTGCCTCGCAATAATTGCGCAAATGTTCATCATATTGCTATTTTCACAAAAAATACACTAAAATCATTAATAGTGCACATAAACAAAACAACTTACAAAATTCCTGCTAAATTGGAATCAAAGCATTGTTCACATGTGGCATACTAAAGTGTACACCCATGGAGGGCCATGTTTACCCACACAGGGATGCAAAGGTGTTCCATGCATCCTAATACAGGCAGTCCCATTTATGTCAATTGTGATGCAATGACTGAACAGGCATAGCTGCTGTTCCCAATCTGACATCCATGTGGGTGTGTGTGCATGACCCTGAACACAGACAGTGTGAGCTCAGGGACATGCATGTGGACCTCCATGGATGTAAAATTGTGAGCAGTGGCTCTGTTTGTGCAGTTGCTACATCCCAAATTACATCATGGGACTGCCTACACAGGGATGCACAGAACACCTGTGCATCCCTGTAAAGGTACGCTGTGTATGCCCTGTGTGAACAAAGCCTTGGGCCCCTTTCACACAAGCAGACAGATCGGGTTTGCCTGCCCCATTTTTTCGGCGGGCCCAATCGGACCACCCATTGTACTCTATGGAGAGGCTGATGTAAATGGACATGTGTCCGTTTACACCTGCCTGCATCCGATCCAGTCCAGTCTGCTAAAAAAATAGATGGATAGGGATTCTATTCCCCATCCATCTAGCAGATCAGATTAGATCGGATGGTATTGGATGGAAATGGACAGGCAGTCTGTTTCCATCCGACCACCCCATAGAGAAAAGCAGCCTGTGTCCGTGTCCGTTCTGTATCAGTGTAGCGGATGCAGACCTGTCATCCGCCTGCTCAGCAGGGATCAGCAGACAGATCCCCCACTGAGCAGGCGGATCTGCTTGACAGAGTCCACTCCATGTGAAAGGGGTCTTACCGGGAGCAGCCGGTCCATTAGGGGAGCTTGGGCGCCGTCCCCTGCAGGGTGCCGGATTCATATGTTTGTATAAGTTTTTTCTTCAAGCCACATGATTAGAGCCTGAGGCTCTTATTGGCTTGAAAAAGGTTGGGCTCGGGAAAGAGAGCATTGCACCCTGAACCCACCCACTTGTGACAATAGCGAATTAATATTCGCTATTGTCTTACGGCTTCTCCTCCTGGCCAATTAGGACGGATTGGGTTGGCCGTGAGGAGATGCTGAGGAAGCCATGGAGGGGTGAGTGTGGGGGAGGGGATCCGTCACCATAAAGGGGTGAGTAAGGGCCAATCTGGGGTGGTCTTACTATGTTCATTTTTTTTTTTTTTACAGTTATTTTTAAAAACATTTTTTTGGGGGGGGTCTTTGGTGAGATAGCAGAGGTCTAAACAGACCCCCATATCTCTTTTTTTGAGACAGAGAAAGAGACTGAAGATAATCCTTTTTCTCTGCAGCACTTTATTTGAATGAATGAGGAATCTGTGTAGAGATTTCTCATTCATGAAATTAAATGACAGTCTGATACATAGTAAGACTCACGGTTTACTATGTATCAGCTGTCAGTTGATATAGGAATGATCGCTGCCTATATCCACTATGCAACTTCACCCACACCTGCACTGCTCCCCCCTCTGACAGCTCACCAGAGATCAGTGCAGGGAGAAGCTGCAGACAGTGGGAGGGAAGGAGGGATGCCGCTTGGAGCAGGAATGGATCTGGAGTGTGGGGGCATTACAGGGAGCGATCTGAGTGATGGGGGGACACATTTGGAGCATCCCCCAAGCCCCATGCAGCACCTGAAGCCGGCGGAAGTGGAAGAGGAGGGATGTCGGCTAATGATGGTAGCTACGGGGATCGGGTTCGTGGGGGGTCGGATCGGGTGGAGGTGGTAATCAGTGCTGGGGGAAGAAAGGGGTGAAGGGGATAGTTAAGGAGAATGGGGGCAGTTTTAGGTGGAAGGGAGCGGCGGGAGGTGGAAAAGAAGGTGGCAGGGAAGCGGTGGCATGGGTGGGGAGGGTGGCGGTCACATTAGAGGTTAATAACTCTGATCAGCGTGTTGTAATCTGCTGATCAGAGTTATAGAATTGTTCAGCAGAGTCTGCTGAACAATTCTGATATAAGCTTATGGTCATTGAAGTGACCATAAGCTTATAGGAGAGGGAAAATTGAGGTCTGTACGACATACGGACTTGGCCACCTGCAAGCACTTTTTAGGTCCATATGGCGTAAGGAGCTGGCAGTGAAAGGGTTAATGAATGTAGTTGAGTCCTTGTTAATTAGGATTTTGTTGTCTAAAATTTAGCTTTGCTCCTAATACTTTCATTGGGGCGTATTCTTGAATAAATTTGTTAGGAAAAATACTTTTTTGTGTGTACAAATTAACAAATCTTTGTTGCAATCAATCACATTTATGGGGGTACAGTATGTTGTAGTATTGTCCCATAGAAAATGTTGATTCTGAAAGGTAAGTAAAAGTTTTCTGACAAATCTGTTGGGGTGTACTCATTTATGCTGAGCACTATATATATATATATATATATACATAGATATGAATATTACCTTTTGTACCACCACCCCCTCCCTTTAGAATGTAAGCTCTACGAGCAGGGCCCTCCTGTACCTTTTGTATTGAACTGTACTGTAATTGTGTTGTCCCCCTATACATTGTAAAATGCTGCGTAAACTGTTGGCGCTATATAAATCGTGAATAATAATAATAATGATAATATGAAAAGGTCTGTGATGTGAAAAATAAATAAATTAATAATGTGCATCTGCTCTCACATAAAGGCAGTATAACAAACCCAAATGAACATATGATAAGCAAACTCGTTTAGTGCCACTTTGTTAATGGCCTTTTTTCAAGTTTTTACAATTTTACTAAGTGGCGCTACACATGTTTGATTTTGATTTGATTTTGCTGTAAAATGTATACCTTTATGTCTATTGTATTATAAGCATCTGTAAGGAAAATCTGTCTGATTTTAAAAGGGTATTTGTCAAACTGGTGTATGCCTCATCTCAGGTTAAATTGAGGGAAATACAGACATAATGTACAACTATTTTATGCCTGTTGAGACTTAATTTTAACAGTCCAGTCATGTAGCCATTTCTCCTACACACATTTCAAGTCTGTACTCTGACAGATGTTGCTCTTTGAAGGATGCTTGCATTATATCAAAGTATATTCATTCCAATGTGTCACATAGGCCATTAAAACAAACAAATATTTAAAAAAATCCTCGTCTTCCTTTTCCTTTTCTTCTACAGAAATACTGTAATTAAACATGTCATTTTAAACTGCTTTGTCTACCTAGAATCCATTCAGTATGGATGAGAACACATTACCCGTGGTAGTTATTGAACCATGAAGATTGCTGACTTTGGAATAAATACTGAGAAGCAATACTTAGGAAATGCTCTCCTTTTATGTGACCCAAGGTTGATATATTAATTTTCTCAATAGAAGATACACAGATGCCAGGGTTATTTGAAGCTGAAAGTGCAAGCCTTGCTGCAGGCAGTACATCTGACAAATATCTTTCATTTGTTTGCCATTCTTCCGCAGGCCAGCTTGGTAGTTGTGAGAAATGTCGCAGTCAATTAACCTACATAGTGGAAAAATAAACTATTTCCTTTGGTTCATCCTCCTATTACATTGTAGAGTAAGAGTCATTTGAATGTCACTTGCAAAGGCTGTGGCATTTATTGCTTAGTGTATGTGTTATTTTTATTCTAGCTTAAATGAATTTCCTATACTACCGCTTATCGTATGGTAATCCATATGTTTGTATCCCTCTGAGCTAATTACTTAATGGGCCTTGTTAAAGCATAATGTCTTTTTATTAAACCTGGGAATAAAAATTCCTACAGCAAACATCAGCATTACTCTTGGCAGTTTTTGTGTTTCTCTATGCTGTACAACTTCTGAAACACATTTGTAAGCACGTCTCTAAAAGTCTGCATTATAATCTGTTACAAATTAACATCTCTTGAAAAGCTTTTGTCCCTTAAAAATCTGTATCAAGTTAAAAAGATATATATGTGACCATATTCATAGTATGTTTTACTTCAATTTACATGTATATTTACTTAAACAGAGTTTACTCATAATTTCATACTTTGGAGCTAACTAATGCATGACCACATTTAGCGTAATCTAAGGGGCTCATTCATAACGAGAGTGGATATCACAAACCACTCCCCAATATAATCTGCAGTGCAAGTGCACACCACAGCCCGCATTTTATGACCTATTCATAAAATGCAAGCCATAAGATGGGGCCTTTATTGCCCCATGTACTTCTTTTTACAGAATAGCGCTGAGAGCTGCATTGTTGGAGGAGTGTTGGTCATGTGACTTTGACCAACAGATGGTCTTTTCAGTGTTGTCATCTGCTGAGTTTGAAAATATCACTTGTCACTTATTCTACTGTAATTGCTAGTTTCAGACAACAAGCCTTCCTCTAATGTATTTTTAATGAATGTGGCTTGTCAGAAAATATAATGTATAGTGGTCATTCATGGTAGCTTATAACTGGAAGATAAGTCTAAAAGAAACTGAATGAAGCTAAATGAGGAGGGTGCAGATCTGCTGGGAGTAAAGATGGCCAAAAAGTTAGAGGAGTTTTAAAACTAGGTGATGGGTGGGAGGGTCCAGAGGTAGAGATAGTCAGCGCGGAACATATTTCAGAGGGTAGTATTGGGGGGCATTAGTTGTAGGTTGACTAAAGCACATAAACCCAAGGTACGTATAGTAACAAGTCCTACTTGCAATCTCGGAACACCCAATAAGAGGATAATATGTGACCTGTCTAAACTACGTGGCATTTGTGGGAATTTCAGAGACCTGGTTCAACAGCTCTAATGATTGGCTGGCAACAATTCAAGGGTATACCCTTTATTACAGGGATAGAGAGGGTAAAAAAGGGGGAGGGGTATGTCTATATATCAAGAATAATGTACAAGTGAATGAGAGAGATAACATCACTAAGGGAGCTAGGGAGGAGGTGGAACCATGCATTCATCTAAGGCTCGCCAGTTCCTAAATGTCTTGCAAGACAATTTCATGGGTCAGATAGTAGATGCACCAACTAGAAAAAAAGCATTACTAGATCTACTGATTACCAACAATACAGACCTGATCATGGATGTGGAAATATGGGGCAATTTAGGAAACAGCAATTACAGGTCAATTGCTTCAGTATAAATCACACGAATAGGAAACATAAGGGCAATACAAAGACACTGAATTTCAAAAGAGCCAACTTCCCTAAACTACTAACCTTGCTAGAAGGCATACATTGGGATAAAATCTTAGGAACAAAGAACACGGAGGAGAGATGGGTTCACTTTAAGAGCATATTAAATAAGGGCATCAGCCAGTGCATCCCATTGGGTAATACATTTAAAAGAGTGAACAAGATCGATTTGCCAACACGGAGAGGCCACAAGGATCCACCCGGCGGCCAGCCTTAACATCTTGCAGCCTACCAATCTGATGCGGCCTGTGGTCTGGAGTACAGGCGCTCTCCTGGGACGCTGTGAGTAGGACGACCTGCAACATCATCCACAGTTGAGTCTCCAGGAGACAGAGGCCTACCCAATCTTCTCTCTCCACCTCCCCGTGGGGGTCCTGGGAACCGGGGGCGGCCATGTTTACTTTTCCGGCGGCCGTCTCCTAGGATAGCCCACGGCTTCGGCCTACGCCTGGAGGCCGGCGGCCATATTGGGACTCCAATATACACCCAGTGACATTCTTTCCGTTCCTTAGGCTGCACAGGCTCTCACAGGGTATTGGAGGCTGTGGAGACTGTCTCCTTTCTCTCAGGCTGACGGTGGGGAGAGGGGGAGCTGTAAGCAGGGGGATCTGAGCATACTATTATCTATGAAAAGGATGCTGCTTAAATAAACACAGGGTCCCAGCCTGCTCATCGAAACCTTCGTACAGCAACTATAGCTATACACGGTGTTGGAGGTAAGCCTTCATGTTTGATCACTAAATCCTCTGCATACCTCTTGAGCAAAGTTGGCCAACAGCAACAATACTACAAACCACTGATTGGGCTATGAGAAGAACCAAACATGGAGCGTTTTGTCACCAGATCACAACCTACCTCCTCTAATCCTTCCGCAAATCCTTTTGCCCTGCTGGATCCCTCCTTAGACTCGGAAGATTCTACAAGCTCCTCTCTGACCAACTCGCAGATCCATGCACCCACTCTTTCACCCTCAAATACGACTCTCACCCCTGACATTCTGGACTCCAAGCTACAACTTTTACTTCAACAGATTACGTCCAATGTCTCGGCTGAGGTAAGCAAATTAGCTGCCAAATCGAGGGGGGAAATAACCCAAATTGGTGATCGCACAGATATTCTGGAGAGCAAATTCGAGGAAATGATAAATTACGTACAAGCGATTGAGGAGGAAAACCATACCTTACACCTTTCCGTATCTCAACTACAAATACAACAGGAGGACTTGGAGAACAGAGAAAGAAGACAAAACCTACGATTTAGAGGGATACCCGAGACAGTGGGTGATTCTGAGCTCCGAGCTTACCTTCTGAGCCTTTTTAACACTCTAGCTCCCTCGGTGGTAGACATAGATTGGCGCTTGGATAGGGCCCATAGATCTCTGGGTCCAAAGCCTCCGGCTGGAGCTAGACCTAGAGATGTCGTGGTACGATTTCATTTCTTTGAAAGTAAGGAGGCACTAACTCTGGCAACACGCAATAAATCCCAAATAATGTACAAGGGTGCTAACCTGCAGATCTTTAGCGACCTCTCTCCCATCACTCTTGCTAAACGTAGGAACTTACATCCCCTTACATCACACCTGCAACAACACAAGATTCCGTATTACTGGGGATTCCCTTTCCATTTAGCTGTATCCAAAGAGGGAACCCAATACTCTCTGCGTGAATTACAAGAAGCCGAGGCCTTCCTGAAAAATCGGGTCTCCCCCCTCTCCCGGAAGAGGACATGATCCCTCCTACCACGCAAGTCCGTCTACCTCCGACTACACCTACTCGCATCTGGACCCCTGTCCGGGCTAAATCTAAGAAGCACTTTTCCACTCCTCAACGCCTGCGATCTTCTAAACAACCTCCTTGAACATTCCTCGGAACATCCTTCTTTGATTCTATCCTTCACTACTTTTTGCATTTCCGTTTCCTCGAGAATTCTTTTTCGACGAAATGATGTTGCTGTTTTGGTTCTATCAGTTTTTTAATCTGCCCCGCTCATTTTCTGGGGTAGAACCTTTCTCATCCCATGAGATGCATTCACTAAAGGTTTTGAAATTTTTAAGTATTAAACACACCTGTTTTATTTGTTAACCTTACTTTCTCTCTAAGGACTTACAGGTTTTTCTTTTTCCTTCAATGACCTTTGTCCTTTTATGTTCTATCCGCAACCAAATGCTCAAGGTGAGCAGCGGACCCATCTCATCTCCTCAGACAGAGTCGCCAGATGGGAGTCCGTACACGTCCCTGTCTGGCCCTGGTCTATGCCCAGGGCTTCCTGAGAGATTGCTGTTTCTCAGGTTCACAGAGTTCTGAACTCTTTTTTCCTTTTTTTCTTTTGATTTTTCTTTTTTGTTTTCCTCTTTTACATTCTTTAATTATATCTATTGATGTGTTTCACAGATTGAGACTCCATGGTCGTTATTACCTCACTTTAAGAGAGTTTTACCTTGGGGTTTGTATTTCAATAGTTAGAGGTGGCAAAATGTTTGCTATTACTACTATCCATAAAATGCAACATATATACTTTCTTTTTTCAAGTACTCCCATGCTTATAGTGTTAGATGTTTTCATATTAGCATTCCTAGATAGACCACAACCATTGCTCTGAAAATTATGTCCTACAATGTAAAGGGCCTGGGCTCCATTACTAAGCGCTGGATGGCCCTGAAAGATTTCAGGGATTCGGGCGCAGATGTGGTGATGATTCAGGAGACCCACTTTCAAGCAAGTGGATCATTAAAATTTGCCTCAAGGTTTTTTCCCACTTCCTATCTTGCCTCTGATTCCATGGGCAATGCAGGAGTGGCAATCTTGATCAGGAAAACATGTCCTATCAAAGTTCGGAGGTCTCATGCGGACCCTCATGGGAGATTTCTTATCCTAGAATGTGAATACATGTCTACCTCTTTTACACTGGTTAATTTGTACGCTCCGAACACGGGCCAGATTGACTTCCTCAACAAACTTTTTGATACTCCCCAATATCGCCCGCAACCTTTTATGATGGTTGGTGGGGACTTCAATCTGGTCATGTCACCCACTAGGGACAGACAAACACTTTTTAGTTCTACCCCATCTAAAAGAGTATTGTCCCAAGCTAATGCCTTCCGTAAATGTATTAGGTCATATAGACTTTTCCACTCATGGAGGATAAAACACCCCTCTGCTAAACAATTTACATTTTATTCATCAGCTCATAATATGTACTCCCGTCTTGATCACTTTTTTATCTTGGCCCCACTTATTCCCTATGTAGTCGAATCAGATATTTCTCCCATCACGTGGTCGGACCATGCACCCATTATGTTAGATCTTATGTTATCCCAGACCTACACCAAATCCTGTCATTGGCGTTTTAATGATCACCTCCTGCAGTCTGAAGTATCCCGCTCTACCCTAGCAAATAGCTTGAAAGAGTATTTTTTACTCAATTCTGGATCGGTGTCTCAGGTTTCTACACTGTGGGAAGCACACAAGGCTGTTCTCCGAGGTGCATGTATAGCTGAGGGCTCTCGACTGAAGAGAGATAGAAATAGTCTACTACAGTCCCTCATGTCTGCTCTAGTAACTGCTGAGCGCAGGCTTTTGGGTGGTCCCACGGTGCTGAAACTACGTAAAGTCATTCAACTTAGAGAACAAATTAGATCAACAAAACTTGACAAAACAGCTAGGTCCATGTTGTGGACAAAGCAAAAATTTTATGAATTCTCCAATAAACCCCACAGGATGTTAGTTAATAAGTTATGCCCTCGTCCGTTCAATTCCTTGCCTAATTTTCTTATACAGTCAGACGGATCTAGAACACACTATCCTCGTGAGATGTCCAAAATTTTTGGCAACTTTTATAACAAACTGTATAATTGCCTGACTCCGGAGAATCAATTTGAATTTACCCAGGGAAATTTTGAGTCCTTTTTTTCCAATATAAAGCTTCCGAAACTATCTACAATGAATTTAGAGAGTTTAAAAGTAGCAGTAACAGCTGAAGAACTTTTTGCTATAATTAAAAATCTCCCATTACACAAAGCTCCCGGCCCAGATGGCTTGCCCTACTCATACTACAAATCTTTTATTGACATTCTATCTCCTCACATGCAAGCTTTATATGCTTCCTTTCTCAAGGGTACTCCTCCACATTCACAGTTTTCCCATTCATTTATTTCGGTTATCCCTAAACCTGGAAAGGACCCCTCTCTCCCAGATAACTACAGACCCATAGCCCTCCTAAATTCAGACTACAAGATACTTACTAAAATTCTCGCTACCCGACTTTCTGTGCTCATCCCCAAACTGATTCACAGGGATCAGGTGGGTTTAGTCCTTGGTAGACATGCGGGAGATAACACAGGGCGTACAATAGACCTAATAGACCTCTTGGATAGAACCTCCCACTCGGCATTGATTCTGAGTCTAGGCGCACAAAAAGCTTTTGACAGGCTAAGTTGGCCCTACATGTTTGCCACCTTAAAGATATATGGTTTTGATGGTCCTTTTTTAAAAGCTTTAGATGCCTTATATTCAACTGTCTCGGCGCAGGTACAAATGTCGTCCTTCCTGTCTCCTGGCTACCCCATGACAAATGGAACTCGGCAGGGTTGCCCCCTTTCGCCACTGCTTTTTATTCTGTGCCTAGAACCCCTGGCCGAGTCTATCCATGTCCACCCGGATATACGTGGGGTGGTGATGAGACAGGGGGAATATAAATTATCGTTATTTGTAGATGACATTTTGCTCACTATCACTAATCCGCTGAGATCTCTTCCCTGACTACATAAAGTATTGACCTCTTTTAGTGCTATTTCCGGGTACAAAGTCAACACCTCTAAAACTGAAGCCCTTCCTATACACATTCCAATGCCATTACTATCCCAACTCAAAGAATCTTACCCCTATAAATGGTGTAATACCTCTCTCAAATACTTGGGTGTACTACTTACCCCTTCTTATTCCTCCCTCTATAACACTAACTTCCCTCTGTCGAACGGGACCAAATACCCCCTGTCTCTCTTAGGCAGAATTAATGTTTTGAAAATGTCTATACTACCCAGAATGCTTTATTATTTTGAAACTCTACCAGTAGCTGTACCTGCTGCACAATTAAAAGCACTTCACAGGACTTTTCTAAAGTTTATATGGAATGGCGGAGCTCACCGTATAGCAAGCTCTGTGATGTTTGCCCTTAGATCCAGAGGAGGTTTGGGAGCTCCTGACATCACTAAATATTATTATGCTACATATTTAAGGGCCATCACCTCTTGGACTTCCTTACATGCACCAAACCAATGGTCTGCTATTGAAAAGGGGGTACTTTACCCGGTCCATCCTGGCTCCTTGGTTTGGGGTGCCCCCACTGTTTTAGATCCTATATATAAACGTCAGTGTACTGGCCCAATGATACTAACTTTAACTATTTGGCGTAATTGCCTCAAACGCTTTCCCCTTATGTCTCCCTGCTCTCCTCTTGTAAATGTATTATTTAACCCTTTCATTCTGGATAGTATGTCCCTGGGCAGGATTTTTCCATGGGTAAATGTTCATCTCTTTCAGCTCAGGAACCTGGTTCATCCCATAACAAGGAAGCTACATACCTTTAACACTTTAAGTGAGAAATTTGATTTACCACCACAACTTTTCCACTTTTACTTGCAAATTAGACACTACTTTCATTCTAAATTGCCATCCCTGACTCTAGACAAGCCAACTACTTTTGAATACTTGTGTGCTCAAGGCCCTCATCAATTGCATTTAATTTCCTGTATCTATTGTATCCTCCATGAGTCGTTTCCAATCACAGAGACATTGCACCACTATATGCGCAGGTGGTCTCACTTAGTGGGCCGTCCTGTCACAATACAGATGTGGGATAGGATTTGGTCCTCTACATTTAGATCTTCCAAATGTGTCACTCAGAGGGAGACAACCATTAAGATTCTCATGTTCTGGTACAGAACTCCCAATGTAATTCACAAGTATGACCCATCAGTTTTGCAGCATTGTTGGCGGTGTGGAACTGATATAGGCTTACTGTTCCACATCTTTTGGCAGTGCTCCTTGATTCAACTCTTTTGGTGTGATGTACATTTTATTATACAAAAGGTGACTGGGGTGTCTCTTCCGGTGGATCCTTTGAACTATCTGTTGGGTTTACCTCCTCCAGGGGTATCTAAAAGGACAAACAAATTGATATCCTATATATTACTAGCCGCCAGGAGAC
The DNA here is from genome assembly GCF_042186555.1 of Aquarana catesbeiana. NCBI lineage: Eukaryota > Metazoa > Chordata > Amphibia > Anura > Ranidae > Aquarana > Aquarana catesbeiana. The sequence continues at coordinate 439,029,007 of NC_133328.1, read as the reverse complement.
TTATCCCGTTATTCTGGTTATCCAATACACCACCTCCACAGTCCACATTTCTACACTTGGTGGCTGAGATTCGGACAATGGAGTTTTTGACGGCCTCGGTACACGACTGTGTCCCCCAATTTAATAAAATATTGGAACCATGGGATCTTTCGGAATACGGAACCCCCATGACACCAGATACGCACTAATCTTAATTCAATCCTATACTGCCTGTGTATATGGCCTGAACTGATCTCAAGGTTCTAGACTCCCTTTAATATTACGCTTATTGTGTACATCATAAGGAATTGATCCATTACACATATGTGTCTTGTGTCTGTAAACACTTTTTTATCACATATATTTGTTACTTTATATTTTGCTTTCCCTTTTTACTATGATTGTTTTATAGTGCACTTATATTGATAGTGTAATGTTCACTTTGTTACAATTTTGTACTTATTCTTGAAATCCCAATAAAATACAATTTAAAAAAAATAAAAATAAAAGACTGAACAAAAGTCCTGGATGGCCTAACTCCAATGTAAAAATGCATATAAAAGCAAAGGAGAAGGCCTTCAAAAAATATAAGGCTGAGGGATCATCATCAGCATTCAGACTTTATAAAGAATGCAACAAGAAATGTAAGAGTGCAATTAGGATGGCTAAACTAGAACACGAAAGACATAGCGGAGGAAGCAAAAAAAAATCCCAAGAATATATTTAAGTATATAAACAGTAAAAAAGGGAGGACAGACCATATTGGCCCCACAAAGAATGAGGAAGGACATCTGGTTACAAAGGATGGGGAGATGGCGAAGGTATTTAATTTATTCTTCTCCTCAGTCTTCACGAGGAAATTGGAGGGCTTTAGTAACCAAAACTGCACTGTTTATCTTCATGACACATCACAGGAAGCAGCCTCATGGCTAACAGTGGACAGAATTAGAATTAGACTTGGGAAACTTAACATTATTAAATCACCGGGACCAGATGGCTTGCACCCGATGGTACTTAGGGAACTCAGTCAAGTAATTGCCAGACCATTGTTCCTAATTTTTACTGACAGTCTACTGACTGGAATGGTACCAGCGGATTGTAGAAAAGCCAATGTAGCACCAATATTTAAAATGGGCCCAAAATACATCCCTGGGAATTACAGACCAGTTAGCCTAACATCAGTAGTATGCAAGCTCTTGGAGGGAATGATAAGGGACTATATACAAGATTTTAGTAATGAAAACGGTATCATTAGCAGTAATCAGCATGGATTCATGAAGAATCTTTCTTGCCAAACCAATCTATTAACCTTCTATGAGGAGGTGAGTTGCCATCTAGATAAAGGAAGACCCATAGACGTGGTGAATCTGGATTTTGCAAAAGCATTTGACACAGTTTCTCATAAACGTTTACTGTACAAAATAAGGTCCATTGGCATGGACCATAAGGTGAGTACATGGATTGAAACCTGGCTACCAGGGTGAGTTCAGAGGGTGGTGATAAATGGGGAATACTTGGAATGGTCAGAGGTGGGTAGTGGGGTCCCACAGGGTTCTGTGCTGGGACCAATCCTATTTAATTTGTTCATAAACGAGCTGAAGGATGGGGTAAACAGTTCAATCTCTATATTTGTGGATGATACTAAGCTAAGTAGGGCAATGAATTCTCCGCAGGATGTGGAAACCTTGCAAGAAGATATGAACAAATGAATTTGGTGGGCAACTACATGGCAAATTATGTTTAATGTAGAAAAATGTAAAACAATTCATTTGGGTGGCAATTGGGTGGCAAAAATATGAATGCAATCTATACACTAGGGGGAGAACCTCTGGGAGAATGTAGGATGGGAAAGGACCTGGGGGCCCTAGTAGAAGATAGGCTCAGCAATGGCATGCAATGCCAAGCTGCTGCTAACAAAGCAAACAGAATATTGGCATGCAATAAAAAAGGGATTAACTCCAGGGATAAAGCGATTATTCTCCCACTCTACAAGACTCTGGTCCGGCCGCACCTGGAGTATGCTGTCCAGTTCTGGGCACCATGTACTGGAAATTGAGCGAGTACAAAGAAGTGCAACAAAGCTAATAAAGTGTCTGGAGGATATTAGTTATAAAGAAAGGTTGCGAGCACTGAACTTATTCTCTCTGGAGAAGAGACGCTTGAGAGGGGATATGATTTCAATTTACAAATACCGTACTGGTGACTCCACAATAGGGATAAAACTTTAATGTGAAAGGGAGTTTAACAAGACATGTGGCCACTCAGGGGCACAACGTCGTCCGTGCCCCTGGATGATGTAATTCTCTTACGAAACGCGTAGAGTGGAGTGACGCGCTGGCGTCACCTCGTGTTACTGTTTGTTTTCCCAGAAGGATGGGCTTGTCTGAGTGTGTGCCAGCCAGCGCACCAGACTTCAGGCTCTTTTTACTGATACCACATTTGTGAGTGCGATACTTTGTTTTACTATTCTTAATAAATCTTAAGGTTTTACACTATTGGAGTACTTATATTTTTACATGCCATGTACATCCACCTATGAGCTTGAATTCAATGAGGCAGTTTGAAGAGCAGCGGTCCTGTTTGGTGTACATCGGAGATTGTACTATTACCACAGAGTGGTGCATGGGTCCTACTCGGTACGCCCTGTAGAAAATACTAATACTACAGGCTTCCCTTGATCCTCTGTAACGGGGCATCCTGGGCTTCTGGAGTGATTCTCCATATATCGGTGGTGGATTCAGCACAATCTTTTCTATACCAATATTTGAAGATTCACCTTATTTGTGGATGGACTTTACTTCACTTATTTTGCATGGGTGGATGTCGCATACATTTTAGTTATATATATGGTTGGACATTATATATCTATTCACTTATATGAATGTCACTTATATTTTAGCTATCTGCTATAGTCAAATTTTGAGTATCTATTATTTGGTGGTCTAGAAGTTTTTTCATTCATGTGTATTATTTGTGTTTGTGGGATTTATGGTTCTAGAAATTAATACTTATGCATTTGCACATTTATTTTTGATTTATGCCAAGTTTTGGATTGCTCCTCAATCATATTCATATTTACTTTATATTTATAGGCTTAGCGCGATTCTATATTTTCTTTTTTTTTTTAATGTTTTGACTATGTTTGTTCTATTTACTTTTATTATTAAACAAGTGTGATTTAACTGTACTTCTGTCTCAGCCTGATTTCATGGTTTCTGACACTCACCTACTATGTAACTATGTAACCTAACCTGTCAGTGGCTTTGCCACAAAATAAAACACTAAGGCTGCTTTCACACTGGGGCGGTAGGGGGCGTCGGCGGTAAAACAGCGCTATTTTTAGCACTGCTTTACCAGCGGTATTCGGCCGCTAGCGGCCGAAAAAGGGTTAATAACGCTCATATAGCGCGGTGCAGCGGGCAGGAGCGGTTTAGGAGCAGTGAATACACAGCTCCAAAGATGCGCCTGGCAGGAGTTTTTTTCTTCTCCTGTCAGCGCACCGCTTCAGTGTGAAAGCCCTCGGGCTTTCACACTGAACAAACAGCAGCTGCTGTTTTGGGTCGGTTTTCAGGCGTTATTTTTAGCGCAATAACGCCTGCAAACTGCCCCAGTGTGAAAGGGCTCTTATTTCACATGTTTCAGGGCAGAAAGGAGGGCCTCTTTATCAAACCATAGTTTCCTATGGTTTGATAAAGCGCCCTTCTTTCTGCCCTGAAACATGTAGCCACATCCCCTCCACTTACTGTCTTCACCCAGCTGAGAGAGGTGCTGTTTTGGAGCCGCAGCCATCTTGACACTCATGGAAGCTGCTGATGCTTATGTTCCAGCCTAAAGCCTGACAGCTGCACTTCCTTCAAGAACCCTGCTTCAGCCAGCTATGTGCCTGCTGAGCTCTGCATCCTCACGGTGATCCTATGAAAGTCTATATGGGTCTATGACAAGCCTTGATCTACTTTTAGTGAGTGCATTTTAATTGTTTTTTTTTATGCCTTTTTAATTAAATTGCTACACTTAGATGGAGGCCCCTCTTTCGTTTGTTTTCTTTTAATGTGCATTAGGATCTCAAGACCTAATTTGAGAGGAGCTACATCCAATTTACCCGGTGTTCTCTACCACTCTCCTGGCCCTTTTATGTGCTTCACTCAATGACGGTTGAGTTCCAGTCAGCTCAATAGCTTATTCTTTTTTCTTTGGTATAATTTTTCATTATAAACACAGGTGGGTGACAGCCAACAAAATCACAGCATTGTATATTTTAAACTTGACTGACCATTTATCAATTCATTTTTCAAAAACAATTACTACAATTAATACTTCTCAAAACTCCATAGCCTTTTTTTCTCATTGCCTGATTTTATTCCTCCATTTCTAAAAGTGTTATTTCAACCACATTTCCTCTTACTTTTTTTTACATATTCTTTAATGAAGCACATCAATAGAGATCCATCTCTGTATCCTTTATCTCTATCCAGCCAGTGTCACGTTTTTTATTCTCATTTATAATCCATGAATAGTATGTTCATTTACAGCTGTCAGTTTCTCTTTTATCACATTCTTTAACTGACCCTTCACAATTTGGTCCTTGTTCTAATCATTTCCTAGAAATAGCCCTTATTAAATTACTCAATACCTTGATCACTAATATGTCCAAGGCACACTATTACACATTCTTCTTCTTCTGTCTATAGTTTTTCACTTAGATGATCAATATGATGATAATAGGCTAAACTCTTCTTTGGGATTCAAGGTCATGCACTAGTTCCTCCAATATCCCTGACAGAACATTTTAGTATCTCCAATCCTTGACTTTACCCACTTAGATTCTCATCTATCAATATGTACCTTGCCCAGTATACTTCTAATTTTTTTTACATAGGGTAATGTCATCTAATCCACCATTTTGGAATCTACCTTAAACTATACATTGATGACAATTATTTTTGTCTCTCAGCTCTATGGCTCCCATTACTACTAGAGCAAATTCCTGATTCCAGTACAGCTGCTATTTCCTAGATGCATAATATGACCACAATTATCTTAGATTTTTAGCCTTATTTTGTTTTAGTTTTTAGTTTTTGATAAACTCATTTGATGATTCCCCCTTTCATGCTATACCACCTGGCTGATAGGACCAGCGTGTACATAAAAAACATATGTTTCTGTGTATTTTTTAAATAATATACAAAAAAAGTAATATGCTGTAGTACATTACAATTTAATTAACTATCATGTCCTTCATTATGGTCATCCATTAACTTAATTCTTTTTTTGAGTCTCAGCTATTCCTAACTAATATTTGCTCTTTTATTCTCGGCCCTTATATACTGTACCTCATTAACTACCTCAATGCAAACACACTATTTACATTTGATTGTGTCCAAGTGTGTGAAAATACTATACTACATACAGTAAAACAGAATATTTAATTTCAGGTAAAAATGTTCACCAAAGAACTGCATGTGGCCTTCCTGGCCTAGTTCTGTTACCCTGAATAACTAAGCTTTCTTCTTGGACAGGGAATTTGTATAGTTAAATTAGTTTCCAAATTCTGTAGGATTGTTAAATAAAATATTGTATAACAACTGCAAATTATATGTATTAACCATAAAGTTGATGTAAACTTTAGCCAAAGAACATTTATTTTGCTAAAGCATTATATCATAAACGATTTACATTTTCTTTTTAAATACTCATGTTATATTCTTTCTTTTTTATTGTGATACTGTAAATGCACTCCCAGCCTCACTCTTGACAGAAATGTTTCAGCTGGCAGGATAACAATCATAGTGCCAGCCTACTGAGAGCGATCATTTCTGGGATTGGTTAACCTACAGTACCAGTTAAAGTGTAACTCCACTTTCGTAGGGAAAAAAAATAGCAAATAAAGAAAAAATAATAATATAGCGCATATAATTGCGACACTGATCATTTTGTTATTGAATGTTATTAAAAATTACCTTTCCTTTTCAATCTGCAGCCAATGTATTTTCCGAGAAGACATTGCAATATGGCTACCTGGAGTTTTCTGTACCCAAATTGTGTACTGACCACTCCCCGGAAACATAATTTCCTGCTTGTGTGATTGGCTCACCAATTTTCCCAGAAGTCTGCCTAAGATCCAAGTCAGATTTCAGGCATCCCTTGCAACAAAAATGTCATTTTTTTGAGAGATACTTTTAATAGGAACCTGTCTAAAGGGATGCAGGCCCAGCAGAGTTCCTCATTAGTGCCCAGTAGCTCCACACCTGACAGTTCATTATGAAACCACTCCCATTAGACCTACTCAGAACAGAGGCACAAAGAAACACACATGGATTTATTCAGAATAACAAAAGGTAGGAATCTGTAACAAAGTTCATCGATCAGTACATCGAACACCCAGAGGGGAATGTTTTTTTCTCAACAAAAGTGGAATTACGCTTAAACCTTATTTACACACACAGTAGCTACCACCACATATTTTAACAGAAAGCACTCACTGTTTGTATTATCTGCTATAGCAATCCTAACCTTTATAAATTGTCTGTGGCACCCACTGCCACACCAGGCAGGAATGAAACTAGGGATGAGCCAAACACCCCCCTGTTCGGTTCGCACCAGAACATGCGAACAGGCAAAAAATTTGTTCGAACACGCGAACACTGTTAAAGTCTATGGGACACGAACATGAATACTCAAAAGTGCTAATTTTATAGGCTTATATACAAGTCATAAAAAGTGTTTGAGGACCTGGGTCCCACCCCAGGGGACATGGATCAATGCAAAAAAATTTTTAAAAAGTCCTTTTTTTTCAGGAGCAGTGATTTTATTAATGCTTAAAGTGAAACAATAAAAGTGTAATATTCCTTTAAATTTCGTACCTGGGGGGGGGTTGTCTATAGTATGCCTGTAAAGGGGCGCATGTTTCCCGTGTTTAGAACAGTCTAATAGCAAAATTACATTTCAAAGGACAAAAAGTCATTTAAAACTACTCGCGGCTATTAATGAATTGCCAGTCTGACAATACACAGAAAAGTTCATTGATAAAAACGGCATGGGAATTCCCCACAGGGGAACCCCGAACCAAAATTTAAAAAAAAAAAATGATGTGGGGGTCCCCCTAAATTCCATACTAGGCCCTTCAGGGGACGAGGCCCCTCCAGGCCCCTCCTGAACCGTACCAGGCAACATGCCCTCAACATTGGGAGGGTGCTTTGGCGTAGCCCCCCAAAACACCTTGTCCCCATGTTGATGGGGACAAGGGCCTCATCCCCACAACCCTTGCCCAGTGGTTGTGGGGGTCTGTGTGCAGGGGGCTTATCGGAATCTGGAAGCCCCCTTCAACAAGGGGACCCCCAGATCCCGGCCCTCCCCCCTGTGTGAAATGGTTACCCCTACCATTTCACAAAAAAAAGTGTCAAAAATGTTAAAAAGGACAAGAGACAGTTTTTGACAATTCCTTTATTTAAATGCTTCTTTCTTCTATCTTTTTTCTTCTATCTTCTATCTTTTCTATCTTTTCTTCCTCCATCTTCTTCTCCTTCTGGTTCTTCTGGTACTTCTGGTTCTTCTGCTTCTTCCTCCGGTGTTCTCGTCCGGCATCTTACTCCACGGCGCCGGCGTCTTCTTCCCTTCGTCTTCTCGGGCTGCTCCGCATTCACCATGATGGGAGGCTCCCGCTGTGTGACGTGTCTCCTCTTCTGACTGTTCTTAAATAACAGAGGGTGGGGCCACCCGGTGACCCCGCCCCCTCTGACGCATGGGGACTTGACAGGGACTTCCCTGTGGCATTCCCCGTGACGTCGGAGGGGGCGGACAGGGAAGTCACAGTGTGTCAGAGGGAGGTGGGGTCACCGGGTGGCCCCACCCTCTGTTATTTAAGAACTGTCAGAAGAGGAGAAGCGTCAAACAGTGGGAGCCTCCCATCATGGTGGATGCGGAGCGGCCCGAGAAGACGAAGGGAAGAAGACGCCGGCGCCGCAGAGGAAGATGCCGGACGAGAACCCCGGAGGAAGAACCAGAAGAAGAAGAAGATGGAGGAAGAAACTGAAGGAAGATAGAAGAAAGGAGATAGAAGAAAGAAAATAGAAGAAAGAAGAAGCATTTAAATAAAGGAATTGTCAAAAACGGTCTCTTGTCATTTTTAACATTTTTGACACTTTTTTGTGAAGTGGTAGGGGTACAATACCCCCTTACCATTTCACACAGGGGGGAGGGCCGGGATCTGGGGGTCCCCTCGTTAAAGGGGGCTTCAAGATTCCGATAAGCCCCCCGCCTGCAGACCCCCACAACATCCGGACAAGGGTTGTGGGGATGAGGCCCTTGTCCCCATCAACATGGGGACAAGGTGTTTTGGGGGGCTACCCCAAAGCACCCTCCCAATGTTGAGGGCATGTGGCCTGGTACGGTTCAGGAGGGGGGGTGCTCTCTCATCCCCCCTCTTTTCCTGCGACCTGCCAAGTTGCGTGCTTGGATAAGGGTTTGGCATGGATTTTTGGGGGGACCCACGCCATTTTTTTTTATTTTGGCATGGGGTTCCCCATAAAATCCATACCACACCTAAAGGGTCTGGTAGAGATTTTGAGGGGGACCCCACGCCATTTTTAAAAAAAAAATTTGGCCGGGGTACCCATTAATACCCATACCAGACCTGAAGGGCCTGGTATGGGGACCCCTACGTCATTTTTTTTTTTAAATTTTGGTTCGGGGTTCCCCTGTGGGGAATTCCCATGCCATTTTTATCAATGAACTTTTATGTGTATTGTTGGAACGGCAATTCATTAATAGCCGCGAGTAGGGATGAGCCAAACAGCCCCCCGGTTCGGTTCGCACCAGAACCTGCGAACGGACCAAAAATTTGGACGAACGTTAGAACCCCATTGACGTCTATGGGACTCGAACATTCAAAATCAAAAGTGCTCATTTTAAAGGGTAATTTGCATGGTATTGTCTTAAAAAGGGTTTGGGGACCCGGGTCCTGCCCCAGGGGACATGTATCAATGCAAAAAAACGTTTAAAAACGGCCGTTTTTTTGGGAGCAGTGATTTTAATGATGATTAAAGTTAAAAAAAAGTGAAATATTCCTTTAAATATCGTACCTGGGGGGTGTCTATAGTATGCCTGTAAAGTGGCGCGTGTTTCCCGTGCTTAGAACAGTCCCTGCACAAAATGTCATTTTTAAAGGAAAAAAAGTCATTTAAAACTGCTTGCGGCTTTAAAGTAATGTCCTATCAATATGGATGAAAATCAGTGAGACAAACAGCATGGGTACCCCCCAGTCCATTACCAGGCCCTTTGGGTCTTGTATGGATATTAAGGGGAACCCCGCACCTAAATTAAAAAAAGGAAAGGCGTGGGGCCACCAGGCCCTATATACTCTGAACAGCAGTATACAGGCGGTGCAAACAAGACAGGGACTGTAGGTTTGTTGTTAAGCAGAATCTGTAATTTTGAACTGGTACATTTTTAACGTGTTTAGCTCCAGCCAAAAAAAATCTATTTTAAGCTTTTTGGAAAACATAGGGAAGGGTTATCACCCCTGTGACATTTGTTTTGCTGTCTGTGCTCCTCTTCAGAAGATTTCACCTCATTTTTTGTCCCAATGACAAATGTTTTTTGAAAATTTGGGGTTTTTTGTGAAACAAGGATTGGTGATAAAGCATCAGTGGAAAGGAGAAACCTTTTTCCCATATTAACTCTTACAGGAGAGAATTTCCCTTCCTAGGGGTAGATTTAATCTCACTTCCTGTTGTCTCCTTCCGTTTGCAAGTAGGAGTCGTTTGTAAGTTGGATGTTTGAAGGTAGGGGCCTGCCCTATATACTCAGCAGAAATTTGGGCCTTAGGTGTTGTTGTGGCCACAACACTGTAAGCCCTCACAGGGCCCTGGTGTGAAATATTAGATCAAGAATAGTAATTACATGCCCCTGTTGAACAGGGGCAGAAAAATTGTGCCTTTGGTGTTGGTGGTGCTAGTGCCACAACACTGTAAGTCCTCACTCGATCTTGGTGGGCGCAGAAATGGGCCCTGCTGTGAAATATTAGATCAAGAATTGTAATTACATGCCCCTGTAGAACAGGGGCTGAAAAATTGGGCCTTAGGCACTGGTGCTGGTGCCACAACACTGCAACCCCTCACACATACTCTAGTTGGAAAGCAGAAACGAGCCCTGCTGCAAAGTATTGCATCAAAAATTGTAATTACACGCCCCTGTTAAACAGGGGCTGAAAAATTGGGCCTTAGGCACTGGTGCTGGTGCCATAACACTGCAACCCCTCACAGATACTCTAGCTGGAACACAGGAACGAGCCCTGCTGCAAAGTATTGCATCAAAAATTGTAATTACACGCCCCTGTTAAACAGGGGCTGAAAAATTGGGCCTTAGGCACTGGTGCTGGTGCCACAACACTGCAACCCCTCACAGATACTCTAGTTGGAACGCAGAAACGAGCCCTGTTGCAAAGTATTGCATCAAAAATTGTAATTACACGCCCCTGTTAAACAGGGGCTGAAAAATTGGGCCTTAGGCACTGGTGGTGGCGCCCAGAACCAAAAATGTTTTTACAAGCTATCAGCGTGATCATTGAGGAGGAAGAGGATAATTACTAAGGATAGTCACTCAGCATCAGCATAGGCAGTCTTTGAAGGGATCTGAGATTTCAAAAAAAATTATTCGGTTACATCAGCATCAGGTGCTTGGTAGCTGGTGGTGATCCAAGACTGATTCATTTTTATGAAGGTCAGTCGATCGACCGAGTCGGTGGACAGATGCACCCTGTGATAGGTTACAAAGCCTCCAGCAGCACTGAATGTGCGTTCCGAAAGAACGCTGGATGCAGGACAGGCCAGTAGCTCAATTGCATACTGTGCAAGCTCTGGCCAGTGATCCATCCTCAAGACCCAGTAACCCAGAGGATTTTTGATGGGAAAGTTGTCCAAGTCAGATCTTGCCCCCAGGTATTCCTGCACCATGTAAAACAGACGCTGGCGATGGTTGCTGAAACCGATCATACCTTGGGGCTGCGGACCAAAAAATTGTCTAAACGCATCGGTCAGACGGCCACCTTCTCCACCGCTCCTTCTTTGACTGACCAAAGTCTCAGCAACACGTTTGTAACCTCCCAGTCTCTGGGAACGCATTGCACAGACCTTTCTGCAAGGCCTCCCGAAGATGTTTCATCCTCTGCTCCCTCTGGGATGGCAAGATAAGGTCCGCAACCTTACACTTGTAACGTGGATCAAGGAGGGTTGCCAGCCAGTATTAGTCCTTGTCCTTGATACCACGAATACGAGGATCCTTACGCAGGCTTTGCAGGATCAGGGAGGCCATGCAGCGTAGGTTTGCTGAGGCAATCGGTCCGGAGTCCTCTGGGTCACTAAGGATGACATGGTCCGCAGCCACCTCCTCCCAGCCACGTACAAGTCCATGTGTTTCTTGGGACTGATCCCTTAAACACTGCTGCTGATGCTGAGTGCCAGGCTCCACCTCCATACTGACACAATCCTCCTCCTCCTCGTCCTCGTCCTCTTCCTGTGCGATCGGCAGGCACGCAGGAACACTGTCTGGATAAAGGGGGCCTTGAGAGCTAAGGAAGTCCACCTCTTCCTGCCTCTGTTCTGCCTCAAGTGCCCTGTCCATTATTCCACGCAGCGTGTGCTCCAACAGGTGGACAAGGAGGACAGTGTCACTGATGCATGCACTGTCACTTCTCACCATCCTCGTGGCCTCCTCAAATGGTGACAGGACAGTGCATGCATCCCTGATCGTGGCCCACTGGCGTGGGGGAAAAAAAAGCAAGCTCCCCTGACCCTGTCCTGGTGCCATAGTCACACAGGTACTCATTGATGGCCCTCTGCTGCATGTGCAGCCGCTGCAGCATGGCCAACATTGAGTTCCACCTGGTGGACATGTCACAGATTAGGCGGTTCTTGGGCAGGTTAAACTCCTTTTGGAGGTCTGCCAGCTGAGCACTGGCATTATATGACCAGCAGAAATGCTTACAGACTTTCCTGGCCTGCCTCAGGACATCCTGTAAGCCCGGGTACCTGCCCAAGAACCGCTGCACCACCAAGTTAAGGATGTGAGCCAAACAGGGCACATGGGTCATTTGTCCCTGTCGGAGGGCAGAGAGGAGGTTGGTGCCATTGTCGCAAACCACCATTCCTGCCTTAAGTTGGCATGGCATCAGCCACCTCTGAACCTGCCCCTGCAGAGCTGACAGAACCTCTGCCCCAGTGTGGCTCCTGTCCCCCAAGCACACCAGCTCAAGCACCGCATGGCATCTTTTGGACTGCATACTTGCGTAGCCCCTTGAACGGCTACGGAGCACCGCTGGTTCCGAGGACAAAGCACAGGAAGAGGCCATGGAGGAAGAAGAAGAGGAGGGGGTGGAGGAGAGAGGTGTATCACAATCATTAGTAGTGGCATTTTGGAGGCATGGTGGTGAAACAACCTCCAACACTACTGCACCCTGTCCTGCATCCTTCCCAGCTGCCAGCAGAGTCACCCAATGCGTGGTAAAACTTAGGTAACGTCCCTGTCCATGCCTGCTGGACCATGAGTCAGCGGTAATATGCACCTTACCACTGACCGCCCTGTCCAGCGAGGCCAAGACATTGCCTTCCACATGCCGGTAGAGAGCCGGAATCGCCTTCCGTGAGAAAAAGTGGCGTTTGGGTACCTGCCACTGAGGAACCGCACATTCCACAAACTCACGGAAGGGGACAGAGTCTACCAACTGAAAAGGCAGCAGTTGAAGTGCTAGCAATTTTGCCAAGCTAGCATTCAACCGCTGGGCATGTGGATGGCTGGGAGCGAACTTCTTTCGGCAGTGCAGCAGCTGGGGCAGGGAAGTTTGCCTGGTACAATCTGACGTCGGTGTACCGAAAGCAGATTGCCCACAAGTACTTGGCTGTGACACACCTAATTCTACACCTTTATTCCTCTCAGTGCAGGTTTCAGAGAGGACTGAAGGTATAGTGGGGTTGGAGATCTCAGCTGATGAGAAGCAAGGAGAGGTCCTCTTTGTTCTTTGGTGTGGGTCTTTTAAACACGCTTGCCAACGAACTGCATGGCAGGTCAACATATGTCTGGTCAAGTTTATTTAGCTGCCTGCGGTAGTGATAGGATCAGGAAAACACCACCAACCTTCTACAGGTAGCTTTAGGTGAACACTGTATAGAGCTTGCCAAAAAATAACTTGTAGGTTTAGCTGAACACTGTGAGGAGGATGCACTACACTAACTTGTAGCTTTAGCTGAACAATGTGCAGAGGTCTCACTACACTAACTTGTAGTTTTAGCTGAACACTGTGAGGAGGACGCACTAACCTAACTTGTAGCTTTAGCTGAACACTGTGAGGAGGACGCACTAACCTAACTTGTAGCTTTAGCTGAACACTGTGCAGAGGTCACACTAGACTAACTTGTAGCTTTAGATGAACACTGAGGAGGACGCACTACACTAACTTGTAGCTTTAGCTGAACACTGTGCAGAGGTCGCACTACACTAACTTGTAGTTTTCGCTGAACACTGTGAGGAGGACACATTACACCAACTAGTAGCTTTAGCTGAACACTGTGAGGAGGACGCACTACACTAACTTGTAGCTTTAGCTGAACACTGTGCAGAGGTCGCACTACACTAACTTGTAGTTTTAGCTGAACACTGTGAGGAGGACGCACTACACTAACTTGTAGCTTTAGCTGAACACTGTGCAGAGGTCGCACTACACTAACTTGTAGTTTTCGCAGAACACTGTGAGGAGGACACATTACACCAACTTGTAGCTTTAGCTGAACACTGTGAGGAGGACGCACTACACTAACTTGTAGCTTTAGCTGAACACTGTGCAGAGGTCGCACTGCACTAACTTGTAGTTTTAGCTGAACACTGTGAGGAGGACGCACTACACTAACTTGTAGCTTTAGCTGAACACTGTGCAGAGGTCTCACTACACTAACTTGTAGTTTTAGCTGAACATTGTGAGGAGGACGCACTACACTAACTTGTAGCTTTAGCTGAACACTTTGCAGAGGTTGCACTACACTAACTTGTAGTTTTCGCTGAACACTGTGAGGAGGACACATTACACCAACTTGTAGCTTTAGCTGAACACTCTGAGGAGGACGCACTACACTAACTTGTAGCTTTAGCTGAACACTGTGCAGAGGTCGCACTGCACTAACTTGTAGTTTTAGCTGAACACTGTGAGGAGGATGCACTACACTAACCTGTTGCTTTAGCTGAACACTGTGCAGAGGTCGCACTACACTAACTTGTAGTTTTAGCTAAACACTGTGAGCAGGACGCACTACACTAACTTGTAGCTTTAGCTGAACACTGTGCAGAGGTCTCACTACACTAACTTGTAGCTTTAGCTGAACACTGTGCAGAGGTCACACTACACTAACTTGTAGTTTTAGCTGAACACTGTGAGCAGGACGCACTACACTAACTTGTAGCTTTAGCTGAACACTGTGCAGAGGTCGCACTACACTAACTTGTAGTTTTAGCTGAACACTGTGAGCAGGACGCACTACACTAACTTGTAGCTTTAGCTGAACACTGTGCAGAGGTCTCACTACACTAACTTGTAGCTTTAGCTGAGCACTGTGCAGAGGTCACATTACACCATCTTGTAGTTTTAGCTGAACACTGTGAGTAGGACGCACAACACTAACTTGTAGCTTTAGCTGAAAACTGTGCAGAGGTCTCACTACACTAACTTGTAGTTTTAGCTGAACACTGTGAGCAGGACGCACTACACTAACTTGTAGCTTTAACTGAACACTGTGAGGAGGACGCACTACACTAACTTGTAGCTTTAGCTGAACACTGTGCTGAGGTCGCACTGCACTAACTTGTAGTTTTAGCTGAACACTGTGAGTAGGATGCACTACACTAACCTGTAGCTTTAGCTGAACACTGTGCAGAGGTCGCACTACACTAACTTGTAGTTTTAGCTGAACACTGTGAGCAGGACGCACTACACTAACTTGTAGCTTTTAGCTGAACACTGTGCAGAGGTCTCACTACACTGTGAGTAGGATGCACTACACTAACTTGTAGCTTTAGCTGAACACTGTGCAGAGGTCGCACTACACTAACTTGTAGTTTTAGCTGAACACTGTGAACAGGACGCACTACACTAACTTGTAGCTTTAGCTGAACACTGTGCAGAGGTCTCACTACACTAACTTGTAGTTTTAGCTGAACACTGTGAGTAGGACGCACTACACTAACTTGTAGTTTTAGCTGAACACTGTGCAGAGGTCGCACTACACTAACTTGTAGTTTTAGCTGAACACTGTGAGCAGGACGCACTACACTAACTTGTAGCTTTAGCTGAAAACTGTGCAGAGGTCTCACTACACTAACTTGTAGTTTTAGCTGAACACTGTGAGCAGGACGCACAACACTAACTTGTAGCTTTAGCTGAACACTGTGCAGAGGTCTCACTACACTAACTTGTAGTTTTAGCTGAACACTGTGAGGAGGATGCACTACACTAACTTGTAGCTTTAGCTGAACACTGTGCAGAGGTTGCACTACACTAACTTGTAGTTTTAGCTGAACACTGTGAGCAGAACGCACTACACTAACTTGTAGCTTTAGCTGAACACTGTGCAGAGGTCTCACTACACTAACTGGTAGCTTTAGCTGAACACTGTGCAGAGGTCGCACTACACTAACTTGCAGTTTTAGCTGAACACTGTGAGCAGGACTCACTACACTAACTTGTAGCTTTAGCTGACCACTGTGCAGAGGTCTCAGTACACTAACTTGTAGTTTTAGCTGAACACTGTGAGGAGGACGCACTACACTAACTGTAAATAGTCTAGCTGCCTGACTGTGGTACTAATAGGATCAAAAGAACACCAGCAATTTTCTTCAGGTAGCTGTAAGTACTGTAACAAGACAAGCCTGCCTGTCAGTAGGAAGATAACAGGAACGGATCTAGCTAAACTGAATACAGTGTATATATAAATATGCAACAACTGGGATGCATATATATATACACAATACACTGTAAGTGCAGCTAACTCACTGACTGTCCTGCCTAATCTAGCTAACTCAAGTGAAATGACACTGTCTCTCTCTCTATCTCTCAGCACGCCGGTACACACTACACAGGGCCACCGTGCAGGGGCGTGTTCTAAACCCCCTGAGCCATAATTGGCCAAAGCCACCCTGGCTTTGGCCAATTACAGCTCTCTCTACCGACGGCGCTGTGAATGGCCAAGCATGCGGGTCATAGTGCATGCTTGGCCAATCATCAGCCAGCAATGCACTGCGATGCCGCAGTGAATTATGGGCCGTGATGCGCCACACGAATTTGGCGCGAACGGCCCATAACGTTCGCAATTCGGTGAACGATTGAACAGCCGATGTTCGATTCGAACATGGATTCCACTCGAACGCAAAGCTCATCCCTAGCCGCGAGTAGTTTTAAATGACTTTTTTTCTTTGAAATGTCATTTTGCTGTCAGACTGTTCTAAACACAGGAAACATGCGCGCCTTTACAGGCATACTCAGGTACGAAATTTAAAGGAATATTACACTTTTATTAAAATTATAGTAAACTAATGCGCTAATGGAATTATGAAGTGATATCGTGATATAAGATATAGTGATACAAAAATATGAAATTCTGATAAAATTCGAATATAGGTGACGTAGTGATTCCAAAATTCTAGTGATATAAAAATATGGTGATTCAAAAATCCAAAAATTATTATTAATTATTATTATTCAAAAAATTATTATTGTGTGTTACTATTGCACTTCTCCCTCAACAGAATATATTACATAATGAGTATAAAGCTGCACCTCTATCATAGTGTTCTGGTACCACTCAAAAGGAATTATAAATGTGAAGTAAGATGGTGCGCTAAATACGCTTCAACCTCTGTGCTAAAATGAGTATAAAGATAATTAAATAAACATAATTAAATAATTAATGGGTACAAAAATAGTGATACAATAAAATTGCTTATATTACTGCTGAATAAATATACGTCTGATGGTGATTCATATAAACATTCATATGATGGTCCCAAATGGATATAAATATCAAGTCCATATATTACATTTTAGGTGTAGACAGCTGGTGTGGAACATAAACAGAGTGGAGTGATGACTGGCCCCCTGATTATCTCCCTTAATGGGTAAAATTCAGCCTATTTTCCAATTCCACCTTGAATTGACTCACTGAATTCTTGGTGATCCACTGGTGTTTTAGCTCCAATAATTCAATTTTGTTCATGCAATTAGATACAAAGAAACTTTCATTGCGCAATGTACTTTTGATTTAAAACATCATGGCAACACAAACAAGGTGCACTCACTGTACTGGTCTCGTATGATAGCGCATAGAGCAGTCAGCCGCTCACCACGATCTCTACACTTTTATTGTTTCACTTTAAGCATTTTTTTTGCATTGATCCATGTCCCCTGGGGCAGGACCCAGGTCCCCAAACACTTTTTATGACAATAACTTACATATAAGCCTTTAAAATTAGCACTTTTGATTTCTGCCATAGAGTTTTAAAAGGTGTTCCGCGGCTTTCGAATTTGCCGCGAACACCCCAAATTGTTCGCTGTTCGGCGAACTGGCGAACAGCCGATGTTTGCGTTGAACATGAGTTCGACTCGAACTCGAAGCTCATCCCTAAATGAAACAGAGTTTTAAAATATGGTCTCTTTCTTCAAGAAGCAGGGGTTATTTAATTCCTGATTTAGAGTATTTAGAGATAAAGGTTAATGATTTTTATATTTTGTTTTTATTTTCTCTCTTTGGATAGTTGACTTTCTTCTAGCTATTTCTCATCCTCAGCAATGCAGAGTAGCAGTTGGCATCCCTTTAACCCTTTCACTGCCAAGTCCGTCTGCCGTACGGACCTACAGAAGTGCCTGCAGGTGGCCAAGTCCGTACAGCGTATGGACCCCATTTCTCCCTGTGGGTGGGGGTGATGTTGGGGCTTGGGGGGGCTTGATAAACATGTGTTTACCAAGCCCCCCCTCCTGGAGTAAAGAGGGCGCAGGCAACGATCACTAAAGATCATTCCTAGACCTCCCACTGACACTGACAGCTGATATATAGTACTGTGATAGTTACTATGTATCACACTGTCATTTTATGAATGAATGAGGAATCTGTATATACAGATTCCTTATTCATTCAAGTAAAGTGCTGCAGAGACTTTCTCTGCCTCAAAAAAAAAGATATGGGGGTCTGTTTAGACCTATGATATTTCACCAAATATTAAAAAATATAACTGTAAAAAAATTTCAAAAGAAAAAACAAGAAAAAAACTTCGTAAGAACCCCCAGGTCCGCCCATACAGTGACACACTCCCACACACTCAGCCCTCCATGGTGACAGTCTCCCCCCACACTCACCCCTCCTCGGCTTCCTTAGGAGAAGCAAGAAGACAATAGCGAAAATGTATTTGCAATTGTTACAAGTGGGGGGTTCGGGGAGAAATGCTCTGCAAACCGGAGCCCAGCCTTTTTCAAGCCAATTAGACCCTCAGGCTCTAATAATGTGGCTTGAAAAAAAAACTCATACAAACATATGCGTTCATACAGGTTAAGATTTTATATTTAGTAGGGATTTAGCAGGAATTTTGTAAAATTAGCTGATATATTCATTTTTGCGTATGTTCAATTTTCATCATTTTGCAATAAGGCGCAATGCAATTTTTTTATGTTGTTATTTATTAACTTCATACAGATTAAACTTTTATATTTAGTAGGAATTTAGCAAGAATTTTATAAAATTAGCTGTGCTTTTATCTGCTAATGATGGTTTTAGTGTATTTTTTGCGAATATATTGATTTTATAAACATTTGCGCAAATACTGCAGGGTCTAAAAAATCTGTAGCACTTTCTTTTTATTCTAGAGGTCATATGCTTTCAGAAAATGTATGATTTAGGGGATCTTTCACAAACTCTGAAAGCTGTAAGGGAAAAAATGAAAACCTTTTTAGAGAAATTTGGATATTTACACTTTTGCGTCTGTTCAATTTTTAACATTTCGCAAAAAGACGCAATTTAAAAGTTACAAATATTTGTTATTTATTAACTCAATACAGATTAATCTTTTATTCTTAGTAGGAATTTTGTAAAATGCATTTTGTTTTTATCTGCTAATAATGGTTTTAGTGTATTTTTTCAAATATATTGGTTTGAAAAACATTTGCGCAAATACCACAGGGTATAAAAAATTAGTAGCACCTTATTTTTATTCTACTGATCCTGTGCTTTCAGAAAATATATGGCTTGGGGGTGGGGCCGAGTCCAGCTGTCTGTGCCAATGGACCCAGCAGCAGGATTTGGGAGCCCACACGGGTGCCCCAGGAAAGCTTCACGTGGGGGCACCTGATGAAGAAAAGGAGCCAGGAGCACCAGCAGGGGACCCCAAAAGAGGAGGATGGGGGCTGATCTGTTCAAAATCCCTGCTCAGAGCAGGTAAGTATACCATGTTTGTTAGTTTTTTTTTTTTTTTAAATAAACCTTTACAACCACTTTAAAAGCAACTACAGGTGAAGGGAGGACAAATGTCCATGCTGTTCATGTATTTCCAGGGTGGCAGCTTTGTATCTATAGTTAGGAACCAAGAGTTTAAAATTAAGACCTTTATTAACTGTAACACAAGATATGTTATTTACGTTATCACCTGCGATATTTGTGTTAAACAATATGTGAGCAGGACAACAAGGAGATTGAGCGATCACTTTTATGACCACATATAAAATACACAGAAAGATAATTCTACTAATGTAGCAAAACATTAAAATGTGTGTCATGGCAGTGATCTCTAGGCTCTCTACATCCAAAGAATTGAAAAGGTGGTGAGTACCACAAGAGGGGATGATTCATTCAGGTTGTTATGTAAACATGAAATAGGTAAATAAGGACCGATCCAGGCAACATTCAGCACCACATCCCATGTAATTCAAAGAAATGAAAAAAGAAGGGGGGGAGAGGGGGTTGGAAAACCCCCGGGACTTTTAAGGTGCTTGTACATTAAGGTAGGTATGGTAGGAAAACATGTATAACTTTAAAAATGATCTTTATTTATTACAATTAAAACAGATATATAGCAGAACAGTTTTCATTTAAAAACAGTGTTTAAATATCACAAGATGCCACATCAGCTAGTGGGCAAATAATCAAAAGAGTACCACTTGACTGAAAAGCCACTCTACGTGTTTCGCTCAATTCGGAGCTTCCTCAGGAGTTTTGGCAATAAAGTAAAGTGAGGTACACTGTAGATAATAAGGAAAACAAAAATAAGATATACTATTGTGATTGATGCGATTTGCAAATAATACATTGATAAATAAATTCATACAGCTCAAATTCATCACAAATAATCACAAAAAATCATGGGTCAAAAAATGATAATGGTATAATGATATTGGTAGTCTTACCAGGCTGCCGCACATAGAAAGCAAAATTGTGTTTAAGGAATCAAGCCAATAATTAGCATCAGTGATAAGAAATATATTCAGCTACGTCTCTCTCACATCAAAGAGTTCCCATCATTTTTGGCCACAGAGGGATGTAAAGTTTGTATAATCTTAATGCAAAGAAAAAGAAATATGACATAAATACAGGGTTCAAATTGAGAGGGCAACCATGCTGATCATTGTGGTGATAAAGTGAAGAGTACCTTTAATAGAATCAAGAGTTTCTGTGCTAGAGGCACGAAAGCCTCATGGACAATTTAAAAAGCAATATATTGATCAACATCCACTAGGGGGCCCTGCTTCATCATCTGGGAGTCATATGTATGAATTTCCAGACGGTGAAGTTTAAAGATGATCCTAGGGGACATAAACATATAAAAGAGAAAACAATGAGCAATGCACCCCTAGGCATAGACTGTGTATGGATTAAACACGGCCATGGAGGGGCACTTACCAGTTGGATGAAAAGAGGCAATCACACAGTTTGGGCAGAGACATAAAGTCTCCCCTGTAGTGAGGAAGCTGCAACAGAGTGTGGCGGTATGAAGCACCACACTTATACTCCCTCCATCACGGCGGCGTCTGACGTCAACGCTGTGATGCGGACGAGTATTGAGGAGGCCAGAGAAGGACACATGAACGGGAGGAAGGGAGGGGGAGGAGAGTAGCAGTAACGTTGATTGCGTCAGTAGCTGCCGTTGCACATGCGCCGTCCCGGGATGCGCGCGCGATGTATCTTTGAAGCAGGTGAAGCCACAGGGGCCATCTTGAAAGAGGGATGAAAGAATAGTAAGCAGTATGGTAAAATTGTCAGAAAGGTATTGTGGATTGAAGCTGACAACGACATAGTCAGACCTCAAAATCGCACAAATAATCAAATTACTGGATACAACTGTATATGTTCAACCTAAGAGATCTCGTTTGCAACTAATGTATAATGGGTAAATGATGAATCCAAACCGTTCATGAATAGCCCTTGGGCTGATACCTCAAAAGGACACCCAAGTGGAGGGCGATTGATTACTCGCCCGCCTCGTGGGTGCCCCTGGCGTCCGTGTGGACCAAAATCAAGCTGACCAAGATACGAGTGGGAGAGACTGGACTACATTAAATAACTCATATATTAATTTATTTATTAAGAAAAACGTATGTAATAATTTTGTAATAATTTTAAAATTTTCTTTTTTTGAGGAGGCAGCCTGTGTAGGACATGACACATTCTCGGTCACTTGCCAATCAGTTGGCATTGTTTACATTATGCAATGCAAATGCCAAATGTTTTATATTGTAAAAACGAAGTGACCTTTCTTCTGCCGAATAAGAGATCATGTCTCACTGATACACAAGAAACGTATGGAAACCCCCATGAGTTGACACATTGGTTTACAACACAACTTTGATAGTAACTACATGCACTTCTTTGCCCTTGAGCACATCCCTCCTGGTGATAGAGGGGGGAACTATGACAAGGTGCTTCTTCAAAAGGAAGCACGCTGGATACATGCGCTATTAGCTCTGAAGTATCCAGGCCTCAATGACGCATTCAGTTATAAACCATTTCTATAAATCCTTACTACATATATATATATATATTTTTATTGTTGTTGTGTTGTATTCTAATTATATTGTATTTATTTGCATGTGTTTTCCCTATTTCCCTATTTGTTTGACATCATGTCCTACACAGGCTGCCTCCTCAAAAAAAGGAAATTTTAAAATTATTACAAAATTATTACATACTTTTTTCTTATTAAATAAATTAATATATGAGTTATTTAATGTAGTCCAGTCTCTCCCACTCATCAGTATCTTGGTCAGCTTGATTTTGTTTCACACGGACGCCAGGGGCACCTATCTATTTGAACCCTGTATTTATGTCATATTTCTTTTTCTTTGCATTAAGATTATACAAACTTTACATCCCTCTGTGGCCAAAAATGATGGGAAATCTTTGATGTGAGAGAGACGTAGCTGAATATATTTCTCTATATCATTTTTTGACCCATGATTTTTTGTGATTATTTATGATGAATTTGAGCTGTATGAATTTATTTATCCATGTATTATTGCAAATAACATCAATCACAATAGTATATCTTATTTTTGTTTTCCTTATTATCTACAGTGTACCCCACTTTACTTTATTGCCAAAACTCCTGAGGAAGCTCAGAATTGAGCGAAACATGTAGAGTGGCTTTTCAGCCAAGTTGTACTCTTTCGATTATTTGCCCACTAGCTGATGTGGTATCTTGTGATATTTAAACACTGTTTTTAAGTGAAAACTGTTCTGCTATATATCTGTTTTATTTGTAATAAATAAAAATCATTTTTATGGATAAAGTTATACATGTTTTCCTACCATACCTACCTTAATGTACAAGCACCTTAAAAGTCCCGGGGGTTTTCCAACCCCCTCTCCCTCCCTTCTTTTTTCATTTTTTTATGTAAACATGAAGTTTACTGGACATTTTATTTACAGACACTCATCCCTGATGGGCTCAACTTTGAATGGGGCCTCATACACTACTATAAATAAATTACAAGATTTATTTACAGTTTTGTGGATGTAGAACATCCTAATGGATTGTATACCATTTTTTTTTGTTAAAATATTTTGATTATATGTGGGAAATTTTCATAGTTTTATGGATTGTTCTTGATGTATTTTATGTGTATCCTGTTTTTTTGTTTTGCATGTGAGTGGGGATTAATCACTAAGTTTAAACTTAATTCCATTATTTGTTTTGTTTTATAACTAAATGGGGCATACAAAGTAGCTGATCCGCCTTCTCTGGATGGACCTGTCAGCGTTTGATTGTGTACAGCTGAGTGAAGGTGGTTTTTCTATATAGACTAGCTGTAAAATCTGTCCATCAGGTTATAATCAAGTGCTGAGACAAGTATGAAAAGAGTCAACCTTCATTCCCTCACTGCTGTTTCTGTGCTGCTCCTTGCCATTTTAAGGATGTGTTGGAATAAAGGTGGCTTTTATGGTCAGAGTGAAGCTGTCCAGAATATCTATCCTTGTTCTCATGCTATTTTGCTAGCTGGGCTGGCATCTGTATTGAAGCAGAGCATGGGAGGTATATAATAATAAATCAAATTGAAGCAGTGTTGATCATTCTGTGCATAGTGGATCCTGTCGAAATTTGCCCTAGTATATGTATGTATGAATGTAAATTAGGGACCTTAGACTGTACGCTCCTTGAGAGCAGGGACTGATGTGAATGTACAATATACACGTAAATTGTTGGCGCTATGTAAATACCTAAAGTTAGTTAAATAAATAAATAATAAGATTTTCTTGGTCTTTGGTTCCAGGAGAGTCTTATTCACTTTAAGTAAGTGTAGGTTTGATTCTGACAGAGTCACTGGACCTTAAAATAAATCTCAGAATAGTTTCAATGGAGAAAAGAGCTGTGAGCTGCCAATTGCAGCAGCTTTTTGTAGACCCTCTATAGGGTGTTGCTGAACCAACCTTTGCCCAATCACAGAAGCTGAAAGTGTGATGTAGAAGAGCTAAAGCATTTACCATTTGACAACCAGTGTATCATTGAATACACCATTTGATAAACATCAAGCATGACAAATTTTTTTATGCATTTTCTTCTTAGAGATGCAATATGATGTAATCACCTGCTGTACATTGTAGCACAGGCATTTTTGATTTCTAACCTATTGTCATCTTCTCATATATTAGTGTTCTCACTTTCTATTAATGTAGCTCTGTCATAACAATATTTATGGGAATTCTATGAAACTTACAGTATCTCTGTGTAGTGCAAACCTCAGTCTGCCAATGTATATTGTGAAGTTGCATACCCCTATTAGCAAGCATTGGATTAAGAGACACCAGGGGGAGGTTTTGGAGCATTCTAATTGTTCAGAGCCGTCACATGGGCGGTGCCGACCAATCAATAGCCGCATAGCCCGTCCTGTCAGCTATGAAGACGTTGCGTGGATGCAGAGAGGATTGCTAAGCCCCGGGCTCCTGGCACAGATATACCAGGGCTTAGAACCGGAGATTACGGCAGTCCAGGTCAGCGGGACCGAGGGGGGGGGGCGAGGAGGGGGCCCTGTGTAAGTCCCCCTTACAGATTTTTCTGTAAAGGTGAACTTACACTTTAATAGATTTTTCAGATCATCCTGGATTAACCAGGATTTATGATCTTACTAGAAGTTGTGTTTATTGAATTTGATGCTGGAAATGATTGTGTTCTAGTGTAGCAGTGTTTATGCCTATAATTTTGTTGTTGTCTTGTGAATTTTGGAAAAGTAATGGTGCCACTGTGTTCTGTATGACTACTCATTATCATCACATCCATCCGTTTTTGCATTTTCATCAGCCTCTTTGCACTTCTTTGCAGGTAATGTATGTACTCCAATGGTAGCACTAGGTTGGTCATTTAGAACTTAGCATAATATTACCTCGGTGGAATTTGCATGATCACACTGTGCTTGTGTAGGTTTTCTCCAGTTACTCCAGTTTCTCCCACACTTCGAAGACATACTTGTAGGTTTATTGGCTCTTTTCTAATTTGGCTCTAATATATTTATGAATTTGAATTAGGGTCCTCCAATTGTAAGATCCCTGAAGGCAGGGACTAAGAGCTGTGAAAATATACAGTGCCTTGCAAAAGTATTCACCCCCTTGTCATTTTTTGTGTTTTGTTGCCTCACAACCTGGAATTAACATGGATTGTTTGAGGATTTGCATCATTTAATTTACAGAACATGCCCACAACTTTAAAGGTGTTTTTTTTATTGTGAAGCAAACAACAATAGTCAATGTGCACAACTATTCACCCCCCCTAAAGTCAATACTTTGTAGAGCCACCTTTTGCGGCTATCACAGCTTCAAGTCGCTTTGGATATGTTTCTATGAGCCTGCCACATCTTACCACTGGGTTTTTTGCCCATTCCTCCTTGCAAAACTGCTCCAGCTCCTTCAAGTTGGATGGTTTGTGCTTGTGAACAGCAATCTTTAAGTCTGACCACAGTTTTTCTATTGGATTGAGTAGACTTTGAGCTTTGACTAGGCCATTCCAACACATTTACATGTTTCCCCTAAACCCCTCAAGTGTTGCTTTAGCAGTGTGTTTGGGGTCATTGTCTTGCTGGAAGGTGAACCTCTGTCCTAGCCTCAAATCACACACAGAGTGGTACAGGTTTTGTTCAAGAATATCCCTGTATTTAGGACCATCCAACTTTCCCTCAACTCTGACCAGTTTCCCAGTCCTGACTGCTGAAAAACATCCCCACAGCATGATGCTGCCACCACCACCATGTTTCACTGTGGAGATGGTGTTCTTTGGGTGATGTGATGTGTTGGGTTTGCGCCAGACATAGCGTTTTCTTTGATGGCCAAAAAGTTCAATTTTAGTCTTATCAGACCAGAGCACCTTCCTTTATACATTTTGGGAGTCTCCCACATGCCTTTTCACAAACTCAAAACGTGCCATTTTGTTTTTTGCTGAAAGTAATGGCTTTCTTCTGGCCACTCTGCCATAAAGGCCAACTCTATGGAGCGTACGGCTTATTGTCGTTCTATGTACAGATACTCCAGTCTCTGCTGTGGAACTCTTCTGCTCCTCCAGGGTTACCTTAGGTCTCTGTGCTGCCTCTCTGATTAATGCCCTCTTTGCCCGGTCTGTGAGTTTTGGTGTGCGGCCATCTCTTGGCAGGTTTGCTGTTGTGCCATTTTCTTTCCATTGGGTTTTGCTAGATTTGATGGTGCTCCTAGGGATCATCAAAGATTTGGATATTTTTTTATAACCTAACCTTGACTTGTACAGTAGTTGTACTTCTCAATAACATTGTCCCGTACTTGTTTGGAGAGTTCCTTGGTCTTCATGGCAGTGTTGGCTAGTGGTACCTCTTGCTTAGGTGTTGCAGCCTCTGGGGCCTTTCAAAAAGGTGTGTATATGTAATGACAGATCATGTGACACTTAGATTGCATACAGGTGGACATAATTTCTCTAATTATGTGACTTTTGAAGGTAATTTGTTGCACCAGAGCTTTTTATGGGCTTCATAACAAAGGGGATGAATACTTACGCACATGCCAATTATCAATTTTTTATTTCTGAAAAATAGTTTTATGTATATATTTTTCTAATTTTAATTCACCAACTTAGACTATTGTGTTCTGATCCATCACATATAATTCAGATTAAAAAAAAACATTGAACTAAAGGCTGTAATGTAACAAAATAGGAAAAAAGCGAAGGGGGTGAATACTTTTGCAAGGCACTGTATGCACTATATAAATACCTACAGTATATACCTAGCCAGACTATATATATATATATATATATATATATATATATATATATATATATACAGTGCCTTGAAAAAATCTTCATACCCCTTTAGATTTTACACATTTTGTCATGTTACAGCCAAAAACTCAAATATATTTTATAGCCATTTTATGTGATAAACCAACACAAAGCAGCACATAATTGTGAAGTGGAAGAAAAATGATAAATGGTTTTGTATTCAGCCCCCTTTACCCTGATACCCCTAACTAAAATCTAGTGGAACCAATTGCCTTCAGAAGTCACCTAATTAGTAAATAGAGCCTACCTGTGTGTAATTTAATCTCAGTACAAATACAGCTGTTCACCTCAGAGGTTTGTTAGAGAACCTTAGTGAAAAAACAGCATCATGAAGGCTAAGGAACACACCAGACAGGACAGGAATAAAGTTGTGGAGAAATTTAAAGCAGGGTTAGGCTATAAAAAAATATCCCAAGTTTTGAACATCTCACAGAGCAATGTTCAATCCACCATCCAAAATTGGAAAGAGTATGGCACAACTGCAAATCTCCCAAGACATGGCTGTCCACCTAGACTGACAGGCCGGGCAAGGAGAGCAATAATAAGAGAAGCAACCAAGAGGCCCATGGTAACTTTGGAGGAGCTGCAGAGATCCACACCTCAGGTGGGAGAATCTGTCCACAGGACAACTATTAGTCGTAAACTCCACAAACCTGGCCTTTATGTAGCAAGAAGAAAGCCACTGTTGAAAGAAAGCCATAAGAAGCCCCATTTGAAGTTTGTGAAAAGCCATGTGGGGGACACAGCAAACATGTGGAAGAAGGTGCTCTGGTCAGATGAGACCAAAATTTAACTTTTTGGCCCAAAAGCAAAAAACTAACACCGCACATCAGCCTAAACACACCATCCCCATCGTGAAACATGGTGGTGGCAGCATCATGTTGTGGGGATGTTCTTCATCAGTAGGGACAGGGAAGCTGGTCAGAGTTGATGGGAAGATAGATGGAGCCAAATACATGGTAATCTTAGAACCTGTTATGCCCCGTACACATGGTCGGACATTGATCGGACATTCCGACAACAAAATCCTAGGATTTTTTCCAACGGATGTTGGCTCAAACTTGTCTTGCATACACACGGTCACACAAAGTTGTTGGAAAATCCGATCATTCTGAACGCGGTGACGTAAAACACGTACGTCGGGACTATAAACGGGGCAGTAGCCAATAGCTTTCATCTCTTTATTTATTCTGAGCATGCGTGACACTTTGTGCATCGGATTTGTGTACACACGATCGGAAATTTTGTTGTCGGAAAATTTTATAGCCTGCTCTCAAACTTTGTGTGTCAGAAAATCCGATGGAAAATGTGTGATGGAGCCTACACACGGTCGGAATTTCAGACAACAAGGTCCTATCACACATTTTCCACCGGAAAATCTGACCGTGTGTACAGGGCATGAAAGTCTGAAAAAGACTTGAGACTGGGGCAGAGGTTTGTCTTTCAGCAGGACAATGACCCTAAACACACAGCCAGAGCTACAAGGGAATGGTTTAGATCAAAGCATATTCATGTGTTAGAGTGGCCCAGTCAAAGTCCAGACCTAAATCCAATTGAGAATCTGAAGCAAGACCAGAAAATTGCATATATATAGATATAGATATATATATATATATCTATATCTATATATATATATATATATATATATATATATATATCTCTATATATATATATATATAGAGATATATATATATATATAGAGAGAGAGAGAGAGATATATATATATATATATATAGATATATATATCTATATATAAACAGTATATACAAAAGCACAATAGGTCATTGTGACCCTGACAGTTAGCTTGCCATTGCTGTAAAAATGCTACAGACATGCAAATACTTTATAAACCATGCTCAGTATTTGTGTATACCTCAAGAAATGTGTTAACCATGGCTGTAAATGAAAGATTCTATCTCTGGCTGCTAATAAATATAACCTGCTCTCTATGGGGGACATAAAAGCTTTTAAAGCAATAAAAGCAACTATTGGACTGTATTCATTAGTACTCTCTGATAAGTAACATCAGAACTCCAACACAATGGCATTCCTTTGCACCCTAGCAGCAGTGAACCTTCTTAGGAAGCTGTAGGAGGATGGTCTCTGCTTGACCATAATCCATGACATGTTGGACTTTTATGTAGGATCAAAGGACAAAAAAAGTCACTTGTATAGACGAAAAACCTAAAGCCTACAGGAGTTATCACCTTTATCTTGTAATAGGAAATTATACAGCAAGATGAAAAATAAGAAACTAGAGAACAGATCCACAAAGCATTCTTTGTTTTTGCTGTTCTTTGCCCTATTCCAAAGTGCATCACAGCCTTCTAAAACACAAAGTGTTTACATGATATCACTTTCATCTCAAATCCAGATGATTTCTTCTTTAACCATTTGAGTCCCCAGCACCATTTTAAAATGGCAGTGGGATAATGGCTGTTTGTTGCGGTGCTGTTTTAAAATGGTGGTAGGAATTGGCGGCTCCCATGGGTTCCGTCAGGGGTAAGCATTTTCTCTCTCTCACAAGTATTGCCATTAACCCACCTACAGCCATCCATTTCTCAAGTAATACAGCTATACGCTATATGAGTGTTTTCCTGTGTATCAGCATACACTGTATCAGTGTACAACCGCACACAGCCATTCATTTACATGGGCTGCTGTGCTTTCTGGGTGCCAAAGAACACCAAAATTTGTATAAACAAAAGCAAATATGTGCATGAGGCAAAATACAATATATTTCCTTCCCAGAATAATACCCAAGTTGCTACAATTAATGTCAGCTGACCTGGATGACATTTGTGTTCACCACCCAAACATTAAACGCTGACATAAGTGGACAGAAGGTCAAAATCACTGTAAGTTTCAGTTTTTTTTCCCCCTATATGAGCCCCATTCTTTCATCTCTTTATCCTGCATAAAGGGCCATTGTGTAATGGATTATGGCCAAGCTGAGACCTGTCTGCCTTCCTGAGTAGGCACACAGCTGCTAGGGTGCAAAGGAATGTAGTTTTTATTACAGTTTTGATGTTACTTATCAGAGACTACTAATGAATACAGTTCACAAGTTCCATTTATTGCTTTAAAAGCTACACAAACTGTCTTTTTCCCTGCATGCAAGGTATTGTAGCATCTAAAGAGGAACAAAGCTCTCCTAAAGTAAAGCACATACTTTGCTGATTGTATTCTGGGGTACATTTATGAGCATGCACATATTATATAAACATTGTATTGGGAAAAATTACAGTGAAATGCAGATTTTCTAATTTTTTACTATTTTTTTTCCTGTTTTTTTTTTTTTTTTTACAAAGATAAACTGTATTCAAAAATCAATATTCACATGTCAGTTCACAACTTATTGCATAATAATCAAAGAAGTACAAATAATAGTATTCTGTGTTACCTACATACATCTGTACAGCAATCAGCCTGCAATTATATCCCATATGATTCAAAACATAACAATAGGAGAATACTCTCACCTGGACCTGTGAGTCTTGAATAAATTAAGGGGGGGGGGCAGGGGGAGGCAGGGAAGGGGAAAAGGGAGAGGAGACTAGAGGATTGTAAGGGGGGGACGGGAGGGGGGATGCTTCGGCATCTCACAGGCCATGGTCTGCCCAGCTCAGGCGGGATCCACTAAGGACCCTCATCTGGATCAGGCAGAGCTACATCCAATTGTAAGGATCCCCAGGAATCTGTCCAGGAGGACCAAATTTTGTCAAACTTATTCGGGCAATTCCTGTTGATGTATGTTATTTTGTACAGGGGTAATACGGTGTTCAAGGTATTTCTCCAATCTGTGGCGGTGGGTGGTGCCCTATTCTTCCAAAGCAGCAAAATTTCCCTGTGAGCATAGAAGGTAGAGTATACTATAAACAATTTGGCATATTTTCACACTGTGGGGTCAGCTAGTACATTTAGCAACATGATCTCTGGGGCCAGGGGGAGTGAGGTCCCCGCTGTCTGGTTTAAAACCTGATCCCAGAAACCCTGCAGAAGGGGACACGACCAAGTCATATGTAGAAAAGAGGACTCTGAGTCCCTGCATCTAGGACAAGAGGAGGACCTCTCTGGGTAGATGGTGGCCAGCCTACTTGGGGTATAGTATGCCCGGTGCAAAAATTTCAATTGAACAAAACGATCCCTAGCAGAAATCATATTAGACACGTATGAGGAGATACACTCCTCCTAGGCCTCCTCCGTGAGGGAAGGGATGTCCTGTTTCCATTTTATAAAGGTTTTAGTTAACTTAGCTGGTGAGGACACTGAGAGGCGGAGGTACAGTGCAGATAGGGGGCCTATCAGTGCTTTAGAGGACAACAGACTCTCCACTGGGTCTGACCCGAGAGTGACGCCATTGGGGAATTGATGCTGGAAGGCATATCTCACCTGTAAGAACCTAAACAACATCCAATTAGGGAGGTTATGTGCTGCCTTGAGTTCTGGAAATGTATGCAACCTGCATCCTGTCACTAGGTGCTTCAGTCCCACTATGCCCCTACCCGCCCATACCTGCGGGTCAGGCACACTCCGCATGTGAGGGAGATTAGGATTTCCCCAAAGCGGTGTGTGAGGGGAGAAAGTATCAGGGGAGCGATAGACTGCCCTAGCTCTGTGCCAGACCATGATTGTTGTACGCATCAGTGTAGTTAATTCCGGGTGGGCTTTGACTCCGCAGAACACTAGGTTGCTAAGTGTAGCATATGACCCGAGAAGCGCTGCCTCCAAGGTCACTGCCAGGTTATCCCTGGGCTGCGAAAACCACCGTCACCAAGACAGCTGCCCAGTAATATTGTTGGAAGTTGGGGAGGGCCAGCCCGCCCTGCCCCACCGACAACTGCAGCATTTTTAAAGCTAGTTTAGGCACCTTGCCAAGCCAAATGAAGGAGGTAACTATTGATTGTAATTTTTTGAAAAATAATGCCGGGATCAGGATCGGGCTATTTCTGAAGAAATACAAGAATTTAGGGAGATAGATCATCTTTATCAAGTTAACCCTACATACAGGGTCGGGGAAGTGACTTCCATTCCGTGCATCATTTTGAAAATGACTCAAGCAAAGGTGTCATATTAAGATCCATATATCTGGCTATCGGCCCACCCATACGGATCCCCAAATATTTAAAGCTGTCTACCCATACCAATGGGCCCTGAATGGGTGGTTTAGGCCTAGTGTGATCCAAGGGGTATATGAGGGATTTGTTCCAATTTATTCTAATTCCGGAATACGACCCAAACACGTCGATCAGCTGTAAAGCAACCAGGAGGGAGGAGGAGACATCGCTCAAATACAAGATAGTATCATCTGCATACAAGAATATTTTCTCCTCCATGACTCCACCCGGATTCCCTTGACTGTGGGCTCGGTCCTAATCCTTGATGCCAGGGGTTCCACCGCCAGGGCAAACAGCCCCGGGGAAAGAGGGCACCTCTGCCTGGTGTCCCTGCCTAATGGGAAGGTCGGTGACAGTGAATTGTTAGTGCGCACCCTCGCTCTGGGAAGGGTATACATCAAGCGTAGCCACCTAATAAAAATAGGCCCAAACCCAAATTTTTGGAGGACAGCCCAGAGGTATTCCCATTCGGCCAAGTCAAATGCTTTCTCTGCATTGAGAGACACTACCACCTCCAGGCTGCCCCCCCCCGCCCTATCCATATGTGCCAACAGTCTGCATATATTTATGTCAGTCCCTCTGCCGGGCATGAACCCAGTTTGATCGGGGTGGATCAGAGCTGTTATTACAGAATTCAGGCGGCCAGCCAATACTTTAGCGAGCATTTTCGGGTCAACATTTAGGAGAGATATTGGCCTATAAGAGGAGCATAGCTCAGTCCTTGTCCGGCTTAGGGAGGATTATCACCACTGCCTCGGACATGGACAGAGGTAACTCATTCCTGTCCAGGGCCGACATAAGGACTTTGCGGTATATGGGTAGAAGGTCTTCAGCATATTGTTTGTAGAATTCCGCCGGGAACCCATCCGGGCCCGGCGTTTTCTCACTCTGCAAAAGTTTAACCACCATCTGGATCTCTTTAAGGGTTAATGGACTATCCAGTCTTTCCCTGGAGGCGTCTGTGAGACAGGGCAGATCTATTTGGTCTAGGTAGTCCCCCAGCTCCCTATCAGTATATTGCAACTTTGAGCTATAGAGCTCCTGGTAGTAAGAGGAGAATCTAGCATTAATGTGGGTAGGATCCATCAGAATCTCCCCATTGATGGATTGTATTTGGGCTATGGATACTGGGTAGGAATGCTCCCGTGACAGCCAGGCAAGTAAGCGACCGCTTCTCTCTCCTTGCTCAAATAGTCTTTGACTCTGGTGGAGTAAGTGGATTTTTGTAGTGGAGATCTGGATTGGGGACACATCCCGCAGGGCTTCCTGAAATGAGGAGTATGCCTGCGGAGTGCGCTCACAAATAAAAACAGTCTCCAGAGCCCCCACTTTGGCCTCAGCCTCCTGCAATGCCCTGCGAACCCCTCTGCGGACCCTCCCAATGTGCTCATGAAAACTATCCCTCATAGTGGCCTTGAAGGCGTCTATGAGGGGCAGTTTTCAGGAGCACATTGGGAGGGTCCGCAGAGGGGCTCGCAGGGTGTTGCAGGAGGCTGAGGCCAAAGTGGGGGCTCTGGAGACTGTTTTTATCCGTGAGCGCACTCTGCAGGCATACTCCTCATTTCAGGAGGCCCTGCGGGATGTGTCCCTAATCCTGATTTTTTTTACTATTTATTTATTTTTACTATTTTTAAAATTTTTTACTATTTATTTTGAATATAACCCAAAGCAGTAAAAATGCAGTAGATTTATCCAAAATTGCTACCAAGTGAAATCCATATCTGTCCTGAAAAAAATGATGTATAATAAGTTAGAGTAGATGTCACTGAAACAGAATAATGCTTTGGGACTCAAGGCAGTATGTTACACTTATGTCATCAGAAAGTCACACTTATGTGATATCATTTTATTTAGAAGATTTTTCTGATTATATTTTGGGGTATTTTTTTTTAGATTATGCATGTAATTGTTACATTGGGAAAAATTACAGAATTTTTATTTTTTTACTATTTGTTCACAATAAATAATAGGGAAATAAAAATATATGTATCCAAATTTGCTACCTAATTAAAGCCATATTT
The DNA here is from genome assembly GCF_042186555.1 of Aquarana catesbeiana. NCBI lineage: Eukaryota > Metazoa > Chordata > Amphibia > Anura > Ranidae > Aquarana > Aquarana catesbeiana. The sequence goes on along the minus strand of NC_133328.1, from coordinate 438,995,091 downwards.
GTCTCAAAAAAGCCTTTATGGCAGACTAAAAAAATCTAAAAGATTTAATGTACGGTACTGAAACATCAACAAAATATGGTCTCGCCACTTTTGAGCCACACTAAAGGCAAAACTTTGCCAAAAAAACTGAAATGGCAGTTTTTAGGTATTAACAGCTAAAGTGAGTCCTGCCATATTTCCAGTAACTAAGGTTTACATTTATGGTATTCTTGTGCATGGGAGAGGTAGCTGAACATATTGTTGGATGCAGTTTTTATCATGCCAAAACTATGCTTGAAAAATCCTTCCCTGAATTTACATTTATGTTGAAAATGTTGTATTTATTTTTCTTAAAATATTACATAAAAAAAAAAATAAAAAAAAAAATTGGGTTTAAAGTTCAAGTTATACTGATTAATAGAAAACCTTGAGGGGTCTACTATTCTTTATATAGTAATTTTGGAGTAGTCTATGGAGGGCCTGCCACTCCTGAGCCATTGTAAGTAGAAGAAGAATAAAGTATTTTATAACACCATTACCTACTTATATACATAAGAAACTGAAAAAATATAACTAAAAGCAATAATTTATTTTCAATTTATTTTATTTTTGTTTGCTTTTATTTCAAGTAACACTAATAAAATATTAATTACAAATGTTCCAAACAATCACAGTCTAACAATTCATATTCACAATTGACTTTAAAAAAGAGTGCTCATCCAATGCCACTCCAATTTTAAAGCAGCTCTGTGATACGTTAATTAGCCAATACCACCATAGGGACATAGTGTAAATACTGAAATAAAAAGTCCAAAAAACGTGATAAAGCAATATTTGCATATCCACTAGGAGTTACTGTAATTACCACACGTGACAGTGAAGCAACTTTCCCTTGAGGAAGCAACTCACCAGATTCCTATTCCTCTCATTTTCATGATTGACATAAAATGCAGTGCCACAAGAATGCAGTGAAATATGCTTGCTTCAGTCTCTCACCACCTCTGGAACTTACAGCTGCCTCTGATGCATCACTTCCAGTACCGGCTCTGGTGTCACTTCCGGTTGCCTCATAGCTATTCTCTGACTCTTTTCATCATTCTAACTTCATCACAGGGGGTGACTACGAGGCATGGCAATCAGACTTATACATGTATGTGCTCTTTCTCTTCAAAATTAAATCTAATCCTAATCTCCAATCCTATCCAAGGCATCTCAGGCACCTCTTAAAGCGGTGTTTAGACCAAAAGTGGAATTTCCACTGATCTTCTTCCTCCCCCCTCTGGTTTGGTACATTTGCTACCTTTCTGGGGGGGAAGGGGGAACAGGTACCCTTCCCCACTTCCGGGAGACCGGGCAGAGGTAATGTCCCTCAGAAGTTCTGCTCCCCTCCTCCTTCCCCCGCCACAGGGCCAATTAGAAAGCGCAGCACACTTTGCGCATGTGCAGTAGGGAACCAGCAGTGAAGCCTAAAGGCTTCACTGTCGGTTTCCCATATGTTGAATAGCGGAGGCAGCACCCAACAGGTGATCTGTAAATCAGCTGGGGTGCTGACATCGTAGGCTCCCTGGACAGGTAAGTGTCCTAATATTAAAAGTCAGCAGCTACAGTATTTGTAGCTGCTGACTTTTAATTTTTTTTCCCAGGCGTAACACCGCTTTAATGAAATACCAGGATCACATGGCATGTAACTACCAACAATGCAATTTATAGGGGTTAATTGCACAGTTGGCTATTACAAATCGAGTGACCCTGGTATCTCATTAAAGTGGTTGTATACCTTTATTTGTAACTTTTACCTACAGGTAAGCCTATAATAAGGCTTACCTGTAGGTAAAAAAAATATCTCCTAAACCTGTAAGGTTTAGGAGATATTCCCCTCGCAATGAGCCGCTGACTGCAGCGGCGCATGCGCACAGGGGACTCTCGGCTGACAGCCCGGCAAACTCTGGAGCTTGCCGGGCAGAAATCTCACGCGCACATGCGCGGGAGTGACGACATCGCGCCTCCGGCCACTCACCCGATGTGGTGCATACTAGCTCATTATGCCTTTTCCCTTGCAGGTGTAAAAAAAAAAAAAGACAGCGGGTATACAACCGCTTTAATGGGTGCCTGAGCTGCCTTGGAAAGGATTGGAGAGGTTAGAGTTAATGTTGAAGAGGAGGAGCAGATATGAGTCTGGTTGCCATGCTGTGTATTCACCCCCTGTGATGAAGTCAGAAGGGTGAAAAGCAATGCATGGCTACACGGTAACCAGAAGTGAAATCAGAGCAGGTACTGCAAGTGATGCTTCAAAGGCAGCTGTGAGTTCCAGAGGTGGTGAGAGACTGAAGCAAGCATGTTTACCTGCATTCTGATAGCACTGTTCTTTTATCCTTTATTATGGGTATTTATGTGCCATGTGAAGGAGTGATGTACCAGTACCTACTCCCAGGGATTTGTGGATACATACAAGCATTTTATGTTAGTCATGAAAATGAGAGGCATAAGAATCTGGTGTGTTTCTTCCTAAAGGGAAAGTTGCCTCACAGTCACCTGTGGTGAGTACAGTAATTCCTGGTGGATGTGTGAAGATTGCTTCATCACTTTTTATGGACTCTCTTTGTTGGACTCTTTATTGCACTATTTACACTGTGGGGGTCATTTACTATAACTCCAGGAAGTACTGGGCACTATGGCAAATAATAGAGCCCATTTTAGCCAAATGGAAACAAAACGGCGAATTTGCGCATGAAAATCAGCGATATAAGCGGAGAACAAACGTTTGTAAATTCTAAATTGCCGCTAATTAGCGCTTCCGCGTATATACAAATGCCAATTCTTATCAAGTTGTTATATAGCACTGTACTGTAGCCATGATCTATGTATGTGAAAGAAACATTTTTTATCAGAGATGTGCTCTAGTTCCCGTGCATCTATTGATTTATATTGCAATTAGTATTCCTAGTTTTTTTTTCCTTCTTTTGCTAAGAAATGCAGTTCTGAATGATTATTACATAGTAATGTCTGCTATTCTGTAAAGTTACATGTATTAATCATTTAGGTTACCTATTTGTTGTATGTTGTTTTTTTCATGTTTTTGATTTATTATTTATTAATTTAGTTGACTATAAAGCAGTAATTATTTATGTTCATTCTTTAATAATACTACACTATTATGCAGGTCTTGTACTTAGCACAATGGCTTAGTGGTCTGCTTGGATATCTCCACACCACTCATGGTATGAGTTCAAACAACAGCCAACCTACCATCCACCAGCTGTGTTTATTTTTTCAGTGCACAAGTGAATTAAAATAAACAAACAAAGAAATGTAAACTGCCCTTTAGCTAGTGTGTGGTGTTTGGAATGTCACATCATAATATAATTGAATTCTTACATACCATTGCTTGCATTTAAAGAGTTAATACAATAAAAACTTTCACATTAAACTGCATTGGCTACTTGGCAATCACCTATTTTCAGTAAATATATATACACATATATTTGTGTTGCTTTGGCTAATTGGCTAACTGGCATTCTCCTTTTCCCACCAATGCAATCTTTTAGGATTTTAACCCATGAGTCTTTCAATACCTGAATGTTTGAAGGTAGAGGTGCTAACTGCTAGCCTATTGGGCTGAGCACAATTATACATACAAAATACTTTTACTAGTGTTTGATGTGTTATATACTATACAATAAAGTTTATCAAATGTAAACTGCTTTGTTAGCTAGTGTGTGGTGTTTGGAGATTCACACCATAATATTAGTGAATACTTACATACCATTGCAAGCATTTGAAGAGTTAATACAATAATATCAACCACATTAAAGTGTATTGGCTACTTGGCATTCACTGTATGCTGCTTTGGCTAATTGGCTAACGGTAATTCTCCTTTTCTCCACCAATAGTAATCTTTTAGGATTCTTCTGTGGGATTTGAACCCATGAGTCTTTCGATACCTGAATGTTTGAAGGTAGAGGTGCTAACTGCTAGCCTATTGGGCTGAGCACAATTATATGTACAAAATACTTTTACTAGTGTTTGATGGTTTATATACCATACGATAAAGTTTATCAAATGTAAACTGCTTGTTAGCTAGTGTATGGTGTTTTGGAGATTCACACCATAATATTAGTGAAGACTTATTTATTTTTATTTAAAGCGGGGGTTCACCCACACCGCCAAAAAAAAAAAAAAATTAAAATCCAGCAGGTACAAATACTGCAGCTGCTGACTTTTAATACATGGCCACTTACCTGTCCCAGGGTCCAGCGATGTCGGCAGGGGACGCCGAGAACCCGCTCGGTTCTCGGCAGCTGCCGCCACCATCCTAGGTGAGGGAATCAGGAAGTGAAGCGTTGCGGCTTCACTTCCCGGTTCCCTACTGCGCATGCGCGAGTTGCGCTGCGCGTCCCTAGTGGTCGCCGCTCTCTCCTGGGAGCTGTGTGTTCCCAGCAGACAGCGCGGTCGGGACGGGAAGAGGCATAGACTCCCATGGGAGTCTATGCCGGAAGTGGGTGCAAATACCTGTCTTAGACAGGTATCTGCACCCCCCTCCCCCCTGAAAGGTGCCAAATGTGACACCGGAGGGGGGGAGGGTTCCGAAAAGCGGAAGTTCCATTTTTGTGTGGAACTCCGCTTTAAGGTACTTCTATAGTGCCGTCAATTTATGCAGTGCTTTACATAAACATTATACACTAATATGGGCCCCTACCCTCAAGGAGCTTACAATCTAAGGTCCCTAACTCACATTCATATACTAGGGCCAATTTAGACAGAAGCCAATTAACCTACCAGCATGTCTTTGGAGTGTGGAAGGAAACTGGAGTACCCGGAGGAAACCCACGCAGGCACAGGGAGAACATGCAAACTCCAGGCAGGTAGTCTTGTGATGTGGTTGGGAATACGAACCAGCGACCATTTTAGCCAAATAAAATTTCAACAGGCGAATGTGCGAATGAAAAACTAGCGCTATTAGTGAGAAACACATGTTAGTAAATTCTAAGCTGGCGCTAATTAGCGCTTCCGCGTATATGCAAATGCCAATTCCTACCAAGTTGTTATATAGTACTGCACTGTAATCATGATCCATATATGTGAAAGAAACATTTTTATGTGAGATGTGCTCTACCTCGTGTGCATCTATTGATGTATGTTGCAATTAGTATTCCTAGTTTTTTCCTTCTTTTGCTAACTAATGCAGTTATGAATGATTATTACATAGTAATGTCTGCTATTCTGTAAAGAACAAAATATTTGATCGATCAATTATCTACTTGTTGTGCCACATCCTAAATTCGAGTTTAGAGCAAAAAGGAGTTCCCCTAGCGGACTTTAAAGGCACATTTTTTAAGAAAATATTTTAAAAAAAAGGTATGTAAAGTAGATAACAGTTTATTAGTTACAAAAAATAATCAAGTGAATCACATAGTTACAAAGTTAAAAACAAGGAATGCATTTCCATAAATATAGAAGTTGATACCAATACATGTGCACCCGACGCGTTTCGGAGTTACTTATGCCTCCTTCTTCAGGGGTGATTGTAGGGTTTGCAACAAGAATTTTATTGGTATCTACGGATATAGGTTGTGCATTCCAGGACGAATTAAAAGAAACATAGATATGTTGACGCACTGCCCATCGGACACGCTCCCTGGTCGTGGTGTGTAGAACTTTAGTGAAGTATAGCAGGAGTATTCACATAGCCACTGTCAAGGTGGAAGTAGAGACGTATAAATATATAGGGTGGTTTTATTCTTCCTTCCAGTAGGAAGAAAGGCCCAAGGTTAGCGGGCATATGACAGTTTAGATCTGAGGTCACACTGGGGCCAAATGTGTATCCTGGTCCGCCTACAATAATGGGGGGCAGTAACTGGTGGTAAATATGGATCAGATGTGGTTCAGAAAGCAAGTGTCACAGCACCTCGCACCAAGAGCGTCCTGTCTGCACATGTATTGGTATCAACTTCTATATTTATGGAAATGCATTCCTTGTTTTTAACTTTGTAACTATGTGATTCACTTGATTATTTTTTGTAACTAATAAACTGTTATCTACTTTACATACCTTTTTTTTAAAATATTTTCTTAAAAAATGTGCCTTTAAAGTCCGCTAGGGGAACTCCTTTTTGCGCTATTCTGTAAAGTTACATGTATTAAACATTTAGGTTATCTATTTGTTGTATGTTGTTTTTTATTTTTTAATTTAGGTGACTATAAAGCGGTAATTATTTATATTCATTCTTTAATCATACTACACTATTATGCAGGTCTCATACTTAGCACAATGGCTTAGTAGTCTGTTCAGATGTCTCCACAGCACTCATGGTACAAGTTCAAATACCAGCCAACCTACCATCCCCCAGCTGTGTTCATCTTTTCAGTGCACAAGCGAATTAAAATGAACAAACAAAAAAATGTAATCTGCCCATTAGTTAGTGTGTGGTGTTTGGAATTTCACACCATATTAGTATTGAATACTTACATATCATTGCATGCATTTGAAGAGTTAATATAACAGAATCAGCCAAATTTAAAGTGCATTGGCTAATTGGCATTCACCTATTTTCAGCATATGCTGCTTTGGCTAATTGGCTAATAGTCATTTGCTTTTTTTTCACCAATTCAATCTTTTAGTATTTAGTGGGATTTGAACCCATGAGTTCTTCAAGGTAGAAGTGCTGACCGCTAGCCTATTGGGTGTAGCACAGTCATACATAGAAAATACATAGAAAATACATAGAAAATACATTCACTAGTGTTTGATGTTTCTTCTCCCCGAGCTGTCTCTCCTGCTGCCACCATCTTCTCCCGCTGATGTGTTCTTCAGCGCAGCCGGTTACCCACTAATAAAAAAAAAGCCGCTCTTCTTGTGGCGGTCTTCTGTGGCCATCCGATAATGTCACCCGGAGAGTCCGCTCCATGGCTATGTAAGAGACACTACACAGCGGGTGACAACACAGCGGAGGAAGACCACCATGGAAGAAGAGCAGCTTTTTTTTATTAGCGGGTAACCAGCGGTGCGGAAGAACACAGCAGATGGCGGCGACAGGAGAGATGGCTCTGGGAGAATACAGCTCGGGGAGAAGATGGAGGAGGGAGAGACAGTGTCTGGAGAAGATGGCTCAGGGAAGAAGACAGCTCGGAGCTATTCTACAATAAAGGACTTGTCAAAAACCGGCTATTAATTTTTTTACATTTCACTGCTTTTTTTGGTGAATGGGTAGGGGTAAAATGTACCCCATACCTATTCACATAGGGGGCAGGATCTGGGAGCCCCCTTGTTAAAGGGGGCTTCCAGATTCTGATAAACCCCCTGCCTGCAGACCGACAACCACCGACCAGTGTTGTCGGGAAGAGGCCCTTGTCCCCATCAACATGGGGAAAAGGTGCTTTGGGGCATGTGGCCTGGTAAGGTTCAGAAGGGGAGGGTGCTCACTCGTCCCCCCCTATCCTGACCTCCAGGCTGCATGCTCAGGTAAGGGTCTGGTATGGATTTTGGGGGCCCCACATCAAATTTATTTTACATTTTGGTGTGGGGTTCCCCTTAAAGTCCATACCGAATGGCCTGGTATGTACTGGGGGGACCCTACGACATTTTTTTCCTTGAATTTTGGAATTCCATACCATATTATTGAATAAGTACATACCATTGCATGCATTTGAAGAGTGAAAATATGGAATAAAGCAAGCTGGTGTGCTTTGCCTAATTATGCTTCTGAGTACAATGCACACTTCTGGGAGGGGATGCTGTCAGTGGGATTTGAATTCATGGCTTGAACTTTTGGGGGCAGCAGGGTATACCGCTATGCTACAGAGCTGAGCACTTACCTACAGAGAAAATACATTTACTAATGTTTGATTCAATACAATAATGTTTTGCATTTCAGACATTAATATTATAGTAACAACCATGCTCGTGCCGATGTGGCATTGGCTAATAGGCATTTGCCTCTTTTCAGCATATGCTGCTGAGTACAATGCAAGCTTTCAGTAGGTGATACCATCTGTGTGATTTTCAGCCATTTGAGCACAATTATATTGAGAACATATGTTTACTAGTGTTTGATGATGGGACTACTTTATATTCTAGGTATAAAATAGTACTCAGCACAGTGACTTAGGCACCTTTCACACTTGTGCGACCTGAAAGTTGCGAGATTTTAATGCGACTTTAAGCAATGCCTATGTAATCTTGAGGTCTATGGACACAGGAGTCACAGGGAAAGACACGCAACTTTCCCATGATTTTGCATCAGCAATTTTGCCGCAATTCCAGGGAATGCCTGTGTAAACTTGAGGTCTATGGACCTCAACTCGCATCAAAGTCAGACCAAAGTAGTACAGGGACTATGTTGAAGTCAGTGTTACTTGAAGTTGCACAGATATGAATGGTACACATTAAAAATCATGGGGTATGACTTGTCATACGACTCTGATATCCAAAGTCGCACAAGTGTGACTCAGCCCGACTTTGTCAGCGATTTCAGAGACATCAGTGCACTTTCCTGCACAGATGTCTAGTGAAATCACATAGGTCCCAACTGTTCTCCTTTAAGAAGGTGTCCTATGCCTACCTACTTTTGCCAATAGGTGTCCCTTATACCCATCTCAAAAAGTTGGGAGGTAAGAAATCGCCCCCTGAAGTCGCCCAAAGTAGTGCAGGAACTACTTTTGGGAATCGTTGTGGTGTCGCACCAATTCGGACAGTTCCATTGCCATCAATAGGCACTGATTTGGCCTACAATTTGACATGTCAATTCAGACCTATGTGAACATGGGTGAAGTTGCATAGATATTAGAGCTGCACGGTTCTGGCCAAAATGAGAATCACAATTTTTTTGCTTAGAATAAAAAGATCACGATTCTCGCGACGTAAAATCTTTCACATTATCCCACAAAAAATTGGGCTAACGTTTCTTTTTTTTTTTTTAAATTCATTAAAGTACTTTTTTCCAAAAAAAAATTGCATTTGAAAGGCGCAAATACAGTGTGACATAAAATATTGTAACAACCACCATTTTATTCTCTAGGGTCTCTACTAAAAAAATATATATATATAATGTTGGGGGGTTTTAAGTAATTTTCTAGCAAAAAAAAATGATTTTAACCTGAAACCAACAAATGTCAGAAAAATGTTTAGTGTTTAAGTAGTTAAACTTTCCTCACTTACACAGAATTCTATTTAATTGACAAATTGTTACAAGGTTTCTAGTTAAGTTCACTGATAAAGAATGTTCTAATTCTTGGCAGACTTCCTGGTTTTTCGGCTGTGGCTTCAGAAGAGCAGAGAGAGTTCTTTGCATAGCAAGAATCGTGAAACTCTTTTTCCAAGATCGTAAAGGGGGAAAAAATCACGATGACGATTAATCGTGCAGCTCTAATAAATATGCATTGAAATCAAGGGGGACAACTTTTCATGTGACTCTGAGGTCCAAAGCTCCATGAAAAGTCACCCAAGTGTGAAAGTAACCTAATGCGATTAATTGATAACATCTTTGAATAAGGCCCCATTTGCACTTGTGCGACCTTAAAATTGCACAGCTTTGTCATGACTTGAAGCAATATCTGTGTAATCTTGTGGTGTATGGACCTCAAATTGCATCAAAGTCAAACCAAGGTAGTGCAGGGACGAATTTGCTACACCTTCAGGATGCACAAGTGACAATAGGGCCAAATTCAAAGGTGTTATCATTGAATCTCATTCACACTGCTGCGACCTGAAAGTCACACTATTTTGCTGCCACTTTGCCGCTGCAACTTGACCCAACTTCTGGGAATGCTTGTGTAATATTGTACCCGATATACCTTAAGTCACACCAAAGTAGTACAGGGACTACTTTGAAGTTGGTGCGACTTAAAGTAGCACAGATATGAATGGTTGTCATTGAGAATCATGGGGTACAACTTGTCATGCAACTCAAAGGTCCAAATTTGCTGGAAAATTCGCCCAGCTGTGAAACAAGTCATATATATTTTAAGAAAAGGAGCTCTCATTTATACTTGCATAGTCCTTACTGATTTACATCAGCAGAACAAATGCAGGAAGTGATGTGTGCACATGGGACGGAAGCAAATGTGTGGTGATGCCAAACAAATCAATGAACCCCACCCACACCAAATCTAACTATGACATCCACCCCGCATTGATTAAGTACAAGTACATATCCTACACTTACCCGGCCAATAAGGAGCATCTCCTCTCTGCTAAAGAGACCTCGCCATGTCCACCTAGATGGAGATCCTGACCAGCGCAGGAACTTCCAGGTGCATACAATGAATAATTTCCAGGTCAGAAGGTGAAACCACGCTTTTGATTGTAGCTGCGAATATTTGATCTCAACCATGATTAGTATTTTTTTATTTTCAGATATGCAAATCTTTATTTCTACATATATTTGAAGGTAAACTTAAGGGAGTTTGCTAAGAAATGGTGTCCCTGGGTTAGCAGCAGGTGAATTACAAAGGCAAAAGGCCCAGTTTGAGCCCTGGTTCACACTGACAGAGGGAGGAAATCGTTCAGCTGAACTCCCACAATTTCATTCCTGCATGTCAGTCCCGATTATGGGGGCAACATCAGAGACATTGGTGCAGGTTTCTGCACCAATATCAATACAAATCACACCAATTAGAACAGTGCAATTGCCACAGATTTGACATGTCAAATCACACCAATGTGAACCAGAGCTGACAAATTCAAACACTGCCTATCCACCAGCTGAATTCATTACCTGCAATTCTCCACAGCTGTTAATGATAAAGGTGGAATCTTTATATATAACTTGCAGTTGTGCAGAAGCCTAGGTTTACATTGAAGCGATTGGTCATGCGATTTGAGAGATCAAATCGCATGACTATTGGCAATGGCACTGTTCCAATTAATGCAACATTTTTTTTGTGGCACCGCATCAATTTGCTAAAAGTAGTTCCTGCACTACTTTTGCCGATTTCAGGTGCGACTTCAATAGACATTTATGTATGAAGCCACCTGAAATCACGCTGACCTTGCTACTTTGAAATCGTGCTACTTCAAGTGAAGTAGCGCAATTTCAATGTAGCATGTGAACCAGGGCAAAGAGATTAGTGTTTTGGTGCACAAATACATATTGAAATACAATATAAAAGATATTGCACTTTCCCAAAACCACCACCCACAAAAACTAAAGAAAGAAAAGTAGAAGGAAGAAAAAAAAAAAAAAAAAACCCCACACACACACACCACAAAAGCTTAATGTACTTTTATTTTACCAGCAGAAAAAAAATAAATTTACATTTACTAGCTCCAAAAAAATTTGGACAGGATATATGGTACTACATTTAGCAACGGAATTTTAAGGGCCCTGCTCATAGGAGCTTACAATCTAAAATTAGACAAAACCTTAGAGTGGACACAGCTTTAATTTCAGTGTATAACGGGCAACACATCACATTGTTATCTGCAAGATTATAGAAACATACTTAACAGTCATTCTTACAAAGCATTCCAACATAATATTGCAAGACTTATTCAAAACACCCACCACCAGCCCACAATCCACACACACATACATTGGTGACCATGTTCTGCTGGAAGCTGCATTTCGGTGTACACGATTAAACGAGATCAAAAATAGTAGGTCAGCAGATGCTTCCAAACGATGTTTGCATGATCAGACAGGAACAATACACACACAACATTGACAGCATGGCCACATAAACCCACTTTTGATTGAAAAAATGCACAAGAATTTCATCAAATCTCCCAATATAATTCCTTCTCCCTCACAACAAAAAACCTGACCTTCTCAGGCCAAACGAACCCCCTACTGCAGGCCTTTATATAAGAGAGGTTGTATTGTTATCACACTGACACACCCAATAGAAGTACACGCCCACCAGCATCTTTCAATCTGTCTCTTCATGTATGTCTAAAGTGATTGCACCTGATGAGCAGGAACACATAATAGTATTTGCATCTGTGTTAGCCCTTGGCTATGTGCATCAAATCTCCAACTACAGGACAAAGATCAAAGTCCATTTGCATCCACATAAACAAAGCAACAGTTTTCTAAGCATATGTACCTGTGCAGTGTAAACCCTAAAATTTGAAATGTCCAAGTCCCTGGGAATGATTAGTGCTAATAAACATTAACATCAGTCCCTGGCTGCAATGAGCTTCCAATATAAAGTCCAAAATTAACTTTCTTACATTAGAACCTATTTCGACAGGAGACAAATAAGATGCCAGCATGTCTTTAGATTGTGGTGAGAAACCCACACAGGGAGAACATATAAACTTCAACACAAGCATGTTGGGGAAATGAACCAACATCTCAGGTGCTGCTAGACAGAACTGCTACCCACTAAGCCACCAGGCAGCCCCACACATGTTCTCTGCATCTCTGTGGTGTGAACCAGCCCTAAGTCCATAGCCATGCTCAGTGTCACAAGCAATATACAATATATTGGCCTAAGTATTGGGATGCCTGCCTTTAAACACACATGAACTGTAATGGCATCCCAGTATTAGTATTGGGTTCAAAACTCATTTGGCCCACCCTTTGCAGCTATAACAGCTTCAACTCTTCTTGTCCACAAGGTTTAGGAGTGTGTCTATGGGAATGTTTGACCATTCTTCCAAGTGCATTTGTGAGGTCAGGCACTGATGTTGGACGAGAAGGCCTGACCTACAGTCTCCTCTCTAATTTATCCCCAAGGTGTTCTGTTGTGTTGAGGTCAGGACTCTGTGCAGGCCAGTCAAGTTCCTCCACCCCAAAATCACTCATCCATGTCTTTATGGACCTTGCTTTGTGCACTGGTCCAAATGATTTGGTGGAGGGGGATTATGGTGCGGGGTTGTTTTTCAGGGGTTGGGCTTGGCCTCTTAGTTTCAGAGAAGGGAACTCTTAAGGTGTCAGCATACCAAGACATTTTGGACAATTTCATGCTCCCAACTTTGTGGAGACAGTTTGGGGAAAGCCCCTTCCTGTTCCAACATGACTGCACACCAGTACACAAAGCAAGGTCCATAAAGACATGGATGAGCAAGTTTGGGGTGGAGAAACTTGACTGGCCTGCACAGAGTCCTGGCCTCAACCCGATAGAACACCCTTTGGCTGAATTAGAGTAGAGACTGCAAGCCAGGCCTTCTCATCTAACATCAGTGCCTGGCCTCACAAATGCACTTCTGGAAGAATGATCAAACATTCCCATAGGCACACTAAACCTTGTGGACAGCCTTCCCAGAAGCTGTTCTAGCTGCAAAGGGTGGGCCAAATCAAATTTTAACCCTACGGACTAAGACTGCGCTGCCATTAAAGTTCATGTGTGTGTAAAGGCAGGCGTCCCAATACTTTTGGCTATATAGTGTATCTGGAAAAGTCTTACAATGGTGGTGGAACCCTCCTACACATAACTACTATATTTAGACATAATTATAGGACCTGGGAGACGGGACAACTTCTCTACATGAAGTAACATGGTTGAGGATTTGAACCCAGACCCTCAGAGATACTAAGCAGAAGTTCTAACCTCTAAGCCACAGAGCTGCCATGTGTGAGAGCCTCCTACACATGACTACACATAAATACACATAAAAACACATAAATACTGCATTTCTATGGACATACAGGCGATGGAATTACATTACTCAAGAGTTATTCTTCTTGATTTATTCTGTGATATTTGGTGTTTTTTTGTGGGTGAGAGTAGAATATTACCCTCAAATTTTTGGGAATTACATTTTGATTTCTGATGTTGGTACACATATCACATTTTTTGGGCTCAAATTATGAATATCTGGAAATAATACAAAGCACAAAAAATTGTGATTCATTTTAAATTTTCATCAGCAATGGTATTGTTTGTGGATTGTAAAGACTCCTGTGTGAGTTTAGGTTAAAGATTGTTGTGAGATGAAGAATAACAAGTGAAAGTGACAGAGAAAAATATATTTTATCAAAACATTCCACAATGTAGTATTCTTAAAATCAAAATATTTTAAGTAGAAGCAACAATGTTGCAAAGGAAAATTTATTTCACAGAAAGATACATTTCATCTCAACATTAAAAGGTTTTTTTTGTGAAAGTTAGAATTGTTCCATTAGAATCAATGACTGAAACTTCATTTGGAGGAGGCGGAGCCTAGCGGAGCAGACATGCATTGTTAGAGCTCCACACCGCTGAGGAGAGAAGAGAAGGACAAAGCGGAGCCTGCAGACTCAAAAGGTATCCATTTGAACCTTTTTGCCCCTGGGAACAAACTGTGAAAGTTTGGGCAGGAAATATGGTACTGGGAGGAAACCGTGGCAGAAATAAAAATCACCTCACAAAGAGCTCACAGGCACTCACTGCAGCTGAAGCAGCTCCAGTCACCTCACAATATACAGCACCAGGGCGCTCTCACAGACAGAAAATGTCACAGCAAGACTCTCCATTTGAGTCAGATACAGAACAAATCCTCTCACAAACTTCTCCACAAGCCTCCTCAGTATCCCCAGTAATATTATGACAATTTGAAAAGATGCTTCATAAGGCTTTAAAACAAACCTCAGACCAAATAACAAAAAGCCTAACCAAAGAAATAAGAGAGCTGGGAAACCGCACCGCAGCCTTAGAAATAAAAATGGATGAAATTGAAATTACAACCCAAGAAAATATAACAGAATTGGAACAATTAAAAAAAGAGAATTTAATACTTCAAACTAAGCTCGAAGATTACGAAAATAGAGCCAGACGTTCAAACTTGCGCATAAGGGGAATACCTGAAACTGTGACAGACCTGCAATCTACTATTACTGCTCTATTACAAGAACTAAAGCCAGATATCCCTATTGAACGTTTAGAACTGGACAGAGTACACAGAGCCCTCACAGCCAAAAAGAAAGATGGACCCCCACGTGATATAATCACAAAATTTCATTATTACAGAACGAAAGAACAAATACTAATTGCTGCAAGAGAAAAAAAGGAACTTAATTTTCAAGGACACAATTATCAAATTTTTGCTGACCTATCCCAACTTACTATTACTAAAAGACGATCCATGAAACCCCAACTAATGGAACTGCAACGCCACAACATTATGTATCAATGGGGCTTCCCCTTTTCAGTCAGATTTAACTACCAAGGTACAATTTACAGAAGCAGATCAGCAGATGAACTACAACAAACCCTTTTAAAATTAAATCTGACAGAACCCACAAGCAGCAACACTCCCACACGCAGAAGAATGGCATCATCTTCACCTTCAGGCAGCACCCAGAAAATTCCAGAACAAAATGGGAATCATCATTCTCACAAAAGAGGCCGTTATGCCACATCATCCATGGACCAAGAAGATTCAATGGACTGACATCCTAATTCCTGATATCTCTTCATTTATTATACTAAGAGATGGTTCTCTATAAAAAACCTGTATTTATAACTGAATGTAACTGCATCCTGATAGTCACACACTGTGTGGGATCATGTTACATTCCAGTTATATTTCTTATTACTTCTGATTCATATAGCCTTAGAATATATAAGTGAAATAAGGAAATTCTTGTTCAGTTATATATTATCAGGTAATAACAATAGATTTATTACTTTTTAGGACAAATATGTTCAATAATCCAGAAGTAATGGAAGCTATTTCTTTCTTTACTTAAAAAAAATATATTATTACCTAACTAGTTCCTAGAATTATGTTTTTGTTTATTCTAATCTGAAGCAATACAACCTCAATTTTATGAGTTAACATAGCTAAACAGTTACATATGAATAAAATATGTAATTGTTTACTCTAAAAGGGCTAAAATCCCAAAATAATTCAAACTATCTTCATCAATACCAAAGTTATTAACAGTACCTTTCTAACTGAATTATTTAGCCTAGGGCAAGACTAACCATATACAACCACCCTGGAATAAATAATTTCAACAAAAACTATTTTCTGCACTCCAATTAATGAAACATCATTTTGATGTCTTTGACATAGCACTTCTCTCCTGTAAGCGGAAGATCCGTGTACCCCCATTAGCCCTCCTCATTCTCCCAACCATATTATGTGGGAGTGTGACGAAGGCACTTATTCCCCTGAGAGAGATATTTATTCTCTTTCACGGGTAAATTGTGATTACTTGCAAAAAATAATTTATACAATGTATCATCTAATCTCATATGTTTTTTGTTTACTCTTTACTCCAGAATTCACTGGTTTCTTTTCTATCTATTCATCTCTTCAGTCCACACAGGTTGATCTGCGCAGCCAGCTCTGCATAACAAAAAGTAAGTTAAAACTATTTGATCTATTGCCATGGCACCACTGAATATACTTTCCCTGAATGTTCAGGGAATAAATGTCCCTCAAAAAAGGACCAAAGCCTTCCGTACTTTCCATAACAAGAAGGCTCATATAGTATGCCTCCAAGAAACACACTTCACCAAAGATTCTACTCCAAAACATATTTCTCCTTTTTATCAACAAATTTACACGGCTTCTGCCTGTACCAAACAAAGGGGAACTCTAATTGCATTTCACCGATCCACACCATTCACCTTATCATCAGAAATTAAAGACCCAGAAGGTAGATACCTGATACTCATGGGTTATATAATGGATACAGCAATCACGGTGATTTCCTACTACGCTCCTAACAAACAACCTACACCATTCCTCTCACATATATTACAAGTGATTAATACACACAAAATAGGAACAGTGATAATGTGTGGGGATTCGAACCAGGTCCTCCTCCCATTTCTAGATAAATCACCTTTTACACCATCAAAAATAACCTCTAGATTACCTTTTTCTCAACTTCTTTCCAAATACAATCTGGTAGATTCATGGAGAGAAAGTAACCCAATGAAAAAGAAATTCACTTATTTTTCGCACCCTCATCAAACCTTCACCAGAATAGATCATATTTTTCTAACAATAGGAATGATACCAGAAATTATTGCATCAGATATAATTCCGATTCCGTGGTCTGACCATAATGCAGTATACACTACTATAGCCTCAACCATACCAAAAGCGCATGACACAACGTGGTACTTACCGGACATAATGCTCAAACACCCACTACATCAGATGGCCATTGAACAAGCTTTAAAGGAATACATATCAATTAATAATACAACAGACATCTCCCCAATAACACTGTGGGAAGCTCATAAGCCTGTCTTGCGTGGTACAATACAAAGACAAATGGCACTATTTAAACGGGAACGCAAAAATCTAGCAAAAAAACTAGAACTCAATTTTAATGCAGCCTACATATCATTTCAAGATAATCCATCTCAGAGTACAAAATCTCATCTGGAAAAATCTAGATTGGAATACGATCTATTTCTCACTGAGTCAGTTGATAAATCCCTCAAACGCTCCAAACACAATTTCTACATGAATACAAACAAACCAGGTACATATTTAGCTCGGGCATTAAATTCAACTAACAAATCTTTCAAACCAATACGTTTGAAATTATCAAAAAATGTTTACACTTGTAATCCAGTTAAAATAGTCCATAAATTTCACTCACATCTCGCAACTTTATACAAGACAAACAATGAATTTAATCCTACAGAGGCTGAATCCTTCTTCTCAAAAATAACCTTACCTGAGTTATCTCAGAATCAAAAAAGCAGTTTGGATGAGCCTGTAACTATAGATGAAGTTGCTAACGTCATAAAAGACCTAAAACTTAACAAAAGACCAGGCCCAGACGGCTACTCGGCTTTATACTATAAAACATTCTCAGAAATACTCTCTCCCATTCTCACTGAAACTTTTAACAGACTTCTAGATGGACATTCTTTTCGGCAAGAAACACTAATGGCAATTGTTTGTATGATCCCAAAACCCCTTTCTGATGATACTTCCTGTGTGAATTATCGGCCTATCTCTCTGTTAAACCTCGATATTAAATTATTAGCAAAAATAATAGCAAAACAACTCAATAGCATTATAGGAAAATTAATACATAGAGATCAAGTAGGCTTCATGCCAAATAGACAGGCAGGCGATAATATACGCAGGGCAGTGTTATTGGCACATATTGCTAAAAAACGGAAAATCCCTTTATGTTTTCTATCTCTCGATATTAAGAGGGCATTTGACACAGTATCCTGGCAATATATGCAATATTCATTAAAAAATGGGGTTTTGGACCCCACTTTTTAACATGGATCAAAGCATTATATAATAAACCCAAAGCCTATATAAAATATGCTGGATACAAATCTGAAGCCTTTAATATCGAAAGAGGTACCCGACAGGGTTGCCCATTATCTCCCTTATTATTTGCCCTTATACTCGAACCCATGGCCCAATACATCAGAACAAACCAAACTATAACTGGCATTGAAGTAGGAGGTATTACACACAAATTATGTATATTTGCAGACGATATATTATTTTTTCTATCATCACCACAGGTCTCTGGTCCTAACTTAATACCAGCTCTTGATGGATTTGCAGCCCTATCCGGCCTTATGATTAATCCTAAGAAATGCCTAGTGCTTAATATTTCACTCACAAACATGGAATTGATCCCGGCTAGGGCTGCACTCCCATTCACATGGGCAGAAAAATCAATCCCATATCTTGGAATTCATTTAACAGCATCTCATTCTGACTTATTCTCAACCAATTATCCTCCTGTATTAAGACAGATCACAAATCTAATAAAACAATGGTCGCAACTTCCTTTATCCTGGATGGGGAAGATTAATGCAATCAAAATGACTATTCTACCCAAATTGCTTTATCTATTCAGAGTCCTCCCTATTCCAATTCCTTCCTATTTTTTGAGAATAGTACAAAAAAGAGCAACTTCATTTATATGGGGCTCTTCTAAACCACGTATACCTATACACACACTACATCTTCCCAAAAATAAAGGAGGCCTGGGATACCCTAATTTTACTAACTACTACAGAGCAGCACATTTGGCCAGTCTGTCCAAATACCATGCAAAACAGGAAATCCCATTATGGGTATTTATAGAGGCTTCAGAAAATGACCCTCTATTAATATCAAATTTATTATGGCTTGATCCTAAAGACCGCTTTAAAATTCATAATCCCATAACTAAACACTTCTTATCTCTCTGGGATAAACTAAAAACCAAATATCAGTTACAATCTCCACACAATCCTCTCCTTTCTTTTATCAGAAATCCGGCCTTTTATCCGGCATGGATCTACCCAAATTCTTTTAAAGCTTGGACAACATCAGGCATTCAGACACTAAATGACTTCATAGCATCTAAATCATTCCTTTCATTCCCATCGCTTAGAGAAAAATATGATCTACCAAACTCTGAGATATTTAGATATCTCCAAATCAAAAATTTCTATACACCATTCCTAAAGGGGGATACACCATTATCCCAATTATCCATTTTTGAATCAATCTGTACAAAAGATCCATTTGCTAAAGGTACAATTTCATCACTTTATAATCAATTATATGGAGTAGCAAATCTTAATAGACCCTCTTACGTTCAGAGGTGGGAGGAGGACCTGGGACGAACTTTAGAAGACACGGACTGGTCCAACATATGGCTCACATCTAAGTCATCTTCACCCAACATCTTAGCACTGGAGACAAATTATAAAGTCCTAACTCGCTGGTACCTTGTACCCGCTAGAGTGGCAAAATATTCACCTAATACCTCAGCTCTTTGTTTTCGAGGATGCCCAGAAATAGGCACATATTTACACATATGGTGGACGTGCCCAGTAATCCAAACCTTCTGGAAGGAAGTCTTCGTGATTGCATCTAAAATATTTAAAAAAATAATACAACCAGATCCATATTTAACTTTACTTAATCTAAAACCGGAATGGTTAACACTCTCTCAATTCAAACTTATGATCCAACTAATAACGGCTGCAAAACAAACAGTGGCCAAGGCATGGAAATCTCCTACATTGGTACTAGCAGAAACAATTCACAGAATGAATAATACAATGTCCCATGCTAAGATGGTAGCCATCGATCAAAATCAAATTCCAAAATTTGAAAAACTTTGGCATCCTTGGATAAAACAACAGTTCCTGTCAAACTTCAATGACTCTGTCCTGTTGCCATGGTAACAGATTAAATGACTTACAGAGACACCCATTCTAAGGCTTCAAAGAGAACTAAAAAGAATAATAAGCTGACGAGCGGGACAACCTTGTGGACCATACCTCTACCTTTCAACCCTTTTTCTTCTTTCTCTTTCCTTTTCTCCACCTTACGATTAAAGCTCATTATCAGAATTTATTTGACCTATATACACTCTACTTGTAAACAATATGTATAATAGGTATAAATCATTTAAATACCTACAAAAGTAACTAAGGAAATTATATATATCTTTAATTTTGGTTTACGTGAACCCAATGTTTAATATTTGAAATTTCATGATATTTACCTATATAAACCCTACTGTAAAACAATGAGCTTACTTTATAGATCCTTGTAAACTTACTTTATGTATCTTTATAACATTGTATACTCAATAAACTTCTTTTGACAAGGAAACTTCATTTGGACTAAATTAGAGCAGATTTTAACTCCCAAAAAATGTTCTCTAATTAGCTCTCATTTTGGTATTTACTATACCTCCAGGTAAAAAAGACACTTGAGTTAAAATGAGAGTTATTTTCAGGTCTGAGCATGCTCAGTTGTGTTGGCACCTAGTTGTCCAAAACGGGGAATTTTTCACTTTTCAGATTTTTAAAGATATTTCAGTGTAGAAATCACTTTTTCACACAGTTTAAAAGCAGATAATCTTTAAATAATATACCGCATATTTCAGTACCATTTAGGCAATTATATCATGTTCTAAACATTATTTCCATGTGCAGTTCTCTAGGTTTTAGCAGAGTAAGGGTTTGGGCTCTATTTAGTTTCAGGGAGCTATAGTAAATTCGATTTTGGGAGTATTTTCTCACCAGCGCTATAGTGAATACCGTTTTTTCGTGGCAATTTGCGCGAATTAGCGCCATAGCGCTATAGTAAATGACTCCCTATGTCACTATGGTGTTATTGATTAATTGATGTATTCAAGTGCTCCTTTAAAATTGGAGTGGCATTGGAAGAGCACTTTTTTAAAGTCAATTGTGAATTTAATTTGATTAAAGGCAGAGGCAGTGATAATCATGTTTATTTTTGGTCATTATCTTATGTTTGAGTGCTAATTATTACTTCTGAACGCACATTTGATTTGTAATAACAATGTATCTTGTTTTTTTTTTCAAAATAGTGCCTCCTAATAGGGTCTCCTAATATATTTTCAAAGATAGGGCCTTTATTATCATGCCATAGTGTGAGAAAAAAGTTTTGTAAATAAAATCTACTCCATATACAGTATATACTGTACATGCTATTGTTTTTACACTATATATTTTTTTCATAACTTAAAAAATGCAGGCAAATTCAACTATTTTACTGCTGCATTTTTTTGGTTTATTTCTATTTTATACTTTTCTTTTGTTTATATTTTTCAACTTTGTTTAGTGTCACTTTTAAAAGTACACAATTAAACAAAAAACATAATATATATTACAATTCTTTAACCCAGAATCATAATTTCATTGTCATGTAAAAAGGAAAAATTATAGAATAAGATTCTACTTTTTATCCACCGTTACATTTTTTTTTTTTTACTATCAGCAGTCAGGAAATAAGTGGATTTTATTAATTTGTTACATTTTTTTTGTCTAAGAATTGCATAAAAAATAATTTTTGCAAGACAACGTAACATAAAAGAAAGCTTTGTTTGTCCTTAAAAAACAATATACTGTAAGTATTAACTTGTGATCTTAAAGTGAAAGATAAGGCAAATAACAATTATTCTTAAAAATGCTACCACACACACACACACCCCCCCTCCTCCCCACACACACCCGACCCCCCCCCCACACACACACACACACACACACACTCCTACCTATCTTGCATAGTCTGTATGAAAAGGATATAAAAAATAACAGTGTGATTGCGCTACTGTAAAAAAAGGGTCAATTGACACATGTAGCAGCCAGCATCAACAAAGTAGTGACAATGTGAACAATAAAAAGAAAAAACAATGCAGCGCTAAACATAAAATTCAGGGATGAGTGATCCACACAAATGTGACTATCAACTGTGCAACGTGATAGTGTATAGCTAAATACAGAAAACCTGATATAATATTATGGTGAGTCCATGATCATATCAGCGACCAATAACGTGGACATTATGGTCATATGAATGTTCAATGAAAGTAAACAGTATGAATATTGGATGAGTGAGAGGTTTCTCAAAGGTGATACGGGGTTCACAGAGGTGGTGTTCCAGTACTCAGTATCCACAGCAAAAAATAAATGGAGCAAATACGCTTACCGGAACTGGTGGACACATTTGCCGTATGGCTAGGTGTCATACAGGCTTGAGGATCGATCGATCCAAATGGGTGTAGAGGCGTATACGGCAGGTTCCACTGGTTCCTTAGTAGCACTGGTAAACGGCCTGGGGACAGCGGCTGTTCAAAGTCCAGTTACAGGCACTTCTCCAACAGGTGTGTATTGGAGGAATACACCTTTCAGCTCCGGAGTCAGGGAATGTCCAAGTTCATCCAGCAGAATCTGATCCGGCAGACCCTCACCTGTAGCAGCGGCCCCCAATGGGCCAAATCGAGCGTTAGCCGACAAGCAGTAAAGATCTCCACAGGCACAGCAGCTTCCGGTGGTAGTCACAGCTCTTGGGGACATATGATATTCAGCCAGCAATGCAGGTCCAACAGTCTCTATGGTATACAGACAGGAAGTGAAAAGGAGCAGCATAAATACTATTTTCTAAACCTGTCTAGTCCAGTCAAGTGATTCAGCAGCTACAGCTGCCCTGTGTCAGTGTGTTGCTGCTGCAGGGAAGAGAAGGAAGCATGAACAATGGAGAGGGAATGATGAATTGCTTTTCTATACAGGCTATGCAGGATAAGTAGGAGGAGAAGAAGGCAGAAATTTTAAGAATAATTGTTATCAGTCTTTACTAACACTTTAGGTCCATAGAAGAAATATAAAAATGACTCTGGTCCATTGAGATTGTACAGGTGTGAAGTGATTTACCATTTAGGACATTTACAGTATAATATAGTAGGGTAATATGTGGAAAAATAGGCATGGTCTGTATTTAGATGAAACATACCATATCAGTTTATTTATTTTACCATTGCCTTTAAGCAGTGGTGTCTGCAGCTTTCATATTTAGGGGGGCACATGGGGGGATAGGGACAAAAGTAAGGGGGCAACTATAAAATGCAATATATATATATATATATATATATATATATATATATATATATATATATATATATATATATATATATATCAAGGGGACCCTTTACTTCTGTTGTGGGGCCCTTTATTACGATCCCTCAACGAGACCCTTTCACATGTTTTGCAGTTAGCCCCCTTCCTACTGTATTGGGGCCCCCCAGGGTGGCAGAAAACAAGAGGTATGTCACCAGCACACCAGGAAAATATAAGGGTCCAAAGCAATGGGAGAACTACCAGGGTTGCAAAGGTTGCACTTGCGACCGGGCCTGGTGTTCTGCCACTGTGGGGTTCAATAGCCTCCTCTTGCTGTCCTGCCCCTGCTATTGGCAGCGCTGGTCTGGCATTTGTCTCCTTTGCAGCGGCGGCAGTCTATTAGGACCTAGTGCTGGTGACATTATGGGTGCATGCAGGGGAAGGCTGGCACTATTGGTTGTAGAGAACTGAGCCCCCAGCTGGTCACCTAGCAGCAGAAATGCTGTATAACCTTTTCTGTTGACATGCTGATCGGGATATGATCCAGGTGATGCTCCCAGTCAGATCTAATAAACACAGTATTTATTAGAATCAACAGTACCATTATATATATATATATATATATATATATATATATATATATATATATATGCAACCGTATGTTCAGCTGCCATGTGGGCTCCATGCCTGTAAGGTGTGGGCTTTGATCAATAAAATCACTATCATATTTAACATTAGATTTGACTAGGAGCATATCACCTGGATTGCATCCCGATCAGCATGTCAGAGAAGGCTCCACTGCTGCTGAGCAACCTGCAGGGAGCTCAACTGTCTACAACCATTAGAGATGTGTTTGGGTGTATTTGAAATCCCACATGCCTGATCCCGCCAGGAAGCCGACACTGTACACCGATAACCACAGTCAGTGAGACATTTCTTGATCTGTGCAGCTGCGAACCGAGAAATGTCTCCCTGCCTGTGATTAACGATGTACAGTGCCGGCTTTCTGGCGGGATCAGGTATGTGGGATTTGAAACACACCTGAGCCCATCTCTAACAACCAATTGTGCTGGCCCTCCTGTGGATGAGCCCATCAGTCCCATAAAGTAATCAGCACTGGGTCCTAATGTGTTGCCACCACTGCCATGGAGACAGAGACCAGCGCTGTCAATAGCAGGGACAGGACAGCAACCCTGGTAGTTCTGCCGCAGGTCCACAGTGGGAGGATTCCCCCATCCACCTGGAATGTGTAGTTTTGGGAATTGGAACATTTTTTTTTTCATTCAACCTAATAGTTGAATAAAAAAAGTGATCAATGTATAGGCTGATTAAGTGCTAAGACCAGCCATAGACAGTTTAAATCTCGGCCAGTTCATCAGCAACTGGCTGAGATTTAAACCATTAATGAGCAGGCTGAATGTACCAAGTTGATCGATCAAATTGGGTGCAACCAGTCTGCTGGATACTCTTATGATTATCACTAGCAGTTGCTATAGCCACTAGTGATAATCACTGTTTGTCGGGAGAATACGATTGCTCAGTGGAAGGGATTCCCCTGTCAGCACTGACTGTGCTTATGGGGGAATCATGTAAGTTTATTTTCTGCAATCTGTGGTTGAACGAAAGGAATTCATACCATCTAAGTTTGTGAAGGTCTTGGAAGAACAGGAGGGGGGAGGGAGACAGATGGGGGAGAGAAGGGAGAGGCATGGAGATAGGGACAGTTCAGTGATCACAGTATACTGCAGTGTACACACTCACCCATAGGTCCAGGCTGGAAGTTCAGGCATCATTGACAACTGGGTATCTGCTTCTGCTGATCTTCATATTTCCCACCCATTCATCCCCTCTCTTCAGCTACAGCTGCACGCCAGGATAGTGTGGGCGGGCGGGAAGACACATGAGTAGCAAAGGAGGGAGGAGGAGGAGCTGTATTCCTCTCTGATCTTCCGCCAGTGGGGGGGGGTGGGTGGGTGTGTTCGCTGGGCTGTGTAAGAGTGTCACAGACACTCTTACAGAGCTGAAGCTACCAGTTTCAGAATTTACAAGCTGATTCTTCTGTCCTACAGATGGGAGAAATCAGTCTGTTTTTTCACTGTCACTGAGATAATGGGAGGCTTGCCCGCCTGCCCCCCCATGCTGGTGGAGTCCTTCCTGAAGTCACTCTCCTCCCTGCCAATGAGGATGCGGGGGGAAGGGAGAAGATTGGTGGCCGTGGCTATGCGTGCGGCTCTCGCATTATGTAGAGTGTCAGCGAGCAGAGGGAGGGAGGAGAAATCCGCGCAGGAGCAGGGACGCTCTGCCTCTCAGCACCCGCTACATATAGAAACAAAAGGTGTTTTAATTGGGAGGGCACATGGTGGAGCACAGCATAATGTTGGGGGGTCAGGGCCCCCTCTGCCCCCCCCCCCCTTTAGTATCGCCACTGCCTTTAAGCTGTTTAGTAATAACCAAACTGAAGTTGTCCTTTCAGAATCTGTTTGAATCATCATGCGTTTTTCATTGCCACTTTTCCCATGCATTTCTATACCTTTCTAAATAATAAATGAATTTCTAATGTAGTACACTAAATTGATGTACATATCATATGCACATAGTCTATCGAGCAGTGTTAACAGTGTTAAAAGCCACTTATCCTTGATTTGATGGCGATAAGTGCATAATCAATATCAACAGCTGTTTACCAAACAGAAATTCCATTTTCACAATTACTTTATCAAATGGTGAACAATTGAGACTTATGGCCTCTCCACTGTGTGTTCTGTGACAAAAAAGGCACTTCTTTTATTATGTTGTTTCATGATTTGTGGGGGTGTAAAATGTTGCAGTATGAGGACCAGTGGTCAGCTCCTGAATGTTAAGCCAAAATGTAATCTTTCACAATTTAGCTCTGACTCATCACCTTGATTATAATTTATATTTTCCTCAGCAAAATTCTTTCTTCTCTCTTGTCTATTGAATGTAATTAAGGACCTTGTTGAACAAAATTAACTTATGTATATACATAATAACCTAATGCCACAAATCCTTTATTGAGATAAATTATTGCATGAAAAGAAAACTCCAGTTTAAACTAAATATCCTAACTTAAAGCAAACATTAAAGCAGGCATGTCAGCTGGCACTTTTTCTGTGGCCTGCTGAATATCTCCTCTTCCTGCTGAAGATGAGTTGGCAGGGGGCTGTATCTACACTGAACATGGTGGACAGGCGGGAGATGATAGATTAACAAAGGGTGTCAGGCAAAGAAACACCTTCCAGGTTGACGGCAGGCACACTAGCCAGCATGACCACGGTGTATACATTGGTGCTAGTGCAGGCCTTAATAATGTAAAGTACAAAGGTTGTGTGAACGCAGGAAGAGGCTTAAATGGAGATATTCAAAGCTTGTGTGAAGGTAATGAGTACAGGCAGCAAATCTGCCTCAGACTAAGGAAGGTGGTGGGCAGTCTGAGCACTTCACACTGCCCTGGAACTCCCTACGCTTCTCCTCTGGGCTATCATTATCAGATTTGTATTCCAACATGGAGTAAAGAATGCTCTTCCCTTCAAATGTAGGTAAGGGGTTGCTCCTATCTTTAATATATCACATGCAAACTGTTGTAAACATTTTATAGGATTTTGTTGGCAACCAAACATATATACATGAAGAATTCATATATAAAAAATAATTTTATTAATCACATTCTGTAAAATGGCCAATCAAAATGGCCTCATGATAAAGCCAACAATAAGTATACTTTTATAAGAAGAGCAAAAAGATCAACATTGCAGAAAATGTACTTGACAGATAGGGGGTCATTTACTATAGCGCTATGGCGCTAATTCGCGCAAATTGCCGCGAATTAGCGCTAATTCGCGGCAATTTAGCGCGAATTAGCGCTAATAGCGCTAATTCGCGCTAAAACGGTATTCACTATAGCGCTGGTGAGAAAATTCTCCCAAAATCGAATTTACTATAGCTCCCTGAAACTAAATAGAGCCCAAACCCTTACTCTGCTAAAACCTAGAGAATTGCACATGGAAATAATGTTTAGAGCATGATATAATTGCCTAAATGGTACTGAAATATGCAGTATATTATTTAAAGATTATCTGCTTTTAAACTGTGTGAAAAAGTGATTTCTACACTGAAATATCTTTAAAAGTCTGAAAAGTGAAAAATTCCCCGTTTTGGACAACTAGGTGCCAACACAACTGAGCATGCTCAGACCTGAAAATAAGTCTCATTTTATCTCCAGTGTCTTTTTTACCTGGAGCTATAGTAAATACCAAAATGAGAGCTAATTACAGAACATTTTTTGGGAGTTAAAATCTGCTCTAATTTAGTCCAAATGAAGTTTCAGTCATTGATTCTAATGGAACAATTCTAACTTTCACAAAAAAAACCTTTTAATGTTGAGATGAAATGTATCTTTCTGTGAAATAAATTTTCCTTTGCAACATTGTTGCTTCTACTTAAAATATTTTGATTTTTAATAATGCTACAATGTGGAATGTTTTGATGTTTTGGTAAAATATATTTTTCTCTGTCACTTTCACTTGTTATTCTTCATCTCACAACAATCTTTACCCCAAACTCACACAGGTGTCTTTATAATCCACAAACAATACCATTGCTGATGCAAATTTAAAATGAGTCACAATTTTTTGTGCTTTTTATTATTTCCAAATATTCATAATTTGAGCCCAAAAAATGTGATATGTACCAACATCAGAAATCAAAATGTAATTCCCAAAAATTTAAGGGTAATATTCTACTCTCACCCACAAAAAAAACACCAAATATCACAGAATAAATCAAGAAGAATAACTCTTGAGTAATGTAATTCCATCACCTGTATGTCCATAGAAATGCAGTACTTATGTGTTTTTATGTGTATTTATGTGTAGTCATGTGTAGGAGGGTCTCACACGTGGCAGCTCTGTGGCTTAGAGGTTAGAACTTCTGCTTAGTATCTCTGAGGCTCTGGGTTCAAATCCCAACCATGTTACTTCATGTAGAGAAGTTGTCTCATTTCCCAGGTCCTATAACTATGTCTAATTGTAGTAGTTATGTGTAGGAGGGTTCCACCATCATTGTAAGTCTTTTCCAGATACACTATATAGCCAAAAGTATTGGGATGCCTGCCTTTGCACACACATGAACTTTAATGGCAGCCCAGTCTTAGTCCGTAGGGTTAAAATTTGATTTGGCCCACCCTTTGCAGCTAGAGCAGCTTCTGGGAAGGCTGTCCACAAGGTTTAGTCTGCCTATGGGAATGTTTGATCATTCTTCCAGAAGTGCATTTGTGAGGCCAGGCAATGATGTTGGATGAGAAGGCCTGGCTTGCAGTCTCTACTCTAATTCAGCCAAAGGGTGTTCTATCGGGTTGAGGCCAGGACTCTGTGCAGGCCAGTCAAGTTTCTCCACCCCAAACTTGCTCATCCATGTCTTTATGGACCTTGCTTTGTGTACTGGTGTGCAGTCATGTTGGAACAGGAAGGGGCTTTCCCCAAACTGTCCCCACAAAGTTGGGAGCATGAAATTGTCCAAAATGTCTTGGTATGCTGACGCCTTAAGAGTTCCCTTATCTGAAACTAAGAGGCCAAGCCCAACCCCTGAAAAACAACCCCGCACCATAATCCCCCTCCACCAAATCATTTGGACCAGTGCACAAAGCAAGGTCCATAAAGACATGGATGAGTGATTTTGGGGTGGAGGAACTTGACTGGCCTGCACAGAGTCCTGACCTCAACACAACAGAACACCTTGGGGATAAATTAGAGAGGAGACTGTAGGTCAGGCCTTCTTGTCCATCAGTGCCTGACCTCACAAATGCACTTGGAAGAATGGTCAAACATTCCCATAGACACACTCCTAAACCTTGTGGACAAGAAGAGTTGAAGCTGTTATAGCTGCAAAGGGTGGGCCAAATGAGTTTTGAACCCAATACTAATACTGGGATGCCATTACAGTTCATGTGTGTTTAAAGGCAGGCATCCCAATACTTAGGCCAATATACTGTATATTGCTTGTGACACTGAGCATGGCTATGGACTTAGGGCTGGTTCACACCACAGAGATGCAGAGAACATGTGTGGGGCTGCCTGGTGGCTTAGTGGGTAGCAGTTCTGTCTAGCAGCACCTGGGATGTTGGTTCAATTCCCCAACATGCTAATGCTTGTGTTGAAGTTTATATGTTCTCCCTGTGTGGGTTTCTCACCACAATCCAAAGACATGCTGGCATTTTATTTGTCTCCTGTCGAAATAGGTTCTAATGTAAGAAAGTTAATTTTGGACTTTATATTGGAAGCTCATTGCAGCCAGGGACTGATGTTAATGTTTATTAGCACTAATCATGCCCAGGGACTTGGACATTTCAAATTTTAGGGTTTACACTGCACAGGTACATATGCTTAGAAAACTGTTGCTTTGTTTATGTGGATGCAAATGGACTTTGATCTTTGTCCTGTAGTTGGAGATTTGATGCACATAGCCAAGGGCTAACACAGTTGCAAATACTATTATGTGTTCCTGCTCATCAGGTGCAATCACTTTAGACATACATGAAGAGACAGATTGAAAGATACTGGTGGGTGTGTACTTCTATTGGGTGTGTCAGTGTGCTAACAATACAACCTCTCTTATATAAAGGCCTGCAGTAGGGGGGTTCGTTTGGCCTGAGAAGGTCAGGTTTTTTGTTGTGATGGAGAAGGAATGATATTGGGAGATTTGATGAAATTCTTGTGCATTTTTTCAATCAAAAGTGGGTTTATGTGGCCATGCTGTCAATGTTGTGTATGTATTGTTCCTGTCTGATCATGCAAACATCGTTTGGAAGCATCTGCTGACCTACTCTTTTTGATCTTGTTTAATCGTGTACACCGAAATGCAGCTTCCAGCAGAACATGGTCACCAATGTATGTATGTGTGGGCTGGTGGTGGGTGTTTTGAATAAGTCTTTTGCAATGCTTATGTTGGAATGCTTTGTAAGAAATACTTAACAGTCAGTTTCTATAATCTTTCAGATAAAAATGTGATGTGTTGCCCGTTATACACTGAAATTAAAGCTGTATCCACTCTAAGGTTTTGTCTAATTTTAGATTGTAAGCTCCTATGAGCAGGGCCCTTAAAATTCCGTTGCTAAATGTAGTACCATATATCCTGTCCAAATTTTTTTTGAAGCTAGTAAATGTAAATTTATTTTTTTTCTGCTGGTAAAATAAAAGTACATTAAGCTTTTGTTGTGGTGTGTGTGTTTTTTTTTTTTTTTTTCCCTACTTTTCTTTCTTTAGTTTTTGTGGGTGGTGGTTTTGGGAAAGTGCAATATCTTTTATATTTTATTTCAATATGTATTTGTGCACCAAAAAACTAATCTCTTTGCCCTGGTTCACATGCTACTTTGAAATTGCGCTACTTCACTTGAAGTAGCATGATTTCAAAGTAGCAAGGTCAGCGTGATTTCAGGTGGCTTCATACACAAATGTCTATTGAAGTCGCACCTGAAATCGGCAAAAGTAGTGCAGGAACTACTTTAGCAAATTGATGCGGTGCCACAAAAAAGTTGCATCAATTGGAACAGTGCCATTGCCAATAGTCATGCGATTTGATCTCTCAAATCGCATGACCAATCGCTCCAATGTAAACCTAGGCTTCTGCACAACTGCAAGTTATATATAAAGATTCCACCTTTATCAACAGCTGTGGAGAATTGCAGGTAATGAATTCAGCTGGTGGATAGGCAGTGTTTGAATATGTCAGCTCTGGTTCACATTGGTGTGATTTGACATGTCAAATCTGTGGCAATTGCACTGTTCTAATTGGTGCGATTTGTATTGATATTGGAGCAGAAACCTGCACTGATGTCTCTGATGTTGCCCCCACAGTCGGGACTGACATGCAGGAATTAAATTGTGGGAGTTCAGCTGAACACTTTTCTCCCTCTGTCAGTGTGAACCAGGGCTCAAACTGGGCCTTTTGCCTTTGTAATTCACCTGCTGCTAACCCAGGGACACCATTTCTTAGCAAACTCCCTTAAGTTTACCTTCAAATATATGTAGAAATACAGATTTGCATATCTGAAAATAAAAAAATACTAATCATGGTTGAGATCAAATATTCGCAGCTGCAATCAAAAGCGTGGTTTCACCTTCTGACCCAGAAATTAGTCATTGTATGCACCCGGAAGTTCCTGTGCTGGTCAGGATCTCCATCTAGGTGGACATGGCGAGGTCTCTTTAGCAGAGAGGAGATGCTGCTTATTGGCCGGGTAAGTGTAGGATATGTACTTGTACTTAATCAATGCGGGGGTGGATGTCATAGTTAGATTTGGTGTGGGTGGGGTTCTTTGATTTGTTTGGCATCACCACACATTTGCTTCCGTCCCATGTGCACACATCACTTCCTGCATTTGTTCTGCTGATGTAAATCAGTAAGGACTATGCAAGTATAAATGAGAGCTCCTTTTCTTAAAATATATATGACTTGTTTTACAGCTGGGCGAATTTTCCAGCAAATTTGGACCTCTGAGTTGCATGACAAGTTGTACCCCATGATTCTCAATGACAACCATTCATATCTGTGCTACTTTAAGTCGCACCAACGTCAAAGTAGTCCCTGTACTACTTTGGTGTGACTTGAGGTATATCGGGTACAATATTACACAGGCATTCCCAGAAGTTGGGTCAAGTTGCAGCGGCAAAGAGGCAGCAAAATAGTGTGACTTTCAGGTCGCAGCAGTGTGAATGAGATTCAAGGATAACACCTTTGAATTTGGCCCTATTGTCACTTGTGCATCCTGAAGGTGTAGCAAATTCGTCCCTGCACTACCTTGGTTTGACTTTGATGCAATTTGAGGTCCATACACCACAAGATTACACAGACATTGCTTCAAGTCATGACAAAGCTGTGCAATTTTAAGGTCGCACAAGTGCAAATGGGGCCTTATTCAAAGGTGTTATCAATTAATCGCATTAGGTTACTTTCACACTTGGGTGACTTTTCATGGAGCTTTGGACCTCAGAGTCGCATGAAAAGTTGTCCCCCTTGATTTCCATGCATATTTATTAAAGCTGCACGATTAATCGTCATCGTGATTTTTTTCCCCTTTACGATCTTGAAAAAAGAGTTTCACGATTCTTGCTATGCAAAGAACTCTCTCTGCTCTTCTGAAGCCACAGCCAAAAAACCAGGAAGTCTGCCAAGAATTAGAACATTCTTTATCAGTGAACTTAACTAGAAACCTTGTAACAATTTGTCAATTAAATAGAATTCTGTGTAAGTGAGGAAAGTTTAACTACTTAAACACTAAACATTTTTCTGACATTTGTTGGTTTCAGGTTAAAATCATTTTTTTTTTGCTAGAAAATTACTTAAAACCCCCCAACATTATATATATATTTTTTTAGTAGAGACCCTAGTGAATAAAATGGTGGTTGTTACAATATTTTATGTCACACTGTATTTGCGCCTTTCAAATGCAATTTTTTTTGGAAAAAAGTACTTTAATGAATTAAAAAAAAAAAAGAAAAGTTAGCCCAATTTTTTGTGGGATAATGTGAAAGATTTTACATCGCGAGAATCGTGAACTTTTTATTCTAAGCAAAAAAATTGTGATTCTCATTTTGGCCAGAACCGTGCAGCTCTAATATCTATGCAACCCATGTTCACATAGGTCTGAATTGACATGTCAAATTGTAGGCAAAATCGGCGCCTATTGATGGCAATGGAACTGTCCGAATTGGTGCGACGCCACAACGATTCCCAAAAGTAGTTCCTGCACTACTTTGGGCGACTTCAGGGGGCGATTTCTTACCTCCCAACTTTTTGAGATGGGTATAAGGGACACCTATTAGCAAAAGTAGGTAGGCATAGGACACCTTCTTAAAGGAGAACAGTTGGGACCTATGTGATTTCACTAGACATCTGTGCAGGAAAGTGCACTGATGTCTCTGAAATCGCTAACAAAGTCGGGCTGAGTCACACTTGTGCAACTTTGGACATCAGAGTCGTATGACAAGTCATACCCCATGATTTTTAATGTGTACCATTCATATCTGTGCGACTTCAAGTAATACTGACTTCAACGTAGTCCCTGTACTACTTTGGTCTGACTTTGATGCGAGTTGAGGTCCATAGACCTCAGGTTTACACAGGCATTCCCTGGAATTGCGGCAAAATTGCTGATGCAAAATCATGGGAAAGTTGCGTGTCTTTCCCTGCGACTCCTGTGTCCATAGACCTCAAGATTACACAGGCATTGCTTAAAGTCGCATTAAAATCTCGCAACTTTCAGGTCGCACAAGTGTGAAAGGTGCCTAAGTCACTGTGCTGAGTACTATTTTATACCTAGAATATAAAGTAGTCCCACCATCAAACACTAGTAAACATATGTTCTCAATATAATTGTGCTCAAATGGCTGAAAATCACACAGATGGTATCACCTACTGAAAGCTTGCATTGTACTCAGCAGCATATGCTGAAAAGAGGCAAATGCCTATTAGCCAATGCCACATTGGCACGAGTATGGTTGTTACTATAAGATTATATATAATAAATCCCACTGACAGCATCACCTCCTAGAAGTGTGCATTGTACTCAGAAGCATAATTAGGCAAAGCACATCAGCTTGCTTTATTCCATATTTTAACTCTTCAAATGCATGCAATGATATGTAAGTATTCAATACTATTATGGTGTGAAATTCCAAACACCACACACTAACTAATGGGCAGATTACATTTTTTTGTTTGTTCATTTTAATTCACTTGTGCACTGAAAAAATAAGCACAGCTGGGGGATGGTAGGTTGGCTGGTATTTGAACTTGTACCATGAGTGCTGTGGAGACATCTGAGCAGACTACTAAGCCATTGTGCTAAGTATGAGACCTGCATAACAGTGTAGTTAGTATGATTAAAGAATGAATATAAATAATTACCACTTTAAAGTCACCTAAATTAAAAAATTAAAAACAACATACAACAAATAGATAACCTAAATGTTTAATACATGTAACTTTACAGAATAGCAGACATTACTATGTAATAATCATTCATAACTGCATTAGTTAGCAAAAGAAGGAAAAAACTAGGAATACTAATTGCAACATACATCAATAGATGCACACGAGGTAGAGCACATCTCACATAAAAATGTTTCTTTCACATACATGGATCATGATTACAGTGCAGTACTATATAACAACTTGGTAGGAATTGGCATTTGCATATACGCGGAAGCGCTAATTAGCGCCAGCTTAGAATTTACTAACATGTGTTTCTCACTAATAGCGCTAGTTTTTCATTTGCACATTCGCCTGTTGAAATTTTATTTGGCTAAAATGGGAGCTATTATTTGCCATAGTGCCCAGCTATAGTAAATGACCCCCATAGACTTTAACGGTGTTCGCATGCTCGAACAAACTTTTTTCCTGTTCACATGTTCTGGTGCGAACCGAACAGGGGGGGTCTGTTCATCCCTACCTAGCAGTAAAAAGGGTCGCTGGTTCGTATTCCCAACCACACCACAAGACTACCTGCCTGGAGTTTGCATGTTCTCCCTGTGCCTGCGTGGGTTTCCTCCAGGTACTCCGGTTTCCTCCCACACTCCAAAGACATGCTGGGAGGTTAATTGGCTTCTGTCTAAATTGGCCCTAGTATATGAATGTGAGTTAGGGACCTTAGATTGTAAGCTCCTTGAGGGTAGGGGCCCATATTAGTGTATAATGTATATGTAAAGCACTGCGTAAATTGACGGCACTATAGAAGTACCTTAAATAAAAATAAATAAGTCTTCACTAATATTATGGTGTGAATCTCCAAAACACCATACACTAGCTAACAAGCAGTTTACATTTGATAAACTTTATTGTTTGGTATATAAACCATCAAACACTAGTAAAAGTATTTTGTATATATGATTGTGCTCAGCCCAATAGGCTAGCAGTTAGCACCTCTACCTTCAAACATTCAGGTATTGAAAGACTCAT
This sequence comes from Aquarana catesbeiana, assembly GCF_042186555.1. NCBI lineage: Eukaryota > Metazoa > Chordata > Amphibia > Anura > Ranidae > Aquarana > Aquarana catesbeiana. The sequence goes on along the minus strand of NC_133328.1, from coordinate 438,959,910 downwards.
GGGTTCAAATCCCACAGAAGAATCCTAAAAGATTGCTATTGGTGGAGAAAAGGAGAATTACTGTTAGCCAATTAGCCAAAGCAGCATACAGTGAATGCCAAGTAGCCAATACACTTTAATATGGTTGATATTATTGTATTAACTCTTCAAATGCTTGCAATGGTATGTAAGTATTCACTAATATTATGGTGTGAATCTCCAAACACCACACACTAGCTAACAAGCAGTTTACATTTGATAAACTTTATTGTATAGTATATAACACATCAAACACTAGTAAAAGTATTTTGTATGTACAATTGTGCTCAGCCCAATAGGCTAGCAGTTAGCACCTCTACCTTCAAACATTCAGGTATTGAAAGGCTCATGGGTTCAAATCCCACAGAAAAATGCTAAAAGATTGCATTGGTGGGAAAAGGAGGAGAATGCCAGTTAGCCAATTAGCCAAAGCAACACAAATATACATGTATATATATTTACTGAAAATAGGTGATTGACAAGTAGCCAATGCAGTTTAATGTGAAAGTTTTTATTGTATTAACTCTTTAAATGCATGCAATGGTATGTAAGTATTCAATTATATTATGATGTGACATTCCAAACACCACACACTAGCTAAAGGGCAGTTTACATTTCTTTGTTTGTTTATTTTAATTCACTTGTGCACTGAAAAAATAAACACAGCTGGTGGATGGTAGGTTGGCTGTTGTTTGAACTCATACCACGAGTGGTGTGGAGATATCCAAGCAGACCACTAAGCCACTGTGCTAAGTACAAGACCTGCAGAATAGTGTAGTATTATTAAAGAATGAACATAAATAATTACTGCTTTATAGTCAACTAAATTAATAAATAATAAATCAAAAACATGAAAAAAACAACATACAACAAATAGGTAACCTAAATGATTAATACATGTAACTTTACAGAATAGCAGACATTACTATGTAATAATCATTCAGAACTGCATTTCTTAGCAAAAGAAGAAAAAAAAAACTAGGAATACTAATTGCAATATAAATCAATAGATGCACGGGAACTAGAGCACATCTCTGATAAAAAATGTTTCTTTTACATACATAGATCATGGCTACAGTACAGTGCTATATAACAACTTGATAAGAATTGGCATTTGTATATACGCGGAAGCGCTAATTAGCGGCAATTTAGAATTTACAAACGTTTGTTCTCCGCTTATATCGCTGATTTTCATGCGCAAATTCGTCATTTTGTTTTCATTTGGCTAAAATGGGTTCTATTATTTGCCATAGTGCCCAGTACTTCCTGGAGTTATAGTAAATGACCCCCATAGTGGCAAGGGGATCTGAAAAAATCACTGATCACCTCTATTTGAGCACCTCTGCGTTTTTTATTTTTTGTGCTTTAAACAAAAAAAAAAATGACAATTTGGAAAAAAATATATTTTTTACTTTTTGCTATAATAAATGTCCCCAAAAAAATAAATAAAAAAAACGAATTTCTTCATCAGTTTAGACCAATATGCATTCTTCTACATATTTTTGGTAAAAAAATCACAATAAGCTTATATTGATTGGTTTGCTCAGAAGTTAAAGTGTCTACAAAACGGGGGATAGATTTATGGAATTATTTTAAATTTTTACTAGTGTAGCGCTGGTAGATTTATGATCTACCATCTGATAGGTAAATTTAGTGAATTGCTCGTTATAGGAAGTTAGATTTGCCTCTGTTCCAGCTTGGCAGACGTTGCGTGTGACTCCACATTGTGCTGGTGGGTGTCGTTGTCACCATCGGCGTGTTAAAGCGGATGAGTGCTCCTCTGTCCCGGAGACAACTCGGTGGAGGTGGTCCGCCGAGTTGCATTCTGGGAGAGGGTTTTCAGCCACCTGCTGGCCCTCCTGGCTGACAGGTATGTGTTAGAGTACCACCTTGTACAGGCCCGCGTCGCTGCGGTGCGTGGGTGGGCCCAGAAGCCTGTCTGGGGCCTACCACAGCAGCCGAGGAATGGTCCTGAGCTGTCTATCCAGAGTGAAGAAGCTGGACAGCCGAGAAGATCCCAGGGGAGGACCCGTCATGGAAGGATCATGCAGAGTGCTGGTCTGGAGAGGGGCCTGGTGACTCGGTTGGAGGACGTATCCTGAAGTAGTCTTATTGCATGGTACTGCCGGGTTGGCTTAAAGGTTCAAGTACTGTGTCTGACATTTATCGCAAACCAATACATCGTACGGGTTTAATTCAAGCAAGTCTGTGGCAGAGACTTTTGTTCGTGCTATGTACTGGCTGCTAGGCAAGTGAGAGAGGCCTATCCAGGCGAACATAGATCGTGTCCCACAAAAAGGGGATTGCATTCAATTACAGTATTCAACTTTAAAGGATGTTCTAAAGAAACCTAAAGAAATGTATTTGAGCTTTCCTGCAGTTTTCCTCCTACCTCTTTCCTGCTAATTCCTTCGTTAGTTGGTTTAATAAAGCATTGAAAACGTACTCAAGTGTTGCTGCTTATATCGTCCAGAGGTAAACTCAACGGAACCCTAGACCCGGTGCCGGTGAAACAGAGGTATCGAGAGTGAAGGTAACAGCCCACTTAAACCAGCAGCTCCACCGAGAGTTAGTGCTACACTAGTAATGGTGGTGATCAGCGATTTTCAGCAGGACTGAGACATTGTGGTGGACAGATCGGACATTTTTGACACTCTTTTGGGACCATTGACATTTATACAGTAATCAGTGCTAAAAATAGCCACTGATTACTGTATAAATGTCACTGGCATGGCCAAAGCATTGTCCAATCAGGGTGCAGAATGCACTGTGCAGTGCTCATTGCATTGCAGGGTGTTTGGCGGGGCGAACACCCCAAAAATGTGGGTGTCTGGAGAACGACTCATGCTTAGGCTGAACTGTTCACCCAACACTAGTGTTAACTTATATAAAAGGAAAAAGGTGATTATAATGTTTTTTTTTTTTAATATCTATACACAAGTAGTTTGCCTTTAACTCCTATTTTAAACTGAATGGCTTGTTTTACAAAGTGATCGTTTACAATCACTTTAACTTTCAAGGTAAACTAATTGCGCTACCAGTTTATGAGTTCTTCCATTTCTAAGAATATTCCATTGGATTAGTTGATATGGTGCTTCTTGTTCGAAAGCCCTCCAGTGATTATGTTATTTTCCACTGGAATGTATAGAATCTGTACTTAGAGTGACCTAGCAGCTTAAAAAAAATAACTGTGCTTGGAGTGGAGGAGGTTTCCTTTCTGGAATATTGCAACAAGTAAAAAGGTTTGTTTTGGGTAAAGTTTCTCTTTAAAGTTAAAGGGGTATTAAACACAAAAGCAAGCATTTAGTATATTGCAGATTACTATGTCTTAGATATGATGGAAGAATTCACTTTTCTTTTTCCTTTTCATCTCATGTTCCAGCAAGTAAAACTGTTGTTTTTCAAAAGAATAAGCTCTCCAGCAGAATGTATCAGTTACAGAAATGAGACAAACCATTTACCACTGCCAGAGGTGCTTAGAATGATCAGCTTTTATTTATGTAAAACCTTTATCATAAAAGGAAACAAACATGTTTGCCGTAACTACTTTTAAAGTATTAGCTGGAGTCTGGATTTAATGTGTTAGCGTATTTGAATCTGATAGTACATCTAACACTCCCTTGCCCCCAGACTGACAATGCTGCTGTCTAAAGGTGCCCCCTGTGCTCATTTATCCAGAGTGGGGGCACTCTAATACAGGAGGTGGGTTGCTGGCCAGATCACCAGGTGAAAACAGAGGGAAAAAAGCCTAAAAAAAAGAAAAATAATGCAGTCACCAAATAAGCTGCAATATATGGCATTTTTGGTTTTGGGTTTTTTACTGCTTTAACCACTTCAATACAGGGCATTTTCACCCCCTTCCTTCCCAGACCAATTTTTAGTTTTCAGTGCTGTCGCACTTTAAATGAAAATTGCGCGGTTGTGCGACCTTGTACCCAAATAAAATTGATGTCCTTTTTTCCCCACAAATAGAGCTTTCTTTGGTGGTATTTGATCACCTCTGCGGTTTTTATTTTTTGCGCTATTAACAAAAGAAGAGCGATAGTTTTGAAAAAACACAATATTTTTTACTTTTTGCTATAATAAATATCCCAATTTAAAAAAAAAAAACACATTTTTTCCTCAGTTTTTTCATGACTGCGATATTATGGTGGACACATCGGACACTTTTGACACATTTTTGGGACCATTCACATTTATACAGCCATCAGTGCTATAAAATTGCACTGATTACTATGTAAATGTGATAGGCAAGGAAGGGGTTAATCACTAGGGGGAGACGAGGGGTTAAATGTGTTTCCTAGGGGAGTTATTCTAACTGTAGGGGGAGGGGACTCACAAGAGGAGGAGACCAATCGGTGTTCCTCTGTACTGGGGACACAGATCAGTCTCCTCTCACCTGACAGGACGTGGACCTGTGTGTTTACACACACAGATCCATGGTCCTGCTCGGTTAATGGGCAATTGCGGGTGCCCAATATAATAAAGGTAAAGAGAGGCAAATCAAATTTCAATTGAAATTCAATTAAAAAAAAAAATAGTCTATCAAGTTCACCCTCAAAAATAACCATGCAGCAGAGATATGTACAGACCTTATGTAAGTAGAAGTATGTAATGGCTGTCATCTGGTTATTTCTTTTTCATGAGAAAATTATAAAACATTGATATAGTCTATACAGGTATACTTCATAATTAAAGATAGTACAATAGAAAAAAACATTTGTAGAGAAAACACCTTGTAATTTAATAAAAAAGGACAAAATTAGCTATTTTGGACAGCTTAAGTATATGTTTAATAGCGCTACTGTCGTGGTTATTACAGCTTTAACAGTAGGCTTACAGAATAAAACAGCTGTCCAGAATGTGCTATGTTTTCTGCAGAAATACTGTATGTTTTAGCCTAGAGGCATTTTCTGTATTATGAAGGAAAACAAAATGGTACTGAGGATTTGAAGGGGGGAAAAAACAAACAGTATAACTCACAAATAGCTCAACCTTTTGAATGACAGCTCAGCTCAGACCAGACTTGTTTACTTTACAAATAAGCGGCTACCTGGCAACGCAAAGATTTTTGTTTAGTGTATAGAGCATTACTATTCTGTAACTCTCTTCTTTATTGACGATGCATAACTATGAAACATTGTGCTTTGATATTTAGATAGTGGCCTTAAAATGGAAACTTTTAACCTGTAAACTGCTTTAAGTGATTTTCCATATAATTAACTGAGAACTAGTAACACTATTATATAGGTATGAATGCAAATACTTACATTGTTTCAAATAAATGTTTTGTTATTTAACAGGCTAATAGCAGCAGCCTTTAAGATCTTTGGTTTATAGTTATTAGTCATAAAGCAAAATCCAGGTTCCACAAGGTATCAGGTTTACAAAGCCATGGGTATTTAGAATGCATGGCAATTCTCATCATTTTACGATTCCTGTGAACTTATCAGTCTTATAGGGGGTCATTTACTATAGCGCTATGGCGCTAATTCGCGCAAATTGCTGCGAATTAGCGCTAATTCGTGTCAATTTAGTGCGAATTAGTGCTAATAGCGCTAATTCGCGCTAAAACGGTATTCACTATAGCGCTGGTGAGAAAATTCTCCCAAAATCGAATTTACTATAGCTCCCTGAATCTAAATAGTGCCCAAACCCTTACTCTGCTAAAACCTAGAGAATTGCACATGGAAATAATGTTTAGAACATGATATAATTGTCTAAATGGTACTGAAATATGCAGTATATTATTTAAAGATTATCTGCTTTTAAACTGTGTGAAAAAGTGATTTCTACACTGAAATATCTTTAAAAGTCTGAAAAGTGAAAAATTCCCCGTTTTGGCCACCAAGTGCCAACACAACTGAGCATGCTCAGACCTGAAAATAAGTCTCATTTTATCTCCAGTGTCTTTTTTACCTGGAGCTATAGTAAATACCAAAATGAGAGCTAATTAGAGAACATTTTTTGGAAGTTAAAATCTGCTCTAATTTAGTCCAAATGAAGTTTCAGTCACTGATTCTAATGGAACAATTCTAACTTTCACAAAAAAACCTTTTAATGTTGAGATGAAATGTATCTTTCTGTGAAATAAATTTTCCTTTGCAACATTGTTGCTTCTACTTAAAATATTTTGATTTTAAGAATGCTACAATGTGGAATGTTTTGATGTTTTGATAAAATATATTTTTCTCTGTCACTTTCACTTGTTACTCTTCATCTCACAACAATCTTTAACCTAAACTCACACAGGTGTCTTTATAATCCACAAACAATACCATTGCTGATGCAAATTTAAAATGAATCACATTTTTTTGTGCTTTTTATTATTTCCAAATATTCATAATTTGAGTCAAAAAAATGTGATATGTGTACCAATATCAGAAATCAAAATGTAATTCCCAAAAATTTGAGGGTAATATTCTAATCTCACCCACAAAAAAACACCAAATATCACAGAATAAATCAAGAAGAATAACTCTTGAGTAATGTAATTCCATCACCTGTATGTCCATAGAAATGCAGTATTTATGTGTTTTTATGTGTATTTATGTGTAGTTATTTGTAGGAGGGTCTCATATGTGGCAGCTCTGTGGCTTAGAGTTTAGAACTTCTGCTTAGTATCCCTGAGGGTCTGGGTTCAAATCCCAACCATGTTACTTCATGTAAAGAAGTTGTCTCATCTCCAGGTCCTGTAACTATGTCTAAATGTAGTATTTATGTGTAGGAGGGTTCCACCACCATTGTAAGTCTTTTCCAGATACAATATTTAGCCAAAAGTATTGTGACACCTGCCCTTACATACACATAAACTTTAATGGCAGCCCAGTCTTAGTCCGTAGGGTTAAAATTTGATTTGGTCCACCCTTTGCAGCTAGAACAGCTTCTGGGAAGGCTGTCCACAAGGTTTAGTGTGCCTATGGGAATGTTTGATCATTCTTCCAGAAGTGCATTTGTGAGGCCAGGCACTGATGTTGGATGAGAAGGCCTGGCTTGCAGTCTCTACTCTAATTCAGCCAAAGGGTGTTCTATCGGGTTGAGGCCAGGACTCTGTGCAGGCCAGTCAAGTTTCCCCACCCCAAACTTGCTCATCCATGTCTTTATGGACCTTGCTTTGTGCACTGGTGTGCAAACATGTTGGAACAGGAAGGGGCTTTCCCCAAACTGTTCACACAAAGTTGGGAGCATGAAATTGTCCAAAATGTCTTGGTATGCTGATGCCTTAAGAGTTCACTTAACTGGAACTAAGAGGCCAAGCCCAACCCCTGAAAAACAACCCCACGTCATAATTACCCCTCCACCAAATCATTTGGACCAGTGCACAAAGCAAGGTCCATAAAGACATGGATGAGTGATTTTGGGGTGGAGGAACTTGACTGGCCTGCACAGAGTCCTGACCTCAACACAACAGAACACCTTGGGGATGAATTACAGAGGAGACTGTAGGTCAGGCCTTCTCGTCCAACATCAGTGCCTGACCTCACAAATGCACTTGGAAGAATGGTCAAACATTCCCATAGACACACTCCTAAACCTTGTGGACAAGAAGAGTTGAAGCTGGTATAGCTGCAAAGGGTGGGCCAAATGAGTTTTGAACCCAATACTAATACTGGGATGCCATTACAGTTCATGTGCGTTTAAAGGCAGGCATCCCAATACTTAGGCCAATATATTGTATATTGCTTGTGACACTGAGCATGGCTATGGACTTAGGGCTGGTTCACACCACAGAGATGCAGAGAACATGTGTGGGGATGCCTGGTGGGTAAGTGGGTAGCAGTTCTGTCTAGCAGCACCTGGGATGTTGGTTCAATTCTCCAACATGCTAATCCTTGTGTTGAAGTTTATATGTTATCCCTGTGTGGGTTTCTCACCACAATCCAAAGACATGCTGGCATGTTATTTGTCTCCTGTCGAAATAGGTTCTAATGTAAGAACATTAACTTTGGACTTTATATTGGAAGCTCATTGCAGCCAAGGACTGATGTTAATGTTTATTAGCACTAATCATGCCCAGGGACTTGGACAATTCAAATTTTAGGGTTTACACTGCACGGGTACATATGCTTAGAAAACTGTTGCTTTGTTTATGTGGATGCAAATGGACTTTGATCTTTGTCCTGTAGTTGGAGATTTGATGCACATAGCCAAGGGCTAACAGAGTTGCGAACACTATTATGTGTTCCTGCCCATCAGGTGCAATCACTTTAGACATACATGAAGAGACAGATTGAAAGATACTGGTGGGCGTGTACTTCTATTGGGTGTGTCAGTGTGCTAACAATACAACCTCTCTTATATAAAGGCCTGCAGTAGGGGGTTCGTTTGGCCCGAGAAGGTCAGGTTTTTTGCTGTGATTTGTGGGGAGAAGGAATGCTATTGGGAGATTTGATGAAATTCTTGTGCATTTTTTCAATCAAAAGTGGGTTTATGTGGCCATGCTGTCAATGTTGTGTGTATTGTTCCTGTCTGATCATGCAAACATCGTTTGGAAGCATCTGCTGACCTACTCTTTTTTTTTATCTCGTTTAATCATGTACACCGAAATGCAGCTTCCAGCAGAACATGGTCACCAATGTATGTATGTGTGGATTGTGGGCTGGTGGTGGGTGTTTTGAATAAGTCTTTTGTAATATTATGTGGGAATGCTTTGTAAGAATGACTTAAGTATGTTTCTATAATCTTGCAGATAACAATGTGATGTGTTGCCCATTTATACACAGAAATTAAAGCTGTGTCCACTCTAAGGTTTTGTCTAATTTTAGATTGTAAGCTCCTATGAGCAGGGCCCTTAAAATCCCATTGCTAAATGTAGCACCATATATCCTGTCCAAAATTTTTTGAAGCTAGTAAATGTAATTTTTTGTTTTTCTGCTGGTAAAATAAAAGTACGTTATTGAGCCTTGTTGTGTTTTGGTTTTTTTTTTCTTCTACTTTCTTCTCTTTAGTTTGTGGGTGGTGGTTTTGGGAAAGTGCAATATCTCTTATATTTTATTTCAATATGTATTTGTGCACCAAAAAACTAATCTCTTTGCCCTGGTTCACATTGATGCTACTTTGAAATCGCACTACTTCACTTGAAGTAGCATGATTTTAAAGTAGCAAGGTCAGCGTGATTTTAGGTGCTACTTGATAGACATCCGTGTGGCTTCATACACAAATGTCTATTGAAGTCGCACCAGAAATCGGCAAAAGTAGTGCAGTAACTACTTTAGCAAATTGGTGCGGTGCCACAAAAAAAGTTGCATCGATTGGAACAGTGCCATTGCTGCCAATAGTCATGTGATTTGATCTCTCAAATTGCATGACAAATTGCTCCAATGTAAACCTAGGCTTCTGCAGACCTGCAAGTAAATGATAAAGGTAGAATCTTTATATATAACGGCTGTGGAGAATTGCAGGTAATGAATTCAGCTGGTGGATAGGCAGTGTTTGTGTCAGCTTTAGTTCACATTGGTGCGATTTGACATGTCAAAGTGGTGGCAATTGCACTGTTTTAATTGGTGTGACTTTGGGGTGCAATTTGTATTGATATCAGTGCAGAAACCTGCAGATGTCTCTGAAATTGCCCCTGCAGTCAGGACTGACATGCGGGAATGAAAGTGTGTGATTTCAGCTGAACGATTTCCTTCTGCTGCTAACCCAGGGACACCATTTCTTATCGAACGCCTTTAAATATCATAAGTAGAAATACAAATTTGCATATCTGAAAATAAACAAAAATAATAAAATTCTAATAGTGGTTGCGATTAAAAGAGTGTAGTTTCGCCTTCTGACCCAGAAATAAGTCATTGTAATCACCTAGAAGTCCCTGTGCTGGTCAAGATCTCCATCTAGGTGGACATGGCGAGGTCCCTCTTTAGCAAAGAGGAGGTGCGGCTCATTTTCCGGATAAGGGTATGATATGTACTTGTGCTTAATCAATGTGGGGGTGGATTTGGTAGTTAGATTTGGTGTGGGTGGGGTTCATTGATTTGTTTGGCATCCCCACACATTTGCTTCTGGCCCATGTGCACATATCACTTACTGCATTTGTTCTACTGATGTAAATGCAAGTATAAATGAGAGCTCCTTTCTATTAAAATATATATGACTTGTTTCACAGTTGGACGACTTTGGACTTCCGAGTTGCTTGACAAGTTGTACCCCCATGATTCTTAATGAGAACTAGGGATGGGCCGAACATCTCCCCTGTTCGGTTCACAGCAGAACATGCGAACAGACAAATAAATTTGTGCGAACACCATTAAAACCGCTTCCCGCCCGCCGTACGCCAAATTATGTCCTCGGCTTTAAGCGGGGATATCTGAGTGATGCCTGTAGCTACAGACATCATCCAGATATCGTCTTTTAGAGCCTACGAATCTGCACACCATAAGAATGATCATAGTGGCTGTTCCACTGCTTGATCATTCTAACAGGAGGCGAGAGGGGACATCCCCCCCTCCCGCCACGCTCCGGTGCTTGTACCGACTTACCGCTACGATCTGTGAGTCGGTCACAGGATCCGCCAGCCCCAGATGTCTGGCATAGAGATTTCTGGTGGACCAGATGGTCGCCGGAATCTCTATGATCGTTCGGAGGCCGGGCGTGATGTTATGACGTTACGCCAGGCCTCTGTATAAAAAAAAAAACAGCGCCGCTTCGGCTGGGAAGCAGAGATCGTTTTTTTTTTTTTGTTTTTTTTTTTCAGGCTTCTAAGCCTAGAGGTGAGATGTGGGGTCTTATTTACCACACATCTCACTGTAAAGAGCACCTGTCATGCTTATTCCTATTACAAGGGATGTTTACATTCCTTGTAATAGAAACAAAAGTGATCAAAAAAAAATTTTTTTTTGAAAAAAAGTGTCAAGCTAAAATAAAAAAAGTAAAATTAACAATAAAAAAAAAAACAAAACTTTTAAAGTGCCCCTGTCCCTGTGAGCTCGCATGCAGAAGCGAACGCATACATAAGTCCCGCCCACATATGAAAATGTTGTTCAAACCACACATGTGAGGTGTCGCCGCGAACGTTAGAGCGAGTGCAATAATTTTGGTCCTGGACCTCCTCTGTAACTCAAAACATGTAACCAGTAAAAAATTTTAAAGCGTCGCCTAAGCGGATTTTCAAATAGCGAAGTTTGGCGCCATTCCACGAGCGTGTGCAATTTTGAAGCGTGACATGTTGGGTATCTATTTACTTGGCATAACTTCATCTTTCACATTATGCAAAAACATTGGGCTAACTTTCTTGTTTTTTTTTTAAAGCCCAAAACTGTTTTTTTTCCCAAAAAAACGCATTCGAAAAATTGCTGCGCAAATACCGTGCTAGATAAAAAGTTGCAATGACCGCCATTGTATTCTCTAGGGTCTCTGCTAAATTTGGGGGTTGTATGTAATTTTCTAGCCAAAAAATTATGATTTTTACATATAAGAGAGAAATGTCAGAATTGGCCTGGTAGGCAAGTGGTTAAAGTCTATGAGACACGAACATGAATAATCAAAAGTGCTAATTTTAAAGGCTTATATGCATGGTATTGTCATAAAAAGTGTTTAGGGACCTGGGTCCTGCCCCAGAGGACATGTATCAATGCAAAAAAGTTTTAAAAATGGCTGTTTTTTCGGGAGCAGTGATTTTAATAATGCTTAAAGTGAAACAATAAAAGTGTAATGTTCCTTTAAATTTTGTACCTGGGGGGTGTCTATAGTATGCCTGTAAAGGGGCGCATGTTTCCCGTGTTTAGTACAGTCTGACAGCAAAATGACATTTCAAAGGAAAAAAGTAATTTAAAAATACTCGCGGCTCGGTGTCTTGCCGAGAAAGTTCCCTCGGCGGATAAGGTCCCCCCTGTACTGCGCAAGTGCTGCGCTTGTGCAGTACCAACGACTAGCAGCTGCCGAAAATAGCCAAAGATGAAAATCTTCAATCATCTGTACACGGCGCCTGCGCCCTGGGTCCAGGCTGAAGCCCCACCATCCAAGTGGACCTAGAGGGGGAATAAAAAAGTGCCGAGCAAAGCGAGGCTGTGCCCGAAGCATGGCGAGCGAAGCGAGCCCACGGGGGACCCTCTTACAGGCGCCGTGTACAGCTGATTTCTTCTCTATTTCGCTTCGGCTATTTCCGCCGGCTCCTACTGCGCAGGCGCTGCGCCTGCGAAGTAGAGGGGGGTCCTTATCCGCCGAGAGGAACTTTCTCAGCAGAACACCAGCCCGACAATACACATAAAAGTTCATTGATAAAAACGGCATGGGAATTCCCCACAGGGGAACCCCGAACCAAAATTTAAAAAAAAATGACGTGGGGGTTCCCCTAAATTCCATACCAGGCCCTTCAGGTCTGGTATGGATATTAAGGGGAACCCCGGCCAAAATAAAAAAAAAAAATTGGCGTGGGGTCCCCCTCAAAATCCATATCAGACCCTTAAGGTCTGGTATGGATTTTAAGGGGAACCCCGCGCCAAATTTTTTTTTAAAAATGGCGTGGGGTACCCCCAAAAATCCATACCAGACCCTTATCCGAGCACGCAACCTGGCAGGCTGCAGGAAAAGAGGGGGGGCGAGAGAGCGGCCCCCCCCTGAACCGTACCAGGCCACATGCCCTCAACATTGGGAGGGTGCTTTGGGGGTAGCCCCCCAAAGCACCTTGTCCCCATGTTGATGAGGACAAGGGCCTCATCCCCACAACCCTGGCCCGGTGGTTGTGGGGGTCTGCGGGCAGGGGGCTTATCGGAATCTGGAAGCCCCCTTTAACAAGGGGGCCCCCAGATCCCGGCCCTCCCCCCTGTGTGAAATGGTAAGGGGATACAAAATTACCCCTACCATTTCACCAAAAAAAGTCAAAAATGTTAAAAATGACAAGAGACAGTTTTTGACAATTCCTTTATTTAAATGCTTCTTCTTTCTTCTATTTTCTATCTTCTTTCTTCTATCTTCCTTCGGTTTCTTCCTCCATCTTCTTGTTCTTCTTGTTCTTCTGGTTCTTCTTGTTCTTCTGGTTCTTCATCCAGTCTTCTTGTCCGGCATCTTCCTCAGCGGCGCCGTCTTCACTTCATCTTCTTTCCTCGGGCCGCTCCGCATCCACGATTGGATGGGAGGCTCCTGCTGTGTGACGCTTCTCCTCTTCTGACAGTTCTTAAATAACAGAGGGCGGGTGACCCCGCCCCCCTCTGACGCAGGGCGGGTGACCCCTTTTTTATCAATGAACTTTTATGTGTATTGTCGAGCCGGGAATTCAGTATAGCCGCGAGTAGTTTTAAATAACTTTTTTTCCTTTCAAATGTCATTTTGCTGTCAGACTGTTCTAAACTCGGGAAACATGCGCCCTTTTACAGGCATACTATAGACACCCCCCAGGTACGAAATTTAAAGGAATATTACACTTTTATTGTTTCACTCAAAGCATTATTAAAATCACTGCTCCCAAAAAACGGCCGTTTTTAAAAAAAATTTGGCATTGATCCATGTCCCCTGGGGCAGAACCCGGGTCCCCAAACACTTTTTATGGCAAATAACTTGCATATAAGCCTTCAGTGAGAACTTTTGATTTTGCAGGTTCGAGCCCCACTGACTTCCACTATTCCAGCATATGTGATCTGACAGGCATTATTGCCGCAATAGCGCTGCTTTCCATTTGCATTAGCGCTGACTTTCTGAGAGTTGAAGTCTTCCTGGCCTTTTTTGAGAGTTATTTTTTGGTACTGCAGGAGAATTTTTTGGCGCTATAGTAAATGACCCCCATAGTATCTTACATTAAAGCACAAATGAACTTTCAATTTAAAGAAGCTCAATACATTTCAGTTTAATTTAAAGTGTTACTAAACCCACAACAGTAAAATCAGTCTGCATATGCCGTAAAGCATGCTTGTTATAGTTGCTGTGGAACCTAAGGGGTTAATTCTCTGCATTGTGTAATAAGGCTGCTTGATCTTGTATGCACAGTACCTCCCCTCCCTGCACTGTGACCCTGGACAAGTCTGGATAAAACAGAGCCTTTGGAGTCAAGCTGCACATGCTCAGTTTGGTATGTATTGCTAGAGAGGTTTTTTTTTTTTTGAAGAGTGCATGTGATTAGCACAGGGCCAATCAGCACTGTCCAGACATGTCCAGACAGAGGGTCAGGAGCTCTACAGTCTCATAGGACAGCTCGGTGCAGTATGAAAATTCCTCCTACAAGCTTCACTAGGAACTAATAGAAGTCACAAGACTGCTATACAGTGGGTCTACTGCTGATGAGAAATGGTATTTAGCAGTAGGGATGGGTGAACGGTTTGGCCCAGGCATAAGTTTGGGCCAAACTTTGGTTGTTCGGTTGTTCTGCGAACACCGAACAATATGCGGTGTTCGGGGCAAATTCGAAAGCCGCCAGAACACCTTTAAAGTCTATGGGACGCAAACATGAATAATCAAAAGTGCTCATTTTAAAGGCTTATATGCAAGTAATTGTCATAAAAAGTGTTTGGGGACCTGGGTCCTGCCCCAGGGGACATGTATTAATGCAAACACGTTTTGTTTTGGACTTTTTTTGGGAGCAGTGATTTTTTTATGCTTAAAGTGAAGCAATAAAAATGAAATATTCCTTTAAATATTGTGCCTGGGGGGTGTCTATAGTAACCCTATAAAGTGGCGCATTTTTCTCGTGTTTAGAACAGTACCACAGCAAAATGACATTTCTAAAGGAAAAATTGTCGTTTAAAACTGATCGCGGCTCTAATGATTTGTCGGGTCTCGGTACCTTGGATAAAACTCATTGAAAAAAAGAGCATGGGATCCCTCCCAGTCCATTACCAGGCCCTTTGGGTCTGGTATGAATATTAAGGGGAACCCGAACCAAAGTTTTTAAAAAAATTGCATGGGGGTCCCCCTAAAATCAATACCAGGCCCTTCAGGTCTGGTATGGATTTTAAGGGGAACCCTGCGCCAAAATAAAAAAAATAGCGTAGGGGTCCCCCCAAAATCTATACCAGACCCTTATCCGAGCATGCAACCTGGCAGGCCGCAGGAAAAGAGGGGAGACGAGAGAATGCCCCCCCTCCTGAACCGTACCAGGCCACACGCCCTCAACATGGGGAGGGTGCTTTGGGGTAGCCCGCCAAAGCACCTTGTCCCCATGTTGATGGGGACAAGGGCCGCATCCCCACAACCCTTGCCCAGTGGTTGTGGGGGTCTTCGGGTGGGGGGCTTATCAGAATCTGGAAGCCCCCTTTAACAAAGGGACCCCCAGATCCCAGCCTCCCTCCTTGTGTGAAATGGTAACGGGGTAGAAGTACCCCTACCATTTCACAAAAAAAGTGTCAAAATGTTAAAAAAGACAAGACACAGCTTGGGGACAAGTCCTTTATTAAAAAATAAAAATGTCCCACAATGTTCATTCATCTTCTTCTATCTCGCCATGACAGGCCGAAAAAGAAAAAAAAATCTGCAGCCGATCCTCTTCTATGGGAGGCTCCCGCCGTGTGACGCTTCTTCGCTCATGACAGTTCTTTTATGACTGAGGGCGGGGCCACCTGGTGGTGTACCTGGGTGACCCTGCCCCCTCTGACGCAACAGGGACTTCCCTCTGGCTTCTCTGAGGCATCAGAGGGGGGTGGGGTCACCCAGGTATGTCACCGGGCGGCCCCGCCCTCAATTATATAAGAACTGTCAAAGGCGATGAATCGTCACATGGCAGGAGTCTCCCATAGAGGAGGATCGGTTGTGGATTTTTTTTCTTTTTCGGTCCGTTGCAGCGTGAAGAAGAAGATGAATGGACATCGTGGGACATTTTAATTTTTTTATTTTTTAATAAAGGACTTGTCCCCAAGCTGTATCTTGTCATTTTTAACATTTTGACACTTTTTTGTGAAATGGTAGGGGTACATTTGTACCCTGTTATCATTTCACACGGGGGGGCCGGGATCTGGGGATCCCCTTGTTAAAGGGGGCTTCCAGATTCCGATAAGCCCCCCGCCCGCAGACCCCCACAACCACCGGGCTAGGGTTGTGGGGTTGAGGCCCTTGTCCCCATCAACATGGGGACTGCCAGGTGCGGAGTACAGCTGCTGTTCTCAGGCGCACACCTGTGCACAGGCGCCAATAAGGGATACACAGAACAGCCATGGATGCATCAGTAAACACGCATGCACATGCGTGAACGCGATCGCACGCCTGCGCCTGTCATCAGAACTGGCGCCAGACGGCCTATTTAAATGCTGCTTCAGTACTGGCTAATTGCTGCTTGGTCTACAGCGTTTACCTGAATCCTGATTCCTGAGTGTGCTGACTTCTGCTTCTGCTTGTTCCTGACTACCCTTCTGCCTGCTGTTTATGTCTGATCTGCCCGTCTGTTGCCAGAAACCTGCCTGTGACCTGACTACACTTCTGCCTGCTGCTTATGCCTGATCTGTCTGTCTGTCATCAACCCGGCTCGTCTGACCCTGCTCCTTGCCATCCAGCCTGCTACAGTTCCTGCTTCCTGTGGTGTACCTCTGCTTGCCTATTGCCAGGTCTGTCAGCCTATCTACCTGTCAGGGAAGTCGTCCGCAGAATACAGCTGATGCTCGCAGGCACACACCTGTGCGCAGGTGGCGGCAAGGGATTCACAGAACAACCACGGGCGCATCAATGAATGCGCATGCGTGAGCGCGATTGCATGCGTGCACGCCTGTCATCAGAACTGGCGCCAGACGGCCTATTTAAACACAGACTTAGTACTGGCTGGTTGCTGCTTGGTCTACAGCGTGTACCTGAATTCTTACTACCTGTGTTGACTTCCGATTATTGTTCCGGCCTGCAACCTGACTTCTCTCCTGCCTGCTGTTTATACCTGATCTGCCTACCTGCTGCCGAACCTGCCTGTGACCTGACCTCTCTCCTGCCTGCTGTTTATACCTGATTTGCCTACCTGCTGCCGAACCTGCCTGTGACCTGACCTCTCTCCTGCCTGCTGTTTATACCTGATCTGCCTACCTGCTGCCGAACCTGCCTGTGACCTGACCTCTCTCCTGCCTGCTGTTGTACCTGATCTGCCTAGCCGTTGCCAAATCTGCCTGTGACTTGACTACATTCCTGCCAGCTGTGTCATCTGATCTGTCTCTCTGCTGCCGAGACCTGCCAGTGATCCAGCTACGCTCCTGTCTACTTCCAGTCAAGTCCAGCCGTCCACCTGTTTGTTTCCGGCAACTTCCTGCACAGACTTCGGGACTTCCATAGGCACTCTTACTCCACCGTGCTCCAGCGCCAGCTGTTCCACTACCAGCGGCCCTTGAGCCGGAGTTGTACGGGAGGCCTTCCTCTACACGTCAGGCTCGCCATCAGGTACGTGACACTACCATCCTGCTTGCCTGTTGCCTGCTGATCCCGGCTTCCAGTTCATGGGTTCCTGGCTACTACTTGCACAGACTTCCAAACTGATCATAGGCACTCTTACCTCACCGCGCTCCTAAGTCTGCTGTCCCACTATCAACGGCTCACTAGCCGGAGCTTTATGAGAGGCTTTCCTCTACACCTCAGGCTCACCACCAGGTACGTGACAGGGACAAGGTGCTTTGGGGGACTACCCCAAAGCACCCTCCCCATGTTGAGGGCATGTGGCTTGGTACGGTTCAGGAGGGGGTGGCACTCTCTCATCCCCCCTCTTTTCCTGTGGCCTGCCAGGTTGCATGCTCGGATAAGGGTCTGGTATGGATTTTGGGGGGACCCCTATGCCTTTTTTTTTTTAATTTGGTGCAGGGTTCCCCTTAATTTCCATATGAGACCTGAAGGGCCTGGTGTGGATTTTAGGGGGGCCCTCACGCAATTTTTTTAAAATTGCGTGAGGGCCTGGTAATGGACTGGGGGGACCCCATGTTCTTTTTTTCAATTAGTTTTATCTATATTGCCGAAACCCGACAATTCATTACAGCCGCGATCAGTTTTAAATGACAATTTTTCCTTTAGAAATGTCATTTTGCTGTGGTACTGTTCTAAACATGGGAAAAATGGGCCACTTTACAGGCATACTATAGACACCCCCAGGCACGATATTTAAAGGAATATTTCATTTTTATTGTTTCACTTTAAGCATTATTAAAATCACTGCTCCCGAAAAAAACGGTTGTTTTTAAAAAAACATTTTTGCATTGATACATGCCCCCTGGGGCAGGACCCAGGTCCCCAAACACTTTTTATGACAATAACTTGAATATAGGCCTTTAAAATGAGCACTTTTGATTATTTATGTTTGTGTCCCATAGACTTTAACGGTGTTCGTGTGTTCTGCAGAATTTTTTGCCTGTTCTGTATGTTCTGGTGAGAACCGAACCAGGGGGGCTACTTAGCAGTTTATGTTTACTAAAATAATTGCATTTTCATGTTCTGTGTACTGTGGGAGAGCTGATATGGTGATTGCAGGCTCCTGGATCTAAAGTGGTTGTAAACCCATTACAACAACTTTATGCTATATGCAAGCCTATAATAAGGCTTACCTGTAGCTCCCCAGGATATCTCCTAAACCTGCATGGTTTTAAGATATCCTCTGTCCTCTGCATGTGCCGATGACATTGACACATGCGCACTGAGGCAAACTGAAGCAACAGCATGTGTGTGCCATTGCTTCAGTCTGTGTGCCGTCACCGGCAGCTCCCAGCCGATCACAGCGCCGGAGCCACGATACCCAGAAGTAACCCCCAAGAGAGATGTCGCTGGCCAGAGGTGGAGACAAGGATGGCTGCGGAGGCTTCATTCTCGGTTAAGTAATTCATAATGGGCTAGTATGCATACTAGCTCATTATGCCTTTGTCTTGCAGGTTTTTTTTTTTTTTTTTGTTACCAGGGTTTACAACCACTTTAATAACACTTTAAACAAAAGGTGTCCAAAGTTGTACAGTTAATTTTTTTAAAGGCGATCATACATGGATTGAAATTCGTCAGTTCAACAGGGCCCGGCTGAATTTCAAGTTGGCGCCTATAAATCCCATCAACAGACAATGAACCTTTTGTAAATAATAATAGGGATGCTATGCGCTAACATACAGTATACGTCCAGCTTTACTTTTTACTTGTTTACTAAATCAAATTGAACCATATTGAACCGTATTGAACCATGCCACTGAGCCACTGGTAACTTGTAAGACCCATAGATACTTATTTTCCCCTAACATGAGAATAATGTCAGTACAGTGGAAAGTGGAAAATGAGGCAGTAAGTGGAAAATTATGCAGTAGGATAAGAAAATGAAGTTATTTTCATAAATACCACTGTTTATTATAACTATACCATGGTAATAGATATCGCAATACTTTTTCCTTCAAATGTCCTTTAAAATGCACCTATACTCAAAAAGTGAAGACTTGCCATCTTTTAGAGAATATATAGGAAGGTTAATTTTGCCTAAGCTGTACTCTGAAAATCCATCCTTTTTTAAATTCCTGTTTAAAAAAGCAGTGCATTTTTGAAATGTGACTGTGCCTAAAGCTTTATTGTTATACATCTGCAGTGTGAGAAACTGCTGCCACTGACTCCTAGTATTACAAGACTGAGAGTGAGATTTGATGTTTTAGCTATTGTGCTGCTCACTGTTCTTCTTGCCGGTAAGAAAGATGTATCAGAGTCTGAATTGTAAGTATCTCCCTGTCACTGCTTCATTCATTCTGTGGATCTGTGTTTCCTCCAGCCCCCCTGCTGCTTCTAAAATATTCCCTCAAGAGCCATCAAGGAAGCAGTGCTGATCTGAGTAAGCAAGGCCCCCCTTCACTATTAAATGTGGAATAATACATGTTTAACCCCTTGCCGACTGCCAGCCATCATCTGACAGCGACAGAATGGAACTCCTGCGCGAATCGCCGTAGCTGTACAGCGGGTGCTTTAAGGAGTATAGGGGTGCACGCATGCCACTGGAAGCGTGCGCACACCAACCACGTGATGTAGGAGCCAATGCGATGGCTCCTTAAAAGGATAGAGCGGAGATCTATCAATGTAAACAGACAGATCTCAGTTCTGTTAGGGGTGAGGAGACTGATCTGTTGTTACTACTGCTTAGGAACAACGATCGGTCTCTCTCAGACAGTCCCATCCCCCCACAGTTACAAACACTCCCTAGGACACACATTTAACTCCTTGATCACCCCCTAGTGTTAACCCCTTCCCTGCCTGGGACATTTACACAGTAATCAATGGCTATTTTTAGCATTAATCGCTGTATAAATGACAATGGTTCTAAAATGGTGTCAAAGTGTCCGATGTGTTTGCCATAATGTTGCAGTCACCATAAAAATTTCAGATCGCCGCCATTATTAATTTAAAAAAATAATAAAAATGCCATAAATCTATCCCCTAGTTTGTAGACTCTATAACTTTTGTGCAAACCAATCAATATACGCTTATTGCAATTTTTTTTTTACCAAAAATATGTAGAAGAATACATATCGGCCTGAACTGAGAAATAAATGTCTTTTTTTATATATTTTCTGGGGATATTTATTATAGCAAAAAGTTAAAAAAATAGCTTTTTTTTTCAAAATTGTAGCTCTTTTTTTGTTTATAGCGCAAAAAATAAAAACCACAGAGATGATCGAATACCACCAAAAGAAAGCTCTATTTGTGGGAAAAAAAGGACGTCAATTTTGTTTGGGTGCAACATCACACGACCGTGCAATTGTCAGTTAAAGCGTCACAGTGCCGTATCACAAAAAGTGCTTTGGTCAGGAAGGGGGTAAATCTGGGACTGCAGTGGTTAACAATGACACCTTGGTGGAGATTCATAGAAGACAGGGCCTCATTGTAAAACCAAAATGTGTCCACGATTATAATCAGTTCATGGGGGGGTGGATTTAAATGACCAGATGCTACAACTTATCAACCCGAAAGTCCTGTTACTGGTATTAAAAAGTTCAGTTCAATCTCTTTCATATGGCTATGTTTAATTTGTATGTCTGCTATCAAAAGTCAACAGAAAACCAACCCAGCACCTACCTCGAATATATTTAAGACATTGTCACTGCCCTGATTTACCAGCAAGGACCCGCCCCAGGAAGCATTTGCTCTGATAGTGTGAGTCGACTTCATGAGCAACATTTTCCCTATACCCCCCAGAATCAGGAAGAAGATGCCAAAAGAAATGTTGTGTATGCAGCAAAGTTAGAAGAGTTAGAAGAGATAACAGTTATCATTGTCCCCAATGTCTCTCCCAACCTGACCAATGCATTGGAGATTGCTTCAGAAGTTTGTACACATCCATAAGAAATAGTTCTCCTTATTTTTAACAGACTGACATTTTACTGTTTTAAATACCTGTGTCTTTTGCCCTTCTACTTTAGTACACAGGGGTCTCACATATGTGAGGGGCTTCAGAATAGAGTTCTGAGTGGAGAAAAACCATTTTTGGTTTTCTGTGTTCCCAGAACAGGGTCTGGAGTCCAGAGGCTTCAAAGAGATTTGGGTGGGAGAAGTCTCTACCTCTGTCTCTGACAGAGGCCCTAAGCTTGATGGTCCTACCTGTTGCCTGGACCAATACTTTGGCTGTGCTGACCATATCGCTGCCTGTATTGACCCAGAACTTTATGGACCATGTTTCTTCCTGCTGCCTGGACCAATACTTTGGCTGTATTGTCCATACCTCTTCCTGCTGCCTCTATTGACTATGGACAGTATTTCTGCTTGAACGATTCCTTTTGCTGCTGCTGACCACAACTCTGCCTGTTACCCGGACCAATGCTTTGGCTGTGCTTACAGTATCTCTGCCTGCTGCCTGTACTAACAATGGATAGTATTCCTGCCTGTTGTCTGGACGATTGCTTTTGCTGTCGCTGACCACATCCCTGCCTGCTGCCTGGACCAATTCTCTCACTGCACTACTAAAACCACAGGTTAATTGGTATGTATATGCTATGGGTTGTCAGGAAATTAGATGTATAACCTGGAGGTGCTACTTGGATGTTGGGCCTCTGTATGTGGCCAGGCTGTGTAAAAGTCTCACACATGTGGTATCGCCATACTCAGGAGGAGTAGCAAAATGTATTTTGGTGTCTAATTTTTGGTATGTACATGCTATGTTAGAAATATCTTATAAATGGACAACTTTGTGTAAAAAAAATGCATGGGGTCATTTTTGTGAGCATTTCCATTGTCCTGGTGCTCCAGGGCCTTCAAAAGTGTGATAGGTCATCATGCGGCCAGGGTGTGTAAAAGTACATGTGGTATCATTACAATAAATATAATAAAATGAAAATTTTGTGTAAAAAAAAAAAAAAAAAATATATATATATATATATATATATATATATATATATATATATATATATATATATATATTTCTTAATTTTCCCAAGAATTGTGGGAAAAAGCTACAACTTCAAAAAACTCACCATGCCTCTTTCTAAATACCTTGGATTGTCTGCTTTCTGAAAAGTGGTAATTTGGGTGGTATTTGTACTGTCCTGGCTTTTTAGTGTCTCAAGAAATGATTTTCTACTTTCCAAAAAGGGGTCATTTGGGGGTATTTGTACCCCATGGCTTGTTAGTGTCTCAAGAAATGAGATAGGCTGTCAGTACATCAGGTGTGATCAATTATCAATGATTGGCACCATAGCTTGTAGACTCTATAACTTTCACGCAGACTAAATAATATACAATAAAACCTTGGATTGCAAGCAAAATTCTTTCCCGAAGCATGCTTGTAATATAAAGCACTGGTATATCAAAGCAAATTTCCCCATAAGAAATAATGGAAACTCAGATGATTCATCCCACAACCATTTATTCATAAGTCCTTCAGTTTATAGTCCATATAAAAAACATATAAAAAGATTATTGCAATGTGATAGGTTGTGTAACCATAAAATGTCCATCCGCAAATGGAAGCCTCCACAAGGGGATTAGAAGTAAATACAGCAGGAGCTACAGAGTATCAAAGAGAAGAGAGGAGCCTCTAAGTGTAGCAAAATGTTTATATTTAATCAAAGTACAACATTTAGCAACTCACATGGTTGATGATTACAACAGGCACATCTAACTAGGCAGGCATCCAGGGTAAAGCTGTCTGCAATCGTGACCGGGAAGATTACCCTGCAATAGAGCGATCTGAAAGCGAGGCTTGAACCGCTCGTGGTGCGCAGCATGGAAGGGACGACGTCAATGTGGTTAGGGGGATGGTGGATACCTTTACCCTGGATGCCTGCTTACTTAGATGTGCCTGTTTTAATCATCAATCATATGTGTTTCTAAATGTTGTACCTTCATTAAATGTAACTGCATTGCTACACTTAGAGGAGCCTCTCTTCTCTTTTATACTCAGTTGTGACATGACGCTACTTGTATATCAAGACATCGCTTGTATATCAAGTAAAAATGTATTAAAAAATGTTGCCTGTCTTGCAAAACACTCACAAACCAAGTTACTCTCAAAGAAAGCTGTTACTGTACACTAATTTGGGCTATTTTTACCAAAGACATGTA
Source organism: Aquarana catesbeiana (assembly GCF_042186555.1). Taxonomy (NCBI): domain Eukaryota; kingdom Metazoa; phylum Chordata; class Amphibia; order Anura; family Ranidae; genus Aquarana; species Aquarana catesbeiana. The sequence goes on along the minus strand of NC_133328.1, from coordinate 438,936,507 downwards.
GCAGTATACATTTTGGCCCAAATTTATGAAGAACAATTACTTATCTGCAAAATTTTATAATATAAACTAAAAAAAGGTGGGGTTTTCTTTTAAATTTTCGCTCTTTTTTCACTTATATCGCAAAAAATAAAAAATCCAGCAGCAAATAAATACCACCAAAAGAAAGCTCTATTTCTGTGAAAAAATGATAAACATTTTGTTTGGATACAGTGTAGCATGACTTAGTAATTGCCATTCAAAGTGTGAGAGCACTGAAAGCTGAAAATTGGTCTGTGCAGGAAGGGGGTATATGTGCCCTGTATTGAAGTGGTTAAAACCTGCTATCATAATAACAAGATGACATTATTTGCTGGTCAGCGCAAGGAAATAAATCCTAATAAAAGGTCAAAATTTGGATCCCTTAAACTTATTAAAAGTTACAAGCATGGTATAATAAATTCCCAAACGTATATCTAATGCCCCGTACACGCGGTCAGAATTTCCGACAGAAAAAGTCCGATGGGAGGTTTTGGTCAGATATTCCGACCATGTGTATGCCCCATTGGACATTTTCTGTCGGCATTTCCGACAGACTTCGATAGAGAACATGTTCTAAATTTTTCTGTCGGAAATGCCAACGGAGGTTATCCCGTTGGCAAGTCTGACCGTGTGTACGTGGCATTACTGATACTCAAAATGTAATCTCCTGCGATTGCCTGGTGTCTATATAAAATGTCAGAAGTGACTCATGCAACAAGCAGGGGAAGGATAAAGTGACAAGGGTTCACACAAAGTGCTCTAGGTTGAGGCAAGTACACATTATAGAAGGATAGGCTTTGTTCATTTTTCATATCAGGGGTTTACAACCACTTTAACAGCTTTTCATGAACAAGGTATATGCATGAGAGGTTGTATAGGCTTGGTTTTTGAAGCAGTTCCTGGATAGCAATGTGTTAAACTTTGAACAGTCTTGCCTAGATGGTCTTGCCCGGATGGAGAGTAAAACAAGTTACTGGTGGTATACAACAAAATGAAACCTGTTTGCACACTGCCTCAGCATGTAGTGATCTCCTCTTAGTAAAATATGGCTTCAGCTTGGTCTCCTATCCATGGGAGAACCCCCTCTAACATGTTTCATCCAGTAAGGGCTTGATTGTGGAGGCCTCTGTGAATAGTTCTCGATGTGTCTGATGAGCCAGAATTTAACCTGACCAGCACCTGCAAACATTGTGGCCAGCCAGCTGGGATAACAGATTTTGACATTCAACCAATACCAATTTTATTTGTTTTTTGGTTTATTGATAACATAGTTACATATTTGGCACACTACAGCTTTCTAATAAGAAAACACAGAACTACCTTTGTGGCATACTTTGTCAATGTGCTAGTTAAGACCTTGCTATCTGTGTAAATGGGGAAGATTTGAGGATGTACATCCATCCCTTGAGTCATTCAAGTCTCAGGTCTCAGTTGAGCAAAAAACTGCAAGAACATGATTGGATGATGGAAGTCAGCAGAGCTTCACCTTGTTCACTAAGCTAAAGGAGAGTTACATTGCCTTTAGTAAATCAGCCTATTTGATATTAAAGATAGATAAACAGAATATGCCCCTTACAAAGTTTTTTTTAACCCAAAAAATTCTTGCAATTAGGGTTTAGGACTTAGTTCCACTGTAAAATACAGAAAATTTTAATACACTGTACATATATCAGCACAGTGGTTTGTTGGTTAATACTTAAGCTTTGAAGAACGCATTTTAATCTCAACCAGGAGTTAGTTGCATGCACTTTGTACAATCTTTCCAAGTTTATGTAGGTTTTTTCTGGGTGCACCGATTTGCTTCCACACTTCAAAGACGTGTTTGTAGGCAATTGACTCCTGTCTAAATTAGCCATAGTATGTGTGTACAAATTGGTTATGCACATGTGCTATCACATCCTATATGCCAGCTCCAACCATAGCTATGGGATTGTTGACGAAAAATCTTGCTACCCACCTCGTAATTCAACAAGAAAAGGCTTTTGGTTTATCAAAAATTGTGCACAGAGAGCTGGCCTATGTAATAAGATATATACTGTATACTGTATATGGCAAGTAAAGTTGAATATTTTCACATACAAAACTTTTTTTTTTTTTATGGTATTTAATTACTGATGCAGAAAGTCTTAGCCCTTTTTGTAAAATGTGTTTATTTCTTTTATTCCAGAATGTGTGATACAGGAGAGGGGTTGTTTACATTTCAGACAAGAGAAGGAGAAATGATCTATCAGAAAGTCCATTCTGCAACATTGGCGATAGCAGAGCAGCATGAAAGACTAATGTTAGAACTGGAGAAGAAAGCAAGAGTAAGTACAGTTCTTATTAAAATATTCACTAAACTTGAACATTTGAGTTCCATATTATATATTTTTCTTGATTATTAAAACATAAAAGAGAACGTTTATGTATGATTTCAACATCTGTGTGTACATGATAATTTGGTTCTACATAACATTAAGCAATCCTGGTGTAGTTTAATGTGCTTTAAAAAATGAGCACAAAAACAAAATAATGGTATTGCTTATGACAGTTAATCAAATGTTTCCATACATTTCCTAAATTGCTCTAGAGAAAACACAGCTAGAATCTAAGCAATTAGCTCAGTCAGGCAATAGTACATTTTAAAAAGTCCCAACATTCAACACTGATAATGATGTTGTTGCTAAGGTGATTAACCTGCAGAAGCCAAAGAGAGTTATTGAAAGGTAACTTTAGGTTTATCGTGTATAATTGATGGAAAGAAATAAAAATTCATGACATTTTATTCATTCCCATTTTACTAATGGGAACATTTTTAAGGACCATCGACTACCAGTCCCATTTTAAAGGGGTTGTAAAGGTAAAAATTTTTTCACCTTAATGCATTCTATGCATTAAGGTGAAAAAACTTTTGACAGTACCGCCGCCCCCAGGCCCCCCGTTTTACTTACCTGACGCCTCGAATCTTCGCTCCTCGTCCTCGGCAGCTTCATTGCAGCTCAGCCTGGTCGCTGATTGGCTGCAGTGGATGGATTGAAAGCAGCGCAGCCATTGGCTCGCGCTGCTGTCAATCACATCCGATGACGCGGCGCGCCGGGGGGCGGGGCCGAGTGATACAGCGAGCGGCTATAGCCGCCGGCTGTATCACGGGAGCGCGCCCGCAAGCACTCACCACCGTGCGAGGGAGCTCGCATGAAGGTGGTAAATGCTTGCGGGGAGGAGCTGAAACAGCCGCCGAGGGACCCCAGAAGACCAGGTTCGGGGCCACTCTGTGCAGAACGAGCTGCACAGTGAAGGTAAGTATAACATGTTTGTTATTTTTTAAAAAAAAAAAAAACACCTTTACAACCCCTTTAAAATATTCTAACAGGCTTTCTGCTAAGCTAGGCTAGCCTGGGCTCTTTTCCTTTTGATAAAGAGAAACACTATGGGGGTAATTTACTAAGAGTTATGGCAAGTACTGGCGCTCTACATGAAATAGCGCAGATTTCAGGCAATTAAGAGTTCAACTAGGTGAACATGTCGCACTCTTAGCGGCAAACATGTCTTAGTAAATTCTGAATCTGCGCTAATCGGTGATTCTGCTGTTCTGTAAGTGCCAATTGCGAACCCTATTGAAGTCCATGGGAGCCAAACAGGAAAAATCAAAAGTGCCCATTTTGAAGGCTTATATGCAAGCAATTGGCCATAAAAGGGTATGGGGGTCTGGGTACTGCCCTAGGGGACATGATGTATCAATAAAAAAAAACAAAAACAAAAAACAATTGTTTTTTTTCAGAAGCAGTGATTTTAATAATGCTTAAAGTGAAACAATAAAAATGAAATATGCCTGGGGATCCCCTTAGTCTGCCTGTAAAGTGCCGATGTGTGGAACAGTGCCGCAGCAATGATGACATTTCTAAAGGAAAAAATGTCATTCAAACTTGCTCGTGGCTGTAATGTATTGCCGGCTACCGTCAATATAGATGAAAAATCAAGGAGAAAAACGGTGTGGGTCCCCCTCAGTATATACCAGGCCCTTCAGGTCTGTTGTGGACTTTAAGGGGAACCGCACCAAAAATAGATGTAGGTTCCCCCCCAAAATCCATACCAGACCCTTATCCGAGCAAGCAGCCTGGGGGGTCAGGAAAAGGGGGGGCGAGCGAGCACCCCCCTCCTAAACCATACCAGGCCACATGCCTTCAACATGGGGAGGGTGCTTTGGGGTCCCCCCCAAAGCACCTTGTCCCCATGTTGATGGGGACAAGTGCCTCTTCCTGACAACCCTGGCCGTTGGTTGTTGGGGTCTGCAGGTGGGGAGCTTACTGGAAGCTGGAAGCCCCCTATAACAAGGGGGCCCCCAGATCCCAGCCCCCCATGTGAATGAGTATGGGATACATCGTACCCCTACCCATCCACCAAAAAAAGTAGTGTAATGTGATGAAAGACAATAGCCTTTTTTGACAATTCCTTTATTAAAAATGTCTTCTTGCCCGCTTCTTCCTCCTTCTTCCTCCGTCTTCCTTCAGTCTTCTCCTTTCCCACTTCTTCTTCCGTCTTCCTTGGTCTTCTCCTTTCTCACTTCTTCTCCTGGTCTTCTTCTTCCTTTGATCTTCCTCCGGCTTCTTCTTCCCCTACTTAGTCCTCCGGTCTTCTTCTTCTATCGCCGCTTCCGCTGAAGATTTTAAAAATGCTGTGATAGAAGAATAATGTCATTCCGAGACCCAACCCCTTCTGACTTCCCCGACCCAGGACATCATCTGGTGGCCACACCGCATAGTTATATAAGAAATGTGTGCTATGGAAGTGGACAGATCGGCTGGCCGCAGCATCAGAGGAGGGTTGTTTTTTTCATGTTCAGTGGGCAGGTGGCAGGAGCGGCGGCGAAGAAAGAAAAAGACCGGAAGAAGAATCAGAGGAAGAAGAAGCTTGAGGAAGACTGAAGGAAGAAGGAGAAGACCAGGAGAAAAAGCAGGGAAGGAGAAGACCAGAGAAAAACCAGAGGAAGAACCCCATACTCATTCACATTGGGGGGGTGGGATCTGGGGTCCCCCTTGTTAAAGGGGCTTCCAGATTCCGATAAGCCCCCCTGCCCACAGACCCCGACAACCACAGCCCAGGGTTGTCAGGAAGAGGCTCTTGTCTCCATCAACATGGGGACAAGGTGCTATGGGGGTGACCCCAAAGCACCCTTCCCATGTTGAGGGCATGTGGCCTGGTATGGTTCAGGAGGGGGGAGGCCGTGCGCTCTTCCACTCCCCTTGTCCTAACCTCCAGGCTGTATGCTCAGATAAGAGTCTGGTATGGATTTTGGGAGGGACCCCACGTAATTTTTTTAAATCTTGGCGTGGGGTTCCCCTTAAAGTCTATACAGGAGCCGAAGGGCCTGTTATGTACTGGGGGGGCTATGCTATTTTTTTCCTTGATTTTTGAATAGCTGGATTTTTGGAATTGCACACCATAATATTATTGAACAAGTACATACCATTGCATGCATTTGAAGAGTTGAAATTATGGACTAAACCAAACTGTTTATGTGCATTTGCTAATTAGGATGCTGAGTACAATGCAAGTGTTCAGGAGATGACACCATCAAAGGGATTCAAACCCACTTGAACCTTTGAAGGTAGCAGGGCATATCACTACGCTATGGAGCTGAGCACAATCACACACAGAAAATACAATTACTAATGTTTGATACTTTTCAATCTATACAATGTTTTGCATTTGAGGCATTAATATTATGGTACCAACCATTCTCATGTGGCATTGGCTATTAGGCATTCGCCTATTGTCAGCATACGCTGCTGATTAAGGTGTAAGCTTTGCGGTTTTTACACTGAGCAAAATTATAAACGCAACACTTTTGTGTTTGCCCCTATTTATCATGAGCTGAACGCAAAGATCTACAACTTTTTCTATGTACACAAAAGGCCTATTTCTCTCAAATATTGTTTACAAATCTGTCTAAATCTGTGTTAGCAAGCACTTCTCCTTTGCCAAGATAATCCATCCACCACACAGGTGTGGCATATCAAGATGTCGATTAGACAGCACGATTATTCCACAGGTGTGCCTTAGGCTGGCCACAATAAAAGGCCACTCTAAAATGTGCAGTTTTATCACACATCACAATGCCACAGCTGTTGCAAGTTTGAGGGAGCTTGCAATTTGCATGCTGACTGCAGGAATGTCCACCATGTAAATGTAAATCACAGCCCGAAATCACAAAAAGTAGTACAGAAACTACTTTTTGAAATTGGTGCAGTGCTGCAGATAACTCCTGTATTTCTCTTTTAAAAAGGTTTACTTTAAGTGTAATAATCTGGTTTGGGCTGGAGACCATGCTGGATGGACTGGATCAGTCACTGGTTGTGGGTATGTGGTTGTGTGGGCAGTGAAGAAGAAATCTCTTCCAGGAGGTTGTGCCAAATGATGGATGGTGGTGGACCGTTTTGGGGGCTTGGGCTGCTATTTTCCTATATGACCGTATGGCACTTTTTAGCAAGAACCACCCCTACGTGGGAAGGAAAAGCGCCCAGTGTTCAGAAATTGTCAACTTTTGATGTAAGGTTCAAAATATTTATTAAAAATGTAAACATGTACATCAAGCCAACATGTTTAGGGGGAATGGACCCCCTCTTCTTTAGGGTTTATGTGTAAGCAAAAAAAATATACAAATATTTATAGAATTAGAAACTACAATAGCTGTGTTTAAGTATAATATGTTTAACAAGCATAAAAGAGTGTCTGTGTGTAGATGTCCACACTGTCAGTCAGGAAAAAGTAACAAACCCAGTAAATACAGTATATTATATGGTGTACTTAACTGCTTTCTAAGTAATTTAACCACTTAGCCATAGAGAAAGTGATGTACCCGTATGTCCCTGCCTTTTTCTGAGTTTGGGGCACCTGCATGCACTCCCCCCTGTAAGCTCCCACTGTGATTGTACACAGCAGGAGCCTGTCAGCAAGCCCTGGCCAGTGATTCATGGCAAGGGCATGTTGATTGGCTGTGTACATTCACAGCCCAGAGCTCCATGTTGACATTTAACACAGAGCTCTGTACACAGGGAGCAATCTCATTTATGTCATATTGATGTCATCATATTTATGTCAAGATCTTCAGATCATCATGCTACTAGGGTAATGCTATGGTGACATCAAATGACCTGATACAGCCTACAATCCTCAAACCATTGAAATGTGGTTATGCACAGGGTTAGATTGTTTTATGGTTAATGTTGGAAAGCAACAATGTCAGCAGTTTATTTGCTATTTTGTCTAATTTTGTGACTCATTGCCCAGAACCTAGACACTTGAATGCATCCACATGCTTTAAATGGCTTGACAGACACTGTACTTTTTTCAAGCCAAAGCAATCCTTAGATTTTAACTCTTGAAAATCACAGCTGCTGAAGAATTTGACTAGAGGGGCCATTATATTATGTCTTGACAGTGACCTAACACTTATTTTTGCCCTTTTTGTTTAGAAATTGATGGCAAGACCATTTTTTCTATGGATTGTTTGACAGATGTTTAGGTTATGTATATTTGGAAGGGGTAGTATTTAAACCAGAGGCGGGGTGAGTTCACCTTTACAAAAGGTAATATAAAAATTCAAACCCATATAATTAGTTACAATTAAGCAAAATTGGATTTATTATAATTAATAATTATAATAATTCCAAAGCTTGGCACTGTCCCTTGTAATAAAAGAAAATGGTTAGGGAACAAGAAAAAAATGCTCTAAGCATGGCACTATACGTTACCACACTTGATCCCATTGCAGTGTAACTACCAATAAGAGCTTTCTGAGCAGATATTAGATCCTACGTTTTCTAACAAAGTGTAGCAGCCATAAAATGACCACCTAGATGTATCCTTTGCACTTATCCCAGCTTCTGATTGGCTAATGAGGCTATGAATCAGACGTGAGAGGCAGGCATAAAACAATATAACCCAGCTCTCATTTGTATACTATATATCTGTATCTATATATAATATATAAAATACAGATATAAAATTATAGAGAATGTGTACAGAATGTGTTTCTATTACATCTATATACTGTATGGATCTACATTTGACTAAAGGGGCAATTATATTATGTCTTTACAATGACTTAACACTTATTTTTGTTCCCGTTGCTTTGAAATTGATGGCAAGACCATTTTTGTATGGATTGTTTTACAAATGTTTAGACTATATATATTTGAAAGGGGTACTATTTTAAACCATTAAAGAAGAATTGTCTTAAGAGTCTTCAGAAAATTGGGTTTAAGGAGAACTCCAAGTGTGGTCCATTATACAGTATTTTATTGATAGCACAGCACTATTATATATATATATATAGTAGTTATAGGAGCCATAGTGGTTACATGGTACAAACAAGGAGTATTAATTATAGGCGGGGTGAGTTCACCTTTACAAAAGTTATTATAAATATCTATATATTGGTAGATAAGTAGAGATACATATACATATGACCAGACATGGTTAATATCCAGCTTTTCTCAATTTTAATACCCCAACTAAATATTCCAAGTAAATATTAGTATTTAGTAGTATACTAAATAACTAATATTCCAACTAAATATTATCATTCCTATAAATAAATTACAATCATATATCACAAAGTATTTTGATGAAACATTATCTGGACTTTTGAATGAAAGTGGTTAGTTTGCAAGGGTTTGGATTAACATATGGATTAAATAGCAGAAGGTTAACTACAATGTTGTTGCACAACTTCCCTACCTATCTCCTGTTTTCAAATAAATACATTCATAAAATAGTTAACCAGACTACAAGAGAGCAAACAGAACAAAAGCCTGCAAATGTGTCTGAATTTTTTTTACACTGTGAGCGTGATGTTAATTAATTGGAAAGATTTATCCATGAATCTCCAGCTGATTATTCATGAGTGTCCTATTATTTATTAAACACAATACAATTGGATTAGCATTAATCCTTACCAGAATTAAATAAAAAGCATGTTTTCTTCTATTGAAAATCTATTGCTTTGCTCACTGGAATATTTTAACACTGCAAATGAATGCTAATAAAAACAAATGTGAAATTCTTGCCACAAGAATCTAAATTTGCTGTAGATCATCTTGATTCTATTTATCAAAGATATTTATACAGCACCAACAATTTATGCAGTGCTTTAAAGTTTGTATGTTCACATTTAGTCCCTGCCCTCAAGGACAATCTAAGGTCCCTATCTCACATGCATACAGATGCTATGGCAATTTAGGCAGGAGCCAATTAACCTACCAGCATGTCTTTGGAGTAGGGGAGGACACCCACGCAAGCATGAGGCGAACATGCAAGCTCCATGCAGGTAGTGTTATGGTTTGGATTTAAACCAATGACACTAGAGTTGCAAGGCAGGAGTTGCTATGTGCAGCTTTATGATTTAATTAGTCTTGAACAAGAAAACAGGCAAAAAATGTGTTTGTTGGTACAAATTTCTTTTGTAGCTATAGACGGTGTTGCAGTCTTCATAAATGTAGATTTAACACAAATCCATCTAGTTTATGCTTTACATATCTAATCAGAAATTTAAAAAATTGCTTTTAGCTGGCATCAGTAAAGAATGGCTATGTCTGCCCCTCCTCCATCCATTCTTTTCTTTCATGTTTGTGTCTGTGTGTACACCTATTATTTACTTTTTAATTTTTTTATTCCTTTTGTATTTTTACAATGGACTAAATATTTTTTTTCCTATATACACTTTTATGTAAAAAACAAAAGAAAAAAAAATCACAGGACAAATGGGAAGACTGTGTACATAAAATAGACACAATAGTGGTGGGTTTCTGCAATTTTTACACACACAGCAAACATTAACTTTTTTGACTTTTCTTTAAAAAGTGAAATAAATAATTGTAGAAGTAAAATAATGTTAGAAGTCTGTGATTTGTTTTCATTTTTGATCAGGTGGAAGTGCCAATTTGATAGAAATTGTACAGAGCATGAAAATATGGAGGAGGAACACGTACATAAGAAGTATCTAAAGAACGACTGACAACCAGATTTATAGATGACTGAAATATTATTGTTACCCTTAAGTTATATTTGAGATTTAATATCTCTCAGATATGATTTGGGTTAATGAGAGTTCTTTGACATTGAGCGAAAGCTTTAACACAATAACAAAAATGTACTGGTAAAAAGTAAGGAGGCCTAAACTAATACACAGAAATCTATCTATTGTACAGGAAAAGGGTAACAATCACAGATTACATGAAGGAATATAGAGTATAACACTCAAAATATTAATCTACAAACAAAAGGACAGAAAAGATATGAGACAAACATTTAGATACAAGCACAAGGTAGTTATTCTATAGTTACCATGCTACTGCCCACAAAGGTTCCATTCTGGTGACTGCTCTACCAGAGAGTGATCTCTCCCCTCCCATCTAGTCTGTGTATATCATTACGGGCCAATGCCTCATTGGTTGGCATGGCATAGCTCTGATTGGTGGGCCTCCCTATTCCTGGTTAAGGATTGGCTAAATCTCCAATCCCTATACTTTGCATAAGTCAGCCTGCTTTAATGCAAATCCTTGGCACAGACTATTTTGAGCGTGAGATTTAACTTGTAGGTACATGACCTTTTTAGCAAAGTTAAGTATTGATGATGGGCTGGCCACCTTCATTGCATATCTAAACGAGGGATCCTTTGAAGTAAATATTTGTAGAACAAAGAGGTTTGGGTCCCATTGTTTAGATACACAAGCTTAGGCACCGAATTGTCTGTATAACAAGGACTTCTGGGAAGCTATATTACACACCCACATTGATAGAACGCTAAATGAAATATATTCATAATTACAATATTTTACAGCTGTTATTGGAGATTTCACATAAACTCATAAGGCAACAATTATGACACCATGAGCATTGTCTTCATAATACAGCCAATAGTTTATATTTCTGCTGTCCACAAAATTGGCAGCTTACCCTTTCTTCTTCCTTTCAACAGATCCTACTGCCATTTTTTTCTGTGCATTCCACTTCTGCAACATCATATCTGCACATTCCACATAGGCAGTTGAGGTGCCAGTACCACAAAGTTCTGTCACTGTTAGCAATCTTTTGTGGAGTCAAAAAAACTGGGGTTGTGGGGTGAATAATAAAAAAATAGGAATGGTAGAGGGGGGTGTTGCCCCCAACATTTCTGGTTGGAAGGTAGAAAGGGGTAAATTAAGTTGACTTTGGATTTTCAAGGTCTTCGATTAGCAGTTTGCAACAAGGAACTGTATATAATTGGATTACAAATTGAATGTATCAGAAATGTATCAGTTAGACAAAATATACTTCCTTTTTACTATTCAACATTCTAAATTAACCACTTGCTTACTGGGCACCTAAACCCCCTTCCTGCCCAGGCCAATTTTCTCATCTTTCAGCACTGTCACTCTTTGAATGACAATTGCACGGTCATGCAACACTACCTAGATTAAATGTTTATCATTTTTTTCCCACAAATAGAGCTTTCTTTTGGTGGTATTTATCTGGTTCCAGACTGGCTCACACAGATATACTGTGGCAGAATGGCTCCCCTGGGCGAAAACCCGTATGGGTACGTCCATTCCTTTAGCAGCCACCAGAGGGCGTGCGCGCTCCCCCTGCACGGCGGGGGACCTGATACATGTGGCCAGTGAGCACGTTTGGCGCCAGCCTCGCACGATCGCGTGCACGAGCGCCAGCATGGGGATTTGTGTCTAAACACACAAATACCTGTGCTGTCAGGGAAGAGGAGCCATATAATTTGTTCCTACTGGTAGGAAAAAAGATATGTCTCCTCTCCTATTCAATCCAATCCCCTCACAGTTAGAATACACTGAGGAAACACACAATTAACCCCTTGATCTCCCCCTAGTGTTAACTTCTTCCCTGCCAGTGACATTTACACAGTAATCAGTGCATATTTATAGCACTGATCGCTGTATAAATGCCAATGGTCCCAAAAAAGTGTCAAAAATCTCCAATTTGTCCGTCGCAATGTCGCAGTACCACTAAAAACCACAGATCACTGCCATTACTAGTAAAAAAAAATAATAATTAAAATGCAATAAAAATGCCATAAAACTATCCCTTATATTTTAGACGCTATAACTTTTGCACAAACCAATCAATATATATTGCGATTTTTTTTTAACAAAAGTATGTAGAAGAATATATATTGGCCTAAACTGATGAAGAAATTATTATTTTTTTTAAATCGGGGATATTTATTATAGCAAAAAGTAAAAAATATTATTTATTTTTTTCAAAATTGTCACTCTTTTTTTGTTTATAGCACAAAAAATGAAAGCCGCAGAAAGCTCCAAAAGAAAGCTCCATTTGTGGGAAAAAAAGGATGTACATTTTGTTTGGGTAAAGCATCGAACGACCGTGCAATTGTTAGTTAAAGCGACGCAGTGCTAAATTGTAAAAAGTGCTCTGGTCAGGAAGTGGGTAAAATCTTCCAGTGCTGAAGTGGTTAATCACTGCTGGGTTTTTTATTTTTTGCAAAAAAATAAAAAAGACCGAAAAGTTTGAAAAAACAAAACAGTTTTATAGCTTGTTATAAAATTTTGCAAACAGGTAATTTTTCTCCTTCATTGATGTGTGCTGATGAGGCTGCACTTATGGGCACTGAAAAGGTGGCACTGATGGAAACTGATAGATGGCAATAGTGGGCTCTGATGAGGCAGCATTGGTGGGCACTGATGATGTGGCACTGGTGGGCACTGATGGGCACTGATAGGTGGCACTGATGGGTGACACTGATGGGTGGCACAGATGGGTGGCACAGATGGGCACTGATGGGAGGCACTGAAGGGCATTGATAGGTGGCACAGATGGGTGGCACTGATGGGCACTGCTAGGTGACACTGATAGGCAGCACTGATAGGTGGCACTGGTGATGAGGCACTGATGGGCACTGATTGGCAGCACTGATAGGCACTGATATCAGATATTGAGTGTATATTGATTGGTTTGCGCAAAAGTTATAGCGTCTACAAAATAGGGGATAGATTTATAGCATTTTTATTATTAATTTTTTTATTAGTAATGGCGGCGATCTGCGATTTTTATCTTGACTGCGACATTATGGCGGAGACACCGGACACTTATTTATATATTTATACAGCGATCAGTGCTATAAAAATGCAATGATTACTGTGTAAATGACAATGGCAGGGAAGGGGTTAAACACTAGGGGGCGATAAAGGGGTTAAGTGTGTCCTAGGGAGGTGTTCTAACTGTGGCAGGGATGGGCTTCCACTGACATGACAGCGATCACTGCTCCAGATGACAGGGAGCAGTAGATCCTTGTCATGTCACTAGGCGGTTTACATAGGCATCTCCCCGTTCTTTCGCTCTGTGACACGATCGCGGGTCCCCGGCGCACATTGAGTCAGCTGGACCCACAGGCACAGTCACGGGGCACGTATGCCCACAATGTCGTGTTTTAAAGGGGATATACCTGTATGCCCATTTGCCCAGCCATGCCATTGTGCCAACGTACATCATCGTGCGCTGGTCGGCTAGTGGTTAAAGACTTGCTTGGCTGACATTCCTTCTGGCTCCAGATCCTGCTTGCTGTTCTACTATGCTCATCTCTGGCTCCCTGACGTTTTGGCTTGTCTGACTATACGTTCTGGTTCCTGAACTCTGGCTATGTTTTGACTAATTCTACTCTGTTTACCCTTTTTTATTATTATTAAACAAGTAAGATTTAACTGTACTTCTGTCTCAGTCTGATCCATGGTTTCTGACAGTAGATGAAGGCCATGAATTCAGAAGATGCAGTCAATCCACTTGTTGGTAATATTTTTTCCAGATTGGATGAGCAGGATCACCGCATGGATCAGTTTGCCATGGCATTAGAAAAGCTCCTGAGTCACACGGCTCACCTGGAATCTCCCACTGGGGCTGCTCCGGTACAACCTGTGTTGCAGGCCATTCCTGCTGCTGCTCCAATCTCTGTGCAGGCACCCGCTTCGAGTATTACCTCTATAAGAGGTATGTCTGGTTCCACTCCGCTTCCCAAGCGATTTGGCTGCGATCCAGTCCAATGCAGAGGGTTTCTCAACCAGGTTGAGATATACTTTGAGATGCTGCCCCAGGTGTTTCCCACGGACAGAAGCAAAGTAGGTTTCATGATATTTTTGCTTTCTAAAAGAGAGCCTTGGCCTGGGGAAACCCTCCGTGGGAAAGGCAAAAACCTGCTGTTTTGAGTTGCCCTGAGTTTGTGGCTTCCTTTAAAAGGGTATTTGACTTTCCCGCATGCTCCACTTCTGCTGCCAAGTGACTCATGTCCATCAGAGTATGAGAACTTTTGCCAATTACTCCATTGAATTCCATACTCTTGAAGCAGAGGTTGTGTGGAACAATGAGGCTACTCTCATGGTCTCTCGGATACCATCAAGGATGCGATAGAAGCCGGAGATATACCCACTGAGCTGGAGAAGTTGATCACGTTTGCCATCCTCATTGACTCCAGACTCAGAGAAAGACTCTCTTTTAAGGAGCACTTGTGGAAGCCTCCTGTATATTTGTTTCCGAGCTTTGCAGTCCCACCCTTGCCTCCCTCGCCTCCCATGCCTCCTTCACCTCCCATGCGTCCTGGTACCGAGTCAGTCAGTGAAGATGAACCCATGCACTTGGGCTTTACGCGTCTCTCTGTGGATGAGAGAACCCTTAGGAGGAGACAGAGATTGTGCCTTTATTGTGGCCAGGCAGGTCACTTTTTGAAGTCTTGTCCTACCTGTCCAGGGAACGCCCGAACTTTGAGGTCCTGTCACAGACAGACCTTAGGTGGCGTTGTTTCGTCCCCAGTTATCCAGGAGTCTTCCATCGAGATACAGGCTCCAATCAGGTTCTCTACTGGTCGCCACAATGCTGTGAGACATGCTTCCAGAGGGTAGCCAAGGTCCTGTGCACTTCTTCTCTCTCCTCCCTGCTGGAGGAGTACCGCAATTTTAGCAATGTCTTTGACAAAGGTCAAGCCGACGTTTGCCTCCACACTGGTCATATGATTGCAAAATTTACCTTCAACCTGGTGCCATACCCCCCTCGTGGCTGGGTTTACCCTTTTTCGGTCTTGGAGGATGAGGCCATGGAGGAGTATGTTGCAGATGCACTTTCTCAAGGTTTCATCCACAAATCCGCGTCTCCTGTTGGTGCTGTTTTCTTCTTTGTGAAGGAGAGTGGTGAACTGAGACCTTGTATTGATTATAGGGGTCTCAATTGTTTCACGGTTAAGAATGCCTATCCGATACCATTGATTACAGAGTTATTTGCCCTCCTTAAGGGAGCAACAGTTTTCATGAAGCTTGATTTGAGAGGGGCATACAATTCCATGAGGATTAGGGAGGGTGACGAGTGGAAAACTGCATTTAATACCAGAACAGGCCAATATGAATACCTCGTAATGCCTTTTGGCCTTTGTAATGCCCCGCCAGTTTTCTAGGAATATAGTAACGATGTCCTCTGAGATTTGTGGCAGTTATGTGTGGTGGTTTATCTCAACGATATCCTCATATTTTCCAAGTCCCTGGAGAGCCACCACACAGTTGTCTGTCGTGTGCTTCAGAAACTAAGAGAGAACAATCTCTATTGTAAATTGGAGAAGTGCGAATTCCATCGGGAACAGCAGTATCATTTTCACTGCTGGTTTTTCAATGGACCCAGAGAAACTTTCGGCAGTCCTACAGTGGCCCCGACCTGTGGGTTTACATCCTCTGCAGCGTTTTCTTGGCTTTGCCAACTATTATCAGAAGTTTATTCGTAACTTACTTAATGGACTCTTAATAGAGACCAACTTAATGGAGTTGATCTCCGGAGTCCATTAAGGCCTTTGAAAGTCTCAAGGCTTCCTTTGTTTCTGCACCTGTGTTGGCACATCCTGATCCTACTTTGCCTTTTATCCTTGAGATTGATGCTTCTGAGACTGGTGTTGGCACCCTTCTGTCTCAACATCCTACCTCTGAGAGTGCTATGCATCCTTGTGGCTACTTTTTCAAGAAATTGTCACCTGCTGAGTGCAATTACAAGATTAGTGACAGCTGTTGGCAATCATTTTAGCCCTGAAAGAATGGAGACATCTCCTCGAAGGTACCACTGTGTTCTCATTCTTTCTGACCATAAGAATCTCACATTCTTGTCTGTGGCTAAACGCCTCTCTCCCAGAAGGGCGCAATGGGCTCTTTTCTTGTCACGTTTCAATTACATTGTCTCATTCTTACCCAGTACTAAGAATGTAAGGGCTGATGCCTTGTCACGACAATTTTCTTCTACTTCCAAGTTAGAGTCGGTTCCGGTTCCTATGATTCCTCCTGATCGTATTCTGGCGACGGTGCACACCAGTCTTACTTCTCCTTTGGGTGACAAAATTCTTGCTGCTCAGGTTGATGCTCCCCCTGAGAAACCTGGTGACTGTTGCTTTGTCCCAGAGTGTCTCCGTACTGCCGTGCTCCAGACTTACCATTCTATCAAGGCAGCTGGCCACCCTGGTAAGAATCAACTCCCATTTCCCAACAATTCTGGTGGCCTAGTCTATGTGCTGATGTAACTGCCTTCGTGGCTGCCTGTTCCATGTGTGCTCAGAGTAAGACTCCACAACACCTTCCAGTGGGCCTCCTACAACCCATACCCAATGGAAAGAGGCCCTGGACCCACCTGTCTATGAATTTCATTGTGGAGTTGCCCAACTACCAAGGCAACACAGTTATCCTTATGGTGGTTGACCGGTTCTCAAAGATGTGTCATTGTATTCCACTTAAGAACTTGCCCACTTCTAAGGAACTGGCTTCCATTTTTGCTCGGGTGATCTTTCGCTTACATGGGCTACCCAAGGTGATTGTCTCGGACAGAGGTAGTCAGTTTGTGTCCTGGTTTTGGTGAGCCTTTTGTGCACAGTTGGGAATTCAGCTTGCTTTCTCCTCTGTGTATCACCCGCAGTCTAATGGGGCCGCAGAACGAGCCAATCAGTCCTTGGAGCAATTCCTACGTTGCTATATTTCTGACCATCACAACAACTGGTCAGACCTATTACCATGGGTAGAGTTTGCTCACAACAGTGCCTTGAATTCTGCTTAACGATTGTCTCCCTTTATGGCTTGATTGTTCCGCAGAGTATTTCTGCACTAGAGGAGCTTCTCCGTGGTCTTCGTTCCACTTGGGCACAAGTCCAGGAGGCTTTGCGTCATGCTAATGATAGGTACAGACTCCATGCTGACCACAGACGCCTGCCTGCGTCTTCCTACCAGGTTGGGGAAAGGGTCTGGCTGTCATCTCGCAACCTCCGACTTTGTGTTCCCTCACTGGAGTTTGCACCTCGGTTTATTGGGCCTTTCCATATCCTTCGCAGGATTAACCCAGTGGCTTGGGCATCGGACCTTCCTCCTAGTATGTGCATCTCAAATGTGTTTCATGTCTCCTTATTGAAACCGTTGGTCTGCATCCCCTTTACCACCTCTGTGCCACATCCTCACCCGATACAGGTTGAGAACCATGAGGAGTATGAGGTATAATCCATTGTTGACTCCCGTAGGTTCCATGGGTGCATACAGTACCTGGTGCATTGGAAGGGGTACGGTCCGGAGGAACGCTCCTGAGTCTCATCTTTGGACGTAGATGCTTCTGCCCTCCTCTGTGATTTCCATAGATGTTTTCCCCTCAAGCCCGGTAGTCCTCCGAGGGGGAAAGGTCATTAAGGAGGGGGGTACTGTCAGGGCTGGCTCAACCCTTCCTTCTCTGAGCTGGCCGCTCAGCTGTCGGCTAATTGTCAGCTCTCATCTCTCTCCACAGTTAACCAGCTGTTGTGGATCTGCTTGTCAGTCCTGCCTACTTAAAGATCTCCAGCTCACTTCATTCCTGCCTTCGCCTTGGTCACATCACAAGAAACCATCTCCTGCGTTCTTCTTTAAAGACTGGCTTTGCTGACATCCCTTCTGGCTTCTTATCCTGCTTGCTGTTGCTCTGCTTGGATCCCTGACTTCTGGCCTGGCTGATTATACGATCTGGTTACTGAACTATGGCTTGGCTGACTACCTGATCCGGTTACTGGACTCTGGCTATGCTTTGACTATGCTTACTCTATTTACCTTTTTATTTTTATTAATAAACAAGTGTGATTTTACTGTACTTCTGTCTCGGTCTGGTTCATGGTTTCTGACAGCAATGTGTTGAATAAATGAAGATTTCAAATGCCTCTGTGAGTGTGCGTGTGTATCAGTGTCAGCTTCCCAACCTTCTCTTTCTTGGCATCATTCTTCTATGTGTGAGAGCAGATCTCCAGCAGCCCAAAACACCCCCTGCAAGACACAGGTGCTGAGCTCAGTCAGCAAAATGTGTGCTCCCAGAGCTCCACTATGGATCTCTACAATGATAAATCTGACCAACTGTAGTACTGACATGCTCAAAGGAACTACCTCACACACACCCCAGTAGAAAGCTGTTTCCTAAATTTTATTTTATAAATAGAAATTACACCTTGAAAGTAATTCTCTTAAATAACAACCTTTCTTCCCAGGAGCCTAATATGCGCTATATACCACGTTATAGTCCATTTCACCTGTTGACTAAGCTATGTGGGTAGACTGAAATGCCTTGGGGTCCTGGCCTAGTTGGAGCCCAGGCTGAGGCTGTCTTACACCTTCTTAAAGGGTTTTGCAGAGATGTGCGATTTCCAGGACGGATGCATAGATCTGGGACGAGCTCTGTCCTATAGAGGACCATAAGAGGACCCAGTGGAGCGTTGAGCGGCACCTGTCAATTTAGTTAGGGTTACAGTCCATTTCATCACCCTCAATCATTTTTGAGCCATGTAGTCTTATTTTCTTGTTTGCTTTTATGGGAAGGGGATGGTGTCTGTTTCTTCTTTCACAACTTCTGCAGAATGAAATTGACCTACATCCATGGACTCCAAATGTACAATATTACTGGGACTTTCACAGGTACATATATTCATTGCCATTTTTGTAATATACTAATTTATACAAGCATAAACATGCTTATAGACAGGTAAACGCATGTGAGTGAATGATTGCACTCAAATTAAAAATGTTTTATTTTTGTTTTACTGCTCTATACTCAACACTGTATTACTGATCTTTACTTTGTGCGTGCAATGTCCCATAGATAACAATGCATCTTGTTTCAGATCAGTGAAAATCTCTGCTTTTTTTTTACTCCTGTGTGAAAGAGGCCTAATAACTTGATTCAGTATCCACGATGTTTACCAATAATTCACATGTCCATAGAGTTCAGATTTTTCCTCAATGTGTTTATGAACACTTAAATTCTTCAGGAGAACATTTAAAAAAAGTAAAGATCTATAACATACAAGTAGAAAACAACTTATGATATAACTATATACATATATTTACTTACTCACTCAACAAGTAATTTAACCATATTTCTTTAATATATATCAAAGGTATACAAACTGTTGACTGCAATGGGGTTGATTTACTAAAACTGGAGAGTGCAAAAGCTGGTGCAGCTGTGCATGGAAGCCAATCAGCTTCTAACATCAACTTGTTCGATTAAGGCCTCTTTCACACGGATGATCCGTATGTCCGTTTTTCATCCATCCGTTTTCGGATGAAAAACGGACATACAGTCATCCCTATGGAGCGTCGGATGTCAGCGGTGACATGTCCGCTGACATCCGACCCCGCTCCGATCCGAAAAGTGTAACGGAGGAAAAACCTACTTTTCCCTCCGTTTTCGGATCGGATCGGATGACGACGGACACTACGGACCGTCATCATCCGATCCCCCATAGGGGAGAGCGGCGCTCTGACAGGTCCGTCGCTGCACAGCGTGCAGCGATGCACCTGTCATCTTCCTGCTCAGCGGGGATCGGCGGAGCGATCCCCGCTGAGCCAGCGTGTGTTCACGGGGCGGATCATGACTGATCTGCCCCGTGTGAAAGAGGCCTAAGAGTTCACAAAAAACCTGGAGGTTGATTGGTTGCATTTCAGAGCTGCACCAGATTTTGCATTCTCCAGTTTTAGTAAATCAACCCAATTGTTTATGAAATGTTAAGCCAGACTTGGACAACGTTACATGTGATTATGTGTCCTTTTGTAAAAATTCTTGTATTGGTAAAGATGGTTAACAATTATCGATGTCACATGAGCAAGGATACTTTTCTACATATGTGGTGGACATGTCCCCCAATCTTTCATTTTTGGCAACAGATCAAAAATGGATCACACATTACTAGAACTACAGAACTACTAGAACTAATAGAAGACACATTACTGGAACTACATTGGATTTGAAACCTGCTGCATGTCGGCTACACATAAATTCCTATATATACACCAAATATAAGAGGTTGCCAACTAGGCACCTTTTAATATTTATTATATGAAAGAAACCCTGGCCATGCAAAAAGAGTCCACCAGATTCCACAAAACATGGAGAAATTGGTTTTCATTTACCTTGTGTCACGTACCTGGTGGGGGAGCCTGACATGTACGGGAAGGCCTCTCGTACAGCTCCGGCTCGAGAGCCCCTGATAGTGGGATAGCAGGCTCAGGAGTACGGTGGAGTAAGAGTGCCTATGATCAGTCCAGAAGTCTGTATCAGCAGTAGCCAGGAACTCGCAGCAGGAAGCCAGAACACATCAGGTAGCAGGCAGGCGAGGTGGCAGATGGCTGGCGGACTTGGCAGGAGATAGGCAGAGATGCACCACTGGAAGCAGGAGCTTGAAGCAGGCTGGACAGCCAGAAGCAGGGTCAGACAAGCTGGGTAGACAGTAGACAGGCAGATCAGGCAGAAGCAGCAGGCAGAAGCTTAGTCGGGTCACAGGCAGGTCTTGGCAACAGACGGGCAAATCAGGCATAGACAGCAGGCAGAGGCGTAGTCGGGTCACAGGCAGGTTCGGCAACAGATGCTAGGTAACAGGAACTGGAGACAGAGAATAGTCCATGGGAAGCCAGGGGTCAAGGCAGGAAGCAGGCAGTGGTAATCGGGAACAATCCGGATCAGTAGCAGAAGTCAAACAGACAGGAATCAGGATTCAAGTAACACGGTAGACCAAGCAGCAACCAGCCAGTGTTGAAGCTCCATTTAAATAGACCGACTGGCACCAGTCCTGGTAACAGGTGCACGCGTGCTAACGCGCGGTCGCATTCACGAGCGCGCATGTGCGTCTACAGAAGCACCCGTAGTCGTTCTGGACATTCTTGCTTGGCGCCTGCGTACAGGTTTGCGCCTGGAAACAAGAGCTGTACTCTGCAGACGTCTTACCTGACACCTTGTCTCAGGAATAAGAGCTGCAATGCCCATAAGATTATAAATACTTTTATTTATTTTTTACATTACACCTTCTTGGATTATATGTACATTGTATGTACATTCACTTAAGATTCTGTATAATGAGTTCATACACCTTTGATACCTGTTGTATACCTCTTTTATGTGTAGCTGTACTCATATTAATAGCACTACATTGACCCTTTACTTACATTCAATTTAATCCTCATAACAAATAGGCCATTTATTTTATTTTATTTTATTTTATTTGAATCCTGCTTTTGCATCTTATCCTATGATAATGTATTCTATTTATCCTATTATTTTTCCTTTCCATAAATACAATTTCCTTTATGTACTTTTCCTATTACAACCACGATTACCTTGTGCACATATATGCTGATACTGTATGCAAATTTAAACTCTCTTGCCGTATACGTTATATATTACCATGTACAATGTTATATTCTTCTCTACTTATAATAAAGATTTGATTGTGGAAAAAAAACAGTTATCAGTCAAACTTTGATATTAAATGTTGTGCATAAAGTATATGAAATTAGTTTATAAAATACATATATAGTTCTTCTTCTCCCACACTTGATATTCACTGTACTGTATGTACTGGTGAAGGTCCTCAATCTATTGAATCTAGGGATGATGGTACTTGTATTGTTAGCTAATGAACTCCACAATTGATTTAAAAAATCTTCACCTGTTTCAGAGACTGTTTTATTGTGAAATAACATTCTGTAATAAGGGAATAGGACCTCTGTTACCAATTACAGTGGGAAAAGCAGGAACAGTGTGTGTGAGGACACCTTTATTACACACTCAAATTGGAATATAAAGGGTTTTTCCCTTTTGCCCCCTTTCCCTTCTCTCTAAGGACAAGGCATACTTTTTTTTCTTTCTTGCTAGAGAATACTTTCGCTGAAAGAAATGTGTAGGCTATCATTGAAAACCTCACTCTAAAAAAATTGCTAGTTGCCTGGCCATCATACTGATCCAAGGGCATTGATATTTTCCCAGATAATTAGCCAAGAACATGCATACAGAAAGTTAGTCGGGGTGAATTCAGAAATTCCTAATCTGAATACTTGCTATAAATCAGTGACTAAGACAATATTTACAGCAGATCTAAACCCAATCACTGAAACTTCACATTATCCTTTACGTGTTAAAGATTTTTCAAAAGGCATTTGAGACTAGTTAAATCTGCAGCTTTTATTATAATAACACCTGGTAAGCTTGCTATGAATGTTTTAGTTCTTGTCCTTACTGTTATAAGGTGATAACACTGTCTCTCAATTGCTATTTTGTGTTGTCACCCTATTGCATGTGCTTCTAGTAGAGTCTATAAGCATTCAATCCAGTGCTCATTTAGCAAGCATGTTTTAATGGTGCCATGATGAAGAAACAATGACATGCAACCAACACAACTGCAAGTACACAGGAAGTGGCTGCTAAGAGGCACAAAAAATGTGAAAACAGCATTTTAGAAAAAAAATGGCAATTTATGATTGTTTTTTGACACAGTACTTTAGGATTTTTAGGGTTTACATCTAATTTAAGATAATGGAGTAGTATGCCAGCTAGGCAATTAACATTTTAAAAAAGAGAGGTCAACAATAGCAGCCTCCCTATTTATATCAGAACAGGTTTCCTGTAGCGTGAATCTACAACCATTTTGCATGTAATTGTATCTTAACTTTTCTTTTCTCTGTTCTCTTAATTAAAAAGCAATCTGCTTCCTATTTACAGTCAAACAATATAACACGTTGTTTCACTGCCTTGGATTTGTCTCAAATGAGAGAGAAGAAAAAGGAAGATTTCGGTTTACAATGCGTTCCCTTTTGGGCCTTGATACACATGTTCAATATGTTGATGAAAGCAGTATGTGCTTGTTGGCATTGGGATTACAACGTCTCTTATTTTGCCAGGCTTTTAAAACATCTGTGAATGTATTAAGCCAGAGCAGTGAACTCAAGCCTTTTGGCAACAAGGAACTAAACAACACCAGCCTCCACTGAATATTTTACTTCCATTCTTTCTAATATGTTCTATGAAGTCATGTAAAAACAGTGTTCATTTTCAGCATTAAATGTACAATGTGCCTGCCAACTGGTTAAAGACCACACAGAAATCCATTTAAGTGGCTCATTTCACAACACCTGGAGTATATTTATTGGCCACCTAATTAGAATAAGATTTTTTTTTTAAGGATTGTCTTTCAAGGTGCATATTTTGAATATTTTTAAATTATTATGAACAGTTTTTTTTCTTATTAAGATTAATTTAGGGGGCAAAACTCAGGCATTCTCTACCTAGATTTTTCAGTCTTCCTGCTGGTTTTACTGGTGGAGAACTCAATTTCCTTTATTATGATACTTTAGATGCAATGAGGCTGATTTACTAGATGCTGAGAAATATCATTCGCAAATTATGTATTCACTTCAATTATCCATCTGCACATGATTGGGGATTCAAACTGAACAGGAATTTTCTTTTCATATGATTGGGTAATTGGAGCGAATATTCACACATAATCTCAAGTTGAATCTCAAGTTCTTTAGTAAATCAACCTAAGTAAGCTATTTCTAAGCTGCCTATATCTTATCACTGTGGCTATAGCAGTACCAAACTAGGAAAATTGAAAAGGAAAACACATTTTGCAAATGAAAAAATAAGTACTGTATATGTGAGCCTAATAACTAAAATCTCATATAAATTAATATTATTTTCAAAGTCATCTTCATTTTTTTTTAAACAACATAATTTCAATAGAATAATACTGGGTGCTCCTAAAGAATTTTAAATATTTAGAGTCAGCACACCACATACCCAAAATGCTTTAGCAAAACATTTGTATTAGGCATATACATACAATTATACAATAGGTACAGATATTCAAGTATGTCACATCACATCAAGCAAAGATATTCACTCCACTGTTGAATCACAGCAAAGAATGGCACACCAAACTTACCACTGGAGCACATGTTCCTTATATACAATGGCTGCTATTGTCAGATACTACCTCTAGCCAGCTGTATGTGACATCACTTCATGTTCCTGTTTCTGGGAGTGACACCACTTCTGGTTCTCCCCTGCTCCCAAGACTTGCCAACCATAACATGGCTAGACCATGTTCTAACTAACTTCCAATAAGGCGAGACTGCATGGGCCGGGGTGGAGCAATGCAAATCGAAAATAAAATATAAATATGCATGTAATGTGGTACATATAATGCTTATCTGCCCCATGATTAAGCTCTGGGGGAAGGAGTGAAATGCATTGGGGGGCATGTACTGGTTGGAGCCAGGGCTGAGGCTATCATACACCTCCTTACAGGGTTTTGCTGTGATGTTGACCTTTAGGACTTCCTTTCCCTATTAACTGTACCTTTTATATTGCATTAAGAGGGACATGCTGAGCCTGCCCCGATTCCACCAGTCAAGTGTTACCTCATTCCCAGTAACAGAATGGGGTCCCACCGTGCACCTAGCACAGACCTCATGTGTGCACTTATGATCTCCTTCACTTCCTGTACCCCATGACCAGATCATGGCTCTCAGTGTCATGAGCAGTGTTAATTTTGGCAGCAAATTTCAATTTAGTTTTAGTCTTAGGACAAAGATGGCATTTTAGTTTTAGTCCCATTTTAGTCTTTTTCAATTGTTTTAGTTTTAGTCATATTTAGTCGACTAAATGTCCAATACATTTTAGCTGACTAAAACTCAATTTAGTCATCTAAAATCGAATGGGTGTAATTCAATTGTAATGCATTCGTTAACATTTCTCTACAATGTCCAAACTTATTATATACTGCTGGAGTGAAAAATTTAATATGCTATTATTTATGGTATTGAGTTATGAACATCCACTACAGACCAGTGTTAATTTGGAAGTCAAATTTAGTTGTAGTCTTAGTCTTTTGACTAAAATGGCATTTTAGTTTTAGTCGTATTTTAGTCGACTAAAATAGTATTCATTTAGTCGACTAAAATGTTTTAGTCTACTAAATTAACACTGGCCACGGGTTCGGATCTGGTTGCTTGACTGCTAAGGACAGAGCCAGGCATCGACTCACTACTGGAGGACCTGTCACCTTTCCAGGTACCACACCTAATAATTGGTTGCTTGTAGCTTGTTCCTTCACTTGGTTACCCATAGCAACTACACTTCACTTCTATTTTTGTCTTGCTGCGTTAACCCTGTTTGTAGTAGCTGAGCTTGATACCCCTTTGTGCTTTACAGATCCTGGTTCTTTAGATACACCAGAACCAACCTGCACCCCTTTTAATCACTTCACACAAGGCTCATAACGGTTAATGTAACTTTATAGAACAAGCATAGCATAACAGTTCGATATTAACAACGTCTTCCCCCTAACCCTAACAATAGTAGTGTGGCTGTCCAGGCATACATCCGTGAGAGCCCAATATGGCATTGTCCATGACTTGGATGTCTCAGAAAGTCCCAGTGTAATCAAAGGGCTGCAAAGCACAATGCACCCGATGCCACAAACAGAAACGACAAGTACAGAGACAATAATCAGCTCCTGGAACTTAGCCTTCCCCCTTTTTATAGCACAAGTGGACTGGTTAGGACCAAAAAGCCCAGAGACTGAGCTTGCAACAGTTAACCCTTACCCCATTCTGGGCCAGCCACTAACTCACTAGTACCAATACATTTCAACCTTTCTACACATTGGCATCTAGTGCACATGCTCAGTTTTCAGTGTTCTTCTATGCTGAGCATTTCCTCCTTGATCACATTGGAGCAGCCCATGTGACTATAGATAGACAAAAAAAAGACAGTCACTTCCAGAGCTCAGAGGTCTTCTATGGTAAAAAGCAACAAGGGCATCAGTATTCCAAGACTAAGTGGATGCTGCCCTCCTCAGATGGGGTAATCAGGTAGAAAATAAGGCAAAATGGAAGGCGCGCACACCTAGTGCCTAGGTGGCACTAGGTGTGCGCGCCTTCCATTTTTCTTTGTTTTCATGTGACTATAGAGTTTCACATGTGGGCATATACACAGAGGTAAAAAAAAAATGTTCACTCCCTCTCTCCTCCTCCAGGCCCACTAAACAGCTAAGCACAATGGGATGGGATATTACATGTTGATTATTAGAAGCTTCACCTCCCTCTTATTCTAAGTATATACACACAATAGACACAGGCTGTAGGGGTGTGACACAGCCTGTGATAGATATAAATCCGTCCACACCATGTTATTGCTAAAAAGAATAAAGATTTAATTTCAAATATATTTGTATGGCAATTAAAAACATTTTGATATTAATTATTTATTTTTACTGTTTAACATGTGACCGGCAGCAACTGGATGAACTGGAACTGGATGCTACTCCTGCCACTGTTTGCCTACAGACAGGCTAAGAAAGAGCTGGGTCGTCTGACAGCTGTATATCGATTAGGAAAAAAGAAGCATTTATATACAGAAAGAGATAGGGATAATGTGAATTAAACAGCGTATGTTTAGTATAATTTTTAAGAAGTATTAAACCCAAAACCAACAATGTAATATATTGCAGTTTACCAATCATTAGATGTGTTGGTTGCACTAGCTTCTTTTTTTAGGCTCCCCTCTGTTTTCAGCTGGTGATTTGACCAGTAACACACCTCTTGCCTCCACTGGATGAATACACACAGGGAGCACAGCAGACAGCAGCATTGTTAATCTGAGGGGAGAGGTGTATTAGATGCACTAGCAAATTTAGATACACTAATGCTCCATACACAAGGTCGGATTTTCCGAAGGAAAATGTTCGACAGGAGCTTGTTGTTGAAAATTCCGACCGTGTGTAGGCTCCATCGGACATTTTCCATCGGAATTTCCGACACACAAAATTTGAGATCTGGATCTCATATTTTCCGACAACAAAATCCGTTCTCGTAAATTCCGATCGTGTGTACACAATTCCGACGCACAAAGTTCCACGCATGCTCGGAATCAAGCAGAAGAGCCACACTGGCTATTGAACTTTTCTCGGCTCATCGTACATGTTGTACGTAACCGCGTTCTTGGCGATCGGAATTTACGACAAGATTTGTGTGACCGTGTGTATGCAAGACAAGTTTGAGCCAACATCCGTCTGAAAAAATCCATGGATCTTGTTGTCGGAATGTCCGATCGTGTGTACGCGGCATAACAAACTGAAGCTGAACTCCAGCTCACACTTTCAAAACAGTTACAGTAAACAGTGATCTACTTTTGAAATAAAGGTTTTACATAAATAAATAAAAGCTGATCATTTTAAGCACCCCCTGCCAGTGTAAAATGTTTTGTTTCATCCATGTACACTGAAACATCTGAAAGAGAGCTTGTTCTTTTGGAAAAACAACAGACTTACTTGCCAGATCAACAGATGAAAACAGAAGAAAAAAAGCCAAAAAAAAAGAAAACTAATGCAGTCATCACATAAAAATTGGTAAGCTGCGATATAATAAAGTTTTCTTTTGGGCCGAATACTGCTTTAACTTTAGTGTAAATATTAGCTGTAAATGATATTATTCTCCTAGGACTAAGTGTTTAAAACTATTTAATATATAATGCATCCCGTTTATATCAAACTCTAATGCCCCGTACACACGGTCGGACATTGATCGCACATTCTGACAACAAAATCCTAGGATTTTTTCCTGACGGATGTTGGCTCAAACTTGTCTTGCATACACACGGTCACACAAAGTTGTCGGAAAATCCGATAGTTCTAAACGTGGTGACGTAAAACACGTACGTCGGGACTATAAACGGGGCAGTGGCCAATAGCTTTCATCTCTTAATTTATTCTGAGCATGCGTGGCACTTTGTCCGTCAGATTTGTGTACACACGATCGGAATTTCCAACAACGGATTTTTGTTGTCGGAAAATTTTATATCCTGCTCTCAAACTTTGTGTGTCGGAAAATCCGATGGAAAATGTGTGATGGAGCCTACACACGGTCGGAATTTCCGACAACAAGGTCCTATCACACATTTTCCGTCGGAAAATCCGACCGTGGGCAATAGAGTATATTACTCATTACCTTAACCCCTCTTGCCTCCTCATACACATTAATGTCTGCAAAAGTAAGGGGAGCTTATTAAAATATTGAAGCTTTTTAAAGCAGAACTAAACCCTTCAATAGTTTTACAGCCAGGAAAGCTGCCATTTTTGCCTCTGTTTGATCTGCAGTTCCCATTGTGCTACACGTGATCAGTTATGAAACCAGCCATTTGATGGCTTGACAGTTTGGTGTAGAGCACAAGCTACAGTGACAGTTATCATTCATCGCATGCTTTCAGTATAACTATTTTGGGAAAAAAATTAATCAGTGGGTTTAGTTCTGATTTAAGTGAATTAACCCTTTCAAGTTTGTACGCTGTATGGATCTAAAAAGTCCCCACAGGTGGCCAAGTCTGTACGCCTTACGGACCTCATATCTCCCTCTCCTATAAGTTTATGGTCACTTCAATGACTATAAGCTTATATCAGAATTGTTCAGCAAACTCTGCTGAACAATTCTATAACTCTGATCAGCAAATTACAACTCGCTGATCAGAGTTATTAACCCCAAATGTGACTGCCCCCCCACCCATGCCACCGCTTCCCTGCCCACAGCCACTCCACCTCCCACCAATCCTATTCTTCTAAAACTGCCCCCCCACTCCCCTTACTATCCCATTCACCCCCCTTCTTTCCCCACAGCACTGATTACCCCCCCTCCACCAAATCCGACCCCCCCAAACCCAATCCCCCGCAGCCAACGTTGTTAGCCAGCATCCTTCCTCTGCCACTCCTGCTTGCTTCAGGTGCTAAATGGGGCTTGGGGGGATCCAGATGTGTCCCACCATCACTCAGATCACCCCCCATAATGCCCCCGTACCGTTGATCCATAGCTGATCCGAGCGGCACCCCTCCTTCTCTCCCACCGCCTACAGCTTCTCCCTGCACTGATCTCCATGATCCGTCAGGCTCGGGAGTACGGCGGGGACGGGGCGCAGTGTGGGTGGGGCTGAAGTTGGGGCTTGGGGGGGTTTGGTATACATGTGTTTACCAAACCCCCCCGTAGTACAATGGATATAGGCAGCATCGTTCCTATATCCACTGACAGCTGATCATTGAAACTGCGAGTGTTACAATGTATCAGAATGTCATTCTATGAATGAATGGAATCTCTATACAGATTCCATTCATTCATGTAAAGTGCTACAGAGAAAGGGACTATCTTCAGTCTCTTTCTCTGTCTCAAAAAATCAGATATGGTGGTCTGTTTAAACCTCTGATAGCTAACCAAAGACCCCCCAAAAATAAAATAAAAATAACTCTAAAAAAAAATGTAAAAAGTAAAATAAAAAAACACAAACATAGTAAGACCCCCCAGATCCACACCGCACTCACCCCTCCACAGTGACAGCCCCCCCACCCCCGCACTCATCCCTCCACGGTGAAGGTCCCACATTCACTCCTCCATGGTGACGGTCCCCCCCGCACTCACCCCTCCATGGTGACGCCTCCCCACTTTCACCCCTCCGCTACTTCCTCAGCTTCTCCTCCTGGCCAACCCGATCTGTCCTGATTGACCAGGAGAAGAAGCCGTAAAGCAATAGCAAATATTAATTTCGCTATTGTCACAAATGGGTGGGTGCAATGCTCTGTGCCCCAAACCCAACCTTTTTCAAGCCAATTAGAGCCTCAGGCTCTAATGATACGGCTTGAAAAAAAATCATACAAACGCCCCTGCACCCCTTATTGCATTGGCCTCTCCTAAAAAGACCCCTTTCACATGGAGTGGACTCTGTCAAGCAGATCTGCCTGCTCAGTGGGGGGATCTGTCTGCTGATCCCCGCTGAGCAGGTGGATGACAGGTCCGTGTTCACTCCGCTGATTCAGAGCAGACACAGACACAGCCCACTATTCTCTATGGGTCGGTCGGATGAAAACGGACCACCTGTCCATTTCCATCCAATACCATCCAATCTGCTAGATAGATGGGGAATGGAATCCACATCCATCTGTTTTTTAGTAGACTGGACTGGATCGGATGCAGGCAGGTCCATTTACATCAGCCTCTCCATAGAGAACAATGGGTGGTCCGATTGGGCCTGACTGAAAAACAGACAGGCAGACCCGATCGGTCTGCTTGTGTGAAAGGGGCCTCAGGCCTTGTTTACGCAAGGCATACACAGCGTACCTTTACAGGGATGCACAGGTGTTCAGTGCCTCTTTCTGCAGGCAGGTCCAATTTTACATCCATGTAGGTCTGCATGCATGTCCCTGAGCTCACATTGTCTGTGTTTGGGGTCATGTGCCCTCATCCACACAGATGTCAGATTGGGAACAGCAGCTATGCCTGTGCATCTGTTGCATCCCAATTGACATACATGGGACTGCCTGTACGAAGATGCATGGAACACCTGTGCATCCCTGTGTGGGTAAACATGGCCCTCCATGGCCCTCCATGGGCGTACACTTTAGTATGCCACATGAGAACAATGCTTTAGTAGCAATTTAGCAGGAATTTAGTTATGTTGTGTTTATGTACACTATAAATGATATTAGTGTATTTTAGCAAAAGTATTGTTTTGATAAACATTTGCGCAAATATTGTTCTGCCTTAAAAATCAGTAGCACCTTCTTTTTATTCTATTGGCTATGTGCTTTCAGAAAATATATGGTTTGGGGGGTATTTTACAAATTCTGAAAGCTGTCATTGAAAAATGAAAACCTCCAGATTTTTAGAGAAATTTTTGGGTACGTTTGATTTTTACCATTTTGGAAAAAGGCGCAATTTAAAATTTACAAATATTTGTTGTTTATTAGCACCTTACAGGTTAAGCTTTTATATTTAGTAGGGATTCAGCAGGAAATTTGTAAAATTAGCTGTGTTTCTATCTGCTAATAATGGTTTTAGTGTATTTTTTTGTGAATATATTGGTTTGATAAATATTTGCGCAAATACAACGGGGTCTAAAAAATCACAAGCACCTTCCTTTTATTCTAGAGGTCATATGCTTTCAGAAAATATATGGTTTTGGTGGTCTTTCACAAATTCTGAAAGCTGTAAGGGAAAAATGAAAACCTTCAGATTTTTTGAGAAATTTGGATATTTACATTTTTGTATACGTTCGATTTTCACCATTTCACAAAAAGGAGCGATGTAAAAATTACAAATATTTGTTATTTATTAAATCAGTATGGGTTAAGCTTTTATATTTAGTAGGAATTTTGTAAAATTTGCTGTGTATTTATCTACTAATCATGAATTTAGTGGATTTTTTCTAAAAATATTGTTTTGATAAACATTTGCGCAAATATCGTGGGACCTTAGAAATCAGTAGCACCTTCTTTTTATTCTTCTGGTCATGTGCTTAAAGAAAAATATATGGGTTGGGGTATTTTACAAACTTTTACAGCTATAAGTGAAAAATAAAAAAGCAAAGGAAAAATTGCAAAAATGGTCTGGCCACCTGGGGGTGGATGCACAGGGCCTGGCAGCAAAAGGGTTAAAGCAAGTGTCGCCATTTTTAGTGGTGGCTATAAAATAACCTGCTGGAATTAGGACTAGCAGAAACAACTGGCCAATATGAAAACAAAGAAACTGGAGAAAAAAAAGATAATAATGGAGAAGAATTTTCTGAATTTTGTTAGCTTTTGATTTGCTAGGATTTATGATGAGACCTATTTTATTTGAGATATAAGTTCTATCCAAATTTGTACTGAATGCATTTATTTCAAATCAACAATGATCTCTGTTAATGATAACACCTGCCCTGGCTTACCTCTACTGATACACAAATACCATCTGCAAGCCATGTAATATTCTAACATTTAGACATTTGCCTGCATAACCTGTGAGGTCACTAAATGATAAGCAATCAAGCAGTCCACAGCTATGCAGCAATCCATCAATGTTGTAGGCAATCATTTGTCAATAGATCACTAGTAATTTTCATATGTGCACTCCATTCTTTCAGCCTATAAAATTGCAAAGCTGTATGATGAAGTAAAAACTGTAATCAAAAATGATGTGGCACTCAGGATATAAAGGAGAATGCATACAGTTCACAATGAGCTATGTTTAGTGCTGTCTACAGGCAATGTTTAGTGCTTGTTTCATACTGAAATCATCAATAATGTTCACAGTTCAGTTAGCTGCCTTCAGCACAGGTGCTGCTGTATTCTCTTTGAAATGTTTATGATGAACTGCAATCTGCCTTATCTATATAACAAGGTCAATAGTTGCTATGGGCACCAGGTTTTGTGGAACTGCTGGCTACATGCACACATACAATATATACTATAATGACGTAAGTACATTGCAAATGGAAAGAAAAGCTACAGTAAATCCTGTACATAGGGATGAGCTTTGAGTTTGAGTCAAACTCATGTTCGACTTGAACATCTACTGTTCGCCAGTACGCCAAACAATTTGGGGTGTTTGCTGCAAATTCGAAAGCACTCTTTAAAAATCTATGGGAGAAATCAAAAGTGCTGATTTTAAAGGCTTATATGCATGGTATTGTCATAAAAAGTGTTTGGGGACCTGGGTCCTGCCCCAGGGGACGTGGATCAATGCAAAAAAAAGTTTTAAAAACTGACGTTTTTTCAGGAGCAGTGATTTTAATAATGCTTAAAGTGAAACAATAAAAGTGTAATATTCCTTTAAATTTCGTACCTGGGGGGTGTCTATAGTATGCCTGTAAAGAGGCGCATGTTTCCCATGTTTAGAACAGTCTGACTAGACCAACAACTACATTGAGAAAATCAAGACTTTAGATGGGGAGGTAAAGTACAGAACAAGGGAAATTGCCAAAACTTTCCAAAAGTACTATGAAGGACTGTACTCAATAACATGACCCCAAAAAAGGAGGTAGAAAAAAAAAAGGGAGAGAACCAAAGTTTTTTTTCAGGAGCTAGGTTTAAAGAAAATAGAAGAAGATAAATATAATTTATTAGAGGGCCCCATTACAGAAGAGGAAATTAAAAAACACTGAGGGAGACGTCAGTGGGGAAAAGCCCTGGGCCGGATGGTTTCTCCGTATTATATTATAAAAGGTTCCAAGATCTCCTAATCCCTAAATTATGTACATATATGAATGGGATTGGCACGAAGTGGGAGATGGGAAAAGAAGCGTCAGAAGCGATTATTGTCATCATTTTGAAGGAGGGCAAGGACGGTACACTCTGTTCTAGCTACAGACCAATAACGCTCCTAAATGCAGACACGAAACTGTTCGCGAAAATACTTGCAGGGAGAGTGAAGAACATTCTGAATAATATGGTAAACCCAGATCAGGTGGGATTTTGCTCCGGGTAAGGAGGGATGGGACAATGGGATCAGAACCCTTATGGTAATTCAAAAAATGAGGGACAGTGGAGCCCCAGGTCTACTCCTGTCAATAGACTCTGAGAAAGCTTTTGACAGGGTAGACTGGGGCTTTATGTTTAGTACATTGAAGAAAATAGGATTTGGGCCAATTATGATCAGAAGGATAAAGGCGCTGTATACATGTCCTTCAGCAAGGGTCAAGGTTAACGGAACGCTATCTGAGCCGTTTGTAATGACTAACGGAAAAAGACAAGGATGCCCATTGTCCCCCCTTCTGTTCGTGTTAATGCTTGAGCCCTTGCTCGAACGGATAAGGCAGAATCCGGATATCTCAGGGGTATTTGACGGAGAGGAAGAACATAAATTGGCTGCTTTTGCAGATGATATCTTGCTGTATATCACCAGACCTAGAATAACTCTTCCTAACCTGCTTAAAACCTTGAAAGAATACGGGGAAATATCAAATTTCAAGATTAATCCAATTAAATCTGAAATACTAGAAATTAAGATGGATAAAAAAGATCATACGGTCCACAAAGAATTCCCATTTGCATGGGGAAAAAAGGAGATAAACTATCTTGGGATAAAGATAACAGGGAATAAAGAGTTATTGTTTCAGGCTAACTTCGTCCCTCTCCTTTCACAAAAAAACTGTCAAAAATGCTAAAAATGACAAGAGACAGTTTTTGACAATTCCTTTATTGAAATGCTTCTTCTTTCTTCTATCTTCTATCTTCTATCTTCCTTCGGTTTCTTCCTCTATCTTCTTCTTCTTCTGGTTCTTCCTCCGGTGTTCTCATCCGGCATCTTCCTCCGCGGCGTCTTCTTCCCTTCTTCTTCTCGGGCCGCTCCGCATCCACCATGATGGGAGGCTCCCACTGTGTGACACTTCTCCTCTTCTAACGGTTCTTAAATAATGGAGGGCAGGGCCACCCGGTGACCCTGCCCCCTCTGAAGCAAGGTGACTTCCCTGTCCGCCCCCTCTGACGTCATGAGGAATGCCACAGGGAAGTCCCTGTCAAGTCCCCATGCGTCAGAGGGGGGCGGGGTCACCGGGTGGCACCACCCTATGTTATTTAAGAACTGTCAGAAGACGAGAAGCGTCATACAGCGGGAGCCTCCCATCATGGTGGATGCAGAGCAGCCCGAGAAGAAGAAGGGAAGAAGACGCCACGGAGGAAGATACCGGACGAGAACACCGGAGAGCCAGAAGAACCAGAAGAAGATGGAGGAAGAAACCGAAGGAAGATAGACGATAGAAGAAAGAAGAAGCAAATATTAAATAAAGGAATTGTCAAAAACTGTCTCTTGTCATTTTTAACATTTTTGACAGTTTTTTTGTGAAATGGTAGGGGTACTTTTGTACCCCCTTACCATTTCACACAGGGGGGGAGGGCCGGGATCTGGGGGTCCCCTTGTTAAAGGGGGCATCCAGATTCTGATAAGCCCCCCGCCCGCAGACCCCCACAACCAATGGGCAAGGGTTGTGGGGATGAGGCCCTTGTCGACATCAACTTGGGGACAAAGTGTTTTGGGGGGCTAGCCCAAAACACCCTCCCAATGTTGAGGGCATGTGGCCTGGTACGGTTCAGAAGGGAGGGGCCGCTCTCTCGTCTCCCCCTCTTTTCCTGCGGCCTGCCAGGTTGTGTGCTCAGATAAGGGTCTGGTATGGATTTTTGGGGGGACCCCACGCCATTTTTTAAAAAAATTTTGGAGCGGGGTTCCCCTTAAAATCCATACCAGACCTAAAGGGTCTGGTATAGATTTTGAGGGGGGCCCCACGTCATTTTTAAAAAAAATTTTTGGCCGGGGTTCCCCTTAATATCCATGCCAGACCTGAAGGGCCTGGTATGGAATTTAGGGGGACCCCCACGTCTTTTTTTTTTTTTAATTTTGGTTCAGGGTTCCCTGTGGGGAATTCCCATGCCATTTTTATCAATGAACTTTTATGTGTATTGTCGAACTGGCAATTCATTAATAGCCGCGAGTAGTTTTAAATGACTTTTTTTCCTTTGAAATGTCATTTTGCTGTCAGACTGTTCTAAACACAGGAAACATGCGCCCCTTTACAGGCATACTATAGACATCCCCCAGGTACGAAATTTAAAGGAATATTACACTTTTATTGTTTCACTTTAAGCATTATTAAAATCACTGCTCTTGAAAAAACTGCCGTTTTTAAAACTTTTTTTGCATTGATCCATGTCCCCTGGGGCAGGACCCAGGTCCCCAAACACTTTTTATGACAATAACTTGCATATAAGCCTTTAAAATTAGTACTTTTGATTATTCAAGATCGTGTCCTATAGACTTTAATGGTGTTCGCGTGTTTGAACAAATTATTTGCCTGTTCGCATGTTCTGGTGCGAACCGAACAGGGGGTGTTCGGCTCATCCCTACCTGTACAGTTAAAGTGATTGTAAAGTCTCATTTTTTTTCTATAAAAATAACAAATATGTTATACTTACCTGCTCTGTTACAGTGGATTTGCACAGAGCAGCCCAGATCCTCCTCTTCTCTGGTCCCTCTTCTTCTCTCCTGGCCCCTCCCTCCTGTCAAGTTCCCCCACAGATAGCAGCTTGCTATGGGGGCACCTGCCCTAAGTCACAGCACCCTGTGTCCATTCAGACATGGATCTGCAGTTAAGCCACACCCCCTCTCTATCCCGATTGGCTAACTGACTTTAAATGACAGCAGTGGGAGCCAATGGCACCACTGTTGTGCCCCAGCCAATCAGGAGGGAGAGTCCCGGGTGGCCGAGACACACGTTGATATCACTGGACAGAGATGAGCTGAGGTAAGTATTAGGGGGGCCGAGGGGGGTTGCTGCACACAGAAGGCTTTTTATCTTAATGTATAGAATGCAATAATATGCAAAAACCTTCTGCCTTTACAACCACATTAAAATAAGTTAAACATGGCAATGCTAACAGCATTTACTAAAATATTAATTTTCATGGTCTACTCTATGCAGTCCCAATCATCCACCTTGAACTGCCCTGACTAAATGTTCCATTAGTTTCTTTCTTTTCTGTTATAAAATAGATGAGGCAACACGCAGTACACACATTTAAATAAATGATCATGCTGTATGCATGGATAAGGTTATATATAACATAAAACATCTGCTATAAGATTTGAACAGTAGATAATAGTGTAGGTATTCAGTTTAGTGAAGGAAGGAACTCTTCCGGACCACCATGCGCCGATATACGTCCTTACTTTAATGGGGGATATCGTTGTTATGGCATCAGCTAGCTGCCATAACCCCGGTATCCTCTTGTTCGGCCGGCAGTCCGCTTTAAGATAAAAGTGGTCTCTGCAGCGAGTTTGCCACAAGATCACTTTTATCGGTGGCGGGAAAGGGGCCCCCCTCCCACCTCGCTCTGGTGCCCTCCGCCGCTTGTCGGAGCTGTCAGCAGCAGCGGAGGCGATTGGATGTTCCTCCTTCCTCGGCATGGAGACAAGTGAGGGGAAGAGGGCCCCCACCCGTCTCCATGACATTGCAGGGCAGAAGCGACATCATAACATCACTTCTTTTTTTTAAATGACAATTTTTTTTATTGACCCCAGATCTCATATTTAAGATGTCCTGTCATGTTTTTTTTTCTATTACAATATAGTATTGTAATAAAATATAAAATTGTAATGGGAATAAAAGTGATACAATTTTTGTTTTTTTAAAAAAACTGTGTAACAATAAAAAATAAAAGGTAAAATAAATAAGAAAAAACATCTTTTTTTTAAACGCGCCCCTTCCCGCCAAGCTTGCGTGCAGAAGCGAACACATACGTGAGTAGCGCTTGCATATGAAAACGGTGTTCAAACCACACATGTGAGGTATCACCACGATCGGTAGAGTGAAAGCAATAATTCTAGCCCTAGACCTCCTCTGTAACCCAAAACATTCAACCTGTAGAATTTTTTAAACATTGCCTATGGAGAGTTTGTTGCCATTCCACGAGCGGGCGCAATTTTGAAGCGTGACATGTTGGGTATCAATTTACTCGGCATAACATTATCTTTCACAATATTAAAAAAAATTGGGCTAACTTTACTGTTGTCTTGTTTTTTAATTCAAAAAAGTGTATTTTTTCCAAAAAAAGTACGCTTGTAAAATCGCTGCGCAAATACGGTGTGACAGAAATTTTATTCTCTAGGGTGTTAGAAAAAAATTTATAATTTTTTGGAGTTCTAAGTAATTTTATAGCAAAAAAAACTGTTTTTAACTTGTAATCAACACATCTAAAAAAGAGGCTCGGTCCTTAAGTGGCTAGAGACTGTTGACCATTAGTAGAAAATATTAGAACTGATTTCTGTACAGAAAGTTCTGTTACCTACCTGAAAAACAGCAACAGACCCAACCTCTTAACATAAATAAACAGGACAAATGTAAAGAGAAAAGGCCGATGGGCAAACGCTGTGCTAAAAATTGATATTTAAACAAAGATTTAACGAAAAATCCAAAAATGAGCAGCCACACCAGGAGTTAAATGCAAAACCCAAAATTAAATGCAAAAATATTATTAGTGTAGCGCTATATATAAGGTAAAAACAAAATATACAACAAAGTAAAATAAATATAAATTGCCAATGCTAATGGAATGCCTTGGTGGAGTGGAATAAAATTGAAATAATAATCACATATACCATACCAGTGAGTATATTAATAAACCCCACAAATGGATATATATATCAGTGCTGTGAGAATATACCCCACCAACAAATGTAAAAATAACTTGTGCTGTGAAAATCACTTAATTGAAAGAGGGTATAACAAGATTGATGTGCGCATATGAGCATCAGTTTAAAACAAATATGTCAAAAATAGATTTATAAATTCACAAGTGCAATATCAAAATGACTGTGGTGAAAAGAGTTATTCAAAAATATAGATGTTCAGAAAAAAGTCCCAAAAGAGAAGAATCCATCAGTGGGAATATGTTTCCGTGATGAGAGGAGAAAATCCCTTATCCAGTGAGAAACGGAACACCCAAGGTGAATAAATTGGCTCCTTACCGGATAGAAAGACCAATACGTTGGTCTCACCAAGCGCAGAGAATTAAGGTCTCCCAAAAGACCATATGGACAGATGAAAGAAGGGGCTTCAGTATCGCCAGAAGGCATCAGAAAGACCAGAGCTCATCCGTTTCAAGTTGGTAGTGTCACTGGTACTTTCTGAATTGCTCCTGAATGTATTTGCATGCAGCAGTGTTTTTGTAGCGCTCTGGGCCATGTAGGTGGCGTATTTCTCGCAATATTTTTGCAAATAAATAAACAGGGTTTTCTTTTCTAATTAATACTAATGAATAAGGACAGGCAGCAGGGGAATGGGGGCAGAAGAAGTTTGTTAGTTCAATGGGAACTAAAACAGGTGTAATTTCTTTGGGCAAGCCACCATCTCAAAAAACAGTTCATTCAAGTCCACATGTAGGCAGTCATGATTTTGGGGTGGAAGAGACACATTAAATAAAACCAAGCTTCTCTAGTAATTGTTCCCACTAACACCATTATGAGTGTGTTATGCATGCTAGTTTATCAGTACTAACTGAAATGTACCCATCAGTGCCACAATTCTCACAGTAAAAGGAAACGTGTTTTATCTACATCTGTGTTGTAGCTGCAGCACCGCAAAGTTACAACGATCCTGGATTGAGCTGACTGCATGAGGACTGTAGGGATACCAATGTTAGCATAGTGGTATTTGTTCATATTCCTCCTAGACAGCAATGAATCTCATACTGGTTTGGCCCATTCAGAACCTCCTGTTTGTTTTTGTCTTACATGTGAGTGCATTATTATTGGTTTAATAAAATATTTTTTTAGCAGTGAGCACTATGGTTTGCCTCTATTCCTTGAGCTTTAAAAACTTTAGCTTTAGAGATGGATATCCTTTATCTTCAATTATATTAAGTAACATGGTTGTGAAGCTGGGTCTTGTCGTTCTCCTGATTGATTGCGTATACAAGCAGGAGTAGATTGAAAATGTTCCATGGGTCCTAGTGCCTGCCAATATGCTAAATTGACCTGTGTGGCGAGGGTCGATTTTTTTTTTCCCCTCCCCCGCTCCCCCTATTTCATCCCCCCATTCCCCTCCCCCCCCCCCTCCCCTCCCCCACCCTTCTCTTTTCCCATAGTTGCCTACTACCCAGGTATTTAATTGATGGACCTATGATTGTTCTACATACTTGTTGGTCCCTCTTGCAATCTAATGTTTTTTTTTTTTGTTTGTTTTTTTTTTCCTACTTTACTATATTACTATATTCACTAATTTATTTTTTATTTTCTTTTTCCTAGTTCTCTTCATCCTGATTGTTGTCATGGTAACTTAGCCGCCCTTTAACATTAATACCATGTTCCAATTTTTTCATGTTCTATCTAGTTGTAACCATATTTACCACGGTGATTAGTACATTCATGTGCTGCCTTTATGCCCCTGGGGGGTGCATCTTGAATTGCCCGGGTTTACTTTCAATACTATGCGGCCGCCCAGCGCCACACCTTCCTATGAAGGTGATTGGTGCACCATGGTATCTCTGGTTGCCGGGATACCTAGACGCGGCTGCTCTCTCCCCCTCCGACACGCCGGCAGTTGTTATGCCGACGCTGAAGACCGGGACATGCGCAGGACGACTCAGCGTGTCTCTGGTTGCCAGGATACCTAGACGCGACTGCTCTCTCCCCCTCCGACATGCCGGCAGTTGTTATGCCGACGCTGAAGACCGGGACATGCGCAGTACGCCTCAGCGGCCGGCTTGAATGACGTCACATCGGTTCCTCCGATTGGTGACCACAAGCGGGGCGTATGTACAAGAGACACCTCCAGCGTCTCTCCCCGTACTATCCACATTACCAGTCGCTCTGTACTGAGCGGCTGTGTGGATCCACGACGCTGACTGTCAGTGTTTATCATTTCGGTCTTCAGTAAGAGGTAAACGCCTGCACACACTTGGACAATCATACACTATTTCTACATACAAATTTTTACCTCTTCATTTATTGCTATTTGTTTCTTTTTATGGGTCCACCCCTTTGGCAGTCTAACCAGAGGCTGGGATCTGGAACAGCATCAAAAAACATTCTACTAAGCAAGATTCATTTGAGTCTCGGTACAAGCTTTTGCCAACTTTTGACTGACACCAGATCCCCTTCAACTAATCAACTAGCACTCGACTATGTCAGCAAACCACTGAAAGCTGTAGACATTTAGCCAAGAGGCTGCTGCTGCTGCTTTTATCTTTGCTGCTAATACACACAATTATAAAGTTTTTGATGGTAAGTGAAACGCAATTTTAAACTATATAACTACTACGGACATGTAATATTAGGGGGAACTTTAAAATACCATCTACACATTTTTTTTTATATTTATGTCTATTTTTATTTACTTTGTCCATAGTGGGTATATTAACTATCCATTAAGACCCATTATATACGTTAATTTAATTTAATACACTAATAATATGTTTACAAACTATCCCCTCCCCTGATGCACCACATCTTGGTGCATACTGGCCCATACATTGTCCAATTTATTGGCACTATACTGCCAATGAATTTATGATATATACCTAAAGCAAATAGTTTATCTAACCAATATATCCAGATAAACCATACCTATATGATACTCACAATAGGCACTTACAAATTATCCGCTTTTCCCTTCTTGTCCCCCCCTTCCCCCCCTTCCAATTTTTCCTCCCCCTTGCTTTCCTTCCCATGCCTCCACTCCCTCCTCCATTTCCCCTTTTCCCTCCCCCTCACCCCCCCTCCCCCCCCCCTTCCTCCCCTTCCCCCATAATATATCACTAGCAGCTTTACCTCTGTTGGAGACAAATAGACTTATCAATTACATAGTTTAATGCTTACTTTCATTATTACCATGTTACATATGTCCCCATAGTATCTGAATATTACCCGGACTTTGCGGGACAAGCACCTCCTGTTGGGCCCCATTGGCGGTATTTTAGAATCTATGATATCACTATGCTATTACTCAATTATAACTGACTGTAACATACCTATGTGAATTATTTATTGTAAATATTTTGTTTATTACAGTATTCAGTTCTGTGCTCTTGAAGAAGCGCTTGTGGTGTGCAACATGTCGAGCCAATTTAGAATTTGACTGTCACCACTGCATAGCTTTTTGTTTAATACAATACAATCATATGTAAATAGGATTGGTAGTTCCAATTATTGCCTAAATTAATTTTTACATCACCAAGCTATGTATGGAGTGTATAATTTGTAAATGTGTGATTATGAGCTGAATCCTATTTGTTCTTCTTTTTTACCTTTTTTAAATAATTTCTAATAAACTAGAATTTTAATTATATTTACATAGTAATTATTGTGCCCAAAAAGTCCAGAGCCCAATTTATTCATTTCTCTGTATACAAGTATGATAGGACGTGGCACCCGTAACATATACTGTATCCGCATGACCACTATGCGCTGATAATTTTAGAAATGTAACACTTATTATGGGTGGAAGCACCCGGGCATTCTAAATTCAATTTTAGTGGTTCTTGACTCCCAAAAAACCCTCCTTTTTTGCTAAACGTTGTGGCTTACCTACTACAATTTTCAATAATCTAGGATTTCTTTCTCTCTTAACCTTTTTTTCTCTTTTCTTTTTTTTTTTTTTTTTTCTTTTTGACTCCCATTGGTTACTGTGTATTGTTAATATACTCTCTTGTATTATGGAATTCGTCGGCACAGGCTGGTTGGGTTACATGACAGAAATCCAAACTAATTGTAACACAGATACCGATCATGAAATAGGGATAAACCAATATATGGCCAAACTCAAACGTCTTCTCAAAAAGAAAGCTAATTTGCACTGGCATATAGAGTTTTTACAGAAATATGTACGGGAAAGTATTAATCCCTTGGGTCTAAAGATTCAATTGTATTCCTCATTCCAAGTAACATCTCCAGAATTCAAACTTACATGGGAAAACATATTGACCCAATGTAGCTCTGAACTCATGAAACTCCTGATCTCTTATTACCAAGCAGAATTGAATACTTTGGATCAGGAGATCCTTCTACTACACACCTCTAACGAAAATATTAGGGATCACGCACTATTCTCTAAATGGGTCCAAGAAATTAAAGACTATGGGGGTCATTTACTATAACTCCAGGAAGTACTGGGCACTATGGCAAATAATAGAGCCCATTTTAGCCAAATGGAAACAAAACGGCGAATTTGCGCATGAAAATCAGCGATATAAGCGGAGAACAAACGTTTGTAAATTCTAAATTGCCGCTAATTAGCGCTTCCGCGTATATACAAATGCCAATTCTTATCAAGTTGTTATATAGCACTGTACTGTAGCCATGATCCATGTATGTGAAAGAAACATTTTTTATCAGAGATGTGCTCTAGTTCCCGTGCATCTATTGATTTATATTGCAATTAGTATTCCTAGTTTTTTTTCCTTCTTTTGCTAAGAAATGCAGTTCTGAATGATTATTACATAGTAATGTCTGCTATTCTGTAAAGTTACATGTATTAATCATTTAGGTTACCTATTTGTTGTATGTTGTTTTTTCATGTTTTTGATTTATTATTTATTAATTTAGTTGACTATAAAGCAGTAATTATTTATGTTCATTCTTTAATAATACTACACTATTATGCAGGTCTTGTACTTAACACAATGGCTTAGTGGTCTGCTTGGATATCTCCACACCACTCATGATATGAGTTCAAACAACAGCCAACCTACCATCCACCAGCTGTGTTTATTTTTTCAGTGCACAAGTGAATTAAAATAAACAAAGAAATGTAAACTGCCCTTTAGCTAGTGTGTGGTGTTTGGAATGTCACATCATAATATAATTGAATACTTACATACCATTGAATGCATTTAAAGAGTTAATACAATAAAAACTTTCACATTAAACTGCATTGGCTACTTGGCAATCACTTATTTTCAGTAAACATATATACATGTATATTTGTGTTGCTTTGGCTAATTGGCATTCTCCTTTTCCCACCAATGCAATCTTTTAGGATTTTTCTGTGGGATTTGAACCCATGAGTCTTTCAATACCTGAATGTTTGAAGGTAGAGGTGCTAACTGCTAGCCTATTGGGCTGAGCACAATTATACATACAAAATACTTTTACTAGTGTTTGATGTGTTATATACTATACAATAAAGTTTATCTAATGTAAACTGCTTGTTAGCTAGTGTGTGGCGTTTGGAGATTCACACCATAATATTAGTGAATACTTACATACCATTGCAAGCATTTGAAGAGTTAATACAATAATATCAACCACATTAAAGTGTATTGGCTACTTGGCATTCA
This sequence comes from Aquarana catesbeiana, assembly GCF_042186555.1. Classification (NCBI taxonomy): domain Eukaryota; kingdom Metazoa; phylum Chordata; class Amphibia; order Anura; family Ranidae; genus Aquarana; species Aquarana catesbeiana. The sequence continues at coordinate 438,892,580 of NC_133328.1, read as the reverse complement.
CTGTATGCTGCTTTGGCTAATTGGCTAACTGGCTAACAGTAATTCTCCTTTTCTCCACCAATAGTAATCTTTTAGGATTCTCCTGTGGGATTTGAACCCTTGAGTCTTTCAATACCTGAATGTTGAGGTGCTAACTGCTAGCCTATTGGGCTGAGCACAATTATATATACAAAATACTTTTACTAGTGTTTGATGGTTTATATACCATACAAGTTTATCAAATGTAAACTGCTTGTTAGCTAGTGTATGGTGTTTTGGAGATTCACACCATAATATTAGTGAAGAATGTGCAAATGAAAAACTAGCGCTATTAGTGAGAAACACATGTTAGTAAATTCTAAGCTGGCGCTAATTAGCGCTTCCGCGTATATGCAAATGCCAATTCCTACCAAGTTGTTATATAGTACTGCACTGTAATTATGATCCATATATGTGAAAGAAACATTTTTATGTGAGATGTGCTCTACCTCGTGTGCATCTATTGATGTATGTTGCAATTAGTATTCCTAGTTTTTTCCTTCTTTTGCTAACTAATGCAGTTATGAATGATTATTACATAGTAATGTCTGCTATTCTGTAAAGTTACATGTATTAAACATTTAGGTTATCTATTTGTTATATGTTGTTTTTTATTTTTTAATTTAGGTGACTATAAAGCGGTAATTATTTATATTCATTCTTTAATCATACTACACTATTATGCAGGTCTCATATTTAGCACAATGGTTTAGTAGTCTGCTCAGATGTCTCCACAGCACTCATGGTACAAGTTCAAATACCAGCCAACCTACCATCCCCGAGCTGTGTTTATTTTTTCAGTGCACAAGCGAATTAAAATGAACAAACAAAAAAATGTAATCTGCCCATTAGTTAGTGTGTGGTGTTTGGAATTTCACACCATAATAGTATTGAATACTTACATATCATTGCATGCATTTGAAGAGTTAATATAATAGAATCAGCCAAATTTAAAGTGCATTGGCTAATTGGCATTCACCTATTTTCAGCATGTGCTGCTTTGGCTAATTGGCTAATAGTCATTTGCTTTTTTTCACCAATTCAATCTTTTAGTATTTAGTGGGATTTGAACCCATGAGTTCTTCAAGGTAGAAGTGCTGACCGCTAGCCTATTGGGTGTAGCACAGTCATACATAGAAAATACATAGAAAATATATTCACTAGTGTTTGATGTTTCTTCTCCCCGAGCTGTCTCTCCTGCTGCCACCATCTTCTCCCGCTGATGTGTTCTTCAGCGCAGCCGGTTACCCACTAATAAAAAAAAAGCCGCTCTTCTTGTGGCGGTCTTCTTTGGCCATCCGATAATGTCACCCGGAGAGTCCGCTCCATGGCTATGTAAGAGACACTACACAGCGGGTGACAACACAGCGGAGGAAGACCACCATGGAAGAAGAGCAGCTTTTTTTTATTAGCGGGTAACCAGCGGTGCGGAAGAACACAGCAGATGGCGGCGGCAGGAGAGATGGCTCTGGGAGAATACAGCTCGGGGAGAAGATGGAGGAGGGAGAGACAGTGTCTGGAGAAGATGGCTCAGGGAAGAAGACAGCTCGGAGCTATTCTACAATAAAGGACTTGTCAAAAACCGGCTATTAATTTTTTTACATTTCACTGCTTTTTTTGGTGAATGGGTAGGGGTAAAATGTACCCATACCTATTCACATAGGGGGCAGGATCTGGGAGCCCCCTTGTTAAAGGGGGCTTCCAGATTCTGATAAACCCCCTGCCTGCAGACCGACAACCACCGACCAGTGTTGTCGGGAAGAGGCCCTTGTCCCCATCAACATGGGGAAAAGGTGCTTTGGGGCATGTGGCCTGGTAAGGTTCAGAAGGGGAGGGTGCTCACTCGTCCCCCCCTATCCTGACCTCCAGGCTGCATGCTCAGGTAAGGCTCTGGTATGGATTTTGGGGGCCCCACATCAAATTTATTTTACATTTTGGTGTGGGGTTCCCCTTAAAGTCCATACCGAAGGGCCTGGTATGTACTGGGGGGACCCTACGACATTTTTTTCCTTGAATTTTGGAATTCCATACCATATTATTGAATAAGTACATACCATTGGATGCATTTGAAGAGTGAAAATATGGAATAAAGCAAGCTGATGTGCTTTGCCTAATTATGCTTCTGAGTACAATGCACACTTCTGGGAGGTGATGCTGTCAGTGGGATTTGAATTCATGGCTTGAACTTTTGGGGGCAGCAGGGTATACCGCTATGCTACAGAGCTGAGCACTTACCTACGGAGAAAATACATTTACTAATGTTTGATTCAATACAATAATGTTTTGCATTTCAAACATTAATATTATAGTAACAACCATGCTCGTGCCGATGTGGCATTAGCTAATAGGCATTTGCCTCTTTTCAGCATATGCTGCTGAGTACAATGCAAGCTTTCAGTAGGTGATACCATCTGTGTGATTTTCAGCCATTTGAGCACAATTATATTGAGAACATATGTTTACTAGTGTTTGATGGTGGGACTACTTTATATTCTAGGTATAAAATAGTACTCAGCACAGTGACTTAGGCACCTTTCACACTTGTGCGACCTGAAAGTTGCGAGATTTTAATGCGACTTTAAGCAATGCCTATGTAATCTTGAGGTCTATGGACACAGGAGTCACAGGGAAAGACACGCAACTTTCCCATGATTTTGCATCAGCAATTTTGCCGCAATTCCAGGGAATGCCTGTGTAAACTTGAGGTCTATGGACCTCAACTCGCATCAAAGTCAGACCAAAGTAGTACAGGGACTACGTTGAAGTCAGTGTTACTTGAAGTTGCACAGATATGAATTGTACACATTAAAAATCATGGGGTATGACTTGTCATACGACTCTGATATCCAAAGTCACACAAGTGTGACTCAGCCCGACTTTGTCAGCGATTTCAGAGACATCAGTGCACTTTCCTGCACAGATGTCTAGTGAAATCACATAGGTCCCAACTGTTCTCCTTTAAGAAGGTGTCCTATGCCTACCTACTTTTGCTAATAGGTGTCCCTTATACCCATCTCAAAAAGTTGGGAGGTAAGAAATCGCCCCCTGAAGTCGCCCAAAGTAGTGCAGGAACTACTTTTGGGAATCGTTGTGGCGTCGCACCAATTCGGACAGTTCCATTGCCATCAATAGGCGCCGATTTGGCCTACAATTTGACATGTCAATTCAGACCTATGTGAACATGGGCGAAGTTGCATAGATATTAGAGCTGCACGGTTCTGGCCAAAATGAGAATCACAATTTTTTTGCTTAGAATAAAAAGATCACGATTCTCGCGCCGTAAAATCTTTCACATTATCCCACAAAAAATTGGGCTAACGTTTCTTTTTTTTTTTTAAATTCATTAAAGTACTTTTTTCCAAAAAAAATTTGCATTTGAAAGGCGCAAATACAGTGTGACATAAAATATTGTAACAACCACCATTTTATTCTCTAGGGTCTCTACTAAAAAAATATATATATATAATGTTGGGGGGTTTTAAGTAATTTTCTAGCAAAAAAAAATGATTTTAACCTGAAACCAACAAATGTCAGAAAAATGTTTAGTGTTTAAGTAGTTAAACTTTCCTCACTTACACAGAATTCTATTTAATTGACAAATTGTTACAAGGTTTCTAGTTAAGTTCACTGATAAAGAATGTTCTGCTGTGGCTTCAGAAGAGCAGAGAGAGTTCTTTGCATAGCAAGAATCGTGAAACTCTTTTTTCAAGATCGTAAAGGGGAAAAAAATCATGATGACAATTAATCATGCAGCTCTAATAAATATGCATGGAAATCAAGGGGGACAACTTTTCATGTGACTCTGAGGTCCAAAGCTCCATGAAAAGTCACCCAAGTGTGAAAGTAACCTAATGCGATTAATTGATAACACCTTTGAATAAGGCCCCATTTGCACTTGTGCGACCTTAAAATTGCACAGCTTTCTCATGACTTGAAGCAATGTCTGTGTAATCTTGTGGTGTATGGACCTCAAATTGCATCAAAGTCAAACCAAGGTAGTGCAGGGACGAATTTGCTACACCTTCAGGATGCACAAGTGACAATAGGGCCAAATTCAAAGGTGTTATCCTTGAATCTCATTCACACTGCTGCGACCTGAAAGTCACACTATTTTGCTGCCACTTTGCCGCTGCAACTTGGCCCCAACTTCTGGGAATGCCTGTGTAATATTGTACCCGATATACCTTAAGTCACACCAAAGTAGTACAGGGACTACTTTGAAGTTGGTGCGACTTAAAGTAGCACAGATATGAATGGTTGTCATTGAGAATCATGGGGTACAACTTGTCATGCAACTCAAAGGTCCAAATTTGCTGGAAAATTCGCCCAGCTGTGAAACAAGTCATATATATTTTAATAAAAGGAGCTCTCATTTATACTTGCATAGTCCTTACTGATTTACATCAGCAGAACAAATGCAGGAAGTGATGTGTGCACATGGGACGGAAGCAAATGTGTGGTGATGCCAAACAAATCAATGAACCCCACCCACACCAAATCTAACTATGACATCCACCCCGCATTGATTAAGTACAAGTACATATCCTACACTTACCCGGCCAATAAGCAGCGCCTCCTCTCTGCTAAAGAGACCTCGCCATGTCCACCTAGACGGAGATCCTGACCAGCACAGGAACTTCCAGGTGCATACAATGAATAATTTCCAGGTCAGAAGGTGAAACCACGCTTTTGATTGTAGCTGCGAATATTTGATCTCAACCATGATTAGTATTTTTTTATTTTCAGATATGCAAATCTGTATTTCTACATATATTTGAAGGTAAACTTAAGGGAGTTTGCTAAGAAATGGTGTCCCTGGGTTAGCAGCAGGTGAATTACAAAGGCAAAAGGCCCAGTTTGAGCCCTGGTTCACACTGACAGAGGGAGGAAATCGTTCAGCTGAACTCCCACAATTTCATTCCTGCATGTCAGTCCCGACTGTGGGGGCAACATCAGAAACATCAGCGCAGGTTTCTGCACCAATATCAATACAAATCGCACCAATTAGAACAGTGCAATTGCCACAGATTTGACATGTCAAATCACACCAATGTGAACCAGAGCTGACACATTCAAACACTGCCTATCCACCAGCTGAATTCATTACCTGCAATTCTCCACAGCTGTTAATGATAAAGGTGGAATCTTTATATATAACTTGCAGTTGTGCAGAAGCCTAGGTTTACATTGGAGCGATTGGTCATGCAATTTGAGAGATCAAATTGCATGACTATTGGCAATGGTACTGTTCCAATTGATGCAACATTTTTTTTGTGGCACCGCATCAATTTGCTAAAGTAGTTCCTGCACTACTTTTGCCGATTTCAGGTGCGACTTCAATAGACATTTGTGTATGAAGCCACCTGAAATCACGCTGACCTTGCTACTTTGAAATCGTGCTACTTCAAGTGAAGTAGCGCAATTTCAAACTAGCATGTGAACCAGGGCAAAGAGATTAGTTTTTTGGTGCACAAATACATATTGAAATAAAATATAAAAGAGATATTGCACTTTCCCAAAACCACCACCCACAAAAACTAAAGAAAGAAAAGTAGAAGAAAACACACACACACACACACACACACACACACACACCAAAAGCTCAATGTACTTTTATTTTACCAGCAGAAAAAAAATAAATTTACATTTACTAGCTTCAAAAAAATTTGGACAGGATATATGGTACTACATTTAGCAACGGAATTTTAAGGGCCCTGCTCATAGGAGCTTACAATCTAAAATTAGACAAAACCTTAGAGTGGACACAGCTTTAATTTCAGTGTATAACGGGCAACACATCACATTATTATCTGAAAGATTATAGAAACATACTTAACAGTCATTCTTACAAAGCATTCCAACATAATATTGCAAAAGACTTATTCAAAACACCCACCACCAGCCCACAATCCACACATACATACATTGGTGACCATGTTCTGCTGGAAGCTGCATTTCGGTGTACACGATTAAACGAGATCAAAAATAGTAGGTCAGCAGATGCTTCCAAACAATGTTTGCATGATCAGACAGGAACAATACACACACAACATTGACAGCATGGCCACATAAACCCACTTTTGATTGAAAAAATGCACAAGAATTTCATCAAATCTCCCAATATCATTCCTTCTCCCTCACAACAAAAAACCTGACCTTCTCAGGCCAAACAAACCCCCCTACTGCAGGCCTTTATATAAGAGAGGTTGTATTGTTAGCACACTGACACACCCAATAGAAGTACACGCCCACCAGTATCTTTCAATCTGTCTCTTCATGTATGTCTAAAGTGATTGCACCTGATGAGCAGGAACACATAATAGGATTTGCATCTGTGTTAGCCCTTGGCTATGTGCATCAAATCTCCAACTACAGGACAAAGATCAAAGTCCATTTGCATCCACATAAACAAAGCAACAGTTTTCTAAGCATATGTACCTGTGCAGTGTAAACCCTAAAATTTGAAATGTCCAAGTCCCTGGGCATGATTAGTGCTAATAAACATTAACATCAGTCCCTGGCTGCAATGAGCTTCCAATATAAACTCCAAAATTAATGTTCTTACATTAGAACCTATTTCGACAGGAGACAAATAAGATGCCAGCATGTCTTTAGATTGTGGTGAGAAACCCACACAGGGAGAACATATAAACTTCAACACAAGTATTAGCATGTTGGGGAATTAAACCAACATCCCAGGTGCTGCTAGACAGAACTGCTACCCACTAAGCCACCAGGCATCCCCACACATGTTCTCTGCATCTCTGTGGTGTGAACCAGCCCTAAGTCCATAGCCATGCTCAGTGTCACAAGCAATATACAGTATATTGGGATGCCTGCCTTTAAACACACATGAACTGTAATGGCATCCCAGTATTAGTATTGGGTTCAAAACTCATTTGGCCCACCCTTTGCAGCTATAACAGCTTCAACTCTTCTTGTCCACAAGGTTTAGGAGTGTGTCTATGGGAATGTTTGACCATTCTTCCAAGTGCATTTGTGAGGTCAGGCACTGATGTTGGACGAGAAGGCCTGACCTACAGTCTCCTCTCTAATTTATCCCCAAGGTGTTCAGTTGTGTTGAGGTCAGGACTCTGTGCAGGCCAGTCAAGTTCCTCCACCCCAAAATCACTCATCCATGTCTTTATGGACCTTGCTTTGTGCACTGGTCCAAATGATTTGGTGGAGGGGAGATTATGGTGCGGGGTTGTTTTTCAGGGGTTGGGCTTGGCCTCTTAGTTTCAGAGAAGGGAACTCTTAAGGCGTCAGCATACCAAGACATTTTGGACAATTTCATGCTCCCAACTTTGTGGGGACAGTTTGGGGAAAGCCCCTTCCTGTTCCAACATGACTGCACACCAGTACACAAAGCAAGGTCCATAAAGACATGGATGAGCAAGTTTGGGGTGGAGAAACTTGACTGGCCTGCACAGAGTCCTGGCCTCAACCCGATAGAACACCCTTTGGCTGAATTAGAGTAGAGACTGCAAGCCAGGCTTTCTCATCCAACATCAGTGCCTGGCCTCACAAATGCACTTCTGGAAGAATGATCAAACATTCCCATAGGCAGACTAAACCTTGTGGACAGCCTTCCCAGAAGCTGTTCTAGCTGCAAAGGGTGGGCCAAATCAAATTTTAACCCTACGGACTAAGACTGGGCTGCCATTAAAGTTCATGTGTGTGTAAAGGCAGGTCCCAATACTTTTGGCTATATAGTGTATCTGGAAAAGACTTACAATGGTGGTGGAACCCTCCTACACATAACTACTACATTTAGACATAATTATAGGACCTGGGAGATGAGACAACTTCTCTACATGAAGTAACATGGTTGGGATTTTAACCCAGAGGCTCAGAGATACTAAGCAGAAGTTCTAACCTCTAAGCCACAGAGCTGCCACGTGTGAGACCCTCCTACACATAACTACACATAAATACACATAAAAACACATAAATACTGCATCTCTATGGACATACAGGTGATGGAATTACATTACTCAAGAGTTATTCTTCTTGATTTATTCTGTGATATTTGGTGTTTTTTTGTGGGTGAGAGTAGAATATTACCCTCAAATTTTTGGGAATTAAATTTTGATTTCTGATGTTGGTACACATATCACATTTTTGGGCTCAAATTATGAATATTTGGAAATAATACAAAGCACAAAAAAATGTGATTCATTTTAAATTTTCATCAGCAATGGTATTGTTTGTGGATTGTAAAGACTCCTGTGTGAGTTTGGGTAAAGATTGTTGTGAGATGAAGAGTAACAAGTGAAAGTGACAGAGAAAAATATATTTTACCAAAACATCAAAACATTCCACATTGTAGCATTCTTAAAATCAAAATATTTTAAGTAGAAGCAACAATGTTGCAAAGGAAAATTTATTTCACAGAAAGATACATTTCATCTCAACATTAAAAGGTTTTTTTGTGAAAGTTAGAATTGTTCCATTAGAATCAATGACTGAAACTTCATTTGGACTAAATTAGAGCAGATTTTAACTCCCAAAAAATGCTCTCTAATTAGCTCTCATTTTGGTATTTACTATACCTCCAGGTAAAAAAGACACTTGAGTTAAAATGAGAGTTATTTTCAGGTCTGAGCATGCTCAGTTGTGTTGGCACCTAGTTGTCCAAAACGGGGAATTTTTCACTTTTCAGACTTTTAAAGATATTTCAGTGTAGAAATCACTTTTTCACACAGTTTAAAAGCAGATAATCTTTAAATAATATACTGCATATTTCAGTACCATTTAGGCAATTATATCATGCTCTAAACATTATTTCCATGTGCAATTCTCTAGGTTTTAGCAGAGTAAGGGTTTGGGCTCTATTTAGTTTCAGGGAGCTATAGTAAATTCGATTTTGGGAGTATTTTTTCACCAGCGCTATAGTGAATACCGTTTTAGCGCGAATTAGCGCTATTAGCGCTAATTCGCGCTAAATTGCCGCGAATTAGCGCTAATTTGCGGCAATTTGCGCGAATTAGCGCCATAGAGCTATAGTAAATGACCCCCTATGTAACAAGGATTACTAGAGACATTGGGGGTCATTTACTATAACTCCAGGAAGTACTGGGCACTATGGCAAATAATAGAGCCCATTTTAGCCAAATGGAAACCAAAACGGCGAATTTGCGCATGAAAATCAGCGATATAAGCTGAGAACAAACGTTTGTAAATTCTAAATTGCCGCTAATTAGCGCTTCCGCGTATATACAAATGCCAATTCTTATCAAGTTGTTATATAGCACTGTACTGTAGCCATGATCCGTGTATGTGAAAGAAACATTTTTTATCAGAGATGTGCTCTAGTTCCCGTGCATCTATTGATTTATATTGCAATTAGTATTCCTAGTTTTTTTTTTCCTTCTTTTGCTAAGAAATGCAGTTCTGAATGATTATTACATAGTAATGTCTGCTATTCTGTAAAGTTACATGTATTAATCATTTAGGTTACCTATTTGTTGTATGTTGTTTTTTTCATGTTTTTGATTTATTATTTATTAATTTAGTTGACTATAAAGCAGTAATTATTTATGTTCATTCTTTAATAATGCTACACTATTATGCAGGTCTTGTACTTAGCACAATGGCTTAGTGGTCTGCTTGGATATCTCCACACCACTCATGATATGAGTTCAAACAACAGCCAACCTACCATCCACCAGCTGTGTTTATTTTTTCAGTGCACAAGTGAATTAAAATAAACAAAGAAATGTAAACTGCCCTTTAGCTAGTGTGTGGTGTTTGGAATGTCACATCATAATATAATTGAATACTTACATACCATTGCATGCATTTAAAGAGTTAATACAATAAAAACTTTCACATTAAACTGCATTGGCTACTTGGCAATCACCTATTTTCAGTAAATATATATACACATATAATTGTGTTGCTTTGGCTAACTGGCATTCTCCTTTTCCCACCAATGCAATCTTTTAGGAGTTTTCTGTGGGATTTGAACCCATGAGTCTTTCAATACCTGAATGTTTGAAGGTAGAGGTGCTAACTGCTAGCCTATTGGGCTGAGCACAATTATACATACAAAATACTTTTACTAGTGTTTGATGTGTTATATACTATACAATAAAGTTTATCAAATGTAAACTGCTTGTTAGCTAGTGTGTGGCGTTTGGAGATTCACACCATAATATTAGTGAATACTTACATACCATTGCAAGCATTTGAAGAGTTAATACAATAATATCAACCGCATTAAAGTGTATTGGCTACTTGGCATTCACTGTATGCTGCTTTGGCTAATTGGCTAACTGGCTAACAGTAATTCTCCTTTTCTCCACCAAAAGTAATCTTTTAGGATTCTCCTGTGGGATTTGAACCCATGAGTCTTTCAATACCTGAATGTTTGAAGGTAGAGGTGCTAACTGCTAGCCTATTGGGCTGAGCACAATTATATATACAAAATACTTTTACTAGTGTTTGATGGTTTATATACCATACAATAAAGTTTATCAAATGTAAACTGCTTGTTAGCTAGAGTATGGTGTTTTGGAGATTCACACCATAATATTAGTGAAGACTTATTTATTTTTATTAAAAGCGGGGGTTCACCCACACTGCCAAAAAAAAAAAAATTAAAATCCAGCAGGTACAAATACTGCAGCTGCTGACTTTTAATACATGGCCACTTACCTGTCTCAGGGTCCAGCAATGTCGGCAGGGGACGCCGAGAACCCGCTCGGTTCTCGCCAGCTGCCGCCACCATCCTAGGTGAGGGAATCAGGAAGTGAAGCGCTGCGGCTTCACTTCCCGGTTCCCTACTGCGCATGCGCGAGTCGCGCTGCGCGTCCCTAGTGGTCGCCGCTCTCTCCTGGGAGCTGTGTGTTCCCAGCAGACAGCGCAGTCGGGACGGGAAGAGGCATAGACTCCCATGGGAGTCTATGCCAGAAGTGGGTGCAAATACCTGTCTTAGACAGGTATCTGCACCCCCCTCCCCCCTGAAAGGTGCCAAATGTGACACCGGAGGGGGGGAGGGTTCCGAAAAGCAGAAGTTCCATTTTTGTGTGGAACTCCACTTTAAGGTACTTCTATAGTGCCGTCAATTTACGCAGTGCTTTACATAAACATTATACACTAATATGGGCCCCTACCCTCAAGGAGCTTACAATCTAAGGTCCCTAACTCACATTCATATACTAGGGCCAATTTAGACAGAAGCCAATTAACCTACCAGCATGTCTTTGGAGTGTGGAAGGAAACCGGAGTACCCGGAGGAAACCCACGCAGGCACAGGGAGAACATGCAAACTCCAGGCAGGTAGTCTTGTGGTGTGGTTGGGAATACGAACCAGCGACCATTTTAGCCAAATAAAATTTCAACAGGCGAATGTGCGAATGAAAAACTAGCGCTATTAGTGAGAAACACATGTTAGTAAATTCTAAGCTGGCACTAATTAGCGCTTCCGCGTATATGCAAATGCCAATTCCTACCAAGTTGTTATATAGTACTGCACTGTAATCATGATCCATGTATGTGAAAGAAACATTTTTATGTGAGATGTGCTCTACCTTGTGTGCATCTATTGATGTATGTTGCAATTAGTATTCCTAGTTTTTTCCTTCTTTTGCTAACTAATGCAGTTATGAATGATTATTACATAGTAATGTCTGCTATTCTGTAAAGTTACATGTATTAAACATTTAGGTTATCTATTTGTTGTATGTTGTTTTTTATTTTTTAATTTAGGTGACTATAAAGCGGTAATGATTTATATTCATTCTTTAATCATACTACACTATTATGCAGGTCTCATACTTAGCACAATGGCTTAGTAGTCTGCTCAGATGTCTTCACAGCACTCATGGTACAAGTTCAAATACCAGCCAACCTACCATCCCCCAGCTGTGTTTATTTTTTCAGTGCACAAGCGAATTAAAATGAACAAACAAAAAAATGTAATCTGCCCATTAGTTAGTGTGTGGTGTTTGGAATTTCACACCATAATAGTATTGAATACTTATATATCATTGCATGCATTTGAAGAGTTAATATAATAGAATCAGCCAAATTTAAAGTGCATTGGCTAATTGGCATTCACCTATTTTCAACATATGCTGCTTTGGCTAATTGGCTAATAGTCATTTGCTTTTTTTTCACCAATTCAATCTTTTAGTATTTAGTGGGATTTGAACCCATGAGTTCTTCAAGGTAGAAGTGCTGACCACTAGCCTATTGGGTGTAGCACAGTCATACATAGAAAATACATAGAATATACATTCACTAGTGTTTGATGTTTCTTCTCCCCGAGCTGTCTCTCCTGCTGCCACCATCTTCTCCCGCTGATGTGTTCTTCAGCGCAGCCGGTTACCCACTAATAAAAAAAAGCCGCTCTTCTTGTGGCGGTCTTCTGTGGCCATCCGATAATGTCACCCGGAGAGTCCGCTCCATGGCTATGTAAGAGACACTACACAGCGGGTGACAACACAGCGGAGGAAGACCACCATGGAAGAAGAGCAGCTTTTTTTTATTAACGGGTAACCAGTGGTGCGGAAGAACACAGCAGATGGCGGCGGCAGGAGAGACAGCTCTGGGAGAATACAGCTCGGGGAGAAGATGGAGGAGGGAGAGACAGTGTCTGGAGAAGATGGCTCAGGGAAGAAGACAGCTCAGAGCTATTCTACAATAAAGGACTTGTCAAAAACCGGCTATTAATTTTTTTACATTTCACTGCTTTTTTTGGTGAATGGTTAGGGGGTAAAATGTACCCCATACCTATTCACATAGGGGGCAGGATCTGGGAGCCCCCTTGTTAAAGGGGGCTTCCAGATTCTGATAAACCCCCTGCCTGCAGACCGACAACCACCGACCAGTGTTGTCAGGAAGAGGCCCTTGTCCCCATCAACATGGGGAAAAGGTGCTTTGGGGCATGTGGCCTGGTAAGGTTCAGAAGGGGAGGGTGCTCACTCGTCCCCCCTATCGTGACCTCCGGGCTGCTTGCTCAGGTAAGGGTCTGGTATGGATTTTGGGGGCCCCACATCAAATTTATTTTACATTTTGGTGTGGGGTTCCCCTTAAAGTCCATACCGAAGGGCCTGGTATGTACTGGGGGGACCCTACGACATTTTTTTCCTTGAATTTTGGAATTCCATACCATATTATTGAATAAGTACATACCATTGCATGCATTTGAAGAGTTAAAATATGGAATAAAGCAAGCTGATGTGCTTTGCCTAATTATGCTTCTGAGTACAATGCACACTTCTGGGAGGTGATGCTGTCAGTGGGATTTGAATTCATGGCTTGAACTTTTGGGGGCAGCAGGGTATACCGCTATGCTACAGAGCTGAGCACTTACCTACAGAGAAAATACATTTACTAATGTTTGATTCAATACAATAATGTTTTGCATTTCAGACATTAATATTACAGCATATGCTGCTGAGTACAATGCAAGCTTTCAGTAGGTGATACCATCTGTGTGATTTTCAGCCATTTGAGCACAATTATATTGAGAACATATGTTTACTAGTGTTTGATGGTGGGACTACTTTATATTCTAGGTATAAAATAGTACTCAGCACAGTGACTTAGGCACCTTTCACACTTGTGCGACCTGAAAGTTGCGAGATTTTAATGCGACTTTAAGCAATGCCTATGTAATCTTGAGGTCTATGGACACAGGAGTCACAGGGAAAGACATGCAACTTTCCCATGATTTTGCATCAGCAATTTTGCCGCAATTCCAGGGAATGCCTGTGTAAACTTGAGGTCTATGGACCTCAACTCGCATCAAAGTCAGACCAAAGTAGTACAGGGACTACGTTGAAGTCAGTGTTACTTGAAGTTGCACAGATATGAATGGTACACATTAAAAATCATGGGGTATGACTTGTCATACGACTCTGATATCCAAAGTCGCACAAGTGTGACTCAGCCCGACTTTGTCAGCGATTTCAGAGACATCAGTGCACTTTCCTGCACAAATGTCTAGTGAAATCACATAGGTCCCAACTGTTCTCCTTTAAGAATGCCTACCTACTTTTGCTAATAGGTGTCCCTTATACCCATCTCAAAAAGTTGGGAGGTAAGAAATCGCCCCCTGAAGTCGCCCAAAGTAGTGCAGGAACTACTTTTGGGAATCGTTGTGGCGTCGCACCAATTCGGACAGTTCCATTGCCATCAATAGGCGCCGATTTGGCCTACAATTTGACATGTCAATTCAGACCTATGTGAACATGGGTGAAGTTGCATAGATATTAGAGCTGCACGGTTCTGGCCAAAATGAGAATCACAATTTTTTTGCTTAGAATAAAAAGATCACGATTCTCGTGACGTAAAATCTTTCACATTATCCCACAAAAAATTTGGCTAACGTTTCTTTTTTTTTTTTTAATTCATTAAAGTACTTTTTTCCAAAAAAAAATTGCATTTGAAAGGCGCAAATACAGTGTGACATAAAATATTGTAACAACCACCATTTTATTCTCTAGGGTCTCTACTAAAAAAAATATATGTATAATGTTGGGGGGTTTTAAGTAATTTTCTAGCAAAAAAAAATGATTTTAACCTGAAACCAACAAATGTCAGAAAAATGTTTAGTGTTTAAGTAGTTAAACTTTCCTCACTTACACAGAATTCTATTTAATTGACAAATTGTTACAAGGTTTCTAGTTAAGTTCACTGATAAAGAATGTTCTAATTCTTGGCAGACTTCCTGGTTTTTCGACTGTGGCTTCAGAAGAGCAGAGAGAGTTCTTTACATAGCAAGAATCGTGAAACTCTTTTTTCAAGATCGTAAAGGGGAAAAAAAACACGATGACGATTAATCGTGCAGCTCTAATAAATATGCATGGAAATCAAGGGGGACAACTTTTCATGTGACTCTGAGGTCCAAAGCTCCATGAAAAGTCACCAAAGTGTGAAAGTAACCTAATGCGATTAATTGATAACACCTTTGAATAAGGCCCCATTTGCACTTGTGCGACCTTAAAATTGCACAGCTTTCTCATGACTTGAAGCAATGTCTGTGTAATCTTGTGGTGTATGGACCTCAAATTGCATCAAAGTCAAACCAAGGTAGTACAGGGACGAATTTGCTACACCTTCAGGATGCACAAGTGACAATAGGGCCAAATTCAAAGGTGTTATCCTTGAATCTCATTCACACTGCTGCGACCTGAAAGTCACACTATTTTGCTGCCACTTTGCTGCTGCAACTTGGCCCCAACTTCTGGGAATGCCTGTGTAATATTGTACCCGATATACCTTAAGTCACACCAAAGTAGTACAGGGACTACTTTGAAGTTGGTGCGACTTAAAGTAGCACAGATATGAATGGTTATCATTGAGAATCATGGGGTACAACTTGTCATGCAACTCAAAGGTCCAAATTTGCTGGAAAATTCGCCCAGCTGTGAAACAAGTCATATATATTTTAATAAAAGGAGCTCTCATTTATATTTGCATAGTCCTTACTGATTTACATCAGCAGAACAAATGCAGGAAGTGATGTGTGCACATGGGACGGAAGCAAATGTGTGGTGATGCCAAACAAATCAATGAACCCCACCCACACCAAATCTAACTATGACATCCACCCCGCATTGATTAAGTACAAGTACATATCCTACACTTACCCGGCCAATAAGCAGCGCCTCCTCTCTGCTAAAGAGACCTCGCCATGTCCACCTAGATGGAGATCCTGACCAGCACAGGAACTTCCAGGTGCATACAATGAATAATTTCCAGGTCAGAAGGTGAAACCACGCTTTTGAGTGCAGCTGCGAATATTTGATCTCAACCACGATTAGTATTTTTTTATTTTCAGATATGCAAATCTGTATTTCTACATATATTTGAAGGTAAACTTAAGGGAGTTTGCTAAGAAATGGTGTCCCTGGGTTAGCAGCAGGTGAATTACAAAGGGAAAAGGCCCAGTTTGAGCCCTGGTTCACACTGACAGAGGGAGGAAATCGTTCAGCTGAACTCCCACAATTTCATTCCTGCATGTCAGTCCCGACTGTGGGGGCAACATCAGAGACATCAGTGCAGGTTTCTGCACCAATATCAATACAAATCGCACCAATTAGAACAGTGCAATTGCCACAGATTTGACATGTCAAATCACACCAATGTGAACCAGAGCTGACACATTCAAACACTGCCTATCCCACCAGCTGAATTCATTACCTGCAATTCTCCACAGCCCTTAATGATAAAGGTGGAATCTTTATATATACCTTGCAGTTGTGCAGAAGCCTAGGTTTACATTGGAGCGATTGGTCATGCAATTTGAGAGATCAAATCGCATGACTATTGGCAATGGCACTGTTCCAATTGATGCAACATTTTTTTGTGGCACCGCATCAATTTGCTAAAGTAGTTCCTGCACTACTTTTGCCGATTTCAGGTGCGACTTCAATAGACATTTGTGTATGAAGCCACCTGAAATCACGCTGACCTTGCTACTTTGAAATCGTGCTACTTCAAGTGAAGTAGCGCAATTTCAAAGTAGGATGTGAACCAGGGCAAAGATTAGTTTTTTGGTGCACAAATACATATTGAAATAAAATATAAAAGAGATATTGCACTTTCCCAAAACCACCACCCACAAAAACTAAAGAAAAGTAGAAGGGAAAAAAAAAAAAAAAACACACCACACACCCACACCACAACAAAAGCTCAATGTACTTTTATTTTACCAGCAGAAAAAAAATAAATTTACATTTACTAGCTTCAAAAAAATTTGGACAGGATATATGGTACTACATTTAGCAACGGAATTTTAAGGGCCCTGCTCATAGGAGCTTACAATCTAAAATTAGACAAAACCTTAGAGTGGACACAGCTTTAATTTCAGTGTATAACGGGCAACACATCACATTATTATCTGAAAGATTATAGAAACATACTTAACAGTCACTCTTACAAAGCATTCCAACATAATATTGCAAAAGACTTATTCAAAACACCCACCACCAGCCCACAATCCACACATACATACATTGATGACCATGTTCTGCTGGAAGCTGCATTTCGGTGTACACGATTAAACGAGATCAAAAATAGTAGGTCAGCAGATGCTTCCAAACGATGTTTGCATGATCAGATAGGAACAATACACACACAACATTGACAGCATGGCCACATAAACCCACTTTTGATTGAAAAAATGCACAAGAATTTCATCAAATCTCCCAATATCATTACTTCTCCCTCACAACAAAAAACCTGACCTTCTCAGGCCAAACAAATCCCCCTACTGCAGGCCTTTATATAAGAGAGGTTGTATTGTTAGCACACTGACACACCCAATAGAAGTACACGCCCACCAGTATCTTTCAATCTGTCTTTTCATGTATGTCTAAAGTGATTGCACCTGATGGGCAGGAACACATAATAGTGTTCGCAACTGTGTTAGCCCTTGGCTATGTGCATCAAATCTCCAACTACAGGCTAAAGATCAAAGTCCATTTGCATCCACATAAACAAAGCAACAGTTTTCTAAGCATATGTACCCGTGCAGTGTAAACCCTAAAATTTGAAATGTCCAAGTCCCTGGGCATGATTAGTGCTAATAAACATTAACATCAGTCCCTGGCTGCAATGAGCTTCCAATATAAAGTCCAAAATCAACGTTCTTACTAGGGATGAGCTTCGAGTTCGAGTCAAACTCATGTTCGACTCGAACATTGGCTGTTCGCAAGTTCACCGAACAGCGAACTATTTGGGGTGTTCGCGGCAAATTCGAATGCCGCGGAACACCCTTTAAAAGTCTATGGGAGAAATCAAAAGTGCTAATTTTAAAGGCTAATATGCAAGTTATTGTCATAAAAAGTGTTTGGGGACCTGGGTCCTGCCCCAGGGGACATGGATCAATACAAAAAAAAGTTTTAAAAACGGCCGTTTTTTCAGGAGCAGTGATTTTAATAATATTTAAAGTCAATCAATAAAAGTGTAATATCCCTTTAAATTTCGTACATGGGGGGTGTCTATAGTGTGCCTGTAAAGGGGCGCATGTTTCCTGTGTTTAGAACAGTCTGACAGCAAAATGACATTTTGAAGGAAAAAACTCATATAAAACTACCCGCGGCTATTGCATTGCCGACAATACACATAGAAGTTCATTGATAAAAACGGCATGGGAATTCCCCAAAGGGGAACCCCGAACCAAAATTAAAAAAAAAAAATGACGTGGGGGTCCCCCTAAATTCCATACCAGGCCCTTCAGGTCTGGTATGGATATTAAGGGGAACCCCGGCCAAAATTAAAAAAAAAAAATGACGTGGGGTTCCCCCTAAATTTTTTAAGATTTTAAGGGGAACCCCGCGCCAAAAAAAAAAAAAAAAACGGCGTGGGGTCCCCCCAAAAATCCATACCAGACCCTTATCCGAGCACGCAACCTGGCAGGCCGCAGGAAAAGAGGGGGGGACGAGAGTGCGGCCCCCCCTCCCTCCTGAACCGTACCAGGCCACATGCCCTCAACATTGGGAGGGTGCTTTGGGGTAGCCCCCCAAAACACCTTGTCCCCATGTTGATGAGGACAAGGGCCTCATCCCCACAACCCTGGCTGGTGGTTGTGGGGGTCTGCGGGCGGGGGGCTTATCGGAATCTGGAAGCCCCCTTTAACAAGGTGACCCCCAGATCCCGGCCCCCCCCGTGTGAAATGGTAAGGGGGTACATAAGTACCCCTACCATTTCACGAAAAAAGTGTCAAAAATGTTAAAAATGACAAGAGACAGTTTTTGACAATTCCTTTATTTAAATGCTTCTTCTTTCTTCTATCTTCCTTCATCTTCTGGTTCTTCTGGCTCTTCTGGTTCTTCTGGTTCTTCCTCCGGCGTTCTCGTCCAGCATCTCCTCCGCGGCGTCTTCTGTCTTCTTCTCCTCGGGCCGCTCCGCACCCATGGCATGGGGGGGAGGCTCCCGCTCTTCTCTTCTTCTCTTCTTCTCTTCTTCTTTTCTTCTCTTCTTCTCTTCTTCTTCATTTTCTTCTCCGGGCCGCTCCGCAATCCATGCTGGCATGGAGGGAGGCTCCCGCTGTGTGACGGCGCTCCTCGTCTGACAGTTCTTAAATAACGGGGGGCGGGGCCACCCGGTGACCCCGCCCCCCTCTGACGCACGGTGACTTGACGGGACTTCCCTGTGGCATTCCCCGTGACGTCACAGGGAAGTCCCGTCAAGTCACCGTGCGTCAGAGGGGGGCGGGGTCACCGGGTGGCCCCGCCCCCCCCGTTATTTAAGAACTGTCAGACGAGGAGCGCCGTCACACAGCGGGAGCCTCCCTCCATGCCAGCATGGATTGCGGAGCGGCCCGGAGAAGAAAATGAAGAAGAAGAGAAGAAGAGAAGAAAAGAAGAAAAGAAGAAAAGAAGAAGAGAAGAAGAGAAGAGCGGGAGCCTCCCCCCCATGCCATGGGTGCGGAGCGGCCCGAGGAGAAGAAGACAGAAGACGCCGCGGAGGAGATGCTGGACGAGAACGCCGGAGGAAGAACCAGAAGAACCAGAAGAGCCAGAAGAACCAGAAGATGAAGGAAGATAGAAGAAAGAAGAAGCATTTAAATAAAGGAATTGTCAAAAACTGTCTCTTGTCATTTTTAACATTTTTGACACTTTTTTCGTGAAATGGTACCATTTCACACAGGGGGGGGGCCGGGATCTGGGGGTCACCTTGTTAAAGGGGGCTTCCAGATTCCGATAAGCCCCCCGCCCGCAGACCCCCACAACCACCGGCCAGGGTTGTGGGGATGAGGCCCTTGTCCTCATCAACATGGGGACAAGGTGTTTTGGGGGGCTACCCCAAAGCACCCTCCCAATGTTGAGGGCATGTGGCCTGGTACGGTTCAGGAGGGAGGGGGGGCCGCACTCTCGTCCCCCCCTCTTTTCCTGCGGCCTGCCAGGTTGCGTGCTCGGATAAGGGTCTGGTATGGATTTTTGGGGGGACCCCACGCCGTTTTTTTTTTTTTTTTGGCGCGGGGTTCCCCTTAAAATCCATACCAGACCTGAAGGGTCTGGTATGGAATTTAGGGGGAACCCCACGTCATTTTTTTTTTTAAATTTTGGCCGGGGTTCCCCTTAATATCCATACCAGACCTGAAGGGCCTGGTATGGAATTTAGGGGGACCCCCACGTCATTTTTTTTTTTTAATTTTGGTTCGGGGTTCCCCTTTGGGGAATTCCCATGCCGTTTTTATCAATGAACTTCTATGTGTATTGTCGGCAATGCAATAGCCGCGGGTAGTTTTAAATGAGTTTTTTCCTTCAAAATGTCATTTTGCTGTCAGACTGTTCTAAACACAGGAAACATGCGCCCCTTTACAGGCACACTATAGACACCCCCCAGGTACGAAATTTAAAGGGATATTACACTTTTATTGTTTGACTTTAAGCATTATTAAAATCACTGCTCCTGAAAAAACGGCCGTTTTTAAAACTTTTTTTTGCATTGATCCATGTCCCCTGGGGCAGGACCCAGGTCCCCAAACACTTTTTATGACAATAACTTGCATATAAGCCTTGAAAATTAGCACTTTTGATTATTCATGTTCGTGTCCCATAGACTTTAACGGTGTTCGCATGTTCGAACGAACTTTTTTCCTGTTCGCATGTTCTGGTGCGAACCGAACAGGGGGGTGTTCGGCTCATCCCTAGTTCTTACATTAGAACCTATTTCGATAGGAGACAAATAAGATGCCAGCATGTCTTTAGATTGTGGTGAGAAACCCACATAGGGAGAACATATAAACTTCAACACAAGTATTAGCATGTTGGGGAATTGAACCAACATCTCAGGTGCTGCTAAACAGAACTGCTACCCACTTGCCCACCAGGCAACCCCACACATGTTCTCTGCATCTCTGTGGTGTGAACCAGCCCTAAGTCCATAGCCATGCTCAGTGTCACAAGCAATATACAGTATATTGGCCTAAGTATTGGGATGCCTGCCTTTAAACACACATGAACTGTAATGGCATCCCAGTATTAGTATTGGGTTCAAAACTCATTTGGCCCACCCTTTGCAGCTATAACAGCTTCAACTCTTCTTGTCCACAAGGTTTAGGAGTGTGTCTATGGGAATGTTTGACCATTCTTCCAAGTGCATTTGTGAGGTCAGGCACTGATGTTGGACGAGAAGGCCTGACCTACAGTCTCCTCTCTAATTTATCCCCAAGGTGTTCTGTTGTGTTGAGGTCAGGACTCTGTGCAGGCCAGTCAAGTTCCTCCACCCCAAAATCACTCATCCATGTCTTTATGGACCTTGCTTTGTGCACTGGTCCAAATGATTTGGTGGAGGGGGATTATGGTGCGGGGTTGTTTTTCAGGGGTTGGGCTTGGCCTCTTAGTTTCAGAGAAGGGAACTCTTAAGGCGTCAGCATACCAAGACATTTTGGACAATTTCATGCTCCCAACTTTGTGGGGACAGTTTGGGGAAAGCCCCTTCCTGTTCCAACATGACTGCACACCAGTACACAAAGCAAGGTCCATAAAGACATGGATGAGCAAGTTTGGGGTGGAGAAACTTGACTGGCCTGCACAGAGTCCTGGCCTCAACCCGATAGAACACCCTTTGGCTGAATTAGAGTAGAGACTGCAAGCCAGGCCTTCTCATCCAACATCAGTGCCTGGCCTCACAAATGCACTTCTGGAAGAATGATCAAACATTCCCATAGGCAGACTAAACCTTTTGGACAGCCTTCCCAGAAGCTGTTCTAGCTGCAAAGGGTGGGCCAAATCAAATTTTAACCCTACGGACTAAGACTGGGCTGCCATTAAAGTTCATGTGTGTGTAAAGGCAGGCGTCCCAATACTTTTGGCTATATAGTGTATCTGGAAAAGACTTACAATGGTGGTGGAACCCTCCTACACATAACTACTACATTTAGACATACTTATAGGACCTGGGAGATGAGACAACTTCTCTACATGAAGTAACATGGTTGGGATTTGAACCCAGACCCTCAGAGATACTAAGCAGAAGTTCTAACCTCTAAGCCACAGAGCTGCCACGTGTGAGACCCTCCTACACATAACTACACATAAATACACATAAAAACACATTAATACTGCATTTCTATGGACATACAGGTGATGGAATTACATTACTCAAGAGTTATTCTTCTTGATTTATTCTGTGATATTTGGTGTTTTTTTGTGGGTGAGAGTAGAATATTACCCTCAAATATTTGGGAATTACATTTTGATTTCTGATATTGGTACACATATCACATTTTTTGGGCTCAAATTATGAATATTTGGAAATAATAAAAAGCACAAAAATTGTGATTCATTTTAAATTTTCATCAGCAATGGTATTGTTTGTGGATTATAAAGACACCTGTGTGAGTTTGGGGTAAAGATTGTTGTGAGATGAAGAGTAACAAGTGAAAGTGACAGAGAAAAATATATTTTACCAAAACATTCCACATTGTAGCATTCTTAAAAACAAAATATTTTAAGTAGAAGCAACAATGTTGCAAAGGAAAATTTATTTCACAGAAAGATACATTTCATCTCAACATTAAAAGGTTTTTTTGTGAAAGTTAGAATTGTTCCATTAGAATCAATGACTGAAACTTCATTTGGACTAAATTAGAGCAGATTTTAACTCCCAAAAAATGCTCTCTAATTAGCTCTCATTTTGGTATTTACTATACCTCCAGGTAAAAAAGACACTTGAGTTAAAATTAGAGTTATTTTCAGGTCTGAGCATGCTCAGTTGTGTTGGCACCTAGTTGTCCAAAACGGGGAATTTTTCACTTTTCAAACTTTTAAAGATATTTCAGTGTAGAAATCACTTTTTCACACAGTTTAAAAGCAGATAATCTTTAAATAATATACCGCATATTTCAGTACCATTTAGGCAATTATATCATGCTCTAAACATTATTACCATGTGCAATTCTCTAGGTTTTAGCAGAGTAAGGGTTTGGGCTCTATTTAGTTTCTGGGAGCTATAGTAAATTCGATTTTGGGAGTATTTTCTCACCAGCGCTATAGTGAATACCGTTTTAGCGCGAATTAGCGCTATTAGCGCTAATTCGCGCTAAATTGCCGCGAATTAGCGCTAATTCGCGGCAATTTGCGCGAATTAGCGCTATAGCGCTATAGTAAATGACCCCCATTATCTATAAAAAACAAAACAAGTTATCAAAAGACCAATTAGCTTTCTCTGAAGGCTTTGCGTACCATTGGCATAACGCAACGCAAATAAAAGGTTCCAGAAATTATCGTCGTGCAACTAGAACAAATACCAACAATAGGGTCACGGATGAGGACACTGAATCAGATTCTTAATTCAGATCCTCTTCTTCCCTTCCCAGACAGGGCCAACAAAACACCACTAACATCCGTAACAACCCAGGAGCACGAAAACGAGACTATGGTGGAGGTTCCTACACACCCTCCTCCAGAAAACGTCTCCCCTAACTCAGATACCAATTTACTACCACACCTCCAAAAATAAGGTCACACAACACAACCAAATGATCGATCATTATCACAACCCAAGTATTTGGGTGCCACAGCTTTGCAAGCGATACGAATTTGTGAGCTCTCAATCACAAACACAAAACACGACACAACCCAATACTACAGGTCCTACTGAGATAGGCCGAACAAACCTAACCCTCACTGATTCAGCCCAACACCAAGGACTTAACCCCCAAATCACTTTCCCACCTTCTACTCAACGGTCTTCTAACACTAGACAAAGCACATTGGATGCACATGTTCAACCACACAACACACAGGCAAATTTTCAATCTCCCATGGACACGATGGCCCTGACCTAACATTGGGACTTGAAGTTATTAACCTAACCCCCTATCATTTTGAGAAAGAGACACTTGACGTCCTTAAATATGGACTTAGTTTTTGCCCCTCTGTTAACATAGACAAATACGAAACGATAACAGATGTTTATCTATTTTCACGTAATCTAACCTACAAATTCCTATTCGATAAACAAGTTTTACAATCAAAACAAGATAAAGCCATCTCAGAACAAGTGAAACACTTCTCCATGGAGGACTTTCGAGTCCTGCGAGATTTAATACTTTTATTGGAGGAAAATGAGTCACCACAAGAGTCCAACCAATCACAAGAATCTACAAATTCCACACTAAACTACAATACCACGGTACCTACTGAATCTGCACCTAGTACCAAAAGATTCAAACCCAAATCACAACGGTTTCCGGAATTAACCACTAATTCTCATATTTGGGCGTTCCTTACGGGAACTATTAACGATATTAAACAGATGACCACCTCATTGATTCCAGGGAACCTTACCTACTCTCAAACATGAGCCATCCAAACCTTACGAAACCACCCAGATCTAGAGATTAAAGCCTCAGATAAGGGTGGGAACATTGTCCTCATGACAAAGACATATTATGAAGCCATGGTCATGAGGATTCTACAAAATAAACACTGCTATTCCCGCCTACCTGAGACCTGTATCCTAGAGTTCAAACAAGAATATCTGGAGATTATCGGATTAGCCTACCAGAGGGGCCTGATCGACCAAGATACATACAACTATCTAAACGTGAAAAAACCTAGAGAGGCTACATTCTACGCCTTACCAAAAATACACAAGCACTGTACGATGCCCCCTGGTCACCCGATTGTCTCCGGAATTGGGTCTTTAACAGAGAACGCTAGCCGCCTTGTGGATTTTGTCCTAATGCCACACGTACTGGGTCTTCCTTCCTACACTCGTGACACACTAGACCTCTTGAAACAAATAGAGGGGTTGCCCGTCCCTCCCGATGCCCTCCCCGTGACATTGGACATGGAGTCTTTGTACTCTAGCTTTCCCTCACGAGCAGGGTATCGGGATGGTGCGCACGTTTCTATGAGAGCAAGACAGTTGGGACTATTGCGAATTCATTTTGGAACTGTTGAAATTTGTGCTTACCCGTAACTATTTTTGCTTCAAAGGTTCCCACTTCCTCCAGGTGCAAGGCGTGGCTATGGGCACCTGCTGTGCACCAGCCTATGCCAACTTGTACCTGGGGGGGTGGGAACGTAACATTTTCTCTGATGAAGATCTAACCTTATACACCGATCACGCCCTTATCTGGCAACGTTACATCGATGATATATTTTTAGTATGGACAGGCACCCAAGACCTACTTGATAGGTTTATTCAAACTATCAATCAGAACTGTATGAATCTCAAATTTACAGTCTCCACCCATCCATATCAGGTAACCTTCTTAGATCTAACTATTTTCAAAGACAAGGAGAATTGTTTAGCCTCTACTTTGTTTAGGAAGGAAACCGCAGGGAACATCCTGCTACACGCGAAGAGTGCCCACCCCAGACCGCTCATTAAAAGTATCCCATACACACAATACCTAAGACTACGTCATAACTGTACGCACACAGAGGAATTCAAATCTCAAGCGGATGCGCTTTGTGAGAGACTATTAGCGAGGGGTTACACCAAGACAATATTACGTAGTGTGTATAACAAAGCCATACGCCAGTCAAGAAGTTCTTTACTATTCAAGAAAAAATCCATCACTACTAACCCTTCCTTGAGATTTATTACAAAATTCTCGCAACAGCACGAGAAACTCCGTGGTATTCTAAGCAAGCACTGGCTGATCCTCCAAGAGGACCCCATTATTAACAAATACATTGGCCCCTGCCCCCAAATTACGTTTAGACGAACTAGATCCCTGGGTGATCAACTAACCTCGAGCCACTATGTAACCACTCCAAAATACAAACAATTAAAACAAGGAATTTCCCAATGCGGCAAATGTTCTTTTTGTCCATGGGTCAAAGAAGGAAAAACTTCCTTACTACCGAATGGGGAAACTTTCACCCCAAAATTCCATGCAAACTGTGACACCGAAGGAGTGGTGTACCTCATGCTATGCCAATGTGGCGCCTTTTACGTAGGCAAAACCATTAGACACCTACGATGTAGAATCAAGGACCATGTCTATTATTCGGGGGAGGGGAAGATGGTGACAGCAGTGAGCAGACATCTAGATCTTTATCATAGATTCGATGTCTCCCTGATTTCGTTCATTGTTTTGACAGTGGTTCCGAAAGATTCCAGGGGTGGAGACTGGGACAAACAAGTATCCCAAAGAGAAACCATGTGGATAGAACGCCTTCGTGCCATATATCCCCCTGGTATTAATGAGGCTCAAACATATAAGCCCTTTTTATAACATATCTGAAGTGCTTAATTGCCCTATCTTCTGTCTTGGTGGGGTTTCCCCTCTTCTCCTGTTCCCCCTCCCTTTTTTTTTTCCCCTCCCCCGTCCCCCCCATTATATTCCCCCATTCCCCTCCCCCCACCCTTCTCTTTTCCCATAGTTGCCTACTACCCAGGTATTTAATTGATGGACCTATGATTGTTCTACATACTTGTTGGTCCCTCCTGCAATCTAATGTTTTTTTTTTTTGTTTTTTTTTTTTTACTACTTTACTATATTACTATATTCACTAATTTATTTTTTATTTTCTTTTTCCTAGTTCTCTTCATCCTGATTGTTGTCATCGTAACTTAGCCGCCCTTTAACATTAATACCATGTTCCAATTTTTTCATGTTCTATCTAGTTGTAACCATATTTACCACGGTGATTAGTACATTCATGTGCTGCCTTTATGCCCTTGGGGGGTGCATCTTGCATTGCCCAGGTTTACTTTCAATACTATGCGGCCGCCCAGCGCCACACCTTCCTATGAAGGTGATTGGCGCGCCATGGTATCTCTGGTTGCCGGGATACCTAGACGCGGCTGATCTCTCCCCCTCCGACGCGCTGGCAGTTGTTATGCCAACGCTGAAGACCGGGACATGCGCAGGACGACTCAGTGTGTCTCTGGTTGCCAGGATACCTAGACGCGACTGCTCTCTCCCCCTCCAACGTGCCGGCAGTTGTTAAGCCGATGCTGAAGACTGGGACATGCGCAGTACGCCTCAGCGGCCGGCTTGAATGACGTCACATCGGCTCCTCCGATTGGTGACCACAAGTGGGGCGTATGTACAAGAGACGCCTCCAGCATCTCCGTACTATCCACATTACCAGTCACTCTGTACTGAGCGGCTGTGTGGATCCACGACGCTGACTGTCAGTGTTTATCATTTCGGTCTTCGGTAAGAGGTAAATGCCTGCACACACTCGGACAATCATACACTATTTCTACATACAAATTTTTACCTCTTCATTTATTGCTATTTGTTTCTTTTTATGGGTCCACCCCTTTGGCAGTCTAACCAGAGGCTGGGATCTGGAACAGCATCAAAAAACATTCTACTAAGCAAGATTCATTTGAGTCTCGGTACAAGCTTTTGCCAACTTTTGACTGACACCAGATCCCCTTCAACTAATCAACTAGCACTCGACTATGTCAGCAAACCACTGAAAGTTGTAGACATTTAGCCAAGAGGCTGCTGCTGCTTTTATCTTTGCTGCTAATACACACAATTATAAAGTTTTTGATGGTAAGTGAAATGCAATTTTAAACTATATAACTACTACGGACATGTAATATTAGGGGGAACTTTAAAATACCATCTACAAATGTTTTTTTTATATTTATGTCTATTATTATTTACTTTGTCCATAGTGGGTATATTAACTATCCATTAAGACCCATTATATACGTTAATTTAATTTAATACACTGATAATATTTTTACAAATTATCCCCTCCCCTGATGCACCACATTTTGGTGCATACTGGCGCATACATTGTCCAATTTATTGGCACTATACTGCCAATGAATTTATGATATATACCTAAAGCAAATAGTTTATCTAACCAATATATCCAGATAAACCATACCTATATGATACTCACAATAGGCACTTACAAATTATCCGCTTTTCCCTTCTTGCCCCCCCCTTTCCCCCTCCCCCCTTCCTCTCCCCCCCTTCCAATTTTTCCTCCCCCTTTCCTTTCCCTTGCTTTCCTTCCCATGCCTCCACTCCCTCCTCCATTTCCCCTTTTCCCTCCCCTCTCCCACCCCTTCCCCCTCCCCTCCCTTCCCCTTCCCCCCCTTCCTCCCCTTCCCCCATAATATATCACTATCACTAGCAGCTTTACCTCTGTTGGAGACAAATAGACTTATCAATTACATAGTTTAATGCTTACTTTCATTATTACCATGTTACATATGTCCCCATAGTATCTGAATATTACCCGGACTTTGTGGGACAAGCACCTCCTGTTGGGCCCCATTGGCGGTATTTTAGAATCTATGATATCACTATGCTATTACTCAATTATAACTGACTGTAACATACCTATGTGAATTATTTATTGTAAATATTTTGTTTATTACAGTATTCAGTTCTGTGCTCTTGAAGAAGCGCTTGTGGCGTGCCAATTTAGAATTTGACTGTCACCACTGCATAGCTTTTTGTTCAATACAATACAATCGTATGTAAATAGGATTGGTAGTTCCAATTATTGCCTAAATTAATTTTTACATCACCAATCTATGTATGGAGTGTATAATTTGTAAATGTGTGATTATGAGCTGAATCCTATTTGTTCTTCTTTTTTACCCTTTTTTAAATAATTTCTAATAAACTAGAATTTTAATTATATTTACATAGTAATTATTGTGCCCAAAAAGTCCAAAGCCCAATGTATTCATTTCTCTGTATAAAACCCAAAATTAAATGCAAAAATATTATTAGTGTAGCACTATATATAAGGTAAAAACAAAATATACAACAAAGTAAAATAAATATAAATTGCCAATGCTAATGGAATGCCTTGGTGGAGTGAAATAAAATTGAAATAATAATCACATATACCATACCAGTGAGTATATTAATAAACCCCACAAATGGATATATATATCAGTGCTGTGAGAATATACCCCACCAACAAATGTAAAAATAACTCGTGCTGTGAAAATCACTTAATTGAAAGAGGGCATAACAAGATTGATGTGCGCAGTTTAAAACAAATATGTCAAAAATAGATTTATAAATTCACAAGTGCAATATCAAAATGATTGTGGTGAAAAGAGTTGTTCAAAAATATAAATGTTCAGAAAAAAGTCCCAAAAGAAAGGAATATGTTTCCGTGATGAGAGGAGAAAATCCCTTATCCAGTGAGAAACGGAACACCCAAGGTGAATAAATTGGCTCCTTACCGGATAGAAAGACCAATACGTTGGTCTCACCAAGCGCAGAGAATTAAGGTCTCCCAAAAGACCATATGGACAGATGGAAGAAGGGGCTTCAGTATCGCCAGAAGGCATCAGAAAGACCAGAGCTCATCCGTCTCAAGTTGGTAGTGTCACTGGTACTTTCTGAATTGCTCCTGAATGTATTTGCATGCAGCAGTGTTTTTGTAGCACTCTGGGCCATGTAGGTGGCGTAGTTCTCGCAATATTTTTGCAAATAAATAAACAGGGTTTTCTTTTCTAATTAATACTAATGAATAAGGACAGGCAGCAGGGGAATGGGGGCAGAAGAAGTTTGTTAGTTCAATGGGAACTAAAACAGGTGTAATTTCTTTGGGCAAGCCACCATCTCAAAAAACAGTTCATTCAAGTCCACATGTAGGCAGTCATGATTTTGGGGTGGAAGAGACACATTAAATAAAACCAAGCTTCTCTAGTAATTGTGCCCACTAACACCATTATGAGTGTGTTATGCATGCTAGTTTATCAGTACTAACGGAAATGTACCCATCTGTGCCACAATTCTCACAGTAAAAGGAAACGTGTTTTGATCTACATCTGTGTTGTAGCTGCAGCACCGCAAAGTTACAACGATCCTGGATTGAGCTGACTGCATGAGGACTGTAGGGATACCAATGTTAGCATAGTGGTATTTGTTCATATTCCTCCTAGACAGCAATGAATCTCATACTGGTTTGGCCCATTCAGAACCTCCTGTTTGTTTTTGTCTTACATGTGAGTGCATTATTATTGGTTTAATAAAATATTTTTTTTTAGCAGTGAGCACTATGGTTTGTCTCTATTCCTTGAGCTTTAAAAGCTTTAGCTTTAGAGATGGATATCCTTTATCTTCAATTATATTAAGTAACATGGTTGTGAAGCGGGGTCTTGTCGTTCTTCTGATTGATTGCGTATACAAGCAGGAGTAGATTGAAAATGTTCCATGGGTCCTAGTGCCTGCCAATATGCTAAATTGACCTGTGTGGCGAGGGTCGATTTCTGGAGGTGAGCGTTCATCCTCTAGGGAAAGGTGGAGGATTGTGTCTTCTCACTTGGAACACACTTTCATTGAAGAAACGTGATTTTGCACTACTGGGATTTATGTTTTTCTTTACTTGGGATTATTTATACTTTTTGACTTAATTTGATTATTTTTTTCAACAATTTATTTGTGTGCAACATTTGAGTTGTTTTGGCTAACATATGAGTTGTTTTTGGATAAATTACTGTTATCACTTTTATACACACATATTTGCACATTTTTTATGGAGATGTTTATTGTAATACTTTATATGACTTTTTTTTAATCTTTATGTAGTTCTGAATTTTGTATATATTTTTATGCAGTTTTCAGAGCAGCACATTTATACACATGTGCTACATACTAGTTCTGGCAGCAGCAAACTAAAACCTAATGACTGAGCCTCTCTTATAGAACTACAGTAATATGCAACAGCCTGTTTTTTGTTGAAGCCTTATAATGCAGGTGTCCTGCTTTCTGACAGTCTTTTTAATATTCAAGTTGTTTCCCCTGCATTAATATCGCAGTTCAGCAATCCTGAAAAATATTCTCATTATTATTTGTTATGTTTGAATTATCTTTTGTACCATATGTTATTATGCTTCAAAATAAGAATTAGAAAGGTCCTCTGCAATTTATAAGATAATTAGCAATTTAATGCTTGGTTTCAATCTGTGTTTTGTTTCCTGAGAACTTCTTGATTGCTGAAATATTTACCCAATTAGTGCAATACTACTGTCTGCATTTGGAATAGTTAGAACAGCTTGCTGTCCAAGTGTTACTTCCACAAACCAACGGGAATTGAGCATGTTACTAGAGCACAAATGACACATCAAATGAATGTTGACATTTGTTCTCAACATGCAGCTACTTTTGTTCTGGAAAAAAAAAACACATTCTGCTGATCTATGGAGAGGGGCAATGGGCAACAATCATGAAGCAAATGTGAAAGACAAATTAGAACAAATAAAGAATAAAAGAGAATGAAGTGTATGTTTATAGAAACTAAAGTTCAGTTAATTTCTTGTTTTAATAAAGAAGATTGTATTACATGTATTATTCAGGAAAATAATGAATGTCAATGAATGTCTACTATAGTTCCTAGTTCCTTAGTCTTTATGGAAGAAAAGCTATAGTAAGCATAAGATAGGCAAATCTAGCATTAATTCATGTTCTACATTTTAATCCACAAGAATGCTAGTCACTCAGTCCACTTAAATAATCCATACCCAGTCTGATTAAATGACCGGTTAGACTGTTTTAGACCAAATTTCCTGATAATTAGCCAGTATGGAGGATTCAGAAGATGATCTCACCTGATCAATACCCATTCAGATATTAAGCAGCTGGGTTGGAAGATAGGAGTGCAAGATGACTGCAACTGCTTGTGGGTTATCATTTGTTATCTTTTTACTATTTTAAGACTTTCATCTTATCTTAAAATGTTCATTTTAAGGCCTCATGCACACTGGACATTTTTACAGCTGCTGTTTTTTGCTTCAGACATTTTTTCCTGCAGCCAATAAACTCCCTTGCATGTTATCCTATGTGTTCATGCACACATAGGCTGTTCTCAGCAGTTTTTGGCAGGGGCATTTTCTGGCATGAAAAAAAAACAGAACTAGTGGGTTTAGAGAGGAATTTTTTTCAGCTGTAAAACAGCTCTAACTCTGAAAAAGCTTAAAACAGCTTAAAAATGCAAAAAGACACATTTCACAATTCAGCATTTATCAGCATTTTTGAACCATAAGCTTTTATAGTTTTGCTAAAAAAAAAAACCTAAAAAATGCTGCAGCTAAAAAAAACAAAAAAACACTGAAAAACTCACTCTACAGCTACAGCTTTCTACGGCTAATGTTACTGGCTTTTTTATAACATCCAGTGTGCATGAGTATACCTGTATAGATCCTTCAGTGAGTTACAGTCTACAGTACCAGGCTTCAAACCTGCTCTGTTATCCGATAAGGACATGTTGTAGTTGGAAACTAAACTATGCCGTTTAGTGGGTGATCATATACAACTGAATCCAATAGTAATGCTGGCCGAAAAATCTGCCGAAATTTGGTCTTTTAGACAGTTTGTTCATTTTTCGGGCAGTTAATGGGCACAAAATCAATAATCGTTGGGACATTTTTGAGCCGAAAAAACGAAGGACAAGTTTTGAAATTTTCTGCCGAACAAACGATAAATTGAAAGGTTAATGTGCTTCCCGTCCGAACTGACTGCACTAGGTATATGTAGACTAGGTATATGTGAGGGAGGAAGTGGAGACAGATCTCCTATCACAATTTGGATTAGCAGCAAGGATGGGAAGTGTTATCATAATGGGGGATTTTAATTATCCAGACATAGACTGGGCTGAGGGAACCGCGCATTCATTTAAGGCTCACCAGTTCCTTAATGTCTTGCAGGACAATTTTATGGGTCAGATGGTAGACGCACCAACTAGAAATAAAACATTACTGGATCTACTGATTACCAACAATTCAGACCTGATCACGGATGTGGAAATACGGGGCAATTTAGGTAACAGCGATCGCAGGTCAATTAGTTTCAGTATAAATCACACAAATAGGAAACATAAAGGGAATACAAAGACACTGAATTTCAAAAGAACCAACTTCCCTAAACTACAAACCTTGCTAAAAGGCATAAATTGGGATAAAATATTAGGAACAAAAATACGGAGGAGAGATGGGTTTGCTTTAAGAGCATATTAAATAAGGGCATTAGCCAATGTATCAAATTGGGTAATAAATTTAAAAGAGCAAACAAAAGTCCTGGATGGCTTAACTCCAATGTAAAAATGCATATAAAAGCAAAGGAGAAGGCCTTCAAAAAATACAAGGTTGAGGGATCATCCTCAGCATTCAGACTTTATAAAGAATGCAACAAGAAATGTAAGGGTGCAATTAGGACGGCTAAGATAGAACATGAAACACACATAGCAGAGGAGAGCAAAAAAAATCCCAATAAATTCTTTAAGTATGTAAACAGTAAAAAAGGGAGGACAGACCATATTGGCCTCAAAAAGAAAGAGGAAGGACATCTGGTTACAAAGGATGGGGAGATGGCAAAGGTATTGAATTTATTCATCTCCTCAGTCTTCACGAGTGAATCGGGGGGCTTCAGTAACCAAAACTGCAGTGTTTATCCTCATGACACAACACAGGAAGCACCTCCATGGTTAACAGAGGACAGAATTAAAATTAGACTTGAGAAACGTAACATTAATAAATCACCGGAACCAGATGGCTTGCATCCGGGGGTACTTAGGGAACTGAGTCAAGGGATTGCCAGACCGTTGTTCCTAATTTTTACAGACAGTCTACTGACGGGAATGGTACCAGCTGATTGGAAAAAAGCCAATGTAGCACCAATATTTAAAAAGGGCCCAAAATACATCCCTGGGAATTACAGACCAGTTAGCCTAACATCAATAGTATGTAAACTCTTGGAGGGGATGATAAGGACTATATAGAAGATTTTAGTAATGAGAACGGTATCATTAGCAGTAATCAGCATGGATTCATGAAGAATCGTTCTTGCCAAACCAATCTACTAACCTTCTATGAGGAGGTGAGTTGCCATCTAGATAAAGGAAGGCCCGTAGACATGGTGTATCTGGATTTTGCAAAAGCATTTGACACAGTTCCCCATAAACGTTTACTGTACAAAATAAGGTCCGTTGGCATGGACCATAGGGTGAGTACATGGATTGAAAACTGGCTACAGGGGCGAGTTCAGAGGGTGGTGATAAATGGGGAGTACTCGGAATGGTCAGGGGTGGGTAGTGGGGTTCCCCAGGGTTCTGTGCTGGGACCAATCCTATTTAATTTGTTCATAAACGACCTGGAGGATGGGATAAACAGTTCAATCTCTGTATTTGCAGACGATACTAAGCTAAGCAGGGCAATAACTTCCCTGCAGGATGTGGAAACCTTGCAAAAAGATCTGAACAAATTAATGGGGTGGGCAACTACATGGCAAATGAGTTTCAATGTAGAAAAATGTAAAATAATGCATTTGGGTGGCAAAAATATGAACGCAATCTATACACTGGGGGGAGAACCTCTGGGGGAATCTAGGATGGAAAAGGACCTAGGGGTCCTAGTAGATGATAGGCTCAGCAATAGCATGCAATGCCAAGCTGCTGTTAACAAAGCAAACAGAATATTAGCATGCATTAAAAAGGGGATCAAGTCCACAGATAAAATGATAATTCTCCCACTCTACAAGACTCTGGTCCGGCCGCACCTAGAGTATGCTGTCCAGTTCTGGGCAACAGTCCTCAGGAAGGATGTACTTGAGATGGAGCAAGTACAAAGAAGGGCAACAAAGCTAATAAAGGGTCTGGAGGATCTTAGTTATGAGGAAAGGTTGCGAGCACTGAACTTATTCTCTCTGGAGAAGAGACGCTTGAGAGGGGATATGATTTCAATATACAAATACCGTACTGGTGACCCTACAATAGAAATGAAACTTTTTCGCAGAAGAGAGTTTAACAAGACTCGTGGCCACTCATTAAAATTAGAAGAAAAGAGGTTTAACCTTAAACTACGTAGAGGGTTCTTTACTGTAAGAGCGGCACGGATGTGGAATTCCCTTCCACAGGCGGTGGTCTCAGCGGGGAGCATCGATAGCTTCAAGAAACTATTAGATAAGCACCTGAATGACCACAACATACAGGGATATACAATGTAATACTGACACATAATCACACATAGGTTGGACTTGATGGACTTGTGTCTTTTTTCAACCTCACCTACTATGTAACTATGTAACTATGTAAACAAAGAACAAAAAATGCATTCATTTATGTCCACTGAACAATTTATCGGTCATTACATGATGGCACTTTCGTTTGCGCTCACGGCCGAATGTTCGTTTTTCGAAAATGGTTTCGGCCGATTCTTCGTATAGTGTATGGCCAGCATAAGGATGGAGCATTGTTACGGTTTCTGAAGGGTAGATTAAAGAGCATTAAGGACATCTGTGTAGCCATCCATTGCTGACATCTCCTCCTAAAATACTAATTGACTACCTGTCATGCTGATCCAATTGCTTCAATACTGTGACTGATTACTGTAAAAATGAGAGGAGAAAATACCCAAGGCAAAATTGTCAGTTTGTATTAGAAGAATATCTGGCCAACTACCAGAGCCCCCACTTCTTGAAGGATAATAGGGCAGAGTCATTAAGCTGTTCACATAAACTGAACCTGTGTGTTGCACAAGGCAACACTTAACTGCTTCCGACCCCAGCTGAACATATTCACCTTGATTTTGCTCCGTACTACCTACTGCCAGGAGCAAGGGTAAGAGGGCCTAGTAAGCACCAGGGTTTGACCCCTCCCTCATGTAATAGCTCTGGGGGCCTAGCAGCCAATCACCAAGAAGTCTCAAAAATGTTCAGGTATTTTTCTTCACGTGTCAGAAAAAGAATGCACAGGCAAAGCTCAGGTTCACTCTAACCATTTGCCTACTGAGCACTTTTACCCCCTCCTGCCCAGGCCAATTTTCAGCTTTCAGTGCTGTTGAATTTTGAATGACAATTGCACAGTCATGCTACACTGTGTGTTTTTTTTTTTTTTTTTTTTTTTTGCTATATAAATGAAAATTACTGAAAATTTCAATGGAAAAAAAAAACTTTTTATAGTTTGTTATACAATTTTGCAAACAGGTAATTTTTCTCCATCACTGATGTGCACTGATGAGGCTGCACTGATGGGCACTGATAGGTGGCACTAATGGACACTGATAGGCAGCACTGATGGGCACTGATAGGTGGCACTGATGGGCAACACTGATGAGAAGGTACTGATGGGCACTGGTTAGCATCACTGAAGGGAACTGATTAGCAGCACTAATGGGCACTGTTTGGAAGCACTGGTGGCTACTGATTGGCAGCACTGTTGGCCACTGATTGGCTTCAAGAACATAATATTTTAATTAATTTAACATCCACTCCTTCAAGATATATTCGAGAGAGGGAAGAGAGAAAAACATCCAAGAGAAAGAGAAAAAACATAAAGGGATGAGGAAAAAAAAGGAAAGAGGATAATTCCGTCTCTCTCTCTCTTCCCGTCCTACATATCATCCAGCATTAAGTCCTGAAATAGACTATAATATTCCAGAGCAATCATGTAATCAATAGTACTTTTAGCTTTACCCCATGCCTACGTCAAATATTTGGGACAAGAATAGGCAGCCATTCGTAAAGACCAGAAAGCAGAAATGCATAGCATGTATTCCCCACTCTCCATTTTCAACCCAAATTGGAACATGGGGCGTCCATTTTTTCCATATTTTCTGGAATTTCCAAAATGCATTACGTTGAAGATAAGTACTGTATATTTCTCAAATAGTACATGTTTATCTGTTTCCTTTACCCAGTCCCCAAGGGTAGGAGGGTTAGGTGAAATACATTGAGAGGCAATTAATTTACGCGCCAGAAAAAGTATTCTCATTATGGCCTCATCATATACTAAATTATTAGACTTTATATACCCGAGGAGACATAGAACAGGATCAGGAATAAGTGAGATGTCATATATGAAATTTATTGTTTCTATCACATCTTGCCAATACCGATGCAATTTTGGGCATCTCCAAAACAAATGTATAAAAGAGCCAGAAAGTTTCACACATTTTGGACATTCAGAATTCTCCCTTCTGACTACTCTATGCAGCAGTCCTGGGGTATAGTACGTCCTGTACAAGATAAAAGTTGGGTCATTCTGTGCGTTGGAGATATTGAGACAAGCTGAACATTCTTCATTATTGGTCCCATATATCCTCTAGGTCCACATCAATATTCATCTCCCATTTTTGTCTACATGGAATCGGAAATTTAAGGAGCAGATAGTAATCATATAGTAATTTCATATATACTTTAGAGATAAGTCCCTTTGTGTTGCTTGGACTACACTGTCCAAAACAGGGATTTTGTAGAAAGGGACTTTTGGAGCATACCTTGTTTTTTTAAAGCATGTCTTAATTGTGAGTATTGAAAAAAAGACCTTTTATCTAAGCCAGAGATCCTCAAACTACGGCCCTCCAGCTGTTGCGGAACAACACATCCCATGAGGCATTGTAAAACTCTGACATTCACAGACATGACTAGGTATGATGGGAATTGTAGTTCCTGAACAACTGGAGGGCCATAGTTTAAAGACCCCTGATCTAAGCCATAGTCGGTACAGAGCTGCTGATAAGTTTTCAGCACTCCGTCAGAATACAATTGCATCAAGGTAATAAACCCTGCACAGTCCCATCTAGAAAATCCTTCCAAATGGTAAACTTCAGAAAATGCCCTATTAGACCATAATAGAGTGTACCTAGTATATCCCGGAATACCCAATATTGTTTTGGTGGACTGCCAGACCTTGTATATCAGGTGAAATGTAGGGTAAGTATATAGATAACAGGGTGAAATAGAAGAATCAAGAGACAATAATGGATTATCAATATTGGATAAGGAGCTAAGTATGTCAAAAGAAGATGTATTTTAGCCCCAAGTTTCCCATCCCTCAAGATGTTGAAGTTGAGCCACCAGGAGGTATATCCAAGGTGGGCTTTTGGAACCAAAAGCCCACCTTGAGCATTAGGATAGTGTAGGTATTCATATTTAATTCTAGCTGGCTTATTCCACCCTATCAAGCTCCGAAAATTGTACCAAATCTCTTGAAATATTTGGCGGCCGCAAGGTGGCTCTGTCATCCAGGGTAGCCGTCATATGACTTCCTCAGCTTCCCGGCCATCTAGAGGGTGCACGGGAGCCGATGCGCATGCCCGGTGGTTGTAATGTCCACCAGGCACCTGCGATTGCTTATCACAGAGCAGGGACCTGGATCTGTGTTTTTAAATCCATGTCCTGTCAGGGGAGAGGAGACAGATCGTGTGTTCCTTGTATATAGGAACACCGATTGGTCCCTTCCCCCAGTCAGTCCCCTCCCCCTTAGTTAGAATCACTCCCTAGGTAACACATTTAACCCCTTGATTGCCCCCAGTGTTAACCCCTTCCCTACCAGTGACATTTATACAGTAATCAGTGCATTTTTATAGCACTGATTGCTGTATAATTGTCAATGGTCACAAAATAGTGTCAAAAGTGTCTGATCTGTCCTCCACAATATCACAGTCCTAAAAAAAATTGCAGATCGCCGCCATTACTAGTAAAAAAAAATAATAATAAAAATGCCATAAATCTATCCCCTATTTTGTAGGCGCTATAACTTTTGCACAAACCAAACAATATAAGCTTATTGCGATTTTAATACCAAAAATATGTAGAAGAATACATATCAGCCTAAACTGAGGAAGACATTTTTTTATTTTATTTTTTTAAATTGGGATATTTATTATAGCAAAAAGTAAAAAATGATGTGTTTTTTTCAAAATTGACACCCTTTTTTTGTTTATAGTGCAACAAATAAAAACCGCAGAGGTGATCAAATACCACCAAAAGAAATCACTATTTGTGGGGGAAAAAATGATCAAAATGTCATATGGGTACAATGTTGCATGACAGCACAATTGTCATTCAAAATGTTACAGTGCTGAAAGCTGAAAATTGACCTGGGCAGGAAGGGGGTGAAAATGCCCTGTATTGAAGTGGTTAAAAAGGTGCAACAACAGTTACAACAGTTGAGAAGTTTGGCATAAAACCTCCTGTTTGATCTATATGAATATTCAATTTGATAACTCTCTTTAGTCTATTGGCCATAATCTTAGCTAGTAATGTCAGTATTAAGCAACAATATTGGCCTGTAAGATTCGGGAAATAACATATCTTTCCCTTTCTTAGGTATAACCACAATTATAGCCTCTGCTATAGACAGAGACAGACAACCTTCCCTTAGAGCAGCATTAAAGGTCTTTAGCAAAAAAGGTAGGGGTATTTTGCCATATTGGCTATACACTTCATTGGGGATACCATCTACTTCAGGGGCTTTTCCTTTAGGAAGAGACACTACAGCAGCTTCCAATAGTAATTTGATCATTATAGAAATCGGATCATTCAACATGCATTTATCATGCATTTATCAGAATGGGACAAAGTGGGAAGGTTAATATCATCTAAGAATTCAAAATTTCAGCCTTTGCATAAGTGGCTCTTGAGCTATATAGCTTCTGATAAAAAGATTTAAAGATCACCAAATATCTTCTGTTTTAGTACAAAGTGTCCCTTTCTTCTTTTGATTTTATAGCATTTATAAAAGAAGTATTCATTTGTGATCAGGCAATCGCTGACAGAAGTTTCCAAACTTTTTCCCCCTCTGCCCATACCAAACGTTTATTAAAAAATTGTTTATCCTACGCTCTTTCTTCCATAAGGAGTTTAAGTTGGGATTGCGCCTTAACCCATGAGGAACAGTTTTCAGGAGTTGAATCCTAAACCTATGCTGCCTCAGCCGCAATCACCCGTTTACCACATTAACTTCCTGTCTATGTTTTGTTTTGGCCACACTAATTTCTTAAAGAAGAAGGCCCCTAAGATAGGCCTTCATGGTGTCCCAAACAATCAAGGGAGAGGCAGTGGTCAGATTCATTTCTAAAAAAAGATTTAGGGCCCTTTGTATATGATCATGTGTAGAAATTATCTGAAGCCAAAGTGAGTTAAGTTTCCTCATAGATCACTTTCTAAATATATATATATATATATATATATATATATATATATATATATATATTGTTTTGGGGTTTTCTTGCCTTTATTTTTACTAGGTGATCCAGACCTATACCATACTTCCTGTGTTGTTAATATGGCTGCTCAGTCTTTCAATGTATTCAGCACAAATCATAGGAAAGGGAGGCAAAAGAGAGTGCAAGAACACTTAGGTATTGATTTACTAAAACTGGAGTATGCAACATCTGGTGCAGCTCGGCATAGAACTGAATGAGCTTCCAAAAATTTGCTTATAAAAACAGTAGTAATCAGCATGGATTTATGAAAGATCACTCTTGCCCGACCAATTTGTTAACATTCTATAAGGAAGTGGGCTGTCATCTAGATAAAGGCCTGTGGACATGGTGCTTAATTTAGAAATTGCGGTCTCTTGGCATGAATAATAATGTACTGTATGTACATGGATGGAAAACAGTTTACAGGGGTGTGTCCAGATGGTGGTGACAAATAGTGTGTACTCAGAATGGTCTGGAGTTGTAAGTGGAGTACTCCCAGGCTCTGTTCTGGGACCAATTCTGTTTAATTTATTCATAAATGATATAGAGGTTGGTATAAATAGGTCAATCTCAGTGTTTGCTGATGATACAAAGCAAATCAGGGCAATAATTTCACAGCAGGATGTAGAAACTTTACAAGAAGACATCAATAAAATAAAGGGATGGGCATCTACATGGAAAATTAGGTTTAATGTTGAAAAATGTAAGGCAATGAACTTGAAGGCTAAAAATATGAATGGAAATTACTTGCTAGAAGGAGAACCGTTGGGGGAATCCAGGATAAAAAAAGATCCGGGCTTCCTAGTAGTTAACAGACTCAGCAATATCATGCTATGCCAAACTGCAGCAAGGAAAGCTAGAAACTATTAGCGTGCATTAAAAAGGGTATTTACTCAAGAGATACAACTATAAGTCTACCACTACCACTTATCAGGTCTCATCTTGAGTATGTTGTCTAGTCCTGGTCACCGGTCATCAGGGAGGATGTGCTGGAACTGGATAGGGTCCAGAGAAAGGCAACAAAACTAATAAGGGGGCTGGAGGACCTCAGTTATGAGGAATGACTACAAACATTCAACTTATTTTCCCTGGATTAGAGATGCTTAAAAGGGGATATGATAGTGATATACAAGTATCTTAAAAGTGATCATAGCATAAGAGGAAGCTATTCAGTTTCAGGTTGCTTAACAGGACACATGGGCACTCAATGAAATTGGAAGAGAAGTGGTTCTTTACTGTCAGAACAGTAATGCCCCGTACACACGGTCAGATTTTCCGATGGAAAATGTCCGATCGGAGCGCGTTGTCGGAAATTCCGACCGTGTGTGGGCTCCATCGGACATTTTCCATCGGATTTTCCGACACACAAAGTTGGAGAGCAGGAGATAAAATTTTCCGACAACAAAATCCGTTGTCGGAAATTCCTATTGTGTGTACACAAATCCGACGCACAAAGTGCCACGCATGCTCAGAATAAATAAAGAGATGAAAGCTATTGGCCACTGCCCCGTTTATAGTCCCGACGTACGTGTTTTACGTCACCGCGTTCAGAACGATCGGATTTTCCGACAACTTTGTGTGACCGTGTGTATGCAAGACAAGTTTGAGCCAACATCCGTCGGAAAAAATCCTAGGATTTTGTTGTCGGAATGTCCGAACAAAGTCCGACCGTGTGTACGGGGCATAAGGATGTGGAACTCCCTTCCACATTGAGTGGTATCTGCAGGTATTTAAAAAAAAAAAACACATAGATGGGCATATTGGAAATGGCATTAACATAAACACACACACACACCTGTTGAACTGGATGAACTGATATCTTTATTTAACCTCACCAACTATGTAACTGTGGGGTTGATTTACGGAAAACGCAGAGTGCAAAATCTGGTGTAGCTCTGCATGGAAACCAATCAGCTTCCAGGTTTTTTTGTCAAAGCTTAATTGAACAAACTGAAGTTAGAAGCTGATTCACTACCATGCACAGCTGCACCAGATTTTGCACTCTTTTAACTTTTAACCCCTAAGTAATCTATGGAGGGACTAGTAGATTTAGATGGACTTTACATATGTGACTAACAAATTAAATTCAAACTTCAGCTAACACCTTTTAAAAAGCTTCAGGAAATTTTGATGATTGTAAGCACCCCTGTTAGTTTTAAATGGTTTACCTCAATCCTATAATTGCCACTTTGTCTGGACATTTTGATATGTTAAATGAAGGTGAAAAAAACTAACTTACTGGAGGAACAGACAGATGAAAAAAAAGCCTGAAAAATAAACTAATAGAGCCACCACATACAAGGATTGGTAATCTGCAATATATTACATTTTTTGTTTTTGGGTTTAGAGACATTTTACTTTTTTGTCTGCCATCAATCAAGTGGTCAGTCACCAGTAAGATAAAGATAAAGAGAATTCTTGCATCTGAATCCAACCTCCGGTCAAGACTAGGTATTAATTAGACTTTGTGTTACAGGGGATCCATTGCTTACTGCTAGTGACACCTGTAATTCAGTTGTGAAAATTGTCTTCTTCCAAAATAAAATAAATAAATAAATATAGATGTTTACCGTATTTATCGGCGTATAACATGCACAGGCATGTAACACGCACCTTCATTTTAAGAGGGCAGTTTCCAGAAAAAAACTTACATTTTAAATAAAGAACTTTGAAGCAAAATAAGGGTCACAGTTCATCAACGCAGCCTCACCGGTGCCCATCTGCAGCCTCTAAATTGCCCATCAATGCACCCTGATCAGTGCCCATCAATGCACCCTGCTCGGTGCCCATCTGCATCCTCTAAATTGCACATCAATGCACCCTGCTCAGTGCCCATCTGCAGCCACTAAATTGCCCATCAATGCACCCTGATCAGTGCCCATCAATGCACCCTGCTCAGTGCCCATTTGCAGCCTCTAAATTGCACATCAATGCACCCTGCTCAGTGCCCATCTGCAGACACTAAATTGCCCAACATTGCTGCCTGCTCAGTGCCCATCTGCAGCCTTTAAATTGCACATCAATGCACCCTGCTCAGTGTCCATCTGCAGCCACTAAATTGCCCAACAATGCAGCCTGTTCAGTGCCCATCTTCAGCCTTACCTTTCCTATCATTGCAGCCTCGCCAGTGTTGGATTACACAGAGCCGTGATCTCCTGTGTACTCAGTCACTCACAGCCACGCCTCCTGGCCCTGCTCATAGGTTAGACAGAACAGTGGCCCAATGCAGGGCCAGGAGGTGTGGCTGTGCGTGACTGAGTGGCGGGATACACAGGAGATCATGGCTCTGTGTAATCCAGCAGTGCTCGCTACTCCTCTTCCCTCAGAGACATCAGGGATTGGCCTATAACACGCACACATGATTTCCCTCTGATTTTTTAGGGGGGAAAAGTGCATGTTATACGCCAAAAAATACGGTAACTAGTTTGTTAATTATGTATACACCTCTTTGCTTATTAAAATAATTTACAATATACAGTTTCAAACATACTTTAAAGTCTCAACAAATGTTTCCTTTTTCACACTGTCTTTCAGCTTCAGACTAGTATGACTGAACCAATGACACTGTCAAAGTCAATCTCGCTTCCTCGGAGTGCCTACTGGCATCATATCACCAGACAAAACAGTGTTGGCGAAATCTACAGTTTACAAGGCAAGTGGCTTAAAAATGAAACATTGCACCTTTTAGTTTGTTTCATGCTGTGCACAACGTATTCATATTGCTTTTTATCTTTGAGTTTGTTGTGTTCCTTTCATTTCAATTTATCAGCTGTCATGATCCTCGGTGGGGACAGTGATTTTTCAAATTGGCATTTTTTTTAAATCATTTTAGCAACTAATAGAAAATCACTCTGTGTAGACTGCAAAGGCAATTTAGACATGACTTTTTGAACTTTACAATGCAAATTACAGCCATCAAAAGTTCAGTGTAAACCATGGTTTTATGCTATGCTCCCTGGTGGGCTCCTTAAATGTTACAAATAGGATATTCATATTTGCATAAATCATACAAATATGACAATACCTTAAAACAGTACTTCCTTTTAAAATCGCTGCTTCTGATGCTGTGCTGCTAATTTATCACTAGGGTAAGAGCTTTAGTACAATGTTTCATAATGTTTATGCTGGCGACATAGCAATGTTCTCTGAATTAATGGCTCTGTCTCACAGCTTCATTGTGAATAATGCAAATGTACAGTACTTTCTAATAGCTGCATTAAAAATCTTTATTCTACTATATTGTGATGTTTATTGGAATACAGCATCTACTGAAAATAATATGCACACACCAATATATTCTCTCACATTGCTACCTGCAATACTATTCAATGCTTAGAGTTGTATGTAGATTCCATTATTGGATAAACCCAATTAGTGAGCATTTTACATGTGAGCTAACACGGTAGAGGCTGAAACTGGGACACATAAAAAAAAACTGCCAGGGTACCAATTTTCTGTAAAATGCAGTGGTTTATTGGCTAGAATGTTATTTTTATTTAAAAAATCCTCATTTAACTACTTCAATACTGGGCAATTTTAACCCCTACCCGTCTAGGCCAATTTTCAGCACTGCCACACTTTGAATGACAATTGCGCTATCATGCTACACTGTAGCGATAAATAATGTTTTTCACACAAAGAAAGATTTCTTTTGGTGGTATTTACTCACCACTGTTTTTTTATTTTTTGCTAAATAAATTAAAAAAAATGAAACATTTCTTATAAAATGTTGCAAATAAATAACCTTTCGTCATAAATTTTGGTCAAAATGTATTCTGCTACAATTCTTTGGTGAAAAAAACTATAGGAAATACTGTATATCAATAAATTGATCATTCCTGATGTACTGTTGGTCTATCTAATTTCTTGAGGCCTAGAAATGCCAGGATAGTGCAAATATCCCCCAAATTACCCCTTTTTGGAAAGTGTACAGTCCAAGGTCTTTAGTAAGAGGCATGGCAAGTATTTTGAAGTTGTGATTTTTTTGTCACAATTTTTTGGAAAATAAAGAAATTAAAAGAAAACATTTTTTTTTTTTTTACATACTGTTACTAGGGCAGCATAGCGTTATCATA
Organism: Aquarana catesbeiana; assembly: GCF_042186555.1. Classification (NCBI taxonomy): domain Eukaryota; kingdom Metazoa; phylum Chordata; class Amphibia; order Anura; family Ranidae; genus Aquarana; species Aquarana catesbeiana. Next base: position 438,847,638 of record NC_133328.1, on the reverse strand, counting down.
TAATTGGTGTGGCAGTGATTAGGGACACTGACTGGCGGCAGTATGTAAAAGAAACTTTTAAAAAATTACCTTTTTTTCCAATTTTTTCAATTTTTATTTCTTTTTTTATTACATTTTTTTCTTTTTTTATGATTTTTTTTAACACACTCAGACCAGAGCAATACAGTGTTACCATGGTAACACTGTACTACTCTGGTGAAGTGATCAGGGTTTTTTTTATTCTTTACACATTATGATTGCTTATACCAATAAATTTCATTTCATTTCATTTCACAGGATAAGCAACTATTTTTACTGAATGAAACTGATTTAGTGTCTTTTATTGTGATCAGCTGTGATTGGCCACATGCCCTACTGCCTTATGAAAGAAAAAAACATCATGACACTCCACAACAATCTTCTCCCACCAGACTTTCAGTGCTAATGACAACTCCCCCAGCTGGCTGTTGAGTTTAACCACTTCAGTTTTGGAAGGTTTTACCCACTTCCTGACCAGGTCATTTTGGTGATACGGCACTACATTGCTTTAATTGACAATTGCATGGTCATGCAATGCTCTACCCAAATACAATTGAAGTTCTTTTTTTCCCCACAAGTAGAGCTTTCTTTTTGTGGTATTTGATCGCCTCTGCAATTTTTATTTTTTGCGCTATAAGCAAAAAAAGACCAACAACTTTGAATAAAAAACAATATTTTTCACTTTCTGCTATAAAACATTCTCAATAAAAAAAATGTAAAAAATCAAATTTCTTCATCAATTTAGGATAATATGTATTCTGTTACATATTTTTTGTTAGAAAAAAATCCCAATAAGTGTATATTGATTGGTTTGCACAAAAATTATAGCGTCCAAAAACTATGGGATAGATTTATGTACTTTTAATTTTTTTATTTTTACTAGTAATGGCAGTGATCTGCAATTTTTAGCGGGACTGCGACATTGCGGGGTACAAATTGGACACTAAGTGACAATTTTTAGGGACCAGTGACTCCAATACAGTGATCAATTTTTTAAAAAATGCACCAATCACTGTATAAATGACACTGGCAGGGAAGGGGTTAACACCAGGGGCACTCAAGGGGTTAAGTGTGTGCCTGGGAGGTGCTTTCTAACTGTGTTGGGGATGGACAGACTGGAGGAAAAGAGAGATCATGTTTCAGCTTAGCTGAAACACAAATATCTCTCCTTTGCTCCCTGACAGATCAGCGATTTGCCTTGTTTACATAGGCACACTGCGGATCCGTCTCTCCACAGAACAATCAGTGGGTCTTGGCGGCCATTCTGAACCCGCTAATTGGCTCCTACTGTGTCCAATCACAGCGGGAGCGTCACTCTGGGGGCACGTGCCCCCTACATCGCACAGGTACGTGATTTTGCGCAGCCGGGCCACCCTGCTGCAGTATATGTACAGTGGGAAGTCCGGACATGGTTAAATTAACTTTCTGGAAAGTTTTCTGACATTGACCAAATGTGGTCATGACTATATTCAATCAATGATGTCACCTGGGATGCCCACTGGCTTGTTTACAATTTTAAAAAAAGCTGGTGGGGGGCTGTAAGCTGTCATTTATTGGTGTGAGTACTACCACCACTGAATAAATTATTTCTCGCTGAAGCAGCCAAAGGTTTGGGGAATAGACTAGCTGGCTAAATCTGTTCCTTTAGCTTGCCTGTTCAGTAAACTACAATTAGCATGGATTCAGGTTGAACTCAGTGGCGGCTGGTGCTCCATTTTTTTAGGGGGACGCAAACAAAATCCCAACCAAACCCCCCCCTCAACGTCACTCGCCCGTGATGGGGCCTATAGACAGAGGGATAGAATGGATAAGATAGATAGATATACAGACAAACAGACAGACAGACAGACAGACAGACAGACAGAGATATATATAGACAGACAGACAGAGATATATATAGACAGACAGACAGAGATATATATAGACAGACAGACAGAGATATATATAGACAGACAGACAGAGATATATATAGACAGATAGACACAGATATGTATAGATAGATAGATACTTAGATAGATATACAGATAGATAGAGATATACAGATAGATAGAGATATACAAATAGATAGAGATATATATGCAGATAGATAGATAGATAGATAGATATACCGATAGATAGAGATATATAGATAGATAGATAGATAGATAGATAGATAGATAGATAGATAGATAGATAGATAGATAGATAGATAGCGATATACAGATATATATATATGCAGTTATATAGATAGATAGATAGATAGATAGATAGATAGATAGATAGATAGATAGATAGATATACAGATAGATAGAGATATACAGATAGATAGATAGATAGATAGATAGATAGATAGATAGATAGATAGATAGATAGATAGATAGATAGATAGATATACAGCTATACAGTTAGGAGAGAGAGAGAGAGAGGAGATGATAGAATGTACAGCATGACTCTAGGACGCAGTGCTGGGAGCTCTTGTGATTTACACATACAGGAGATGTGTAATGAAGGCCCCAGCAGATTGTCGGTTGAAGGGCTGGAGCAGAGGTTGATTCCTGGCAGGGCAGAGGTGAAGCACGGCTCCCTCCACCCTCCGATCACAGACTGAGAAGAATATAACACGGTGGAAAGACAGGCTGTCAGTAACACAGTACCTTGTCTTCTCCATTCACACAGAGCCGAAACAGGAAGTGACACGCCGCCGGGAGACAGCACCGCCCAGACATGAAGAAATGAAGGAGAATGGCCCAATCAGCGTGTAGAGGCGCACTGCACAGCGCCACAGGGCATTAAAAAAAACCCACAAATGAAGCGTCTTGCCTGCAATCACGGGATTGCATTGGCATGACGCTTCCATAGTGCACCGTGTCCGGCGTCCGCCCGGAACACAGTACACTTAAAGGAAGTTTTTTTTTTTTAAAGGGACATTTTTTATTTTTTTTGGGGGGGGGGGGCGGCGCCCATGTGCCCCCTATGGACAGGCCACCACTGGTTGAACTCATGCTCAACCCAAAGCTCATCCATATTCACAACTCTATACAATGTGCAGGGAGTCCTTGTGAATAGGTGAGGAGAGCCGGTGGAAGGAAAGATACGAAAGATGGTGTGACAATAAAGAGGTCTCACAAACTCTGAACTGAGTGGAGACAATTGGGTAATCAAGTCGGTGAAAGAAACATTGGATTTAGATCTCATATCTGAAGAAAGTAAGACATTTGATAAAGCACATTTCACAGTTCAGCTTAAAGTAAAAAGAGAATGTTAATGGATGGAATGCAGTGGTGTCATAAAACTTCTACAAGTACTAGTAGGTCTTCAAGAGATTTGTAATGAAATCATGACAGAAATAGTCTAGAAGAGCAGCTTAAAGCAATACACATCTATCCTGAGTCTGTTTTTAATCAGCAGAGTAAAACTCTATCCATATTTCATAATTTCTGTAGTAAAGGGGGTACCGACTTAAAAAGTGGTTACACTAATGTAATGAAAGTAGCCAATCAGGTAGACACCAAATTACAAAGTCCAAGAAGCTAAAAAAATGTTAGATAAGCAAGATGTATGTAGTATCTATATCATATTTGCTCTCTCATAAATTATAATTTAATTCTGCTAAATAATATGTTGATTGATGGATTGGGAAAACTTGTCAAATGGTAATATAAATATTTAGAATAATTGGTATTAAGAGTGACTCTACAAACAAAAACGACTCTGCATGGAACCAAAGACCAGAATAATCTTGTTTGAGTTTTTTGTACTTTGAATCCCATTTAGTTTACGGTTGCATTTGCCTGCTTTGTATTTGGGGGAGTCATACCAAACACAGTGCCACCCACAGCACCTCAAAAGTCATAAGTCAGCGATAAAAACAGTTGTATTTAAATCCTATGTCTGTGGTGGGTAGAGGAAGTGGCACATTTGATAAAGCATAGTACACAGAACACAACCCAGCTTGAGACACAAACCAGGGAAAGCTATTGGGAATTCAGAGGTGTCATAAACCCTCCACTAATAAGTCTTCAAAAAGCTTCTAATGAAATCATGTCATAAATTGCTCTGATTTAAATAAAGCAACATACCTTATAAGTCTTTTTTTTTTTTGTTTTGTTTATTGTAACACAGTCTAACTGTATTTATATAACATAATTCCTGCAACAATTATTGTAGGGGAAGGAACATGCAGACACCAGGTAGACACCAAACACACCTATATTACAAAGTTCAGGAGACTCATAAAACACATCAAATCTCCTAATCTAGACATACATACTTTCTATATCATATTTGGTCTTTAATAAATTGTAAATTCATTCTGCTCAATAATATGTTAGTTGTTGGATTGTGGAAACAGATTGAGTCAGATTGAAACATAGTTATATTTAGAATAATTGGCATTATGGGTTTGTATGCTGAGCATAATAAAGTATTCCATCACACTTATGGAAACAGCTCTCAGACCCATAGAATGTTTATCATTAGTAGTATTAAGGGGAACTGGGTTTTTTTTGTGTTCTTTTTTTTTTTTTGAGAAATTTACTTTTTGGTGCTCACCAGCTCGATCCTGATGATCCATTTGCTTCAGCAAAGATTAAAAATGTAGAGCAGTAAAGCAGTGTAATGCCTTTACACTGGTGCAGGGCAGGAATTTCGGCTGTACTTTTCTTTTTATAACTTAGGCAATGATGATATTTGCTAAGCTTTGTGGGTATAACAACAGCTCAAAGTGCTGGCAGTAGTTAAGAAATATATTGTTGGCACAAAAACTGCCGCATACTGTATGTGTACATTGTATACTGTCAGCAGGCTCAGATTCTATTCAAGTCATGCCCAGTATTCAGTACAGCATAGCTATGTCACACTTTCTCAAACAAGCTGCATTCCTTAACCTCTCTGGCGGTATGATTATGTCAGATTTTTGATGCTGAAAGCGGTACATTTATTTTGCATTTGGCATTTTATATTGTAGGCCTGTAATTCTTAGGAATCTGTCCAAACCAGAGTCTAGCAGACATCCCGGGTAGGGATGAGCCGAACACCCCCCTGTTCGGTTCGCACCAGAACATGCGAACAGGAAAAAAGTTTGTTCGAACACGCGAACACCGTTAAAGTCTATGGGACACGAACATGAATAATCAAAAGTGCTAATTTTAAAGGCTAATATGCAAGTTATTGTCATAAAAAGTGTTTGGGGATCCGGGTCCTGCCCCAGGGGACATGGATCAATGCAAAAAAAAGTTTTAAAAACGGCCTTTTTTTCAGGAGCAGTGATTTTAATAATGCTTAAAGTCAAACAATAAAAGTGTAATATCCCTTTAAATTTCGTACCTGGGGGTGTCTATAGTATGCCTGTAAAGGGGCGCATGTTTCCTGTGTTTAGAACAGTCTGACAGCAAAATGACATTTTGAAGGAAAAAACTCATTTAAAACTACCCGCGGCTATTGCATTGCCGACAATACACATAGAAGTTCATTGATAAAAACGGCATGGGAATTCCCCAAAGGGGAACCCCGAACCAAAATTAAAAAAAAAAAAATGACGTGGGAGTCCCCCTAAATTCCATACCAGGCCCTTCAGGTCTGGTATGGATTTTAAGGGGAACCCCGGCCAAAATTAAAAAAAAAAAAATGACGTGGGGTTCCCCCTAAATTCCATATCAGACCCTTCAGGTCTGGTATGGATTTTAAGGGGAACCCCGCGCCAAAAAAAAAAAAAACGGCGTGGGGTCCCCCCAAAAATCCATACCAGACCCTTATCCGAGCACGCAACCTGGCAGGCCGCAGGAAAAGAGGGGGGGACGAGAGTGCGGCCCCCCCTCCCTCCTGAACCGTACCAGGCCACATGCCCTCAACATTGGGAGGGTGCTTTGGGGTAGCCCCCCAAAACACCTTGTCCCCATGTTGATGAGGACAAGGGCCTCATCCCCACAACCCTGGCCGGTGGTTGTGGGGGTCTGCGGGCGGGGGGCTTATCGGAATCTGGAAGCCCCCTTTAACAAGGTGACCCCCAGATCCCGGCCCCCCCCCTGTGTGAAATGGTAAGGGGGTACATAAGTACCCCTACCATTTCACGAAAAAAGTGTCAAAAATTAAAAAAATGACAAGAGACAGTTTTTGACAATTCCTTTATTTAAATGCTTCTTCTTTCTTCTTTCTTCTATCTTCCTTCATCTTCTGGTTCTTCTGGCTCTTCTGGTTCTTCCTCCGGCGTTCTCGTCCAGCATCTCCTCCGCGGCGTCTTCTATCTTCTTCTCCTCGGGCCGCTCCGCACCCATGGCATGGGGGGGAGGCTCCCGCTCTTCTCTTCTTCTTTTCTTCTCTTCTTCTCTTCTTCATTTTCTTCTCCGGGCCGCTCCGCAATCCATGCTGGCATGGAGGGAGGCTCCCGCTGTGTGACGGCGCTCCTCGTCTGACAGTTCTTAAATAACGGGGGGGTGGGGCCACCCGGTGACCCCGCCCCCCTCTGACGCACGGGACATGACAGGACTTCCCTGTGGCATTCCCCGTGATGTCACAGGGAAGTCCCGTCAAGTCACCGTGCGTCAGAGGGGGGCGGGGTCACTGGGTGGCCCCGCCCCCCCCCCCGTTATTTAAGAACTGTCAGACGAGGAGCGCCGTCACACAGCGGGAGCCTCCCTCCATGCCAGCATGGATTGCGGAGCGGCCCGGAGAAGAAAATGAAGAAGAGAAGAAGAGAAGAAGAGAAGAAAAGAAGAAAAGAAGAAGAGAAGAGCGGGAGCCTCCCCCCAATGCCATGGGTACGGAGCGGCCCGAGGAGAAGAAGATAGAAGACGCCGCGGAGGAGATGCTGGACGAGAACGCCGGAGGAAGAACCAGAAGAGCCAGAAGAACCAGAAGAACCAGAAGATGAAGGAAGATAGAAGAAAGAAGAAGCATTTAAATAAAGGAATTGTCAAAAACTGTCTCTTGTCATTTTTAACATTTTTGACAGTTTTTTAGTGAAATGGTAGGGGTAAGAACCCCCTTACCATTTCACACAGGGGGGGGGCCGGGATCTGGGGGTCCCCTTGTTAAAGGGGGCTTCCAGATTCCGATAAGCCCCCCGCCCGCAGACCCCCACAACCACCGGCCAGGGTTGTGGGGATGAGGCCCTTGTCCTCATCAACATGGGGACAAGGTGTTTTGGGGGGCTACCCCAAAGCACCCTCCCAATGTTGAGGGCATGTGGCCTGGTACGGTTCAGGAGGGGGGGGGGCCGCACTCTCGTCCCCCCCTCTTTTCCTGCGGCCTGCCAGGTTGCGTGCTCGGATAAGGGTCTGGTATGGATTTTTGGGGGGACCCCACGCCGTTTTTTTTTTTTTTTTGGCGCGGGGTTCCCCTTAAAATCCATACCAGACCTGAAGGGCCTGGTATGGAATTTAGGGGGACTCCCACATCATTTTTTTTTTTTAATTTTGGTTCGGGGTTCCCCTTTGGGGAATTCCCATGCCGTTTTTATCAATGAACTTCTATGTGTATTGTCGGCAATGCAATAGCCGCGGGTAGTTTTAAATGAGTTTTTTCCTTCAAAATGTCATTTTGCTGTCAGACTATTCTAAACACAGGAAACATGCGCCCCTTTACAGGCATACTATAGACACCCCCCAGGTACGAAATTTAAAGGGATATTACACTTTTATTGATTGACTTTAAGCATTATTAAAATCACTGCTCCTGAAAAAACGGCCGTTTTTAAAACTTTTTTTTGCATTGATCCATGTCCCCTGGGGCAGGACCCAGGTCCCCAAACACTTTTTATGACAATAACTTGCATATTAGCCTTTAAAATTAGCACTTTTGATTTCTCCCATAGACTTTTAAAGGGTGTTCCGCGGCATTCGAATTTGCCGCGAACACCCCAAATTGTTCGCTGTTCGGCGAACTTGCGAACAGCCAATGTTCGAGTCGAACATGAGTTTGACTCGAACTCGAAGCTCATCCCTAATCCCGGGTATGATAAAGTTTGAAACACAAAATCATAAATCATAATCTAATAAATAACTATAAATAATAAGAAATAATAATATAATAATAATACCATTTATTCAATATATTTTAGTCAATAATATAATCAAATCAAAAACACTGAAATTTTTTTGGGCCAAACAAGGGTGCAATATTACTAGTCATATTGCTTCAGTAAACATCCCGGGTATGGTAAATTTTGAAACATGGGACTGCACAAAGTCCGACGTCACAATCAGGACAATAGAGCCTGGTTTCCTTTTGGATTTTCCTTCCAGTGTCATCACACTTTGAGCAACAAACCACGCACATCCTTGTGGGTGCTGACTTTTTTTCAGTTGGTGGGATGTGGTCCATGAAGTGACGACCAGTCAGGCGTTCCGGGTTGACAACACCAGCAGCACGACGTCCATCTCTATTTACAGCCGTTGGTGTTTGGTGGTTCAGAAAGATCAGTTTGGCAACTTTCCAAACTAAGTCAGCATGAACCACAGGCTTGTCACTCTTTTTTTTTGCAGAATGAAGGTATTCCATAAGCATTGCTCAAGAAGATGCCTGAAGATCCTGTAATACTTTTTTGTTGTTTTCTCATTGCTGGATAAAATGTCATTGCCTGGTCGGCTCTGTCAACACCTCCCATGGTGTTGTTGTAGTCTATCACCACTTGTGGTTTCATGATGTCTTTCAAACCTTTTGTGTGTACCATGACATTGGAGGTGTTATGAATTGTGCTCATTAGGCACACAACATTTTTGTCATTCCATCGTAGTGCCATCATTTTGCCTTTCTGCCAAGCAACCATTTCTCCTGTCTTGAGCTTCTTATTGCCAAAGATTGGCGGCATGTCATGCCGGTTAGCCCTAACGATTCCATAGGCATCCGTTTTGTTCTGTAGAAGGAACTCATAGAGTTCAAGGGATGTGTAAAAATTGTCTGTAGTTACACAATAGCCCTGATTTAGCAATGGCTCAATTAATGAAAGAACTGAAGATGTTGCCATTCCAAAATTACTGTATTTGTGGTTGAATTTGATTCCTTTCTCAGTGTATAGGACAGAACTCCAAATGTAACCAGTGCTCGATTCACTTAGCATAAAGGATTTGATGCCAAATCGTGCTCTCTTTGACGCCATATATTGTATCCAGCTGAGTCTTCCCTTGTAGGCCATTAGACTTTCATTTATGCTGATGTCTGATGACTTAGCTCTGTTGGAAATTTTTCTGAATCAATCATTCTGAATCATTCTTCTTGAGTTTGGGTGCTGGATGAGTAGTTTCATCAAATTCTTCATTATTTTCAAAGTGCAAATACTTTATTATCAGGAAAAATGTGTACTCTGACATGACCGTGCCAAAGAATGGAGTGGCTAGTAATTTATTGGTTGTCCAATACCACTTCTGCAGGGGTTAACCCACCACTCCCTGAAGAATTATTAGGCCTAAAAATTTCCAAATGTCCTCTTTGGTCACTGGTTGCCTCTTTCTGCTCCTTGAAAACCTCTGATGCATAACAGCTTGTTGCTCCTGGTACCGGTTTGTCTCCGTAACTATTTTTACAATAACCTCAACAGTCAAAAATAGTTGGAGGTATGCCAAGGGGTTGTCATCTTCAACATCCACTTTGATACAAGGTGCTCCAGTAAATGAGAATCTTGGGGGGTGCTGCATGATCCGTACCACAGTCAATAGAGCACCAAGTCCGCACATCAATGAGGGCAGTCGCAGGATTGTCGCTGAAATCACTTTCTGTGTCTGATGACAAATTTCCCCACAAATCACTATCACTCAATTCTGCAAGTGGTTCTGTATCCCTATCGCTGTTTTCCAGCATGTCATAAACCACTTTTGAGGTAGAGGTGCGCTTTTTTGATGCCATGGTTGTTCTCCAGTTTCCAGGCAGAAAGTACATTAAAACGGCTGGCAAGGGCACTGGACAAAGCACTAGGGGGCAAACTGAGGTCAAATTATTTTATACAGTAATGTAATCCAATAAGATTACAACGTATTGTGTGTGTTGTGGTTTATACTTTTTGAATCTGCCGCCAGTTCAACCCCCCTGCATGGCGACGCTCGCAGGGAAGGGAAGCCGGAACCTACAGAGCATCGGGCGGAAGGTCCGGCCACTGTACACAGTGGGAGTACCTCGCAGGATCCCAGGGACAAGGTAAGTCACCTCTTCCAGGATCCAGCGATGCAATCATGAATGTGGCTCAGGGTTACAGCTAATGGTACTGAAATTTCACCCCGAGCCACACTCGGGAATACCGCCAAGGAAGTTAGTGTTACTTATGTGAATTGGCCACAGGCAGGGGAATTTCATGGGGAAGTAAAATTAATAAAATATATACATAAAACAATTTTTCAGAAATAAAAAACTGATAATTGGCATGTGCGTATGTATTCACCCCCTTTGTTATGAAGCCAATAAAAAGCTCTGGTGCAATCAATGACCTTCAGAAGTCACATAATTAGTGAACTGATGTCCACCTGTGTGCAATCTAAGAGTCACATGATCTGTCATTACATATACACACCTTTTTGAAAGGCCCCAGAGGCTGCAACACCTAAGCAAGAGGCACCACTAACCAAACCCCGCCATGAAGACCAATTTACTCTCCAAACAAGTAAGGGACAATGTTGTTGTGATGTACAAGTCAGGGTTAGGTTATAAAAAAAATCCAAATCTTTGATGATCCCTAGGAGCACCATCAAATCTATCATAACCAAATGGAAAGAACATGGCACAACAGCAAACCTGCCAAGAGATGGCCACAAACCAAAACTCACGGACCGGGCAAGGAAGGCATTAAACAGAGGCAGCACAGAGACCAAAGGTAACCCTGGAGGAGCTGCAGAGTTCCACAGCAGAGACTGGAGTATCTGTACATAGGACGACAATAAGCTGTATGCCCCATAGAGTTGGGCTTTATGGCAGAGTGGCCAGAAGAAAGCCATTACTTTCAGAAAAAAAAAACAAAATGGCACGTTTTGAGTTTGCCAAAAGGCATGAGGGAGACTCCCAAAATGTATGGTGGAAGGTGCTCTGATCTGATGAGACTAAAATGTAACTAAAACTCTATGTCTGGTGCAAACCCAACACATCAGATCACCCAAAGAACACCATCCCCACAGTGAAACATGGTGGTGGCAGCATCATGCTGTGGGGATGTTTTTCAGCAGTCGGGACTTGGAAACTGGTCAGAGTTGAGGGAAAGATGGATGGTGCTAAATATAGGGATATTCTTGAGCAAAACCTGCCCCTGTGTGTGATTTGAGGCTAGGACGGAGGTTCACCTTCCAGCAGGACAATGACCCCAAACACACTGCTAAAGCAACACTTGAGTGGTTTAAGGGGAAACATGTAAATGGCCTAGTCAAAGCCCAAACCTCAAGCCAATAGAAATCTGTGGTCAGACTTAAAGATTGCTGTTCACAAGCGCAAACCATCCAACTTGAAGGAGCTGGAGCAGCTTTGCAAGGAGCAATGGGCAAAAATCCCAGTGGTAAGATGTGGCAAGCTCATAGAGACTTATCCAAAGGGACTTGGAGCTGTGATAGCAGCAAAAGGTGGCTCTACAAAGTATTGACTTTAGGGGGGTGAATAGTTATGCACATTGACTTTTTCTGTTATTTTGTCCCATTTGTTGTTTGCTTCACAATAAAAAAAAAAAAATCTTCAAAGTTGTGGGCATGTTCTGTAAATTAAATGATGTAAATTCTCAAACAATCCATGTTAATTCCAGGTTGTGAGGGACCAAAACACGAAAAATGCCAAGGGGGGTGAATATTTTTGCAAGGCACTGTAGACCTTTCTAGCTATAAAAGCTATATAACCAGTGCCTTGTGGATGCAAGGAACACCTGAAAAATTTGTTTAGTGTAATAGGTACTGGCTGTCAGTTTGACAGACTACTCCAGCTCTGCTTTTAACCGCTTTCTGACGGCCTATAGTAAAACAATGGCTGAGCGGGAGTGCTGCTATCCTGGGTGGATGTCCTATGACGTCCTCCCAGGATCTCGCCTCATGCACGCCCCACAAACTGCAATGTAGCACGATCTTGTGTGGGCGTGACAGATCAGTGTACCATGCCACTGCCGGTATCATATGATCACTGTGACCAATCGTAGCAGACCATATGGCAATAGAACACAATAAATGCTTTTCTTTCATAGCCATTCATTGTGTTGATCTCTGTGATTGGCCACAGTGATCACATGGTACAGACAGGGCAAATCACAGTGCATCTGTACCATGTGAGAGCTGTGGCCAATCACAGCTTCACAATAATACGCACTGGATGAATGGATGTAATTAATAAAAAAAGTGATATTCCCTGTTATAAACAATCATATTGTGTAAAATCAATGATCGATTTTCAAATATACAGTATTTTTGAAAACATATTAAGTGAAACATTTTGGAAAATTAAAAAAAAGTTTTATTTTTGGTCTTTTTTCATTTATTTAGCAATAAAAAAACAGTGGGGAATAAATACCACCAAAAAAAAGCTCTATTTGTGTAAAAATAATTATAAAAAAATAATTTGGGTACAGTGTTGCATGAATGAGTAATTGTCATTCAAAGTGTGACAGCTTTGAAAGCTGAAAATGGCCTGGGCAAGAAGGGGGTGAACGTGTTGAAGTAGTTAAGCTATTTGACAGCAGCTATTTGACAACAACAACTAAATGAGTGTGTGAATAGTGAAGATTACAATTACAAAGAAAAGCAGCTGGTGTGCAGGAATATAGTCTGAAAATCCCTTACATAAAACCAAAAAAGTAGCAATCACACCGTGCTAGTTTGCATTAGAAAAGTATTACTAAACACAATGATGTTGTCTATGCTCACCAGGCTCATTCTGTATATAACATATAGTTTGTATGTGTACAGACATCACAAATGTCATCCTTTTGTAAAAAAAAAAAAAAAAAAGATTAAACAGAAATCTGCAAGTCTCATTCCAAAAATGTAGCCCTCACTCTGGGTATTGACTGACAAAGTATTTACAATTCCGTAGCCACTGACCATATCTATTTATGAATCTAATTTCCTCTCCTTCTTCTATCACACGAGTCCCCAAACAATTTTTCATGTGGGACATGTGGAGTTCCTTGAAAAAAATTGATAACCGATAGAGCATTAGCAAATGTGTAGCCATCGACCATATCTATTATATTTATTGGTCTAATAATTTTTTTCTTTGTTACGCATGATCCTGAGTTTCAAGAAAACTTTTCATACAGGGTATTTGAAGTCCTGTAAAGAAATTAGATAAGGATCACAATCACATTGATGTAGGTCTAATGCTATTTTCAAAAATAAAGTTTGTATTGTTGACCTATGCAAAAAAGGGTCACTGAGAATCATACCCTTGATTTCCACGTAGCTAGGACTCAACCTGACCATTTTATTACTCTAGTTTAAAGCTTCTCTGTGTTCCATTGTGAAACAGAGCCAAGACTTTTATTTGATTTCAGAAGCAATACAATGGCCTTTGATCCCAAAATGCAAACCATACACCATTATTGCATTAATACTTCAGATTGTGTTATGCCATCATAAATGTGTAGCCTTAAAATTTCTCCTAAAATAAAAAAAAAAACCCTCTTTCTGTTTAAATTGACTTCCCATCTGCATCAAACATAAATAGATATTGCATTATTTAATAATGTGTCTACTAATTTACTAGAATCAGAATGTAAAAATCATTGAAAAAATGGCATGGAGAACTGGGTCCTGCCCCAAGGCACATGTATCAATGCAAAAAGAAGTTTTAAAAATGGCCATTTTTTCAGCAGCAGTGATTTTAATAATACTTAAAGTGAAACAATAAAAAATGAAATATTCCTTTAAATATTGTGCCTGGGGGGGTGTCCTTAGTATGCCTGTAAAGTAGCAGATTTTCCCTGTGGTTATAACAGTACCACAGCAAAATTAAATTTCTAAAAAGGAAAATAAGTCATTTAAAACTGATCGTGGCTGTAATATATTGTCGGATTCTGGCAATATAGAAAAAAATAATTGAAAAAAAAACGGCATAGGTTCCCCCCCAGACCATTACCAGGCCCTTGGGGTTTAGTATAAATATTAAGGGAAACCCCGCTCCAAAATTTAAAAAAATGCATGGGGGTCCCCCAAAATTCATATAAGGACCTTCAGATCTGGTATGGATATTAAGGGGAACCCTGCGACAATTTTTTTTTAGAAATGGCGTAGGGGTCCCCCCCAAAATCCATACCAGACCCTTCAGGTCTGGTATGGATTTTAAGAGGAACTCTGCACCAAATTTTGAAAAGAATGGCGTAGGGTCCCCCCCAAAATCCATACCAGACCCTTATCCGAGCATGCAACCTAGCAGGCTGCAGGAAAAGGGGGGATGAGAGAGTGCCCCCCCTCCTGAACCATACCAGGCCACATGCCCTCAACATGAGGAGGATGTTTTGGGGTCCCTCCAAAACATCTTGTCCCCATTTGATGGGGACAAGGGCCTAATCCCCACAACCCTTGCCCGGTGGTTGTGGGGGTCTGCGGGCAGGGGGCTTATCAGAATCTGGAAGCCCCCTTTAACAAGGGGACCCCCAGATCCCGCCCCCTATGTGAATGGGTATGGGGTACATTGTAGCCCTACCAATTCACCAAAAAAAGTGTCAAAAATAGCAAAAATGACAGGAGACACTTTGGGACAAGTCCTTTATAAAAAAAATAAAAAAATAAAAATGTCCCACGATGTAAATCCATCTTCGATGACAGTGCCCGATGGACCGGAAACCAAAAACCTTCAACAACTCCGCCTCCATGGGAGGCTCCAGCCGACCTACCACTTCTCTGCCATGACAGCTGTTATATAGCTGAGGGCGGGGCCACCCAGTGACGTAAACAGGTGACCCTGCCTTCCTCTGATGCCATGTGATGTCAGAGGCAGGTGGGGCCACCCGGTGATGTAATCTGGTGACCCTGCCCCCTCTGACACCACGTTTATGTCACCGGGTGGCCCCGCCCTCAGCTATATAACAGCTGTCATCGGGAAGAAGCCTCAGTCAGCGGGAGCCTCCCATGGAGGCGGAGTCGTTGCATTTTTTTCTTTCTTCGGGTCCTCCGGGCGCTGCCATCGAAGATGGATTTACATTGCGGGACATTTTTATTTTTTTTATTTTTTAACCACTTCCCGCCCGCACACGTCATATGACGTCCTGGGCTTTGGGCGGGTATATCTGAATGATGCCTGTAGTTACAGACATCATTCAGATATTGCTGGTTTCAGCCGGCGAATCTCTACACCATAGGAATGATCATAGCGGCCGTTCCACCGCTTGATTGTTCCTATGGAAGGCGAGAGGGGACATCCCCCCTCCCGCCGCCCTTCGGTGCTTGCTCCGATTCACCGTTACGATCGTGAGGCGGAGAGCGGATCCGCCAACGCCGGATGTAGATCATAGAGATTTCCGGTAGACCAGATGGTCGCCGGAGTCTCTATGATCATCGGAGGCCGAGCGCGATGTTATGACGTCACGCCCGGCCTCTCTATTCAAAAAAACGGCGCCGCTTCCGCTGGGAAGCGGTGATCGTTTTATTTTTTTTTTATTTCAGGCTTCCCAGCCTAGTGGTAAGATATGGGGTCTTATTGACCCCATATCTCACTAATAAGAGGACCTGTCATGTTATATTCCTATTACAAGGGATGTTTACATTCCTTGTAATAGGAATAAAAGTGATCAAAAATGTTTTTTTTTTTTCAAAAAAGTGTCAAAATAAAAAAAAAAAACATAATTATCAATAAAAAAAAAAAATTTAAAGTGCCGCTGTCCCCGTGTGCTCGCACGCAGAAGCAAACGCATACGTAAGTCCCGCCCACATATGAAAACGGTGTTCAAACCATACATGTGAGGTATCGCCGCGAACGTTGGAGCGAGAGCAATCATTTTGTCACTAGACCTCCTCTGTAACTTAAAACATGTAACCAGTAAAAAAATTTCAAGCGTCGCCTATGGGGATTTTTAAGTACCGAACATTGGCGCCATTCTACGAGCGTGTGCAAATACCTGCGCAAATACCGTGTGAGATAAAAAGTTGTAACAACCGCCATTGTATTCTCTAGGGTCTTTGCTAAAAAAAACATATATATAATGTTTGGGGGTTCTATGTAATTTTCTAGCAAAAAAAGATGATTTTTACATGTAGGAGAGAAATGTCAGAATTGGCCTGGTAAGGAAGTGGTTAATAAAGGATTTGTCCCAAAATGTCTCCTGTCATTTTTACTATTTTTGACACTTTTTTTGGTGAATTGGTAGGGGTACACTTTACTCCATACCCATTCACACAGGGGGTCCGGGATCTGGGGCTCACCTTGTTAAAAGGGGCTTCCAGATTCTGATAAGCCCCCTGCCCACAGACCCCCACAACCACTGGGCAAGGGTTGTGGGGACGAGGCCCTTGTCCCCATCAACATGAGGACAAGATGTTTTGGGGGACCCCAAAACATCCTCCCCATGTTGAGGGCATGTGGCCTTGTATGGTTCAGAAGGGGGGCACTCTCTTGTCTCTCCCTCTTTTCCTGCAGCCTGCAAGGTTGTGTGCTTGGATAAGGTTCTGGTATGGATTTTGCAGGGACCTCTACGCCATTTTTAGAAAAAATAAATTGGTGAGGGGGTTCCCCTTAATATTCATACCAGACGCAAAGGGCCTGGTAATGGACTGGGGGGTACCCATGCCGTTTTTTTCAATTAATTTTTTCTATCAGAATCCAACAATACATTACAGCCGTGATCAGTTTTAAATTACATTTTTTCCTTTAGAAATGTGATTTTGCTGTGGTATTGTTCTAAACATGGGAAAAATGCGCTACTTTACAGGCATACTGAGGGGGCTCCACAGGCACAATATTTAAAGGAATATTTCAATTTTATTGTTTCACTTTAAGCATTATTAAAATCACTGATCCTGAAAAAAACGTCAGTATTTAAAACTTTTTTTGCATTGATACATGTCCCCTGGGGCAAGACCCAGGTCCCCATGCTGTTTTTTTCAATGATTTTTGTCTATATTGCCTGGATCCAACAATACATTACAGCCGCGATCAGTTTTAAATTACTTTTTTTCCTTTAGAAATGTAATTTTGCTGTGGTACTGTTCTAAATACAGTAAAAATGCGCTACTTTACAGGCATAATAAGGACACCCCCCAGGCACAATATTTAAAGGAATATTTCATTTTTATTGTTTCACTTTAAGCATTATTAAAATCACTTCTCCTGAAAAAAATTGTCATTTTTTAAAACTTTTTTTTGCATTGATACATGTCCCCTGGGGCAGGACCCGGGTCCCTGTATACTTTTTTATGGCAATAACTTGCATATAAGCCCTTAAAATTAGCACTTTTGATTTTTCATGTTAGTGTCCCATAGACTTTAACGGTGTTCTGCGGTTTTTCAAATTTGCCACGAACACGGCATAATGTTCACTGTTCAAACAACATGCTAACACCCAATGTTCGAGTCGAACTTACTATCGACTTGAACCTTGGGTCTCCTCCCTAGTCTGAGGAGGTCTGTAATGCACACAGTGCTCTGGACAGTCAAGAGGCCTGTAAATGCTATACAGTTCTCTGGATGATCGTCTGTCTGAGGAGGCCTGTAATGCACACAGTGCACTGGATTGTCATCTGAGGAGGCCTGTAATTCTGCACACTGCTAAGTACGCCACACCACTAAGCATGCTATGGTCACAACCTTGATTGCTGGGAGGAGAAACACTCACTGGCTTTAAAGGCGGAGCTTGGAGGTAACCGAAAGTTCATGAGGGTGAATCTCCCTCCCTTACATTTTCGCTCTGTTTTCCTAATAGCTTTCGTCAACTGACAAAAACATGGGGTTATTTTTATTTAGTTTTCATTGCTGGAAATATGCCCCTGATGAAAATTATGCCGAAAATGTTTTGGTTGAGGCAATTAACGTTGCTACAAAGCTATGAGTCTTACACGAGTCGGAAATAGTTAAGGGTCTAAAGCCCAAAGCCAAAAGATAGCAGTTATCATTATCCAAAGATACCTAAAAGCATCAGAAGACCATTAAAGAGGAAGTGGTCTTTCAGAAAAAGGTATTCTCCTAGGACAGTGGTTCTCAACATTACTAGTGCCGTGACCCCTTGATAAAATCTCCCAAGTTCTGGGGACCCCAACAGTAAAATGATTTTCGTTGGTCATTTCATTGCTGTAATTTTGCGACTGTTATGAATCGAAATATAAATATCTGATATGCAGGATGTATTTTCATTCCTACAAATTTAACATCTTAAAGGGGTTGTAAAGGTAAAAATTTTTTCACCTTAATGCATTCTATGCATTAAGGTGAAAAAACTTTTGATAATACCGCCGCCCCCAGCCCCCCCGTTTTACTTACCTGACGCCTCGAATCTTCGCTGCTCGTTCTCGTCATCTCCACTGCAGCTCAGCCTGGTCGCTGATTGGCTGCAGTGGATGGATTGAAAGCAGCGCAGCCATTGGCTCGCGCTGCTGTCAATCACATCCGATGACGCGGCGCGCCGGGGGGCGGGGCCGAGTGATACAGCGAGCGGCTATAGCCGCCGGCTGTATCACGGGAGCGCGCCCGCAAGCACTCACCACCATGCGAGGGAGCTCGCATTAAGGTGGTGAATGCTTGCGGGGAGGAGCTGAAACAGCCGCCGAGGGACCCCAGAAGACCAGGTTCGGGGCCACTCTGTGCAGAACGAGCTGCACAGTGAAGGTAAGTATAACATGTTTGTTATTTTTTTTTTTAAATAATTTTACCTTTACAACCCCTTTAAAGCGTAGTGATTAATCACAAAAACAATCTGTAATATACAGCGCAAAATATTTATTTAACATATGAGTTACAAATGAATAAAATGCCCAACTGAGAGACAGGGTAAGTGCCGGGCGGGCGGCGGGGCACAGTGGGAGCATTGATATGGCACAGGGAGAAGCATTTGATAGTACAGAGGGAGCATTTGATACGGCACAGTGGCTGTGTTTGATGGGCACAGTGGCTGCCTTTGATGGGCACAGTGGCTGCGTTTGATGGCACAGTGGCGGCAATTGATGGGCACAGTGGCGGCGCTTGATGGCACAGTGGCGGCACTTGATGGCACAGTGGCGGCATTTGATGGCACAGTGGCGGCATTTGATGGCACAGTGGCTGTGTTTGATGGCACAGTGGCAGCGTTTGATGGCACAGTGGCGGCGTTTGATGGCACAGTGGCTGTGTTTGATGGCACAGTGGCAGCGTTTGATGGCACAGTGGCTGCGTTTGATGGCACAGTGGCAGTGTTTGATGGCACAGTGGCGGCTATTGATGGGCACAGTGGCAGGAATTGATGGGCACAGTGGCGGCAATTGATGGGCACAGTGGCGGCATTTGATGGCACAGTGGCGGCAATTGATGTACAAAAATGCTATCTCTGACTTACCAAATCACTGGTGTTCCATCAGAATCAGCAAGCCATCTGTGTTAACCGGAAAAGACGTTTCGTTGACGCCATCTTGGTAGACTCATCCTCAGCAAGCGGACTTTGGTGGGTGTAAAAAGATTTCCTCTTGCCAACTTCTAAGTGTAGCCTCACTGCGGACGAGAGTACCAAGATAGCGCTGATGGAACGTCACTTCCATGCGGTCTCTCCTCTCCCGGAAATGACATCTTGCTGGCCGAGATGGACAGACTCCAATGTAACACAGTAACTTCGGGTCCTTCTCGGCCAGCATTCGCGACCCCCTGGCAAATCGGCAATGACCCCCAAGGAGGTCGCAACCCTCAGGTTGGGAACCTCTGTCCTAGGAGGAAAGATATGTAAAATGCTATCAATTATCTCCTGTTAAAAATGATCTTCTGGCCAAATTGAGAGTCATGTTGAAAGTGTCTGGATTATAGATTTCCCACTGTTCAGTTTCCATAACTGGGTGCGTATTTGGTGTCCATAGCTGCGCCTTTTCTTTTAATAGAGTATTAAAGAGATATAATCCAAGAGAACCGGTTATGGGTCAATATGAAATGTATACCTATTCTAGTAAGAATTATTCTAGTAAGAATTCTGCTTGTCTGGATGGCATGACGTCTGTGTGAAAATAGCTAGAAACTCTATACCAAAGATATATGGGATATATTACTGTAAAGTGAAGTGACATCAAGGGTAATCCAGTGGTATGAATCCTTCCAATCAGTGGTGGTGAGTAATTGTAATAAGTGAGTAGAGTCATGTAAATAAGACGGAAGTTTTGTAAGTAAGTTTTGAATCTTTGTAAGGTGATTGTCAATGAACTGGGATAGGTTGGTGGTAAGTGAATTGGTGAGCTCTAGGTAGCATTGGTCGTCCTTTAGTATTTGATAGGCTTCCCTTAGATAGTCTTCTCTATCTTGCAATATTATGCCTCCTACTATCTGCATATCTAATTGTTAAATTATAATTTTTCTTTAAAGCAGAACTCTGGGATTGGCACCCCCCCCCTCCTCCCATTAGTAAACCCCCTAAACAAAACACTAAACAGTTATTACATTTGTAAAATTCCTTACCATTGAAGAGAAAAGTCTAATTGATTTTTCAGGAAGTCACCTCTCTAATTCAAAAGATGTAGCATCTCTTCTGCCAAAGAGGAGGCGTTACAGCATGGATTGCATCAAATCCTCTCCTCTCTCTCTCTACACTATAGAAAAACTACACTTCCCATCATGCTTTGTGAAGTGCAGTGAACGTGGGTGGGTACACTAGGCCTGTACATGTTAAATGTGAACAAGACCACTTCAACATAAATCACACCTCCTCATTCTGCAGCCAGCCATACTACTCAATGACACATAGAAGGATAGGTAGGTTAAAGTCCTATAAATGCAAAGCATGTTTGTGCTCTCCCCCTTCAGCCATAACAGGAGATAAACATATTGCCCTTACTTGCTTTAGATCTTTCTAATAGCAATCAGTGCTTGTATGGTTTATATGAGCATATCCCTAGCCGCACCACAGAAAGAAAGAGCCGGGACATGCTGCTTTATATCAGCATGTGGCACAAGTAAATTGGCATGAGAAAAAAACAAAAACGTGCAGTGCTAACTTACTGATCAATAACACAGTATGTATGGAAATCTCAATAAACTTCATTAAGGCAATACCGGTCTCTGTGACATGTACCGTCACATATAATACACACCAGACTGAAAATAAGACATAAAAAATGAAACTTTGCAGGGATGGTGGAAACCCCGCCTACAGATATTTGGCATTGGACAGTGTCAGCAAAGCAGTCAATGGTGTCACTGCTACCAGTGCAGCTTCATCAGTGCCCATCAATGCAGTCTATTAGTGCTCATCAGTGTCGCCTCATCAGTGCCCATCAGTGCACCTTATAAGTGTTCATAAGAGCAGCCTCATCAGTGCCCATAAGTGCAGCCTCATCAGTGCTGCCTCAGTGCCCATCAGTGCAGCATATCAGTGATGCCTTATCAGTGCAGCTTATCAGTGCCCATAAGTGCAGCCTCATCAATGCCCATCAGTGCAGCTTATCAGTGCTTATAAGTGTAGCCTCATCAGTGCTGCCTCAGTGCAGCATATCAGTGCTGCCTTATCAGTGCAGTTTATCAGTGCCCATAAGGGCAGCCTCATCATTGCTCATTAGTGCAGCTTATCAGTGCCCATAATTGCAGTCTTATCTGTGCCCATAAATGCAGCCTCATCGGTGGCCATCAGTGTAGCCTCATCAGTAAGGTCCCACCTCCTAGACCGGCATTGGACCTGTGTGCTGTCTATCATAGGAGCTGGTCCAGGAGGCAGGACTTTACATCAGCCAGAGTTTTATCTACAGGATGTGTCACATCGGGAGATCCCGCTCTGTGTCATCTGGCTGGCTCTTCTAATGATCCCCGTGCAGCAGTGACAGATGGCTGGCTGGCGGGAGGGTGGCAGGTGGCGGAGGGTGTTGGAGGCAGTGAGTGCTGGCAGGGAGCAGAAGAGGGCGGTACAGAAAGGGGGTCTGTGAGACCCCTCTGCCTACTACAGCAAGCAGGCATGGAAGTACATCCCTGCTTGTTGCAGATAGGTCTACAAATGGGAAGTGTCAAGACCAGTGGCTGAGGGAACAGAAGGAATAGCAGCCACCAGCCTTTCAAACAGGAAACCCCTGAGGATTACCGGTTTTATGTCAAAATCATCAGGCTATTACAGACGAACTACTGAGCTCAGAAGAAGATGGATGGCATAGTTGGTGAAGGTAGAAGTTCAGCAGCAAGGAAATGGAAATATGTTTTTGCCTAGAGTTCTCCTTTAAGTCATGTAGGGCTCTTTTTTCTCCTCTCTTGAGATTAAGTGAGTGTATTTGGGCCTCAGTTAATTTTTGCTATTCTCTGGAAATCCTCTATCTCTAAGGTATAAAAACAGTCAATATAATTCCCTTTTCTGGAGACTGGGTAGTAGCTTGATTTTGCTGATTCAGTTATTTAGGAGTTTATTAATTTTTGAATCTTCTTCTGGTATAGTATAGAGCATGAAGCCTGTTGGCATTTTATCTTCCTGGGTTATGATTGGCAAGACTGGGGACGTACTCAATATTTTTTGTTTCTTATTTTTTGTTTCTTTTTAGAGGACGTTTTCTAACAATGTTGTTAAGGTCAACAAATAATTAAAAATTATTGGGTTTATTAGACCGACATTTACATCAGTCCCTAACCTCAAGGAGCTTACAATCTAAGGTCCCCAACTCATATTCATACATACACATACTAGGGCCAATTTAGACAGGAGCCAATAAATTTACCATCATGTCTTTGGAGTGTAGGAGCAAACCGAAATAAAAACTTGTGCAGGCACAGGGAGAACTTCTGTGCAGGTGGTCCTGTGTTTGGGATTCAAACTAATGACTCTAGTGCTAGCAGGCAGAAGTACTAACCACCTAGCCACTGTGCTGCCCATTTAAAAGTTGAAAGTTAGTGAACATTCTAGTAGCAGAGATAAAAGACAAGTCAAGCCAAGCTTGTGAGTATTGTATATGATATTCTTGGGGGATTTATGGTGGAATTCATGGACACTAATGAGTGTCTTGTTTCTTTTGATGGATCTTTATCATTTACACCCTCTGTGTCTGGTGTAGGTCTAACTCAGTCTAAATGTCTTGTTTTTGTTCTTGCCCTATTATCTCTATAGAAGATCAGTCTATTTAGTCATCAGGTTAAAAGATGTTTTTACTCTGGGTGGTCTGTTTAGGGAACAAGAGCCTCTTTAAGTCTCTCTATTTTTACATTAACTTCATCACATATGTTCTGTCTCTTGGCAATAAGACATTCCATCTTGCCTATAGAGCATTTCTCAAGGTATCATTCAGTGGTGAACTTGGGGTCTTCCGGGAAAGCTGATAGGGTAAAGATTTGTAGCCCTTTAGGTGAAATGTGTTCTTCTATATATGCTTTTAGTAGTGCTATATCCGACTATCTTGAGGACTTCTTGTAAACTATACAGTAAATAGTTCTTTTTGTGTCATTGACATTTTTTTTATCCTGAATGGGATTTTGTTGTGTTGTTTGGTAGCACTTTTCTAATCTGAACTAGGAAAAAAGGGTATCCATATGCATGAATCTATCTTCAATGGAATACATGGTATAGATACTGTACCTGCATTAATAGAGGCAAAAATATATATCTCAAATAGTAATAATGCCTAATTGTATCAGTGATTATGATATGTGTTTCACTTAGTTACGATTCGTTTTGCAGATGAAAATTACATTTTTGGAGATTCTAACGTGTACGAATCTCTAAATGGACAAAAGTAGCAAATGTCAATGAATCTGAAAAAAGTTATAACGAAATTAACAAATGTATTTGTTTCATTTGGATGACATCACATGATGAGATAGTAGTTGAGGCACATGGGGAAATTAATGACATTTTTAAATTTGTTAGATTATTCGAATTCGGAAAACGAATGGATCAGAATTTTGTTAAATTTGTTGATTCGGATGCACGTGATGCCAGACCACATTGTCCAATCAGCTCATTCAATTTCTCTTGGTGGGTTGGACTAGGGTCCAAAAATATTGAATCTTTCCAATTCGAATCTGTCCAATTAAATAATAATACTGAATATATAGTAATCTTCCAGAAATATGCAACATTTTTCAAATTCACCCAGACCAACAAATATACGAAAAGAATGCTGAAGATATCAAATGAATTCCAAAAACAAATCAATTCAACATATGAATATGAAGAAGAAACAAAGTTTCTGGCGTGCACATGTCTATCAGTGATTAGTAGCTTGCTAGATACTTATCGTAGATCCTGATATTCAGTATTTTTGTCCAAAAGAGTTCATGTATTATTGTTGTATTTTTGTTGATTTTTTAACCACTTTTTAAATCATATATATTTTTTACTGTATATATCCTCCACCCTTTGGATCTACATTAAAAATACTTTTCTCACATTCTGATGTATTTTATACAGTGTACTGTACACCTTTTTCTAACAATGTTGCTACTAAGGAGCCATGAAATGTGTTGAAGGTGTTTTAACCTGTTTTTATAATCAATAAATACCGACCTTCCTGAAGAATCCACTTAGAAGCACCTTTTTATTGTATGGGTGCCTCTGCTGACCACACACTGGTTCCATTTTGGGGCCTTATTCTATCTACTGTCCCTTGAGAAATTAAGATTTGACATTAGGAGAACTTGTCTCTTGCTCCCAGAGCAAGGGATTCTTTCTGGCACAATCATAAACTTGAAGGATGACCAATTGTCCAAACAAAGTGCTTCTCCTGAGGAGCCATGCTTCTGAGACCAAAGCAGTACCCTCCTTTCAAAAGAGGAGCAAACCCATAAGTTATGGGTTGCACAATATCAAAAAGACAAGAGAGCATTCTGTCTTCCTGAAGTTATTTACTGACTTATTGGATGAGGACTCTCTCTTTTCAATTCTTCCTGGACTCCAAGCCAGGACTGCAGGAGCCACATTGTTAAGAACAAATATTATAACATGTACAATTCCTATTCCAGTCATGTAGTCATTTCATGATATTGAAAAGTAGTTTCCTAATTCAAACTACAGCTGTTGAAGTTTCCTAAGGTGTCAAAAAAGACAATGCAATAGTTATTTTTGTTTGCTTGGTGAGAAAAAACCCTAAAAGGTTAACCACTGCAGGTTCCCACATTAGAGCAATGTGATTTTACTAGGTGACTAATGAACCAGACCCTGCCATACAGAAAGCAGGACATGACAAACAACTACATATAGTTACATAGTTAGTCTGGTTGAAAAAAGACACAAGTCCATCTAGTTCAACCAATAAAAAGGGGGAATAATATCATGAAACCCTATATACACAATCGTATACCCACAGATGATCCAAAGAAAGAAAAAAAAAACAGCAAAGCATGATCCAATTTGTTCCAGCAGGGGAAACATTCCTTCCTGATCCCCCAAGAGGCAATCCGATATTCCCTGGATCAACTTTACCTATAAATGTTAGTATCCAGTCATTTTATGTACATTTAGGAAAGAATCTAGGCATTTTTTAAAGCAATCTATTGAGCTGGACAGAACCAGCTCTTGAGGGAGTGTATTCCACATTTGCACAGCTTTTACTGTGAAGAAACCCTTCTGTATTTGGAGATTAAATCTCTTTTCCTCTGGGCATAAAGAGTGCCCTCTTGTCCTCTGTGATGACCTTAAAGTGAATAACACTATATGGACTGGTTATGTATTTATAGATGTTGATCATATCCCCCCTTGATCTCCTCTTCTCAAGAGAGAATACATTCAGTTCCTCTAAACTTTCTTCATAGCTGAGCTCCTCCATGCCTCTTTACAGTTTGTTTGACCTTCTCTGCACTTTCTCCAGTTTCCTAATATCTTTTTTGTGAACTGGTACCAAAACCTGAACTGCATATTCCAGACGAGGTCTTACTAATGATTTGTACAGGGGCAAAATTATATCTCTCTCTTCTCTTAATACAAGAAAGTATTTTGCTTGTTTTTGGAAAATGCAGCTTGGCATTGCATGCCATTATTAAGTTTATGATCTACCAAAACACTCAGATCCTTCTCCACCATTGATTCCCCCAGTTATACTTCCCTTAGTATGTATGATGTGTGAATATTCTTAGCCCAAAGTGCATAACTTTATATTTATCAACATTAACCACTTAAGGACCGAGCCTCTTTTTTAGATGTGTTGTTTTTAAGTTAAAAACAGTTTTCTTTGCTAGAAAATTACCCAATCATTATACATTTTTTTTCTAACACCCTAGAGAATAAAATGGTGGTCGTTGCAAGACTTTCTGTCATACCATATTTGCGCAGCGGTCTTACAAGCAAACTTTATTTGGAAAAAATACACTTTTTTGAATTAAATAATAAGCCAACAGTAAAGTAAATTGATACCCAACATGTCAGACTTCAAAATTGCGCTCGCTCGTGGAATGGCGACAAACTTTTCCCCTAAAAATCTCCAGAGGCGACTTTTAAAAAATTCTGCAGGTTGCATGTTTTGAGTTACAGAGGAGGTCTAGGGCTATAATTATTGCTCTTGCTCTACCGATCGTGGTGATACCTCACGTGTGTGGTTTGAACACGCTTTTCATATGTGGGCGCTACTCACGTATGCGTTTGCTTCTGCACGCGAGCTCGGCAGGATGGGGCGCGTTTAAAAAAATTTTTTTCTTATTTATTTTACCTTTTATTTTTTATTTTTACACTGTTTTTTTAAAAAAAATAATTGTTTGACTTTTATTCCTATTACAAGAAATGTAAACATCCCTTGTAATAGAAAAAAAAGCATGACAGGACCTCTTAAATATGAGATCTGGGGTCAAAAAGACCTCAGATCTCATATTTACACTAAAATGCAATAAAACAAAAAAAAAATTGTCATTTAAAAAAATGATTTAAAAAAAATTAAGAGCTATGGACGGAAGTGATGTTTTGACGTCGCTTCCGCCCTGCAATGTCATGGAGATGGGTGGGGGCCCATCTTTCCCTCACTCATCTCCATGCCCAGCCACAGAGAGGACCGATCGCCTCCACCACTGCTGATGGCTCCAGTGAGCTCCAGTAAGCGGTGAAGGGCACCGGAGCACAGAGGTGCCTCTGATGATATTCACATAGGATGAAACATGTCAGGCTGGCCGATGAAAGCACGCTGTGAGCCGCGGACCTATTTCTTTCTGTGATGATGTACTTTTTATACTTGTAAATAGATTACAATAAATGCCTATTTTTTATCCATACCGGCTTCACTATTATTGCTCTTTTCCTACTGGGTTATCCTGCTGGTGACTGCACCATCCATTCATCTTCCCATGTGTACCTTGATGTCCTGATGATATGTGATCACCTGGCGTTTCCCATCTTTTGGCTATCTGTGATGGAGTGTCATTCCAAGTTACTGTTGAGCCTTGGCATCATTTGATTACATCGCATGTTTATTACATTGTTCTGGTAAGCAGATTGGCAGCACGTGGGTGTGGTGTGCTTTCTTTGTGCACACTGAAGTTTGGTGGAGGTTCTTATGGACTATTTTTATTCACTTGATCACTTTGTTTAATTTAGCGCTGCATTTTGAATTTTTGTATTTATGCGTTTGATGAATCAACAAACTATGCTGGCAGCTAACCACTCTTTCTAGTTAGCGCAGATATTTGTTTACACTTGTTTCACCACTTTCTGTTCATTCACTGTTCAGAACAGCTAAGGCTGCAGAGAAAGAGACCAAGGAATTTACTGTATATGCCCAGTCCCTTTCTCTGTCTAAAAAGTGAAGACCCCTGATATTGCACCAAACCCCCCCCCCCCCCCCACACACCCTCAACATTGTTGTGAAAAACAAATAATAAAATTAAGGGTATGAATAAGCAGTTTGAAACTTTTTTTTTTGCTACTATATTTAAATAGTTTTCACATTCTGATGTTTATACTACATTGATTTATTCTCTGTCAAAACATCATGTGTGTGCCCTTATGTACATGACCAGTCTGGATTTACAATTTAGTCTATGGGCTGTAGAAATATTTGGCAGAAAAAAAATACTACAATGTAAAAACTCTAATCTTAAATACCAGTTCAGGCTGCCTTTATTTATGTTTCTTGTTTCCACTCGATATTGGCATGCAATCTGAAAAAGGTCTAATAAATAATGCATGGTAGTTATGTGTTGTTTTCACATTTTGCTTGAATTGTATAACGCAAGCATTATTTTTTAACACTATTGTAATTTAAAATGAAATCTAATAATCAACCCCTCTCATTCATTCAATGCTGTAGGCAAGTCTAATCTATTCCTTGTGGACTGAGTAAGTTTGTCTGGCAGCGTCATTAATAGATGAAGTGCACACTTGCAGTCAATGTCAAGGGAGGAAACAGGCTAGAAAATGGTGGAACTTATTTTCCAATACACAACTTGTGACAGCTGGCATTAATAACGCTACCCATGTGGGTGAGGAAAATAAAAGTTTATCTGTCCTAAAGATAAACAACAAAATATGGTTATACTGTAGGTGCTATTATTTTTTGGTAAAGTACAATGTGCAACTTTTCTATATAACATTATTAAAGGCTGATACTTTGCCCAATTTACTCTTATGATCCAGTTGATAAATTAAATGCATAAAGTAGCTTTTAAACAGTGCCACAATGGCACACCTCATATAGTATCTCCATAACTACACAGCCACAACAATAAACCCAAAAGACTGCTGGCAGGGCCGGCGTCACCATTAGGCGGGACAGGCAGCCACCTAGGGTGCCAGGATGAAGGAAGCAGTAAAATCCTTTCCCGACACAGTGACCCCGCACCACTGGCTGCTATCACACACCCCACTGCACCGAGCAGATCGTAGCTCTATTGCGGGATGCGGGGTTGCAAGCCAGAGGATGAGCCGGGCGGGGATGAGGATAAACGAGAGCCGGCAGAGTAGGGGGTGGAGTCTGTGTGGCCAGCTGTGGGAGGAGCGTCTTCTCCCCCCAGGCACCATGACCTACAGTATGGAGATTGAGAGTGGCTATACCCCGGCGCTACACAGCCTCTCGCATCCTGTCACAGTGACACAGTGAGAGTGAGGAAAGCCAGCTTATGCAGGAGTCAGGCTGTGTTCTGTCTCCACTGTCCTCCTAACCCCTCCCTCACTCAGCTGCTTGTCCAATCCCATACTCCACCTCTCATTTGTGCCTGCCCAGCCCCGCCCACACTCCAGCCACATGCATGCCATGCATTGTGCTGTGCTGGGAGAAGAGTTCTGTGGGCAGCCGGGCGGCAGTTTTCAAACAATACCTGCCACAGGCCTGGGGGAGACCAGCCTGAATGGGAGAGAATAATTGGTGAGCGAGACCCCCAGAATAACCCCCCTCTCTGTTCCCACCCCTTTGTGCTATGCACCTTCTTCCCCCCTCCCCCCTCTCTTCCTCCTTCTCACCTTCCTCCCTCTCTCCCCCTAGGCTAGGTCCTAGCCTCTCTGTATACCGTCCTAGCCTTCCTGTATACCGTCCAAGCCTGCCTGTATACTGTCCTAACCTGTCTGTATACTGTTCTAGCCTGTCTGTATACCATCCTAGCCTGCCTGTATACCATTCTAGCCTGTCCATATACCTGCAGACCATGGCTGGCGTGAGGAAGTGAGCCGGTTCTGCCACTATTTGTTTTTAGTCCAGGTCCAGAGGTGCTGAGTACCACGGCAGAAAAAAATTGTGGAGAGGCATCGCAAACATCTCCCTCGCCACCTTCACCGTATACATGGGCAGGGCAAAGGGGGTGGAGTCAGGGGCGATTGGGTCGGCAAAATGAGGTTTAGCCTAGGACAGTGATGGCAAACCTTGGCACCCCAGATGTTTTGGAACTACATTTCCCATGATGCTCAGCTACATTGCAGAGTGCATGAGCATCATGGGAAATGTAGTTCCAAAATATCTGGGGTGCCAAGGTTCGCCATCACTGGCCTAGGGTGTCAAAAATCCTTGCACCACCCCTGACTGCTGGCACTATAATTCTTTATTTTATTAATACTTATTTCATGGCACTAAAGTTCATGAAGGGCCTGAACATCATGCCTAGCCTTTGCAAAATATCATTTTTTTTATTTGTTGGATAAAGTAAAGAAAGTCCTTATCATGAAACATGTCGGAAGAGTCTTGAGCATGCACCTGAGAGAGTAACTGTCAGCTAAATGGAAAGCCGTGACCAGGAAATGTTTTTATAAACTGTTATGGGTAATAGCACCAGTAAATGTAAGTGTACTAACATTATTTGGATTTTAATAAAGTAAAGTGGTTGCCTCTTTTTCAGTCTCATTCTCAAATTATCTCCAATAGCTCCTCTTTTCTTGATGTAAATAATGGTTTGGCCTAGAAAAATAATTTAGGATTTGTTGAAAGCATTTTTGCGAGGCCTTTTAATTAAAGATGTCACTTGTCTGAAATCTGCTACCAGAAAGGGTGAGGAGTAGGTCCAGAGGTCTAAAAGCTGAAACAGATTATACTAACAATGCCTCCTCAAGTAATCTGGCAGCATAGACAGATGCCCAAATGGCCCTTCAAAAATTGATAGAGAAAAAGGCTACCAATAAACAATTTTTTTCAAAAAACATTTGTTATGGGCAGAAGGGGGTATATCAGGTAGACTATTACCCAATCCCAGCAGTTGGATACTCATATTGGTGCTTTATGAGATAATAAAGGGCATATTTGCAATGCTTCTTTTGAGTATTAGTAACTTACATTCTTTGTATAGTGAGTTACATCTAAACTTAATTATGTCCCTGCTGATCTACAATTATTTCCGAATCATATTAAAGTGCCAACTACAAGTATTGAAGATAAAGCATACCTTGTTGCTCCTTTGGCACTTTAGGAGCTGAAACTGGCTGTGGCTAGCTTCCCTACCTGTAAATATCCAGGCTGTGATGGCTTGCCCATTAAAATGTATAAACAATATGGGGATATTCTCTTGTCGTTTCTCCTTCAGGTGTTTAATGAGGAATGCAGGTCAGATTTTCTTCCTAGTTCCATGTATAACTCCACTGTGATTGGTTCGTATCAACCTATTTCTCTTCTTCCAGTTGATATTAAAATACTAGATAAAATCCTTACTAATAGATTGAATCAGGAGATAACTAGCATTATACATCTAGATCAGACAGGCTTTATACCCAAGTTGTCTACTGCTGTTAATATCGAACCTGTTTTCATATATATATGCAAATATCAATGAATGTCCTGGGGAATAGAGCCCTTCTTGCTCTCGATGCCTGCAAGGCATTTGACAGTATAGAATGGGAGTATATCTGGGCGGTCTCTGAGAAATTTGGGTTTGGCAAGAATTTTTGCTCCTGCGTTCATCATTTATATGCTAAACCCCAAGCTTTGATTTGTGCAAAAGGCAAATCCGGACCCATGGAGCGCACACCATGTCAGCACTTCCAGGTTCTGCTTTACTTGCATTTGGAGACCGGGAGAGAATGTCTTTATCTATGCTGGGCATACTGGGCTTATGGCTCCTGATGTCTAGGGTAGGGGTAGGCAACCTTTTGAGCACAGTGTGCCGAAAAATGTTTTCAAAGAAATTGAGCGTGCCAATTTTATAACCAAAAAATGTCAACTTCACATTCTTAATCACGAAAAGGTTTTTTAAAAAGTAAATGCTGTAAACTACTTTAGTAGTGAGAAATTAACATTCTGCACTCACGCCTCAGTTCAGCCCCAATTACTGCACCTCCACACCTCAGATCACTGTCCCCCCTGCAGATCAGTTTCACCACTGTACCCCCCTGCTCATCTGTCCCACCACTGTACCCCCCTGCTCATCTGCCTCACCACTGTAACCCACCGCACATCTGCCCTACCACTGTAACACCCTGCACATGTGCCCCACCCCTGTACTACCCTGCACATATGCCCCACCACTGTACCCCCTGCTCATCTGCCCCACCACTGTACCCCCTGCACATCTTCCCCGCCACTGTAAACCCCTGATCATCTGCCCCACCACTGTAACCCCCTGCTCTTCTGCCCCACCACTGTAACCCCCTGTACATCTTCCCCACCACTGTGACTCCCTGCACATCTGCCCCACCTCTGTACCCCCTGTACATCTGCCCCACCACTGTGCCACCCTGCTCTTCTGCCCCACCACTGTACGACCCTGCTCTTCTGTCCCACCACTGTAACCCCTACTCATCTGACCCACCAATGTACCCCCTTTCTCATCTGCCCCACCCCTGTAACCCCCTGCACATCTGCCCCACCACTGTAACCCCCTACACATCTGCCCCACCACTGTACCCCCCTGCTCATCTGTCCCACCACTGTAACCCCCTGTAAATCTGTCCCACCACTCTACCACCCTGCACTTCTGTCCCACCACTGTAACCCCCTGCTCATCTGCCCCACCAATGTTCCCCCTTTTTCATCTGCCCCACCGCTGTACCTTCCTGCACATCTGCTCCACCGCCGTACCCCCATGCGCTTCTGTCTCATCGCTGAACCATCTTCTCATCTGTCCTAACACTGAACCTATCTGCTCATCTGCCCCACTACTGTAACCCCCTTTCTCATCTGCCCCACCACTGTACCTCCTGCACATCTGTTCCTCCACTGTACCTCCTGCTCTTCTGCCCCACCACTGTAACCCTCTGCTCATGTGTTCCACTGATGTACCTCCTTTCTCCTCTGCACCCCTCTACACATCTGCCCCACCTCTGTACCCCCCTGCTCCTCTGCCCCACCGCTGTAACCCCCTGCTCATCTGTACCACCAATGTACATCCTTTCTTCTCTGCCCCAGCACTGAACTCCTCCTACTCATCTTTCCTACCACTGTAACCCTCTTCTCATCTGGCCCAATACTGAACCCTCCCCTGCTCAACTGTCTCACCACTGTAACCCCCTGCTCATCTGCCCCATCACTGTACCCCACTGCTTTTCTGTCCTACCACTGAACCCCCTTTTTATCCCTCCCACCACTATACCTTCTACACATCTGCCCCACCACTGTACATCCCTGCACATCTTCCTCACCGTTGTACCCTCCTGCTCTTCTGTCCCACCTCTGACCCCCTCTACTCATTTTCCCCACCGCAGTACCCTCTTCTCATCTATGATGTGTGTGATATACAAAGTGGTGAAAGGAAGCAGAGATGAGACACATCTATCTTCCCTGGCACACTCATCCTGCTGATCCACTTCTCGCATCTAGCCCACGTGCTTTTATATGATGTCACATACAAGCATCTGGAATGGATGCACAATGATGATTTCAGGTCAGGGGCATTTTCTGAAAGCAGTAGGCCTGTGTGCAGGATCATAAGTTGGGCCCCCGCAGCTGAGGAAAAGTGCAGCGCTCTACGCCGCAGCAAAAGTTGGGTGGGATTTTCATTGCGCTGAATACTGGCTGTGACTTAAAGGCACACAGAGTGCAGGGGTAAGTGATACAAAGGTTCAGGAATAATTTCAACAAAATTCCCAGAAGCTCAACAGTAATTCCACAAACTGTCACCTGATTGTGGTTTTCTCAATCACAGTGAAATCCCTTCTTTCTGAGATTGGTAGTGGCAACCAAGTGAGTCATCTTCCTCCAGATGGTGGACGGGGCTAGCAGGACTGTGATTGGCTTTAGCAGTGGCCAATGACAGTCGTCCTCCTCCTGGAAATAGGGACCCCCCCAGCAGAACTGCACCCAATCTCTTCCCCATCGCAAAAGCTGACGATCGCAGCTACAGCAAAGTTAGAGAACCAAACAATGTTTCTCATCTTTTACAATGTGTGGGGGCACCGTGCATCCCTCTCAGTGCAGGTGCAGCGTGGGGAATTCTGAAATTGGAATGCATTAGTGTCTCACTGACACTTCCCTGCGCCGCTCTGCTGATGGGGAGGGAGTCGAGTGCCAGCAAAAGAGGCTGTGTGTGCCGCTTGTGGCACCAGTGCCGGGGGTTGCCTACCCCTGGCCTAGGGCATAGAGTCCATAAGCTCCAGTAAGTATGGGAACATTCGGGGGGCACAGCACGGATTTTGGGACAATGAAAGAGGAGATGTATTGTACATCTGCACAGAGTGGAAAAAGGAGAAGCTTCCACTATGTCAAATGAAAAGTGTGGTGGTCCCATCCCTGGTTATAGAACAAAAGCAGGTACTCCCTGATTGTGACTTTAAAGAAAAGATTTTTATTACAATAGTCACAGATCAAACAAGTGATCAAATGTATAAAAAAGACGAATACGTCTAAAAAAAGTATACATACAACATACAGAAAAGCAAAAATCAAAATAACATTAGGTATAAAATGACATAGATACTCTCCGGTGGGTGATGTACCCCAATACCCGACGCGTTTCCAGTTGATACACCTTCGTCAGGGGTAGAGAGTGGAGTATAGTCAATTATATTTTAACGCAATTGAGGTGTTTCCATATCAAGAGCGTGAAGAGGCAACTGTCAAGATGGGGATGAAACTGAGCACCAGCCCAAAATACACTGTAAGCTTGAGAGGAAATAAGTTCCGAGTCTGGATAATAACAGATATATGACATCAACTGGATTTCAGCTGTAAGATATTTACCAGTCTTTGCTTGAAACGACAGTCGGGATAGGGACTAGCCAGAGCCTCCAATGGAGCTACTGAGTTAGCGGGTAATACCCGATAGTCCCTGACTTTGTGCACCATGTAAATGGGCTTGTGCTCAGTTTCATCCCCATCTTGACAGTTGCCTCTTCACACTCTTGATATGGAATCACCTCAATTGAGTTAAAATATAATTGACTATACTCCACTCTCCGCCCCTGATAAAGGTGTAACAACTGGAAATGCGTTGGGTATTGGGGTACATCACCCACCGGAGAATATCTATGTCATTTTATACTTACTGTTATTTTGATTTTTGCTTTTTGGTATGTTGTATGTATACATTTTTTAGACGGTATACGTCTTTTTATACATTTGATCACTTGTTTGATCTGTGACTATTGTAATAAATTTTTTTTCTGCACAAACAATAGTGTTGGTGGCCTTTTTAGGGGGTATCTGCTTTTGTTCTATTTGCACAGAGTGTGTGAATAATGTGCACTTGGGCACGTGCACTTTACTGCAGTGATTGAACTATATATATATTAAGCACCTTATTGGATCTTGAGCACTTTATGGGCATTTTATTATTATGAAACATTAATTTTATATATTTGTAACACTTAGAGGGTGTTTACATAGGACAGCGCTGTGATTTTCAATTAATTTAGTTGCTAAGGGCATAGAGCACCTTTGTAACAGCAGCAGTGCTACACATCAATATACACTGTTTAATTTGGATTATCTGTATATTGTTTTGTATACATCAGTAGTGCTGGTGTTTGTTTGTAAATGAAAAATATCTGTAAGGGGGGCGTGGCCTGGACGAGACCCGAGATGGCCGCATAAATGGAGCTCTCCCGCAGACCGAGGATTAATCTGCCTTTTCCCGGGACCCGGAGCCAGTAATACTGAGATGGGGAAGCCCAACAGGAGTGCCTCCACCCCCCGCACGGGGACCCAAACGGACACGCAGCTCAGCCACAACATCCCAGACATTTTCCGGACCCGGGGCTCGGGCAAGTCCGCGGCTTCACAGGCCTCACAGGCCTCACAGGCCTCTGCACCACACTCACTGAGTAGCAGCTCTGACATGCAGGCAGACAAGGAGGACACAGGCACCGAGAGATCTTTCCTCCCTGTGAGCCTCCCTGACCTACAAGCTGTAGCACTGGATATTAAAAGCTCCCTAGCAGCAGCTATATCAGATCTAAAAGCTGATGTGCAAGCAATAGCTCACCGCCTAGATACTGTGGAACAAACATCACAGTTACACACAGCAGCCATTAAACAAGTGCAGCACACATATGACGCTCAACTACCACATCTTCTAGAACTCCATCGCCACGTAGAGGATCTTGATAACCGTGGTCGCAGGCATAATGTACGTGTGAGAGGGGTCCCAGAGGTGATCGAACCAGCAGCCATACCGCAGGCTATTTGCTCCATTTTCAATGATCTCCTGGGACGCCCAGCAGACTCCCCTATTGAAATGGAGAGAGCCCACCGTGCACTGCGACCCCCACCCAGAGACTCTGAACCCCCGAGGGACGTCATATGTTGTATTGTGAACTTTCCACTTAAAGAGGAAATTCTCAGAAAAGCAAGAGAAAGAGGGCGTATTCTGTACAACGGCGCTGAAATCAAACTTTTTCAAGATCTGTCCCAAATTACATTGCAAAACAGGCGAGCATTGCGCCCGCTTCTGGAAGCTCTCCGCTCACGTAATATCCAGTACAGGTGGAAGTTCCCATTTGCTCTGTCTGCTTCCGCCAGGGGCCGCTCTGCACTGCTACGCACACCAGAAGATCTGCATTCATTCTGCGACCAGCTTGGCCTACCTCAAACTGAATTGCCAGAATGGTATGCCTTCTATTTTCCAAGTGAACCCTGATGTCAAGTTTCAGCTATCCCATCACCGAAAGCCCAAAGACACCGCTCGAGGCGCCGCAGACTGGATCCTACTTCACCTGAACCTCGCGCCATGCACAGAGACCTGAATCACCGAAGTCCAGGAACCCCACGCAGAGACCGGCAGGATTCTTAAAACAACGCAGTGACACGCAAGTACCGCTCTAGGGGTACCACCACTACTGTTATCCGAAATGTTTCTTCCCTTCATGTTTTGGGGGTTTTCTTTTCCCCTTTTTTTTTTTTTCTTTTTTTCCCTCGCACTTCTTGTACACAACTAACATTACTTAAGCAACCCAAATCTCTCCCGTGCCTTTGTAAGATACATAGAGGTACAATGTTCTACTTGTTGAGCCTACCCAGAACTGCGCAATGGAGAAAATTGACAGCTTTCGACCTACTCACACTTGACACCTTAATTCTCAGCCAAATAAGGACCTAAACTCAAGGACTTGATCCTAATAAGATGGCTACCTCCAAACAAGTGAAACATTTTTTTTTTTTTTTTTTTATTTTACTAAGAGAACATGCTGGTATATGGTGGGGAGGGGGCGGGTGTGGCACTGAGCCTATTCCGGACAGTCTGGCACATCATGGCAATACAACCTCCCATAATATAAATCTATATTAGCAAATCTAAATTAGCAGGCATTGGGCCGCCTATGGGATCGGTACCCCCAATCTGCGGATTATTCAAATACCAATCTTTTAGCACCTCCAACGTGAGATACTGCAGCGCTTATGCCATTTAACATGCAGGACCATGCCATTTCCGGACGGGGCTTTGGGCCGTGCCCTTTCCCTCCACCAACGATGGGAATAGATGCTAACATAAACCATAATACAATTCGTTTTAGCAATATTAGAGTGTCAAAGCTTTCAGTTGTGGGGGGTTTTTTTTTTTATTTTTTTTTTTTTTTTTTGTTTTTTGTTTTTGTTTTTGACAGCAAGACTAGACGGAAATTAACCTCTTGCTAATGACTAACCCCTTTCTCCTGAAGAACAGTACACACAGAACAGTCAGATGTCTTTAGAGTGAAATATAAAAGGAAAAAGTTGGTTTGGTCTTTGGTTATTAGCTTAGAAATATTACATAACATCAACAAGAGATGGGGGTGGATAATTCGGGTTTATGTGGCAAGAAATTTGCGAAATAATGTTTCTACTGTTTACAGTAAATTTACAGTCAATTTTATGTTGCTGGTTTATTATTTGTTATTGGCCTTGTTATCCTATGGTTCAGGCTTCCGGGACTCACCTTTAGATCATATACACTTTTGAGTCCTTGGTGTTGCGGGATCATGTCGGTCTCGCCCATACTATCGTTCCCTGAGCGGCAGTATTTATACTGCTTTAGCTACCCTACCGGCTCTATTCCCCTCATTTATCTAGGTGATATAGATTTGCTATTTTCACCTCCGGTATCTACTCTTTCACAACTTTACTTTTTTCTCTTCATTTCTCCTAACCGTTCTCTCTCTTTTCTTTTTTTTTTTCTCTCTCTTTTTCTTTCTCTTCCTCTTCTTTTTTTTTTTTTTTCCTCGTTCTAACCTCCCTTCCCTTGTGTTTGAGACACCCGACCCGCCTCTGCTCCCCCCTAGATAAGCCCTCGGCGGAGACTTTGAGTCTCTCCTACTCCTTGACATACCAAACCCTTTTAGGACTTCGCTACAATAAATCATGCAGAAGATTCCAAAAAAAGAATCTCCCCTGACACTAAAATGCTTTTCGCTCAATGTGAAAGGGTTAAATATCCCAGAGAAAAGGTCACAGGTCTTGTCTGCACTCTCCAAGCATAAGGCTCAGTTCATTTTCCTTCAAGAGACCCACTTTACACATTCATTCGACTAATGTTTCCGCGAAAACTAAGGGAGTATCCATTCTGATTTCCAAATATGCCCACTTTAATATGACAGATTCCCTCATAGATCCAGAGGGTAGATACCTTTTTATCAAAGGTCAACTCGCCTCCAAACCGGTAACACTAGCCAATAGGGATGAGCCGAACACCCCCCTGTTCAGTTCGCACCAGAACATGCGAACAGGAAAAAAGTTCGTTCGAACACGCGAACACCGTTAAAGTCTATGGGACACGAACATGAATAATCAAAAGTGCTAATTTTAAAGGCTAATATGCAAGTTATTGTCATAAAAAGTGTTTGGGGACCTGGGTCCTGCCCCAGGGGACATGGATCAATGCAAAAAAAAGTTTTAAAAACGGCCGTTTTTTCAGGAGCAGTGATTTTAATAATGCTTAAAGTCAAACAATAAAAGTGTAATATCCCTTTAAATTTCGTACCTGGGGGGTGTCTATAGTATGCCTGTAAAGGGGCGCATGTTTCCTGTGTTTAGAACAGTCTGACAGCAAAATGACATTTTGAAGGAAAAAACTCATTTAAAACTACCCGCGGCTATTGCATTGCCGACAATACACATAGAAGTTCATTGATAAAAACGGCATGGGAATTCCCCAAAGGGGAACCCCGAACCAAAATAAAAAAAAAAAAATGATGTGGGAGTCCCCCTAAATTCCATACCAGGCCCTTCAGGTCTGGTATGGATATTAAGGGGAACCCCGGCCAAAATTTAAAAAAAAAATGACGTGGGGTTCCCCCTAAATTCCATACCAGACCCTTCAGGTCTGGTATGGATTTTAAGGGGAACCCCGCGCCAAAAAAAAAAAAAAAACGGCGTGGGGTCCCCCCAAAAATCAATACCAGACCCTTATCCGAGCACGCAACCTGGCAGGCCGCAGGAAAAGAGGGGGGGACGAGAGTGCGCCCCCCCCCTCCTGAACCGTACCAGGCCACATGCCCTCAACATTGGGAGGGTGCTTTGGGGTAGCCCCCCAAAACACCTTGTCCCCATGTTGATGAGGACAAGGGCCTCATCCCCACAACCCTGGTCGGTGGTTGTGGGGGTCTGCGGGCGGGGGGCTTATCGGAATCTGGAAGCCCCCTTTAACAAGAGGACCCCCAGATCCCGGCCCCCCCTGTGTGAAATGGTAAGGGGGTACAAAAGTACCCCTACCATTTCACTAAAAAACTGTCAAAAATGTTAAAAATGACAAGAGACAGTTTTTGACAATTCCTTTATTTAAATATTTCTTCTTTCTTCTATCTTCCTTCATCTTCTGGTTCTTCTGGTTCTTCTTGCTCTTCTGGTTCTTCCTCCGGCGTTCTCGTCCAGCATCTCCTCCGCGGCGTCTTCTATCTTCTTCTCCTCGGGCCGCTCCGCACCCATGGCATGGGGGGGAGGCTCCCGCTCTTCTCTTCATCTTCTTCATCTTCTTCTCTTCTTCTTTTCTTCTCTTCTTCTCTTCTTCTCTTCTTCATTTTCTTCTCCGGGCCGCTCCGCACCCATGCTGGCATGGAGGGAGGCTCCCGCTGTGTGACGGCGCTCCTCGTCTGACAGTTCTTAAATAACGGGGGCGGGGCCACCCGGTGACCCCGCCCCCCTCTGACGCACGGGACATGACGGGACTTCCCTGTGGCATTCCCCGTGCGTCAGAGGGGGGCGGGGTCACCGGGTGGCCCCGCCCCCCATTATTTAAGAACTGTCAGACGAGGAGCGCCGTCACACAGCGGGAGCCTCCCTCCATGCCAGCATGGGTGCGGAGCGGCCCGGAGAAGAAAATGAAGAAGAGAAGAAAAGAAGAAGAGAAGAAGATGAAGAAGAAGAGAAGAGCGGGAGCCTCCCCCCATGCCATGGGTGCGGAGCGGCCCGAGGAGAAGAAGATAGAAGACGCAGCGGAGGAGATGCTGGACGAGAACGCCGGAGGAAGAACCAGAAGAGCCAGAAGAACCAGAAGATGAAGGAAGATAGAAGAAAGAAGAAATATTTAAATAAAGGAATTGTCAAAAACTGTCTCTTGTCATTTTTAACATTTTTGACAGTTTTTTAGTGAAATGGTAGGGGTACTTTTGTACCCCCTTACCATTTCACACAGGGGGGGGCCGGGATCTGGGGGTCCCTTTGTTAAAGGGGGCTTCCAGATTCCGATAAGCCCCCCGCCCGCAGACCCCCACAACCACCGGCCAGGGTTGTGGGGATGAGGCCCTTGTCCTCATCAACATGGGGACAAGGTGTTTTGGGGGGCTACCCCAAAGCACCTTCCCAATGTTGAGGGCATGTGGCCTGGTACGGTTCAGGAGGGGGAGCCGCACTCTCGTCCCCCCCTCTTTTCCTGCGGCCTGCCAGGTTGCGTGCTCGGATAAGGGTCTGGTATGGATTTTTGGGGGGATCCCATGCCGTTTTTTTTTTTTTTTTGGCGCGGGGTTCCCCTTAAAATCCATACCAGACCTGAAGGGTCTGGTATGGAATTTAGGGGGAACCCCACGTCATTTTTTTTTTTTTATTTTGGCCGGGGTTCCCCTTAATATCCATATCAGACCTGAAGGGCCTGGTATGGAATTTAGGGGGACTCCCACGTCATTTTTTTTTTTTAATTTTGGTTCGGGGTTCCCCTTTGGGGAATTCCCATGCCGTTTTTATCAATGAACTTCTATGTGTATTGTCGGCAATGCAATAGCCGCGGGTAGTTTTAAATGAGTTTTTTCCTTCAAAATGTCATTTTGCTGTCAGACTGTTCTAAACACAGGAAACATGCGCCCCTTTACAGGCATACTATAGACACCCCCCAGGTACGAAATTTAAAGGGATATTACACTTTTATTGTTTGACTTTAAGCATTATTAAAATCACTGCTCCTGAAAAAACGGCCGTTTTTAAAACTTTTTTTTTGCATTGATCCATGTCCCCCATCCCCCTGACAATAACTTGCATATTAGTCTTTAAAATTAGCACTTTTGATTTCTCCCATAGACTTTTAAAGGGTGTTCTGCGGCATTCGAATTTGCCGCAAACACCCCAAATTGTTCGCTGTTCGGCGAACAGCCAATGTTCGAGTCGAACATGAGTTCGACTCGAACTCGAAGCTCATCCCTACTAGCCAACATATATTGCCCAAATGAACATCAAGTCTCATTTATGAGAAAAGTATGCAACCTACTGTCCACTTTTAAAGAGGGGGTGATCGTCCTGGGAGGGGACTTCAATGTACCGCTGAACCCTGACATAGACACCTCATCGGGCACATCCACATTGACTTACAGGGCCCTACGTCAGATCAAACTGCAACTACAATCCCTAAATTTACATGATACATGGCGCACATTATTCCCTACAGAAAGGGATTATACGTTCTATTCTACCCCTTTTCAGAAGTACTCTAGGATAGATTACTTTTTTCTCTCCCAAAGAGATTTAACCTACCTTACACAGGCATCGATAGGGCCAATGTTCCTGTCGGATCACCATCCGATCTCATGCACTTTGACCTTCCCCGAAACAGAGTGCAGAACTAAAACCTGGAGATTAAATCCCTCCCTACTGAAAGATCCTCAGAATCTTTCTAGACTCAAAACACAAATTCAGCAGTACTTCACCGAAAATGACACACCGGATATCTCACCAACTTCATTATGGGAGGCTCATAAGTGTGTGGTCCGGGGAGAACTATTGGCTCTAGCAGCGGATGCTAAACGGAAACATCAGGAAACAATCCAGACATTGACAGATAAAATACACAGACTAGAAACGCTTCACAAACACTCGCGTTCTCAAACAGCGTTGCAGGATCTCTTACACACTCGCTCCCTCTTGCTAGAGGAACTGGGGAAACGTACAAAACGTCAATACGCACTCCGTCAGAAAGTATTTTACGAGCACGGTAATAAAAGTGGAAGACTTCTAGCAAGGGCGGTGCAAGCCTCTAGAAATTCTCTCACAATTCACCACAAACGCGACCGACATGGTTTGTTGCATGCAACCAATGAGGATATAGCTAAAAGTTTTGAACATTACTATTCTGGGCTGTATAACCTAAGGTCAGAAGACGCAAACCCAATATCCCAGGAAACAAGGAGGGCAGAAATTGAGGATTTTTTAACCCAATTTAGCCCACGTACAATTACTGAACAACAGGCGGAGGAGATGGAGAGCCCTCTTTCCGAACAGGAACTACAGATCGCCATGAAACAGATGAAACCGGGCAAGAGCCCAGGCCCTGATGGGTTCTCCCTACAGTATTATAAATGTTTCATGGACGTTCTGTCTTCCAGGATGCTCTCTACCTTTAATGCCCTCTCAGCACCCAACGTACCCACAGGACACATGTTAGACGCACATATAACAGCCATCCCTAACGAAGGTAAAGATGTCACGGAAGTATCAAATTACAGACCAATTGCTTTGCTTAATGTGGATATAAAGCTATACGCAAAGATCCTGGCCAATAGATTGCTACCCCTCCTTCCCGGCCTCATCTCCTTAGACCAGGTGGGTTTTGTCCCAGGCAGAGAGGCTAGGGACAACACTATACGTGCATTGAATGTTCACCACTGGATGACATCATCTAAAACACCAGGATTTTTTCTGTCGTTGGACGCGGAGAAGGCGTTCGACAGAGTGGCCTGGGACTACATGCGCGAGGCCCTGAAAACGATAAGTCTTCGATCGCGGATGCTGTCTCAGATTCTGGCATTATACTCTAACCCTACCGCGCGTGTACGGGTGAATGGCCACCTGTCGGACGCCTTCACCATAGGCAACGGCACCCGCCAGGGCTGTCCCTTGTCCCCCCTGATATATGTCCTTACCTTGGAACCCTTTTTAAACAAACTAAGATCAAACGCTGATATTAAAGGAATTCAAATGGGGACAGGGAATTCAAGGTAGCCGCTTATGCAGACGACATCCTGCTATCACTCAGGTCACCTCTCATTACCCTTCCAAACCTATTGAAAGACATAGAACACTTTGGTGCTCTGTCAAATTTTAAAGTTAACTACGTGAAATCACATGCATTGAATATATCACTCTCCACACAGGACACAGAATGCTGCCAGAGCTCTTTCCCATTCCGATGGGAGAGAGAGGCTATCACATACCTGGGCATCCGGATTACCACTAAACTGGCAGACTTGTACAAATTCAATTTCCATGTACTTCTGAATAAAACGAAATCAGATCTAAAGGACTGGGCAGGACTAAATGTCTCTTGGTTTGGCCGCTCAGCCTTGCTTAAAATGACTATTCTCCCATGCTTTCTATACTTGATGCAAACCATCCCCATACATCTCCCGACAACATTTTTCACGACATACAGACAGGCCTGTTCACTGTTCATTTGGAAGAACTCTCCACCACGCATCAAATATACTCGACTGACCCGTATTAAGACAAAGGGAGGAATAGGCTTACCCGATCTTTACAAATATTACTTGGCCTGCCACCTCACCAGGATTGTAGACTGGAATATCCACCAAGCCAAAAAGTTATGGGTGTATATAGAAAACTCCTTCACACAATTCCCAGTACAAGATCTCCCCTGGCTCACGCCTAAACACTGGCCAACAGTACTATTGGCACACCCACTTGTTTACCCATCTTTGATAGCGTTTACACGGGCAGGTGAATTAACACCTCTCTCCTCGGTTCCGGGACCCTTAACCTCGTTAAAAGGAAACCCAGATTTCCCACCAGGTAATGCAGGCACATTTCTGAGCCATGAATGGCCCTACAAAGATATGAGGGCGCAACGCTTTTTCTTGAAAGGCGACCCCTGCTCCTATGACAACCTGGTTGATGTTTCTCTAACCAAATCTTTCCCCTTTTGGTCATATAGACAAATACGCAACTTCCTGAATACACAAGCAACACATTCCACATGGACAAGACAGCTCACATCATTTGAATCCCTCTGTACAAGAAATTTGCCACAAAGGCATTTAATATCCCTCATATACACAATGTTATCTGAAGAGACTAACATTAACAGAGATCCCGCATGCATTGCATGGGGTAGGGAACTTCAGATTTCTTTATCCGAGGAGGAGTGGGAAACTATACACGAATACGCACACAAAGGTTCCATGAACGTAGCCATCCAAGAAAACTGTTATAAAATCGAAACGCGGTGGTACAGAACTCCCTCCTTACTCCACAAATTTTCACCATCTATACCCAACACGTGCTAGAGATGTGGTAAAGCAGAAGGCACTATGCTCCATGTCTGGTG
This sequence comes from Aquarana catesbeiana, assembly GCF_042186555.1. Classification (NCBI taxonomy): domain Eukaryota; kingdom Metazoa; phylum Chordata; class Amphibia; order Anura; family Ranidae; genus Aquarana; species Aquarana catesbeiana. The sequence goes on along the minus strand of NC_133328.1, from coordinate 438,803,136 downwards.
GGACTGTGATTTGATTCAGCCATTTTGGAAGAAGGTGCATGACATCATCTCACAGGTCACCACGTATACATTAGATTATGCTCCAGCACAATATCTGTTGCACCATACCACGCTGTCTAAAAGTGCCTATTACAAATCTCTGGCCATGCACATGGTGAATGCAGCGAGACTGTGTGTTCCGACACACTGGAGATCCATTACCCCACCAACAATTAGAGAATGGTTCGCTAAACTTTCCAAAATAGAAGAGATGGAAGAACTGATACACATTTCCCAAGAACGGATACAAAAATTCACGACTACATGGGCATGCTGGACTCATTTTAAAACATCGGATTACTTCCAAAGTGTCAACCCCTAAACAAAGTGCTGACTTGAGCGCTATTTATATATTTTATGAAAACGTAATCAAGGAGACTTTGGCCGGGGTGGCGGGGGGGTGCGGAGGCAAAGGGACTCAATACTTTCATTTGTTAATATATAATTTGCGGACTCCTCTTTACAGTGTCCCCTCTCTCTCCCTTCTTCCCCTCTTCTCTGCTCTGCTCTCCCCTTATTCCTCCCCTCGCTTCTTATTTATTCATTTATTTATTTACTTTTTCTCTCTCTCTGTCTCTATTTCTTTCTCTCTCTCTCTCTCTCTCTCTCTTTCCCCTTCTCTCCCACTCTCTTTCGCCCTCTTTTTCAGTCTTTATGCATATTTTCTTGCTAACGTTTTCCCGTGTTCGTTTTCGAACTCGGGCCCCTGATATCATATATGTACCAGACAAAGCAGGGTAACTGAATATATCTATAGAACAACGACCAAACGCATTATCAATGTGCCAAAAGGAGTTTAGGCTCCTATAACTCCCCGTTTGTTATGCATCCTGTCTCCCTCTCTGGTACAGGCGATCACCTAAATAACTTTGTTATTAACAATACTTTTGTTTTCTTGTATGTGATATACAATGTTCAATTTGTAAACATTCACTTATATTTGATATTCAATAAAAATTTATGGAAGAAAAAAAAAAAAAAAAAAAGAAAAATATCTGTAAACGTTGCAGCAAGCTGTTTGGCTGGTGCCTTTATTACATGGCCTGGAACACCATCAAAATAAATAGTTGGCCATTTTTCTATAGATATTAATGTACCCTTATAAGAACTATCCTCAAAGTGAGCAAAAAAAGTATTAAGCTGATCTGGAAAAGAAGCATCGACCAAAGAAACATTATCAGTGTGTTTATAATCAGTAATATTCTTGATAACTTGCCAAATATTACAAACATCATTCCCCTTAAAATTATCTTCAACATGTTGTTTATATTTCAGCTTGGCAATTTGAATGCATCTATCTAAATTAGCCCTAGTTTTTTTTTTGTAATCTTTTTATCCTCTAACCTTAGTAATGCATCCTGAGCTCCAAGCTGCATGCACACTTCATTATTAAATCAAGGCTTCTGATTGGGAAACACGTCCCCCTGCTGTTTCTTAACCTCATCTTAAATGCAAAATTTAACATGTGATAGTACCACAGAATAATAATGAATGTTTGAGTGTTCAAAAACCTCCCATGTGGTGTATCAAAGTAGTCCTGTAGAGATAATAAAGACTCCTCTGTCCAAATCTACACTGTACTTATCTGAGGTTCTATTATACTAATCTGTGGTTTATAAGCTGGAATCAAAACCAGTGACTCATGATCTTGCCATCCAAAATGGCAATTAAAGGTTCTATAAGCTTCAGGAATATTTATATATATATCTGATCCAGTGTCGTATTTTTCCTTTAATGTCCGCTATCTTGTAAAACTTTCGTAAAATAGTCTTAAGATTGGACTGGTTAAAATCACATACCCCAATAAAAATACTCTTCAGCTGTTTATTTAGATTAGTTAATTATTTAATAACCTCATATAAAATGCTAATGACATGCTTAGCATTTGCTTGGGGACAGTGGCGGCTGGTGCTCAAAATTTCTGGGGGAGTACAAACAAACTGAAAAATTCTGAAAAAAAAAACCATCAATTGCAGCCTCACTATACCAACAATCGCAGCCACTGTGCCATCAATCGCAGCCACTGTGCCCATCAATTGCCACTGCTGTGCCATCAAACCCAGCCACTGTGCCATCAAACGCAGCCACTGTGCCCATCAAATGCAGCCACTGTGCCTACCAAACGCAGCCACTGTGCCATCAAACACAGCCACTGTGCCCATCAAACGCAGCCACTGTGCCCATCAATTGCCGCTACTTTGCCATCAAATGTAGCCACTGTGCCCCATAAAATGCAGCCACTGTGCCCATCCATTGCTGCCACTGTGCCATCAAACGCAGCCACTGTGCCATCAAACGCAGCCACTGTGCCATCAAATGCAGCCACTGTACCCATCAATTGCTCCCACCGTGCCCATCATCTGCTCCCACTGTGCCCGTCAATGGCCGCCACTGTGCCCATCAATTGCCACCACTGTGCCCATCAATTGCCGCCACTGTGCCCATCAATTGCTCCCATTGTTCCCCATAAAATGCAGCCACTGTGCCATATCAAATGCTGCCCCCCCGCCGGCCCACCATCTGCACTTACCTGTCTCGGTGGTACAGCTCCTCGATGTCTTCTCCAGCCCCCTCTTCCCCTCCTCTGTTATGATTGGACACCTGGCGTCCAATCACAGCACCTGTCGTTTCAGCCAATCAGGTGATAGGAAACAGATCCGAGCACATGATTGGTGGAGAAGCGCTTTAGTGTTAGGAAAGTGAATATTCATTCACTTTTCTAACACAGCTGAGTGACCTGCAAGCGCCCAGCATGGCGCTCACAGGTCATCTTTTTTGACGCCTATGGCTCTAATCAGGTGCTTCAAAACCACCCCCTGCCGCTATAATTCAGGCGGCCTGAAAAGGGGCCGGGCGTCTGAATAGGGGATGGCAGCGGCGGCAATAGATAGATTCATGCAATGCAATCCCTCTCCACTATATCCTTTACTTTAACTTTTGTGATTGTTGTCCTGTTCTTCAGGGCCTAAAATGTAAATGTACTACTTTCCTGGTTGATTTTTTTTTTTTTTTTTTACAGTACATGTTTTACATGCCCTGGGTTGTTGAGTATATCATGTTCTAATTATTATTATACTATTATATATATTATATATATATTATTATAATATATTTATAACATTTATAATGTGTTGATGCCATGATCAAGTCAGATGAATGACAAATCTCTATTCCTGCCTAGTACTATAATACAGAATGGTTGTGATGTAACTAGCACCCTCTTATCTTTCTTTTTTCTTATTCATGTTTAACACAAACATAAATAATGTGGTAATTTTAACATCAGTGGTGATAACAATAATTTTATTATATTAAAATGTATTAGGAATGTTCCAACTAACATAAAATCACTAACAATAATAACAAACAAAGTAATTGTGCAGTATCAAAACATTTCTGACTAATGTCTCTATTACGGTATAATGAAGACTGTTGCAATATTTTTCTCAGCTATATTAAAAAATAAACTTAAAAATTATTAAACATTAAAAGTTGATTTTTTTGCCTTCCTCCCTAATTCTTTTAAACACATTTAAATGTTTTTTTTTTTTTTTTTTACTATATAAAAGTTGTCTCTTTACAAATTCTTGTTTGTTTGTATATATTTTATCTAGCATAAAATAATATTTTTAAAATGAATAGGTTATGAACCATCTACATAAAGGAAGTTAGTTTTAAAATAATTTTAAAATTGTGATTAAACTTTCAATCCATTATGGTGGGGTATGTATAATATTTTAGGAAAGCCTAGTCAATAATGAAGTAGGTAATGGTCTTGATTATCAAGTCTTTTTCAACTATAACAATTTTATTTACTGCCATTAGGATGTCTGATGGGGGATGCTTCAGATTTCTTGGTTTCTTGGTCAAGGACTGATGACATCAAGCCAGGGATGCAGGTACATATGTGTATACATGTAAAATTGTTTTATTTAGGAAAAAACTCCATTTAAACTATTGTTTGAAACCTACCCTTTACTAATCATTCAATTATTTGGATACCATTAATTACCTTCCATATATTGGGTCAAATTAATAAAGACCAATAATTATGCTATACATTTCATTAGCATACTATTAGATAACATGATAATATTGCTAGGAAGTTGATATGAACATACAACACAGAAACATAAAACAGATTACACCTACAGAAATAGAAAAGAGGACACTTTGGCTAATTAATTCCATGGAAGTGCTTGCATCATTTTTTCCATATTGTTTTGCATTCCTGTAAAAGGTTATTTTTTAGAAATAAAAATATAACACATCCGCATTAAGTGTAAAAAAAACTCCTTAAGCTGCTTGCCTATACCAATGCTAATATAAAAACACTCCTAAATAAAGAAAGTCAAATAAGGCAACCCTTTAAACTGGATAGCTGAATTTCATGTCTCATACATATTCTATGCAATAAACAAATACATCTAAAAAAAAAAAAAAAAAAAACTAATATGCAATAGATCAGTGTCCAAAGTACAACACATTTATATAACATGAAAGTGTCCATCAAGTATTGTGCAAAAGTCAACAAAAACTAAAGTGCATATGCAAAGTCTCTGTGTTTCTTCAATAAATATTCTCCACGTGCCACTCTGTGCTTAACACATGTAATAAAGGTGCTCTCAGTGCTCTCCCAGTGCTGCAACACACACACCAGAGGTAATGGACCTTTTTATTCAAAAAAAAGCACTTGGTTTAGGTATCACATGCCAGTAGGGGATTTCTCTACATTGCCATTGCTCTCCACTGCACTTTTTCTCCATACTCATGCTCACTAAGAAACACATAAATCACACATGTTATATGCATGTTTCATGTTATATACATTTATTGCACTTTAAGACATTGATCTTCAAGACATTGACATTTGTTTTTTTAAGTGTTTTTGTTTATTGCTTAGTTTATATATTTGACATGAATTTCAGCTATCCATTTTAAAGCACTGCCTTATCTGATTTTCTTATTTGGCAATGTCTTTCTATATATATCAAAGAAAATATAAATAACACTGCGCTAACCCAATGTGAAAAGCAGCTACATAAAATATGACCAATATTGTAAACAGAAGTAAAAGTGAAATGCAGCGCTAAAAATGATAACCAATGGTAAAATGCACATCAGACATGGTGACCATTACCAATATATACATAGCTGAAACACATGAAGCATAATACCAAAAAATTGAATATTAGACGGGATATAGTAAAGTCCCAATGTATGGCTATGAATCTGATACAAGAGAGTCCCAAACATAGGCTAAATATGAATGTTGGACTGATGTAGAAATTTTCTCTTGTATATCATGAGTTGTACGATCATGGGAAGTGAATAGATGGAGTACGCTTACCAGCAGGAGTGGATTCAGATGCCGGTGACACCGAATCAAACAGGCTCTGAGATCCTTAATGGACGATGGTTGGACGATGGTTGGTCCTGGAAATCCCGGATCTCAAGGGGGATCTATCCTCTATGGTCCACGTCACGACTGTCCGTTCAGAATCCCGAGAGGGAATTCTCCACCACAAACAAGTCTCCAAAGCATGGATGGTTCCCAAAAAGATAGATAGGACGCCAATAGTGCAGATCAAATGACGTATTTTATTGGATATAACCAATAATCAACCAACGATATAAAAACGTGATCACGTGTAAAACAATAAAATCAAGTGTAGGAAAGAGTAAGGCTTACCCGACGCGTTTTCGTCCACATGGACTTCAACAGGGGCATCAAACTCCTCTCCTACACTGTACAAATTTATATAAAAACTATGCCAATCATGTGGCCAATCAAACGCCAGCAATGGAGTCATGTGACAAATAAACTCCTGATAGGCCAAAGAGGAATCAGCTGACTGCCTGGGACTGTCCAATGAGGCCACCCACTAATGGTGAAGGAACGTATCCCTTGACCAATGGGGAATTAATAAGAATAAAGATAATAACAATCAAGATGATAGGGAGAGAACCCAAATGATCATGATTTCTCTCTGAGTGGGCACAGATGATTACAGCACTGCGGAAATCATGATCATTTGGTTGTCACCTGGTTACAAACATCTGACTTACAAAAGACTCCTACTTACAAACGGAGGGAGACAACAGGAAGTGAAAGGAAATCTACCCCTAGGAAAGGAAATTCACTCCTGTAGAAGTTATTATGGGAAAAAGGTACTTGATGCTTTATCACCAAGTGTTATTTCCACAACAACCCAACATTTTCAAAATCCAATTGTCATTAAGACAGAAAGTGAGGTAAAATCTTCTGAATGGGACACAGACAGCAAAACATACATTACATGGGTGTTAACCCTTCCCTATGCTATCCAAAAAGTTTAAAAATAGTTTTTTTGGCTGGAGCTACACTTAAAAAATGTACCTGTTCAGACTTACAAACAGATTCAACTTAAGAACAAACCTACAGACCCTATCTTGTTTGTAACCCAAGGACCGCCTGTATCTAAATATAACTACACGTAAATCAACTTTTTCTTTACATTTTATATTATGACCATTTTTCCAGCCATAAAACCATAGGAATATATTTATAAAGACATATAACATATATGAACACAGTAGTATTGTTACTTAGCTTTTAAAGCAATAAACAATGGACTGGAAAATTCTGAAGCCTTGAGTACTGGTAAATTGATATTATTTTGTGAACTTAACTACTGTATGTAAAAAGTGTCATAGTAGACTTGATTCACAATGTGAAAAGACCAAAGTTAGATATTAAATTACTTTAGCATTTGATATGTTCCAAACGTTTATATTTTAAAAAAAAAAAGGTTGCCCCTCTGCTCCCACCTTACTAAAGATTCCAGCTCAGCATACCAGCTACATACAGTAATATCTTCATGAATAGAGGGCAAAAATATTAAAATGTACCTATCATATTGCCACCTGTTTTACTTATCCTTTAGCACATAATAACATGTATTTAATAATTTGTTTTAAGTTTAAGATTCATTTAAAGTGAGGCCCTGATGGTCTTAATACATAAAGGGGGAAAAGATCCTAAAGAATGTGAATCCTATAGACCCATTTCGTTGATGAATGTCGACACCAAAATTCTTGCGAAAGTGTTGGTGGGGAGACTACAATCAGTAATCCTGAAGCTAGTTAACCCGGACCAGACAGGTTTCATAAAAGGGCGTTGTGCACAAATGAATATTAGAAGGTTATTTGTTAACCTACAGATTGAGCATGACAATTCTGAGGAGAGAGTAGTGGCCTCTCTGGACACCAAGAAGGCCTTTGATTCAGTGGAGTGGGGTTACCTGTTTGGTCTCCTGGAGATAATGGGATTTGGGCCTACGTTCATATCCTGGGTGAAGCTGTTATATACTGACCCATTAATTAGGGTGAGGGTAAATGGAATTATATCCAAACCCTTTCCTGTCCTCCGGGGGACCAGACAGGGGTGCCCGTTGTCCCCTCTTCTGTTTGCCTTGGCCATAGAGCCCCTGGTGGCAAAACTAAGGGATAATCCTCACGTGAATGGACTTAGGGTGGGGGGGATTGAGGAACGAGTCTCCCTTTATGCGGATGACATGCTCCTGTATCTACAAGATCTGGGTGCTTCGTTGTCCATGGCTTTTCAATTGATACAGGAATTTGGAGACTATTCTGGATTTCGTATCAATTGGTCCAAACCGTCCCTATTCTCTATTGATGGCACAGTGACGGTCCTGGTGTATTGTCCCAGTCATTTAAATACCTGGGGGTGGTGATTCAGTTTCCCATTTCTGGGTATTTGGACCTTAATTTGAGACCTGTAATGGAGGCTCTTCGCGAGAGGGTACGGCGTTGGAGGAATATGCCATTGACAGTGATGGGTCGTATAAACCTATTTAAAATGATTTTCCTTCCAAAGCTGCTGTACGTTCTTTCAAACTCGCCTGTGTATGTCTCGGTGAAACTGTTCAGACACATAGACTCTATTGTGGTAGATTTCTTGTGGGGATCTAAGGCCCCCAGGATATCTCTAGCAATTCTGAAGCTACCAATAACACGGGGGGGGTCTGGTTATACCAGTTATGAGATCCTATTTTTTTGCGTCCCAATTGACATTCTTGCATTGGCGGTGCTTCCCCCAGGTCCCTAATGCCACTACTATATCGGAGGCAGTAGTGGCCACATCCCAAGAAACATTACTGAATATGCTGTTTAGAAAAGGGATACCGGGGAGAAAGGTGGGGTCTGTTATGGTGCTACCCGGAAGGGTGTTTCACCTATGTGCGCAGAGAATAATGGATGACCCTTTATGGATGTCACCTAATTGTCCTCTATGGTGCAATAAGTCCCTGAAAGAGTTCTGCAAAATAGAGGATGGGTATAGATGGGCCAAATATGGGGTAGAATATCTTCACCATATATACCAAGATGGTAGGCTGTCCTCTTTTGCACACCTGCGGGAGCAGTTTGGCATGCCTGGAACCTGGCAATTCAGATATGCCCAGCTGCAACATGCAGCGGCAGCCCAGTTCGGGAGGGGGGAGGTGAAGGTACAAAACACAGCCTTGGAAAAGGTCCTGATTGACCCGGAACCAACTAAACGTATATCCAGATACTACAGTGAGATAGGACTGGGAGGCTCCGACCTGACTGTTAGGACTAGAACTAGGTGGACAACATTTATACCGGAACTGACTGAGGAATTGTGGCAGGAGGTGCTCGATACATACCTTGTCTCGGTTATTTCCTCCACAGATAGGATGATACAGCTTCGATATTTACATCAGGTGTACTACACTCCAACTAGGCTATTCAAAATGCACAGAAGGGACACTCCAGAGTGTCATAAATGCAAGGGAAATGAGGGAACTTTCCTTCACATGGTATGGGACTGTCCTAAGATAAGACCACTATGGTCCCAGGTGACCGAGTTCATATCCGACCACTTTGACCTTCCAAATATATGTTCTCCCATAAGGTGTCTCTTGGGTGTCTTTGATCAAGAAGAGATAATGTGAATACAAAATTGTTTCTCAGACTTCTGTACTTCGGAATGCAAAAATTGATTGTCCGAAGATGGATTCATGATAAACAACTCACTTTGGGAATGTAGATAAGAATAATAAATGCAGATATACCCTTATATAAAATGACATATGAGGCGAGAGGAGTCCCCAAGAAATTTAGGAAAGTATGGTATAGGTGGACCGATTCCAAAAATACTGTAACAGACAAAGGGGAAGAGGGCAATGGAGACGAACGAACATAGACAACGATGAACATGAACAGTAATGTGATAGATGAGAGGATACATATAATATTTTGGACAGATTAATGCTGAAGGGGGGAGGGAAAGGGTGGGGAGGGAATTCATCTGTTTCTATGGTTGAAACTATGTTTCTATGGTTAGTGTCGACGGTTCCGACATTTTTTTTTTGATAATTTTTTAAAGAAAAAAAAAAGAGAGCAAACACTCAGGTTGGAGGAATTAAAGGGGTCTCTACCAGAACCAAGAAGAACTACTAAATAGCAAATGTTGATGTTCTTTATGAGTAGAGATAATATGATGTCTTTAATGTAATGTATGCCAACCTAATGCTTGAAGTATGAGATGTAACATGTCAATATGCTCAATAAAAAACTTTGTAAAAAAAAAAAAAAAAAGTTCATTTAAAGTGAATGTATAGTCTTTTAAATGTTTTAAATAAGCATGTAAAATATATTAGCTTGATGTAAATCATCTTGTTTAAATCATCGGTATGTTTTAATTCTTTCAAAACATTGTACATATGTACATGTGTACTTAAAGTATGTGCAGAAAAATCTAATTAGAATATGATAATGTCATACATAAACAAATAGTCAAGAATATTGCCTGTTTTTCCATTTTTTTCTGATAGTTATTAATATTCATATTTTCAATACTGATGCCAGGCACTTTTAAGGTAACTGACAAAACAGATTACAGTAACGCAATAATGTGGATGTCAATAAATGGCATGGAGCACTGCAAGAGAGCAGACTCATTTCTCAATCTGTTAGAAAAACATTAACATTAGTGTCAAAGCAGCACACTATGCTTGGTGAGCCAACTTCTTAGAAGCGAAATGAGATACCTAAAAATGGATACAACATTCATCATTAATAACTGAGTTGCCAATGATTGCATTTTTACTCTGATAATGAATAATCATATGAACAGTGACAGTGGGGCATTGGTTTGTTTGTCATCTGTAAAGTCACAGGGAACTACAGAATAACAGTATGATATAAATCGGTTTCAGTCTTTTTTATTGATAATATTTTATTATATGATGAAAGACTTCACAGGGGACATTGTTTAACTTTCATTTTTGAATTTATTTTTTTCTAATTTACTTTTTAAATTTCTTGTTTATATGTAAAAGAGGATTGTGATTTTTCTTTAGTGCTGCAATTTTAGTACAGGTATTTATTGCAATGATACTGTTATATTTCAGAGTCATCACATTTGGCACTGAGAAAGTATTTACAGTATTTTTAGGTATCAGTGGTTGATTCTTTGGGGGTAACAAGGAGGATCTTAAGTTTGGATTAGGGTTAAGGTGGTTGATTTTAATGCCTAGGTTAAAAGTCCAGGCACAATTATTTTTCATCTGTTGCAATCTTTAGTTTACACTCTTAAGGGTACGCTACCTTTTGTATTGTTGCGTTGCAACCATGATTCTTGACGAATAAGGCACTCAATCTAAAGAAATTGCATAGCAATATAGTGTAGTGATTCTGACACTCTGATGATGTCATGACCATATGTCTTGAGTTGGAGGAAGTGCATGCAGAGTTAGGTTTGGTACAGGCAAAGCCTGTAGTAGTTTAACACTTGAGAAGATAATAATGATAATAATAATAATCATTATCATCATAATAATAATAACAATAATACAGGGAAAAGTGTTTAGTTTAACTTGATTTTAGAAGACAATTCTATTATATGTTGAAGGGGAGAAACCTTCACCAAACATTTTTTGGTGAAGGTTTCTAATGTATTCACCTGGTAATTTCCTTAGTAAGAGGCATTGAGTTCCATTTTATCTGTTAAGGGTTATTTTTTAGACTTTAAAGCTGAACTTTAAATATCTATTAAAGACACAAAATAATGCAGCTCTGTAATCACAAATTCATCATTAAATTTGTTTTTAAATACACGCAATGTATGTACCTGACATTGTTAAACCTGCTATTAACTTCATGTACAAAAGAGATGAGCTCATGACTATGCTGCTTCTCCTTTTACCGTCCATTCACATGATGGGGAGACTATCAGTAGAGGACATCTAGTAGAAGAAACAATACTAAGGGTGAAATCCCTGAAATAACAATACATTTTGTAGCAAAAGCTGGTTCTGTTATTTTATCTGTTAACCACTTCCCGCCCGCCCTATAGCGGATTGACATCCGGGAAGTGGTTCTGTTATCCTGACTGGGCGTCATATGACGTCCAGCAGGATAACATGCCGCCGCGCGCCCCCGGGGGCGTGCATCGCGGCGACCGGTGGAGCGGCGTGTCAGCCTGACACACCGCTCCACCGATCTTGGTAAAGAGCCTCCGGCGGAGGCTCTTTACCACGTGATCAGCCGTGTCCAATCACGGCTGATCACGCTGTCAATGGGAAGAGCCGTTGATCGTCCCTTCTTCCTCACTCGCGTCTGACAGACGCGAGTAGAGGAGAGCCAATCGACGGCTCTCCTGGCAGGGGGGGTCTGCACTGATTGTTTATCAGTGCAGCCCCCCCTCAGATCACCACACTGGACCACCAGGGATCACCACTAGGACCACCAGGGAAGGGGCAACATGTGGATGGCCAGGTATGTACCCCATGGCCATCCACATGTGCCCAATCTGTGCCAATCAGTGCCCACAAATGGGCACTGATTGGCACCATTATGTCTCAGATCTGCCCAGCAATGCCCCCAATGTTTTATCAGTGCCACCTGTCATTGCCCATCGGTGCCACCTGTCATTGCCCATCGGTGCCACCTGTCAGTGCCCATCTGTGCCCATCAGTGCCCATCTGTGCCCATCAGTGCCCACCTATCAGTGCCCATCAGTGCCACACATCAGTGCCACCCATAAGTACCCATCAGTGCCACACATATGTACCAATCAATGCCACCTACGAGTGCCCATCAGTGCTGCCTATGAGTGCCCATCGGTGCCACCTATGAGTGCCCATCAGTGCCGCATACCAGTGCCACCTATCAGTGCTCATCAGTGCCACCTATCAGTGCCCATAAGTGCCGCCTATCAGTGCCCATCATCAGTGCCCGTCAGTGCCACCTCATCAGTGCCACCTCATTGGTGCCGCCGTATCAGTGCCCATCAGTGCAGCCATATCAGTGCCCATCATTGAAGGAGAAAACATACTTATTTACAAAAAATTTTAACAGAAACAAAGAAAAACTTGTTTTTTTTTTCGAAATTTTCGGTCTTTTTTTATTTGTTGCGCAAAAAATAAAAACCGCAGAGGTGATCTAGTACCACCAAAAGAAAGCTTTATTTGTGGGAACAAAATGATAAAAAATTTGTTTGGGTATAGTGTAGCATGACCGCGCAATTGTCATTCAAATTGCGACAGCACTGAAAGCTGAAAATTGGCCTGGGCGGGAAGGTGTCTAAGTGCCTGGTATTGAAGTGGTTAATGTGCTATTACATTTTATCTGGCTTTTTTTGTCTGGAGTTCGAGTTTAAAGTGGTTTTAAGGGCTGAAGGCTTTTCGCCTTACTGCATTCTCTGCATTAAACTGATTGTAAAGTTTTGTTTTTTTTGTTTTGTTTTAAATAACAAACATGTTATACTTACCTTCTATGTACAGTGGTTTTGCAGAGGGCAGCCTGGATCCTCCTCTTCATGGGTCCCTCTTCGCTGCTCCTGGCCCCTCCCTCCTGTCAAGTGCCCCCACAGCAAGCAGCTTGCTGTGGGGGCACCCAAGTGGAGCTGCAGCTCTGTGTGTCCATTCAGATACGGACCTGCCATCCAGCCCCGCCCCCTCTCTCTCTCCTGATTGGCTAACTGACTTTGATTGACAGCCGATGGAACCAATGGTACTGTTGCTGTGTCTCAACCAATCAGGAGGGAGAGTCAGGGACAGCCGAGGGACTCATGGACAACGCTGGACAGAGATGAGGCTCGGGTAAGTATTATGGGGGTTAAGGGGGGCTGTTACACGCAGAAGACTTATAATCTTATTGCATAGAATGCATTAAGATTAAAAAAAAACCTGCCTTTAAAACTCCTTTAAGGTAAAAAACCTTCTGAGTACTTATCTGAGCCCAATATCGATCCAGCAATGTGCACAAGAGCAGCTACTCTCTCAGCTTTCTCCCTCTTCATAGGCTCAAAGACAGCAGCGGGTGCCAGTGAGGACTCAAGGGTGGGTGGGGAGTGAGCTCGCAACAGGGCCCCCATTGTAAGCAGTTTGCTACGGTGGGCAATCAGTGGGGGGGGGAGCCAGGAGCGCCGTTGGGGGACTCAAGAAGAGGAGGATCAGGGTGCTCTGTGTAAAATCATTGCCAAGAGCTGGTAAGTATAACATGTTTGTTATAAAATAAGGGTTTACAATCACTTTAAAATAAAGAGATTAACAACTGTGAGAAGATTACGTACAAATGGTTCATTTTGTGAGCAGGTTATGTGCTAAGTGTTAGTGTCAGCATAGGTGTAAAAGAGGTATTAAACCCCAAACCAAAAATTTAATATATTGCATCAATCACTAGATGTGGTGGCTGCATAGTTATTTTTTTAGGCTGTTTTTCCCCTCTCTTTTTTCACTTTGTGATTTGGCCACTAACACACCTCCTGTATTAGCATGCCTCCACTCTGGATGAATGAGCACAGAGGGGCAGAGCAGACAGCGGCATTGTCAGTCTGAGGAGAGGATACTGTTAAATGCACAGATTTGGACACTAACAAATTGGAGCCAAACTCCATCTCACACTTAATTATTGGTTACAGCAGACAGTTTTGTTTTGATTTTAGGATATTTTAGCAGATCATCATAAGCAGCTCTTCCAAAGTAAAAGGTTTGTGTCATCCCTGTAAACTGATACATCTGGAAGAGAGCTTGTTCTTTTGAAAAACAACAGACTTTGTGGCCGGGTCACCATATGAAAATATAAGAAAGCCTAAAAAAGACAACTAATGCAGTCTAAGAATTGGTAAGCTGCAAAACTAAAAACTAAATTACACCTAAAACTAAAATTAAAATCACACCTAAGAATTGTGTAGCACAACCTCTACCTTAGTTAGGTAGATGCAGTGGATTTGTTTTGTACTGTGTGCGCAGGTAAATTTAGGCAGGCCTATGCTGTGAGTTAGGCCTGTTTGTTTTGATCTGGGGGCAGGGGAGTGGTTTAGTGTAGCAGCAGGTGACTGACGTGTGCTTCAGCTCTTGGGCACCTCCTCTGGTTTTCAGAAGGTTCTGTAAAAGAGGCAGGGCGGAGAGCTGGAGTGACATGGGGTGTATGTGGGAGCCCTGACCAATCCCCAACTAGGATTGGCAGGGGGCAGGCCTCCTATATATACCCATGGTCGGCCTGTTGTGGGTGGAGTTGTTGGATGAAAGAACTGGAATGATGGCGTGTTAGGCTGTGGTGGACCTCGAGGAACCCCCTTTCTGGGGGGGTGTACCTCAGGCCTGGAGCTTGGGAGCTGGGAGGGAGCCTCTCAGTCATTAGGAGGTGTCCTGGAACAGGAGCAGGAGGAGGACAGCGGGGAACACGGCCAGGAAAGTCAATCAGGAGGGATTCATGCTGGGGTCGGTGAGTGAGAAGCACAGTGAGAAGCTCTGGCAGAGACTTTCAAGGATTGGATGTGGAGCCAGAGGGAAAAACTATGGTGTTGTTGAAGTTAAGTCGCTGCAGCCAGGAGGATTAGCAGGATTGGAGCAGTAGTCCACCAAGTGTCAGTTAGCACATCTATTCTTCTCAACTAAAATGGTTGCTAACATAAAGGGGACTGCAGACCCAAACCTGTAAAAGGGTTACTAGGAAAACAGAACTTATTCAGAGTAAGGCCTAGCCATGTGCTAACGGTGGCAGGAACCTAGATTTGGACAGTGAAGTGAAGCAAGTGAGCTCAAGTAGTGTGCTGAGGAGATGTGCAGAGGAAGAGACTGTCAAATTTAGACTCAACCAACATTGATTTCATTGAGAAGTATTCATCATCTGGACATCCCATGTTCCTTTTCCCCATCCACGTTTAATCCCCTAATAAAAACAACAAAAATAAGCAAGAGACTGTTTATTGTCTGGAGAAAGTGTGCCTAAAATAAAAGTCTAATAAGCAGGGTGATGTGTGGATGTTGAAACACGCAGCGACCCCACGGGGCACCGCTACAATTGTTAAGCTTCAATATAATAAATGTTTCCTTTTGGGCTTAATCCTGGTTTCATTCTTGAGTAGCATGGGTGGTGATATTGAACTTTATATTTTTGTGGAACTGAAAGTTTGTGCTCAAATATATTGCACTGGGCTCCTGACACCAAAAAAATGTAACTTGGGGAACCTCTAGGGTGTCTTTAATCGCTTGCCAACCAGCCGCCATCGGTATATGGCGGCAGGTCTGCTCTCCTGCACGAATCGCCATAGCTGCACGTCAGCCCGCACAGGCACGATAGCGAGCAGGTGCGTGCCTATTACAGAGGCAGAATGGGGAACTCCCCATTCTGACAGGGGACATGACAGAGATCTACTGTTCCCAGTGATTGGGAACAGTGATCTCTGTCATTTTCCAGTAAGCCCATCCCCCCTACAGCCCTTGATTGCCCCTAGTGTTAACCCCTTCCCGTCTAGTAAAAGTTACACAGTAATCAGTGGCTATTTTTAGCTCTGATCCCTGTATAAATGTCAATGGTCCCAAAAATGTGTCAAAAGTGTCCGATCTGTCCACCGCAATGTTGCAATCCTGCTAAAAATTTTGTTTGAGTACAACGTCGCACGACCATGCAATTGTCAGTTAAATGGCCTGGTCATTAAGGGGGCAAATCCTTCCAGGGCTGAAGTGGTTAATAAAGTAGATCAGGACAACAATCCCAGAAGGAAATCTTTAATGAAAATTATGTTTTAAACATTTTAATAGAATTGTACTCGTTTTGTATTTTAGACATGTTATCAAAAAGGCAGGGTGCTGTCAATGAAAGGTAATGAGATTGCCATTTTAACAGTATAATACAAAACCATTTTCCTATATTTGAAACAAAAGTCATGACTCTGATACTGTTCTGCCGAGACTTTAGTAAACATTGAGGTCTCAGACTGGGAAAAATTTACAATAAGGAGAAATGAAATGTCACACCAATTATTTGGCTGTAGAATGTGTGAAGAAAGCTGACTAAGATTATGGCTAGCTTCCAGAGTGATTGAATTACACATATCTGATCTTAGTTGCTTTTCTTTGCTGCCATTCTAGCATTCTCCAAAAAAAGTTCACTAAAATTGCATTTTGGTCTTGTTATAACTATACGAAATGTATGACAAAGCAAGTTTTACTTATTTTAGTAATGAAAAATCCATCTTTTTTTTACATTTGAATTTTATGAACAAAATGTTGCATGGTTACCTTAAAAAAAGTCTTTACTATACATGTATAGAACAGTGCTGTCAAAGATACAAACACAGCTGGAGCTCACAAATACTGATGATACACACAAAATACATGAATAAAGGTAATGTGAAAATACTCTGACTCAGACTAATATTAGATAGATAGATAGATAGATAGATAGATAGATAGATAGATAGATAGATAGATAGATAGATAGATAGATAGATAGATAGATAGATACGAAATACAATTAAAGTCCAATGTGGAGTCCAAGGGAAAAACTCTTATGCCGCGTACACACGAGCGGACTTTACGGCAGACTTGGTCCAGCGTACCGGATTTCGTCGGACAATTCAATCGTGTGTGGGCTTTAGCGGACTTTGTTTTCTCAAAAGTTGGACGGACTTAGATTTGAAACATATTTCAAATCTATCCGACGGACTCGAGTCCGGTCGAAAAGTCCGCTCGTCTGTATGCTAGTTCGACGGACAAAAAGCCACGCTAGGGCAGCTATTGGCTACTGGCTATGAACTTTCCTATTTAAGTCCGGTCGTACATCATCACGTACAAATTCGGCGGACTTTGGTTGATTGTGTGTAGGCAAGTCCGTTCATTCAGAAAGTCCGTTGTAAAGTCCGTTGAAAAGTCCGCCAGGCAAAGTCTGCCGTAAAGTCCGCTCATGTGTACGCGGCATTATGAGTAAACTCTAGAAACAGGATGAAAGCAGAAAGAAGGAACCACCATCTAAGAGCAGCAGACCAAAAATTGTTATTACACTCATAAATGCTGCACTTAGATAGCACTTCCCTCTTTCTGCTTGAACTCTTTTTTTTTAAACATTTTTTATTTAAATGTTTTCAAAACATAATGTCAACAAAAATAATACTGCTCATATACATAATGGAATATCACAGAAAGCTCAACTAGGACAGATCTTGTACAAATAAATAATGAAAGCTATGGTAACCCTACCAGATCTCACATAAAAATGGTTAGTCATGTTAGAATATAGTAAACATTGGAGAAGAAGCAGAAAAAAGTATGAGAGCTCCAATGTACTCAATTCTGCAAACCCTATAGTGGTACAAAGACAACATAGTTCAGGGACTGTCCAATTGCATTTAAGTGCACAAGAAGGGAAATAATCTAAAGGGAAGGGGATAATGAGAAAGAGGGAAACAAAAAAATGAGAAACAAAAAACAGCCTCCAAAACGCCTAACTCCCTCCCCCAATATGGTCCAGAGAATGCAGGTACATTTTCTACTTTAGTTGGCTTGTGTGTCAAATAGAAAAGATAATTATCTGGTATTCCGATCAGAGGATGGGGGGTGGGGGGGGTGGCATGCCTGCCATGTGCTATAGAAGTGAATTTGTTTGCTAATTTGTAGTGCATAATGGATTCCAAATCATGAATATGGTCAACATGTTCTACCAACTCCTTCAGAGAAGGAACTCGTGCTCTGTTTATCAAGGGTCTAGTTAAATGTTTAGGTGGAAGAGACCATCTGTTTCAACATGTAGTAAGAAGATTTCTGGGGAGTAGGGGAGGTTCTTGCCTGTGACTTGCTTAATTAGTGAATGGATTTTTTTTTTACAGAAGACTTGTAGTTGTGTGCAATAACAAAAACTGTGGCTCAGAGAGCCATTGTCACTTAAGCATTGCCAGCAAGTCGTTGGAGTGAGTGTTTAGTTTGTTCTATCTCGTAAGTGTTCAATACCAAATTGAGAGAATTTTGTAGTTCATCTCTTGAACTGCTCACAGAAATTGGTCCATTGTTCATCTGTTAGGCTGCATTCACACCTGAGCATTTTCAGCTCATAAAACGTTCATAAAACGCCTGAAAAAACGCCTGAAAAATGCCCAACAAGCAAAATACCATTAATTTCAATGGCACCAGTTCACATCTGAGCATTTTGTTACCTGAAGCAAAACGCCTGAAAAATGCCCTAAGCTCAAAAAAGAACATGAGCTACTTTGGGGCAGATCATAGGTGTTTTTCTGCCTTTTACATTGGTGACCTGAACAAAATCGGTGCAAAACGCGGCAAAATTGTGGTAAAACACGGCAAAATCGTGGTAAAAACGTGGTAAAAAGGCTGTAAAAATGCTCGACTTTGAAACACTCAGGTGTGAATGCAGCCTTAGTAAAAGCTGTAATGCCTTCACCCATTTTTGTTTAAAGCTGGGAGCCAAAGGGCAAAATAAGCCTGTCATAATGTAATAAATCCAAGATCAAGTGAGTGTGAGGGCCTTTCTTTGAAGAGATTTTTTTCAAAAAGTGAGGATTAGTAAAGAAGAGATGAATTTGGAGGTAAATCCACCAAGAAAGATTTGGTGTGTTTATCTCAGTCAGTATCTCTGGTTTACAATTCACCAGTTCCCGATTGAAATTTTTTTCGGCTAACAGAGTGGTCTTTTTATTCCAAAAATGTGTGAATTCAGCAGTAATACCAGGTGGAAAAATCAATCTGTGTTTCCTGTCAAAGATGTCAGGTGACATCTCTGAGTTGAAAAGGTAGCACATATCAAAAATATACACAAGGTTGCGCCCATTAGTGGATGTTCTTCTAGAGTTTTGCCTAGTTTTGTGTGTACTGACCAGGTTATAGTCGTGAGTGGATACTTAGTCCAAGATTGTTCTATTTTTTACCCATGTCTTGATTTGTCATAGAGGAATCAATCCGGTATTCTCACTAGATGACATGCATAGTAATAGAGTTTAGGATTTGGTAGACTTAGACCTCCTTTGCATTTGGGAAGGCATAGGGTGGCTTTTCTGATGTGCATCCCTGTTCCTAGCCAAATAAAATGGTTAAATTATTGGTCTAGAGATTTGAAAAAGGATAATGGGATCTGAATAGGAATAGTTCGGAACGGGTATTGTAAACGGGGTTACATCTTCATTTTTATGATTGCAATATGACTGAGCCCCAAAAATTTTATATTTTTCTATTTTTTAAGAGCTTGCTGAATTAGTGAGAGTAAGGGAAGGAAACTTAAAGTGTTTAATGTAGTTGTAAGAGAACAGTTGGTAATTTAATACCCAGAAGATCAATATGAAACAAAGCCCATTTGAAAGGATGTTGTTTAGTGTCCTGAGGGATTGGCATAAAGGGGAAGATTTGCAAAGCTACCAACTTATCAAAATTTATCTTCAAATTCAAGATAGTTTGAAAAATGTCAAACTCTTTAAGTAAATTTGGAATAGACAGTTGAGGGGCTGATATAAAAAATAACATATCATCTGTTTATGCAGTTACCTTATATGAGTTTCCATCTATGTGGAAGCCTTTAATGTCCAGATTTGCTCTAAATATTCTCACAAATGGTTTGAGCGTTAGGATAAAGATCAAAGGTGACAAGGGGCACCCTTGACTAGTTCTGTTCTTTATACCGAAGCTACTGGGAAAAAGTGTAGATTACTTTATTTGCATTTGGAATAGAGTAGATGGCTCCAATCCAAAACATCATATGGCCCCGAAGGCCAATTTTTTCAGAACTTCAAATATGTAATCCTGTCGAGTGACTTCTCTGCATCAGTCAAGAGAAGGACTGAATCTATCTTCTGTTTTTGTGCCCATATAATAGCTTTCAAAGCTTTTAGGGTGCCATCTCGAGCCTCCCTGCCCAGCATGAAACCCACTTGATCTGTGTGAATTTATGATGGGATTAACAGGAGAAGGTGATTTAACAGGATGCTAGTAAAGATTTTGGGGTATACATTCAACAAAGATGCCTGTAGCCTGCATAGGACTGAAGGTGTGTGCCCTCTTTATGTATGACAACAATTTGTGCTTTTAGTGTTTGGGAGGGGGGAAGACTCCCAACAACTAAGCCATTAAATGCTTTGAGGAAGGGAGAAGTTAATATAAGTTCAAACATTTTACAGTATTGTGAAATAAAGCTGTCGGGGCCTGGGCTTTTCCCTGGCTTGAGCTGTTTAAGAGCCTCATAAAATTATTTAGCCGTAATCTCAGTTTCTAAGGCCTGTCTCACTGATTGTGTCAGGTTAGGCATATAGAATTGCTCTGTTTAAGAACTCCGTTATATGGGTAAGACACTCATTCAGAGTTTGTGTGCCTGTACAATTGGTCATTAGGTTGTATAGGGATATGTAGTAATCCTTAAAGGTGTTCGCTATTTTTTTTTTTTTTTTGGGGCAATGAGTTTGGCTTCCTTTATTTGAAATCTTGAAATGAACCCTTGTGCTCTTACGAGAAGCTCTTAGTGCTCTAGCAAGCATTTTGCCACATTTGTTAGCTGATTAGTAAAAGTGGCAGTTTCTATATGGGAAGGATCTCTATATTTTGTAAAAGAGAATTTTGAAGTATTCCTGCCTAAAGTTAGTAAGCTCTGTGAGTGTTTGCATTGCCAGCGAGTGTTTGTGTTGGGCCTTTAGGGAGGCACTTTTATCTCACAGAGAGTGCTTGTTTTTCTTTTTAATTTTTGTAGCGAGCAAGATGAATTCTTCTCTCATATAATGTTCATGTGCTTCCCAAATGCTTATGGGAAGAACCTTGGGTGTGTCATTGGTTCGGTGTGAAAAAGTGGATACAGAATTTTGTATACTTGCTGTAACTGTTGAGACTGACAGGTAAGCAGCAGTCTCAATTGACTTTAACTACAGTTGGGCTTTAAAGTGGAGTTCCGCCCAAAAAAATAAAAATAAAAGTCAGCAGCTACAAAAAGTGTAGCTGCTGACTTTTAATAATCAGTCACTCACCTGTACAACGGTCCAGCGATGCAGGCGTACGAAGGTCCGCTCTTCTCACCTTCCTCTCCGCAGCGCCGGCATTCTTACTGTGGGCTTTACAGCCGGGCACGCACTGCACATGCGGGAGCCACGCTGCGTGCTGTGAATGGCTGGGCAATCTTCTGGGACCTGTGACATGTCCCAGAAGATTGCAGGGAGGGAGGGAGGGGGGAGAAGTGAACTTCTTTCCGGCGCAGCGGAGCTTCCGGGAGGAAGTGGGAGCTGGATGTCTCTAAAAAGATGGTATCCGCCCCCCCAAAAAAATTACATGCCAAATGTGGCATGTCAGGGGGTCACCATCGCTTAAAGTGGAAGTTCCATTTTTGGGTGGAACTCTGCTTTAATATTATATGGTTTTTGACCAATAACAACTGTTATATAAAACATGTTCCAATCCCCACTGCAGCATAACATCTTGAAAACTATAGTCATGTTATAAGCATCCTTTCAACAATCCTGGTTTCCAATGTCTAAAGGGTGAAGTTTTACCATGAAGTACAAATACAGTATCATCTTTTGTCAGTGGAAGACATTTCCAGGATAAAGTTGGCTAAATCAAAGAAAGGTCTAAATTTCTATGTGTTCTACATTGTGCCAGGGAGCTTCTTTGCCATGTTATGACCTCTATTAATTTAAGAGGTCATGGAACTCTGGTAAGCCGCCATACATTTATTTTTGGTGACGGTTTATTACACTAGTGGAGGATGCACTGATTTATTTGATTTCGCTTTCTACTACACTGGTAATTTAATAATTCTCAATATGCCACAGAACCTGACAGTCTAAACAAGTATGTTTCCACGTCTGGATATACATCACTGTAAATTTTAACTCCCTTAGACACAAGTACTAAGCATAAAAATATTCAGAGCTGTTAACTTCTTGCAACATACATATATTGTTAAACAAGGTATCCATATCTGATATCTGATTAACACTTATTCTACATGCTTTAGCTATTACTTAGTTTCATTGGCTATAATGGTTTAGAAATTATTTTAAGTGGATATATGGACTATTTTCCACATGTAAAAGTCTTTGGTGCAAACATTACAAACAGACTTTTGCTTCTCGTATGGATTTTAAGGGGGACTCCATGCAACAACAACAAAAAAAAGTCAGAGGTCCCCCTAAAAATCCATGCCAGACCCTTAATCCAAACATGCAGAAAAGGGAAGAACAAGCATGAGCCCCCCTCCTGAACCATACCAGGCCATGTTCCCTCTACATGGTGGAGCTGCCTTGCCAAGGGGATTCCCCCTGGTAAAGAACTTTGTCCCCATTTTGATGAGTACCCCTGGCCATTTGTTTTGGGGGTCTGCAGGTGGGGGAGTTTATTATAATCTGCAAGCCCCTTTGATAATAATTTCTGCTGCCAAGTGCCCCATGTCCATCAAACAGAGTACGAGAACTGCAATTACGGCATTGAATTCCATACTCTGGCAGCAGAGGTTGCTTGGAACAATGAGGCTCTCGTAGCTGCTTTTTCTAATGGTCTCTCGGATACCATCAAAGATGAGATAGCAGCCCGAGATATACCCACTGAGCTGGAGAAGTTGATCACGTTTGCCATCCTAATAGACTCCAGGCTCAGAGAAAGACTCTTTTAAGGAGTGCTTGCGGAAGCCTCCTGTACATTTGTCTCCGAGCCTTGCAGTCCCACCCTTGCCTCCCTCCCCTCCCATTCCTCCTGGTACCGAGTCGGTCGTTGACGGTAAACCCATGCACTTGGACTTCACACGCCTCTCTACGGATGAGAGAACCTTTAGGAGGAGGAAGAGATTGTGCCTTTATTGTGACCAGGCTGGTCACTTTTTGAAGTCTTGTCCTACCCGTCCCGGGAACGCCCGAACCTCAAGGTCCTGTAGCGGACAGACCTTAGGTGGAGTTGTTTTGTCCCCAGATGTCCAGAAGGATAAGCCCCTGGTCCCATTTATACTTTCTTGATCTGAGTTGTCCATCGAGATACAGGCTCTAATTGACTCTGGGGCTGCAGGCCTGTTCATTGATGCTGCCTTTGTATCTAAGCACTTGATTCTGCTGCAGTTTCGTGCCACTCCACTTGCTATTGTGGCTTTTGATGGGAGACCTGTACAGCCTGCCCATGTGATTGTTTCGTTGCCCATAACTGTAGGGGCTCTTCACCATGAGATAATCCAATTCCAAATCATTTCCTTACATAAGTTTCTGCTGGTTATTGGTTATCCTTGGTTACAGAGGCACAACCCCTCTTTTGATTGGCTTTGTGCTGAGGTTCTTTCCTGGTCGCCACAATGCAGCAAGACATGTTTTCAGAATGTGGCTAAGGTCCTCTGAACCTCTTTACTCTCCTCCCTGCCAGAGGAGTACCGCGATTTTAGCAATGTCTTTGACAAAGGTCAAGCCGGTTTGTTTGCCTCCACATCAGTCGTATGATTGCGCAATTGACCTTCAACCTTGTCCCATACCCCCTCGGGCCGGGTTTACCCTTTGTCGGTCTCAGAGGATAAGGCCATGGAGGAGTATGTTGCAGGCGCACTTTCTCGAGAATTTATCCGCAAATCCTCGTCTCCTGCTGGTGCTGGATTCTTCTTTGTGAAGAAGAAGAGTGGTGAACTGAGACCTTGTATTGATTATAGGGGTTTCAATCATTACACGATCAAGAAAGCTTATCCAATTCCGTTGATTACAGGTTATTTGACCGCCTCAAGGGAGCAACGGTTTTCATAAAGCTTGATTTGAAAGGGGCATATAATCTCGTGAGTAGGGTTGTCCCGATACCGATACTAGTATCGGTATCGGCACCCATACCAAGCATTTGCCCGAGTACTTGTACTCGGGCAAATGCTCCCGATGCTTCCACCGATACCTTGATAGTCAGCAGTGATCGGCGCGTGGGGGAGTTACAAGCTTCTCCCCCCACGGCTTTCAGCTGCTTTAGTGACATACAGTGGTGATCGGTGCTTGTAAGTCCCCCACACGCGATCACCGCTGACTGTCACCTCATCCCCCTTAGACCCCCTCCGCTGTCCTGCTCCGTTGCTTTGTCCCCCTCCGTTCCTCTGACCCCCTCCGCTGTCCTCCTTCTTTGCTCTGTCCCCCTCCGTTCCTCTGTCCCCCTCCGCTGTCCTCCTTCTTTGCTCTGTCCCCCTCCATTCCTCTGTCCCCCTCCGCTGTCCTGCTCCGTTCCTCTGACCCCCTCCGCTGTCCTCCTTCTTTGCTCTGTCCCCCTCCGCTGTCCCCATCCGTTCCGGCTTTCCGCTGTCCCTCTCTCTCTCTTCCTCTGTCCCCTCCGTTCTGCTGTCTCTCCGCTGTGTGAATGGATAGAGTCAGCTGACTCTGTCTATTCACATAACTGAAACATTGTAATCTTCTGTGATTACGATGTGTCAGTTTATGAATGGAGAGGAGCCGCTGTCTTCTCTCCATTCATTGTCAGTGCAGCTGAGGCTGCAGAGAAAGGGACTGGGGAATCTCTATCCTCTGTCTCTTTCTCTGTCTCAAGGGGGAGATATCAGAGGTCTGTTAAGACCCCTGATATCTCACAAAGCCCCCCAACAGGGCTGATTAAAAAAAAAAAAACAAAAAAAAAACACACACATAGTGCAATAAAGAATAAAAAAAAAATTAAATTGTAAAAAATAATAAATGTAAATGAAAAAAAAAAAAAAAACACACACACCGTTCACTCCCCCCCCCCCCCCCCAAAAAAAAAAAAAAAAAAAAAACACTGTCACGTGACATTAAAAAAAAGTATTGGTAATCGGTATCGGCGAGTACTTAAAAAAAAGTATCGGTACTTGTACTCGGTCCTAAAAAAGTGGTATCGGGACAACCCTACTCGTGAGGATCAAAGAGGGCGATGAATGGAAAATTGCGTTTAATACCAGAACAGGCCATTATGAGCACCTCATAATGCCATTTGGCCTTTGCAATGCCCCAGCAGTTGTCCAGGAATTTATCAACTATGTCCTCTGGGATTTGTTGTAGCAATGTGTGGTGGTTTATCTCGATGATATCATCATATTTTCCAAGTCCCTAGAGAGCCACTACACAAATGTCTGTCATGTGCTTCAGAAGCTGAGAGAAAACAATCTCTATTGTAAGTTGGAGAAGTGCTAGTTCCATCGCGAACAGGTTAAATTCCTAGGTTATGTAATTCCACTGCTGGTTTTTTGATGGACCCAGAGAAACTTTCTGCAGTCCTACAGTGGCCCTGACCTGTGGGTGTACGTTCTCTGCAACGTTTTCTTGGCTTTGTTACCCTTTATCCTTGAGGTTGATACTTCTGAGACTGGAGTTGGCACCCTTCTGTCTCAACATTCTACCTCTGAGAGTGCTATGCATCCATGTGGCTACTTTTCCAAGAAATTGTCACCCACGGAATGCAATTACAAAATTGGGGACAGAGAGTTGTTGGCGATCATTTTAGCCCTTAAGGAATGGAGGCATCTCCTCGAAGATACCACTGTGCCAGTTCTCATTCTTACTGACCATAAGAATCTCACATTCTGGGAGAGAGGCTAAACCCCTCTCTCCCGGATAGGTGCAATGGGCTCTTTTCTTGTCAAGCTTCAATAACATAGTTTCATTCTTACCTGGTACTAAGAATGTAAGGGCTGATACTTTGTTGCAACAGTTTTTCTCCACTTCCAAGTTGGAATCAGTTCTTATTCCAGTGATTTCTCCTGATTGTATTTTGGCTACAGTTTGCACCAGTCTCACTTCTCCTTTGGGTGACAAGATTCTTGCCGCTGAGATCCATGCTCCTCCTGAGAAACCTTGTGACCGCTGCTTTGACCCCGAGAGTCTCCATACTGCTGTGCTCCAGACTTACCATTCTCCCAAGGCTGCTGGATCACCCAGGGAAGAATCATCTCTTTTGGGCCATTTCTCAATAATTCTGGTGGCCTAGTCTACGTGCTGATGTAGCTGCATTCGTAGCTGCTGTGCGCTGTGCGCTCAGAGTAAGACACTACGACATCTTCCAGTGGGCCTCCTACAACCCATACCCAATGGAGAGAGGCCTTGAACCCACCTGTCCATGGATTTCATTGTGGAGTTACCCAACACTCAGGGCATCTGGAAAATTTCTCATTGCATTCCACTTACGAAGTTGCCAACATCTAAGAAACTGGCTTCCATTTTTACTCAGGAGATCTTTCACTTACATGGGTTACCCAAGGTAGTCAGTTTGTGTCCCGATTCTGACGAGCCTTTTGTGCACAGTTGGGAATTCAGCTTGCTTTCTTCTCTGCGCATCACCCGCAGCCTAATGGGGCCGCAGAACGAGCCAACCAGTCCTTGGAGCAGTTTATACATTGCTATATTTCTGACCATCATAACAACTGGTCAGACCTCTCACATTGGGCGGAGTTTGCTCACAATAGTGCCATGAATTCTGTATCCTGATTGTCCCCGTTTATGGCGAACTATGGTTTCCAACCATCCATGTTGCCTGACTCATTTGCTCCTCAGAGCATGCCTGCGTTAGAGGAGCATCTCTGTGGTCTCCATTTCACTTGGGTACAAGTCTAGGAGTCCTTGCGACATGTCAATGATAGGTATTGACTCCATGCTGACCACAGACGCCTGCCTGCACCTTCCTACCAGGTTGGGGACAGGGTCTGGCTGTCATCTCGCAACCTCTGACTCCGTGTTCCCTCACTGATGTTGGCACCTCAATTTATTGGGGCTTTCCGTATTCTCCGCAGGATTAACCCAGTGGCTTACGCTTTAGACCTTCCTTCGAATATGCGTATCTCAAATGTATTTCATACCTCCTTATTAAAACCTTTGGTCTGCAACCACTTCACCACCTCAGTGCCACGTCCTCACCCAATGCAGGTTGAGAACCATGAGGAGTATGAAGTACAGTCCATTGTTGACTCCCATAGGTTCCATGGGCGCATACAGTACCTGGTTCATTGGAAACTGCACGGTCCGGAGGAACGCTCTTGGGTCTCATCCTCGGATGTACATCCCCCTGTCCTCCTCCGTGCTTTCCATAGACATTTTCCCCTTAAACCTGGTGGTCCTCTGAGGGGGAGGGGTCATTGAGGAGGGGGTACTATCAGGGCTGGGCTCAGCCCTTCCTTCTCAGAGGAGGCCGCTTAGCTGATCAGTTAATTGCCGGCTCTAATCTTTTCACAGTGACTCACCTGGTGATGACATCTTGCTTGTCAGTCCTGCTGCCTACTTAAGCTGTTTAATCCAGATCCCCTCTGCCTTCGCCTGGTCAACATATCAGAGACTCTCTTCTGTGTACATGTGAAAGACTTGCTTGGATGACATCCCTTCTGGTTCCTGATCTTGCTTACTGTTCCACTACACTGATTCTTCAGTTTTCTGATTTCCTGGATTGTCCTGAAGTATGCTTATACCTGGCTCCCTGATGTCCTGGCTTGTCTGACTATCTGTTGCAGTTAATGAACTCTGGCTATGTTTTGCCTACTTTTGCTCTGTTTACCTTTTATTATTATTATTAAACTAGTGTGATTTTTACTGCACTTCTGCCTTGGTCTGATTCATGGTTTCTGACAAAGGGGCTGGGATGGTGGTGCTCTCATTTACCAAATATGGTGAGTGATGTCACTGTAATCCCTGCCCCTTTGTTTAACTGGCGAGAATTCTCCATGACATTAGTGGTTCCTAGGGATGCAATGGGTGCAAGCACATGAGGCTTCCTTAGGAACCAGTGACAGTAGGAAGCTGTCATATATACTGGATGTTGTAGAAGTGGTAGAAATAACACTTATATAAATGATTTTCAACTCCCACCAAAAAAATGGGATGAACGGCCAAAAGTTTGGGGCATTTCTTTCAAATGCCCAAACAGCCAAGGTTTGGTCTGAACCTAGGTGCGGATCAAACCATTGGCTCATGCCTAATCCCTACCCCTCTCTTCATTAGGGATGAGGTTCAGATTCACCCCTATCATGGGACTAAGGTGCATCCTGTGGGTTTAAGATTTGCGTTCTCTGTGGAATTTTGCGCAGTAGGCTTATTGAGGCCAATAAGGGTTTATTTGTATAAGTCAGCCCCTCACTAAAAAAAGGGGGCACAGAGCAGCCATTATATCAGTGACTTCAAAGCTGTTGAAGGGAAAGAATAAGGAATGCTGGCAAACTGCAAACCTTACTTTTATTCTGATTGCTAACTGTTTGGGCAATCAACCCCTTTGCTGCCTTTGTTGTTCTTACTGGGGCCTTTTTTGTCTTTAATTGTTTTTTGTTTTGGTTGATCTGAGTTTGATGGTCACTTTTAGCTGCTGACTGCTCCGTAGCAAACTTTTTTTTGCTGTAAGTCAGAGGTGATATTTTGGGCTTTTCATTTATTTTGTGGATCTTTTACAGTGTATATATATATATATATATATATATATATATATATATATATATATATATATTATGTTGATAGGGCCTTTTTTTTGTTTGGGGTGCTTTAAGTGCAGTATTCACTTGTCACTGACCATCTGTTCTTTAAGCTGCCGTTTGTTCACAGCATGCCCCTTCAAAATTTGAAAGGAAAAAGTGCAAGAGCATTGTATACCTAAACCGCCTCATATTATATCACTCAAATTCAACACACACCCCACTCCCCTGAAATGCAATAAAAGTTAGAAAAACGATCCCTGATTAAAACTGTCCTGTTGCTGGAAATTTTATATTGCTGCATCATTACAGTATCTTAAATATTGTAGTAAAACCCCTACATGTGTTCTTTGTCCCTACTGTCCAGCAAACAATATGCCTAGCCCTTCAAAATCGTGCTGCTGCTTGCCAATAGTGATGAGCAAATGTTCCCAGATTCTGTTTGTGGGAGGGGTATGAGCCCAGCCTGAAATTCCCAATCCTGAACATAGCAAGTGAACACAATCTTTTATTTTTTCCTAATCTTCTTTTAAGGCCAGTTTAAGCTTATGGTAAAAAAAGGGCACAAGTAGCTAGGCATTGCCATGTAGGGCACCAATGCAAAATTAATATATATATATATATATATATATAATTCAGCGGGGAGCACGTCTTTTAATAAGGCTTAAAAGGCTACACTTTTTAAAAATTTAAAAGAAACAAAGGGCACAGGAGTTAGTAAATTTGTTACACATTTATTGTCAAAAACATAGCATCACTTACATATAAAAGGACTGTATCCAGTTAACAAATCAGAGAGATGGATGTGTAGACACAGCCAAAAGGGGATCACTGAAATCAGTAAGCAATGGCATAGGAGGGCTGACCCCACCAATGGAGGGAGGATGTCAGCCAGGGGCATTAATGGCTGCACTTCATGAATCAGATAGTACATAGAGTCTTGAGTCAGGATGAAAGACTGCAACATGTTTCAGGAGCACTGCCCTCTTTGTCAAGCCTGCCCATAGGAAAGTAAGCCAGCCTATAAGCACAGAAGAAGAAGAGCGAAACAGAGACAGCACTGCATCAGGACTTAGTGATGTTTACAGAGCACACTACAGGCATCATCATGCCATCAGTTTGAATAAAAAGGGGGAAAACAGATTTAAAAATGTAGCACAATGATGCACAATGCTGACTGAACTATGTTACAACAGATACATAAATACATAAATTCATAAATCATTAAGAGATACTAGAAAAGCAAACTGTTAAAATGATCATTTACTAAACTAAAAACACAAGATATTGTATACAAATTTGTTCACACTATTGTGTTTTCTGTGTTTCTGATGGCATGCTGGTGCCTGTACTCTACTCTGTAAACATCACTAAGTCCCGACTGGCTTCACTGTGAGCTGGATACAGTTCTTTCCGATGTAAGTGACGCAATGTTTTTAATAATAAATGTGTAACAAGTTTACTAACTCCTGTGCCATTGATACTTTGTTTCTTTTATATCTACTGAGATAATTGATCCTGGATTTTGACAGAGGAGCTGCGGGATTCCCATTTTGTTTGTTGCACCTGTTTCAGAGACTTTAATGTGGACTTTATCTATATTCAAATTCTCTTTGATATGAGTATGTGCAGAGCAGGAAGATTTCAAACAGTATAGGCACTTATGTTGTATGTTTTACATAGCTATACCTGCAAAAGTGGCCAGCCTGAAGTGATCTAGTAGGACTTAATTTTCTGACTAAAGTTTCACTTTAACTTGTCCATGGCAGCTGTGAATCTGCACCTTTCTTTTCAAAATCTAAATAAATGCAGCTGAGCCCTGACTTACTGTAGTATCATGTATCCAAGGAACTTCATATCCCATCATGTACTAGCCTACTAAGTGTTTTCCCTCATTACTGGTCCTCTTTTTTATTTCCACCAACTTTCCTAGTTCCCCAGTTATGAAAACACATGGGGGGGGAGTTGGCAGAGACACTCTTCTTGCATTTTGCTTATGATCCAGCTCAGGGAGATTGAGGGGGGAGGGAAGGTGTACACACACTGATTTTACTTTTCCTGCAAAATCATCCAGCTCAGAAAGACATTAGAAAAAAGGGGAGAGCAGTAAACTTGTCACTGTACCCTGACCACTGTACCCTTCAACATGAAGAGGCAATGGTATTTGAATGAAATCAGTAATATATACATATATATCTATATGTATTTATTTAGTAATGGATGGCTTTAAGCTTTACCTTGAATGCAGGTCTATATGGCTACAGTCAAACTTGTACTATTAGTAAGTTAAGCTGGCCATATACCGATCAAAATTTGGCTGGTTCAGCAAGGACCAGATACATTTCAATCAGCGTCTGGCCATCTCTGCTTAACAGAAATTGATAGTTTCCTTGAGTTCTATTGAACAAACAAGTTGAAAAACATTTGTTGATCAGTAGCTGCAGCTGCTGATCAGTGTATTCTGACAGTAGCAGGAGCTGCTATCAGAATAAAATGTCTCAGCGAGGGGGAATTATTTCATCCATATAAGTGAGGTCTTATTTTTTTTCCATTCAGCCTTTGACTGGAAAAAAAAATAGCTGTATATTTACTTTATTATATAAATAGGTTTGCACAAAATTAGTACAAGGAAAATGAAAAAGAACAATCCTTAACAAATAAAAATAATCTTTGAAATAAGTTGTGTGCATGTCTTCATACATATTTGTTGTGTCATCATAGCCCCTAATATTGGACAAACAGTGAAAGCTCAAATTTCTAAAGTTCAATAATAAGGTGCAAATCAGAGTAAACTAATACTAAAACAGAAAACAGCTGAGAAAAGAGAAAGAAACTGGAGCATAAGTAAAGTAAGAAGGAGACAAGGTAAAAGCGGAAAAAAAGTAGAGATAAGGAAGAAGAGAAGTAGGATGGGGGAGGTGGGAGTCCCTATCTGGCCAAGGGCCCTGGCACAGTGCCTCTATGCGTTCCATCTAAGGGTTTGAATGTCATAGAAAGGACCGTAGTGTGTCAGATCCCTAGACCTCAATCCAGGCATACCAAAGTTCTACAAATTTGGGGTACGGTTCCTGCAAGCTCACACTGAGCTCCTCTATTTTCATTATATGGTTAAATTTGGCCACCCATTTGCCAATACTGGGCACAATAGGCAAGTTGTAGTGTCTGGGGATTAAGACTTACGCTGCAAAAAGAAGGAAACGGAGTAGTCCCTTTTTGATGAATATTGCAGAGTCTGGGGGGGGCTGAAAGTCAAACCATTTCCAGGAGTTCCTGGTAGGTCCTCACACAATTTAAAAATAGCTTCCCAAAATAACTTAATCTGAGGACAAGACCACCATATATGGAGCATGGTTCCTATTCCACCCCGACAGTTCCAAGTGTATTTGGGGAGTGATGGCAACATCCAGCAGGGCACCTATACCACCTAATATGTTGTAGTTTCTCTCTGGTGTTTTGGTGGATAAGCTTGATTTGAACATTAAATAGAAGGATTTTCAAAAGTCCTCCATGAGGAGTGAATAGCCCAAGTCTCTTTCTCAGTCCCTGATGAAGTATAGGTGATGGGGTAATGCATACAACAGGAGTAGATTGTAGATTTTGGATAGACAGATGGACTCAAAGGGTCCAATGGACCACATACAGAGAGGCATATATAGAAATGTTTGAGCTGGAAGTAGTGAAGCCAACTACCTTGGTGTGTGAAATCTGGAGGGGTCAACTCACTCAGGAGTTAAAGGCCTATGGAGCTAATAGCCTGCCTGATCAGAGATGGTGACAAGGACGACCATTGTAGAAAGTGCAGGGAATGAAAGCCTGGGGGGAATTTGGGGTTGTCCACGATGGAGGTTAATGAACCTGGTACCAATGGGGAAACAATACTTCCACCCTACAGAGTCCCACACCATCAGTAAAGAGTTTGTCAGAAGTTACAATGACTGCCCAGATGAGTGGTATGTTTTCCTGATCCAGGTGACAGATGTTAGTGGCACGATAGACAAGTGTTGTTCAATGGAAACTCATCTTTTCGATTGGTGATGGAAAAAGGAATCAAATATATATAGAGGAATATATATATATATATATATATATATATATATATATAGATAGATAGATAGATAGATATATCTTTATATATCTATCTATATATATATATGAACCGCCAACCCTATGGTAAAGTTGCATATATGGCAGACCTGCCCCACCATCCAATTTACGCTTGACCAACATTTTTTAGCATAGATAAGCTAATTACCTAGGCCAGAGTAAAAGCTATACGCAGGGCGCTAAGTAAAGAATGCGGAAAGTGTTATTTATTTTATTTTACCTTTTTTTTTGTATTTACTTTTGTCTGTATGCAGACTACTTTTTTATAATCTGCTTTTTTGTATCCAGTGAAGAAAATAACACTAAGCAGGTAGAGAAACGAAAAAGAAAATAGATAAAGAAAGCATTTCTGAAATTAATAGCAACTGGGTTATGTATGTCATTTTTATATACTTTTCTTTCCGAAACCGATAAATCACATTGACAGGTGCACTTAAAAAATGCCAGTCCAGCTGCTCGATATGAACTGCTGAAGAACATAAAACTGAGATAACATTGAAAATACACACAATTTTACAAACAACTGCTTTAAAATATGATCACATTTATGGCACCTTTTCAGTTGAAGATGTATTTATACCAGGTGCTATTCTGAAGTTTAGTGTAAAGCAAGGAATTAATTCAACCATAATTTCTTATTTTCTATAGCTTCATCATAATTTGGTATTTCAATGTATAAAGTATACAGGGGTTGGACAAACATGGAAACACCAGGTAAAAGAACAAAATCTTTACCTAATATGGTGTAGGATCGTCCTTTGGCATCTAAGCTGGCCTAAATTCTCCTGGGAATTAACAAATATAAGTGGATGGTGGATAATGAAATCTGATACCACTCTTAGCCCGGGTTCACACCTATGCGAATTAGTTGTGCGTTTCTGCACATCTAATTCGCATATATACACAATAATTCTGCGCTACTAGAAAGGGAATAGATCCAGCAGCTAACACAACCAGCAAGTGTAAACAATGTCAAAAAACAAAATAAGTGTAGCGCTAGGAAGAGATCAGAAAATGGAGTCTATGGATTGACAGTTCGAAGTTCGTGTGTTTAAAAGAACATCCCTGGAGAGAATTTGGAAAGTCCTCTGGAACAAATCTCAACAGGAGTGTAAATCATCTGTGGAAGGAGCCCACACACCACCAATAGAAGTGAAAAGGCTTACCGGACTCGGTGTCGCCACTCCTTTACAGCGCTGTTTTTAGTTATCCTTTCATGTGAGTGTATACTTTTTTAATATATTTCCAATTAAACGGATTTACACTATTTGGCCATTCCTTCTCTTCATTTTGCTGCTGATACTGCTGGTTCCAACGCTGATCTGAGGGATACGATTTATGCATGCTGTACTTCATATCTTTGGGCCCGATTACGTTTGAGGAACACAGCCACGTGGTAGCCACTCCACCCACTTTGCCCGTCCGGGCCAACTGTAGTCCAGCACCACCTAAGCCTGTTTGACTCCACCTGGCGTATGCCTTGTTGGGTCCACCGAGTCCGGTAAGCCTTTTCACTTCTATTGGTGGTGTGTGGGCTCCTTCCACAGATGATTTACACTCCTGTTGAGATTTGTTCCAGAGGACTTTCCAAATTCTCTCCAGGGATGTTCTTTTAAACACACGAACTTCGAACTGTCAATCCATAGACTCCATTTTCTGATCTCTTCCTAGCGCTACACTTATTTTGTTTTTTGACATCTAATTCACATAGCAGGAGAATGTGACCGTCTCCCTATGGAGCCGGTTCACATATCTCCGGGGCGGCTGCGGAGCGCACTGCACAAAAACGCTGTGTGTCTTTGGCTCCGTTTCAGGGACGAATTCAGGCATAGAATCGGCCCCGATTCGTCCCTGAAACGGGGAACAGGGACGCACAGCGCTCCTGTGCGATCCGTAGCCCATTGTAGTGTGAACCCGGGCTCAATGCAAGATTTATTCCAGTTCTTGCAGAGATGCCAGAGTCAGAAAACTAGCCTGAAATTTGTTCTCCAAAATTGACCATAGTGGCTCTATGATATTGAGGTCTGGCAATTGCGGCATCCAGGGAAGGTGCTAGACTTTGTCTGCATGCTCACCAAACCATGATTTGAGAACACCAGCTGTGTGAATCGGAGCTACTCAGGCTACCCCTGAAAAAAATCAAAAGTCAGCAGCTACAAATACTGTAGCTGCTTACTTTTAGTATAAGGACACTTACCTGCCCCTGGATCCAGCGATGTCCTCACCCGAGCCAATTATTCAATCGGCTTGGTGTGCAGGCACTGGCAACTGAAGTAAGGGAAACACAGCTAGTTTCCTACTGCACATATGCAAGTCCTTCTGCGCCCTGTGAATGGTCTCATAGTCTTCTGGGACCTGTGATGCAAAAGTTTTTAACTTTCTTTCAGAATACTTAGAAAAACACAAAAAGGCTGTATAATTATTATGAATAAATTGGTGTGCTCATAATAGCACATCAAAAGATTACATTTCAAGAAGAAGACTTTACCGAGCATATTTCTATTTTACACATTGTCAAGCAAAAAATCTTAAAGGGAATGTATAGCCACAAGGTTTTTTTTTTGTTTTTTTTTGTTTTTTTTTTAGACAAATCAACCTTATGCGTTATACTATTGGTAATGTTTTAAAAAAATGTGTGGATGAATAATTAGTAATTATTGGCATTTTGCACACAAGAGCAGTTATAATTGTAAAGCACATACTTTGCTTGTTGCTTTGCAGTGCTATCCCATGGCTTTGCTTTACGGCTTCTTCTCTCAGCCAACTGTGAGTTGGCCAACTTAAAGAGATTGCTTTAGTAAAGGAGTGGAGAATTTTTTTATTTATTTTTTTATTAGTTGAACTAGATGGACTTTGTTTTAAACCTAACCATGTAACTATATAAACATAAGGTAAAGCTAATATAAGTTAATATTTACTGTGAATAACAATCGTGTGCAAGGCAAATTATATATATTCTAGTTGCACATGATTGGAGGCTTGAAGTGAACAAAGCCCTCCCACCACCTTTTCACTTACAGCAGGTGTTAGTTTATAAGAGAGAGAGAGTGGACATTACCTCTTCAGTATGAGCCACAGTGTAACTCCACGCCATAGCCGGCATCTTTTACAGCAAATCTGTAGAAAGGAGGATGTGGTGTGGAGTCTGCACCCTGTCACAGACAGCATATAAATCTGAAAGGGGTTCTAGAGATTCCTCACTCAAAACTTTTTGGCTATAGATACACTTTAAACATAGAAAGGAGTGATTAATCTGAGTCACTCAACGCTTGATCCAGTGTCTAATCTACATATCCTTAAACATAAAGCAATACAAATATAAACAGTTAAGCTTATAAAACATTCACATAAAATACTTTAAAGTAAACTCTGAAATAATAATTTAAAATGTGTTCACCAAAATTAGATTATACTTTCCCTGGAAGTAAATATTGATTCTCAAACAGCTGAACGTGTTCTAGAGTAAATAAAGAATTGACCAACGCTTTGTAATACAAGCTATAGATATCTCAATAAACTAACTGATTATTGTACACAACTATGAAATCTTTCTACACATACATTAGGTTCAAAATTAAACTTGCTCCCTGTACATATTCTAATGCTTCCTAAAATAAACTCAAAATAAACTCAATAGGCAAAAAGATAACTAGAAAATCAAAATCTTCTGCACTTCATTAAAGTGTAAATATAACAATAAACTATCATTAAAATATAAATATATAATGTTAAACTGTAGCTAGGGTATAGTCTTCATTTTGTTTGTATCTTTCACTTGTGCATGAAATATGACTATTGAATATCCCCAGCTACAACTATTTGTTGCGTGATTTTTCATTTTCAATTAACCTCTCAAGATTTATTATGTTGGAACTTGTGCATTCTCTGGCCTTTCACCTTGTGCTTATTTGAGCACAAAATGGAATTATTCATGTTTCCCCATAATTTTCTCTATTGCTCAGTTTGATTCTTTGCATTTAATCCCCCAACGTCCATCATAATCCCAAAGATCTACGATGCTACAATACTGCTCATTTCTGCACTGTTTAAAATAATCATGTGTAATTCAATCAAAAATGTTTGCAGTGAAATAACACCGTGTAAAAAATAAAATAAAAAATAGAAAATATATTAGAAAATACCCTTGTAGAATGTGAAATGCATTTTCCTAGTATTGTGTTTGGAAATTGCTGTCATCTTATTGTGTGAAACTACATCTGATGGGCTAGTGGCTTACATAATATATTGATTGGAATTGTAATGTGATAAACATTTTCTGCTAACTGTTCTGATGCAAACCATAATAAATCCAACATCTTAATAAACTATATAGCAAATTGTTTAAATTTGGTGGGGGGGTCATTATATCTGGAGATCTTGAAGAGAGCAATACAATGGGCTGAGTTTATTGTTTTAGCTCAGAGAGTGAGTGCCATTTACTGTATTTGTCTGTACAGCATGATGTTTCACTAAACTAGCACATCATTATACCTGCCTGACAGTCCTGATGACAGGTTCTTTGAAAGATGAGCTCTGATGTGAACAGAGATTAAAGTCCAAAAGATTATTGTATGATATGAGCAGTTTTTTTCTTCTATCTTCCCTTGTCTGTATCACAAGTGATTGTGTCAGGACATTGTAAAAGTCTGATGTCATGAGAGTTAGATTTTTTTAGTTTTGTTTTTTCAATATATTATTCATTTCTAGTGATAAAGCAGAACATACTAACTATATGCCAGGGTCTTTATTATTTCCTAGGTAATGTTGGAATAATACCTGGGTACAGACATGTAGTCTGGCTAAAAAGCACTTCTGAGATTCTAACTATTTGGGGATGATTTACATAAAGCAAATAGGCTGTTCACTTTGCAAAAGAATTTTCACTCTCTAAGGGAAAATGTCCCTTTGCTTAGTAAATGAGGTGAAGCTTTGCTGACTTCCATTATCCAATCACGTGCAAGCAAAAATATTGTTTTTTTTATTCTTTGCATGTGATTGCACTTTGCAAATTGAGTTTTCCTTGTCAAAAGTATTTTAAGTACAATAAAGTCAAGTACAATAAAATTAATACTGTATGTTGTACAATTCAGAATTATTATATAATATTCATAAGTGGTTACAAATATGGAGTTGATCATGAAGTAAGGAATTGTGATAAATTAAAGCAATTAATTAACGATTATATGTTAAACCAATAGCAATGTAGACATTCAAATATTATGTAATACTAACGATTATGAAAAACTAAATAAAGATTTCCTGAGCAAACTTAAGTTTGTGAGTAATATTTCAATACTGATGTTATCTTTGTAACCTTAGGAACATCAAAATCATAAGGTGTAAATAGGGTCAGAGTACACAGTTACACACAGTTACTAAGGTTGAATAAATACACTAGTCCATCCAGTTCAACCTGAGTGAGCACCCACAATTGTCCCCATCCCTGCACATTGCATCCCATCAAGATGCCCATCCACTATATTATTATTTTTTATATATTTAAGGTACCCATGTAGTGCCATCAATCTATGCAGAGCTCCACACACACCCACCCCCAAGGGGTCCACAATCCAAGGTCCCCAACTCACACCCATAAACCAGGGCCAATTTTTGGACAGACGCCAATAAACCTACCAGCATGTCTTTGGAGTGTGGGAGGAAACCAGAGTGCCCGGAGGAAACCCACGCAGACACAGGGAGAACATGCAAACTCCAGGCAGGTAGTGTCGTGGTTGGGATTCGAACCACCGACCCCATTGCTGTGAGGTGAGAGTGCTAACCACTACACCACTGTGCTGCCCTAAAGTAGAGAAGTAGAGAAAGTAGAGAAAGAAAAAGTAAGGTTATTAAGGAGGGGTCGACCGGCTTGGTCCAGAAGTCACAGTCAGGCCTATATGGTCAGCACAAGTTCAAATCATCTACCATGGCAATAAAACATTGTCATTGAATGATACTGTTAAGAAATGTTCTATCCAAGGCTGCCAACATTTACGAAATTTAGGTATTTGATTTTGTTCAATAGCAGCCATTTTAGCGTGTACCATAAAATTATTCATTCTTTGTTTTGTCTCGGCCAACGCCAAAGAGGGGGTTTTCCAAGCTCTCGCCACAATTTGTTTTGCTGCTGTGAGCAAAAATATAAAAAGTTTGAATTGGGCATGAGTTAGAAAATCTGGTTTGAGATTAGGTAATGTCGTTGTGGGGTTAGGATGAAGGGTAATGTTAACCACTTAAGCCCCGGACCATTTTGCTGGCCAAAGACCAGAGCACTTTTTGCGATTTGGCACTACATCGCTTTAACTTACAATTACACGGTCGTGCGACTTGACTCCAAAACAAAATTGACATCCTTTTTTTCCCCACAAATAGAGCTTTCTTTTGGTGGTATTTGATCACCTCTGCAGTTTTTATTTTTTGCGCTAAAAACAAAAAGAGAGCGACAATTTTGAAAAAAATGCATTATTTTTTACTTTTTGCTATAATAAATATCCCCTAAAAATATATATAAAAAATGTTTTTCCTCAGTTTAGGCCGATACGTATTCTTCACAATATTTGTGGTAAAAAAAAAAAAAAAATGCAATAAGCGTTTATTGATTGGTTTGCACAAAGTTATAGCGTCTACAAAATAGGGGATAGTTGTATGGTATTTTTATTAATAATTTTTTTTTTTACTAGTAATGGATGCAATCTGCAATTTTTATCAGAACTGCGACATTATGGCAGACACATTGGACAATTTTGACACATTTTTGGGACCACTGTCATTTTTACAGCAATCAGTGCTATAAAATTGCACTGATTACTGTAAAAATTACACTGGCAGTGAAGAGGTTAACCACTAGGGGGCTAGGGAGGGCTTAAGTGTGTCTTAGGGATGTGTTCTAACTGTGGGTGGGAGGGGCTGTGTGTGACATCACTGATCATAGCTCCCGATCACAGGGAGCTATGATCAGTGACACTGTCACTAGGCAGAACGAGGAGATGCTTGTTTACGTTAGCATCTCCCCATTCTTCTTCTCTGTGAGACAATCATGGGTATCCCCACGGACATCGAGTCCGCAGGACCCGCGATCTTACTTACGGAGCTCGCAGAGGGGGCGCACGTGCACCACCGGTGGCAAGCACGAGATGGCACGGCGGCAAATTCAAAGGGACTTACAGGTACGCCGATTTGCCCAGCCATGCCATTCTGCTGACGTAAAAGTACATGCGGCCGTCGGCAAGCTGTTAAACATTTTGGAGGCATATGTAAATATTTCTTTACAAAATGTCTGTATTATTGGACAGGCCCACCAAATGTGTTTGTACGTACCTTCTTCTAAACAACCACGAAAACAGTAATCTGGGTATTCAGGGGAAAATTTAGCAATTTTGGCTGGTACTAAATACCACCGAATTAGTACCTTATAGTTGGTCTCCATGGCTAATACATTAGGGGAGGATGACTTAATTGTGGACCAAATTTGTAACCATTCTGCCTCGTTTAGGGTGTATCCCAAGTCCTCGTCCCATTTCCACACATAAGTAGGTTTATCATTATCAGAATTTATTAGTAATTGTGAATATAGGGAGGAAATTAGTCCCCTAGTGTGTGGATCGTTTTTGCATGTGGATTCAAAACTAGTGAAGTGAGTCAGAGGTATATCAGAAATGATATTAGGAGTGAAGAAATTTTTTATTTGTAAGTATCGGAACAATTCCGATTGAGGAATACCGTGCGTTTCGCAAAGAGATGGATAGGGGATAAAGGATGACAAGTTAACAAAGTTGTGAAATTTCAGTATACCTAAGGAAGACCATGTTTTAAAAGATAAAGGATAAATCCATGCTGGGAAAAAGGTTGGGTTTTTAAAAAAGGAGAGGAGAGGGTTGTGTAGAGATTGCAAGTTATATTTAAATTTAAACCTGTCCCAAAGGGATAGGTAATGTTTAGTTATAGGATTATTTAATCCAAGGCGATTTTTTGAATGTAGCCATAATATATTGGAAATCGATAAAGGATCACAATCATAAGCCTCTATCGATACCCATAAAGGAATTTCCTGAGTGGCGTGATATTTAGCTAAGCTAGCTATGTAAGCTGCTCTATAGTAAGTAGCAAAATTTGGTAATCCTAATCCACCTAAATTTTTAGGTAAGTATAATGTTTTGATAGGTATACATGGTTTTGAGGATCCCCAAATAAACTTAAATGCTCTTTTCTGGATAATACGTAGAAAATGGGCGGGGACTGCAATCAGTAATACTCTAAATAGGTATAGAAGTTTGGGTAGAATCGTCATTTTAAAGATATTAGTTTTCCCAATCCAGGAAATGGGGAGGTGGAACCAATTTTCCATTAGGTTTGTGATGTGCTTTAGAATGTTAGGGTAGTTAGCTGAGTACAAGTCTGATAAAGAGGCTTTAAGGTGAATTCCTAAGAACGGGATTGACTTTACTGCCCATGTGAAAGGTAGTGCTAC
This sequence comes from Aquarana catesbeiana, assembly GCF_042186555.1. Taxonomy (NCBI): domain Eukaryota; kingdom Metazoa; phylum Chordata; class Amphibia; order Anura; family Ranidae; genus Aquarana; species Aquarana catesbeiana. Next base: position 438,761,882 of record NC_133328.1, on the reverse strand, counting down.
TTTTGCTGAAGTTAATTCTAATGTTGAAAGCAATATGTTCAATGCTATACATTTCTTGGGGTTTATTTTTAGTCCTGATATGGCAGCAAATTTATTAAGAATAGGTAGTAGATTTGGGCCTGAAACTTGAGGGGATGATAGAAATAATAAAATATCATCTGCGTATAAGCTAAGTTCATGTTGGATTCCACCTAGTTCTATTTCAGTGACTGTTGGTTCTAATCTAAGGTATTGAGCTAAAGGTTCTATTAAAAGAGCAAATATTAAGGGGGAAATTGGGCAACCATGTCGAGTGCCTCTTTCTATATTAAAGTATTCCGATTTATATCCTGTGTATTTTACATAGGCTTGGAGTTTGTTATAAAGAGCTGTTATCCAACTAGTGAAGTGGGGGCCAAATCCCCATATCTGGAGAGTGTAGTGTAAGTAGGGCCAGGTTATGGAATTGAAGGCTTTTCTAATGTCTAGAGACTGGGAATGCATTTTTTTGGCTATGTATGCCAAAAGGGCTGCTCGGCTTACGTTATCGCTTGCTTGCCTTGTTGGCATAAATCCAACTTGATCATTATGTATAATTTTACCAATTATCTTGTTAAGGCGGGTAGCTAGGATTTTTGCTAAGATTTTAATGTCCTGATTTAAGAGGGAAATGGGTCGGAAGTTTGTGCAGGATGTATTATCTGAGTGGGGCTTGAGGATCGTGCAAATAATTGATAATAATGATTCATGTCTAAAGGAATAGCCGTCTTTTAGAGTGTTGAATGCTTCCCTTAATACAGGAGAAAGAGTTTCAGAAAATGTTCTATAGTATAAGGCTGAATATCCATCTGGGCCAGGCCTTTTGTTTGTTTTCAGTTCTTTTATGGTTTTCGAAATTTCTGCTGATGTTATGCGTTCTTCAAGCAAAATTTTTTGTGTGTGTGTTAGTTTAGTAAGATTTTTTTCTAGAGAAGTTATCAGCGTTGAACTGATTAAATTCTTTTGATTCTGAATATAACGATGTCAAATATTTATGGAATTTTTGAACTATTTTAAGAGGATTACTCGTGTAAGTGTTATTTGATAGTTTAAGACTGATTGGATTTGATTGTCTGTCAATAGATTATAGTGTGCGTGCTAGAAGGGTATTAGGTTTGTTTGATTTCATGTAAAACTTGTGTTTTGATCTGTGTAGTGTCTTACCTCCTGATTCTGTTAGGAATAAATCGTATTCTAAGCTGGCTTTATCCAATTGTACTTTTGATATAGAGGTGGGATTATTTTGAAAAAAAGCAGGCTTTATTAAAGTTGGTTTCTAATTTTTGTGCTAAGGTAATACATTCTCTTTTAATCAGTGCCATTTGTCATTGGATCAATCCATGCATCTCAGGTTTGTGTGCTTCCCATAAGGTAAGCTGAGAAACCTTGGGGTTAGTGTTATATTCTAGATAGTCCTTAATACCTTGCTCAATTTTTTCACTATATGAAGGGTTCTTAAGTATGATGTCAGGGAGATACCACATCGAGTCATGAGCTTTAGGGATGGTAGAGGATAAAGTGGTGTAAACTGCATTGTGATCTGACCAGGGGATGGGGATTATGCTATATGCAAGTATTTCAGGTACCATAGCAGTAGTCAGAAAAATGTGGTCTATACGTGTGGATATCTTATGTGGGTGTGAATAGTAGGTAAAGCATCTTTTGGATGAATTACATTCTCTCCAAGAGTCTACTAGATTATACCTAGTGAGTAGTTTCGAAAATAGTTGGTTGCTTGAGTTGCGAGAGGGAATATAAGGCGACTTGTCAAGAAATGGGAGGAGGACCTGGTTTGAGTCACCGCATATGATGACTGTACCTATTTTATAAGTATTTACCACTTGTAATAAGTGTGATAAAAATGGGGTTGATTGTTTATTAGGGGCGTAGTACGATACTATCATTACCACATTGTCCATAATGGGACCAGTGATAATTAGATAGCGCCCCTCAGGGTCTTTAATTTCTGACTGAATTAAAAATGGGGTAGATCTGTGGAAGGCTATAGGGGTTCCTCTCTTTTTGGTGCTGGCCGTGGCTGTAAAGACTTGTGGGTAAAAAGGGCTCATATATTTAGGAGTAGAATTCACTGCAAAGTGAGTTTCTTGTAGACATATTATATGGGCCTTCTTAGCTTGAAAGGTATGAAATGCTTTGGTTCTCTTTTGTGGTGTGTTGATTCCCTGAACATTCTGAATGTTTGTTCAGAAAGAATGTTTAAGGGTGCCATGATATATGACCTAGAAGGTAATACTCACCAGTGTCTGGTAGTGTCCGACTGGATGAAACAACCCGTGTGGACCCAAAGAGGGAAAGAGGAAGAGAAGTGTAGAAAGGAGCTGTCAGGAGTGTAGGAAGATAGAGAAAACTGAACATAAAAAGGATAAAATTAGACAAGATGCAAAAGTCTTATATTGAAAAGTGAAGTTTACCTGTGAAGTAGGCCACCATCAAGGGGAATGTAGCCTGCATCATCTGCCCACATATTATGTATGGGCAGACAAGGAGGGCAAATTGGGGCACACTGAGCATCCACGTGAGGAAGAAAAGCCCTAATAATAATATATAAAAGAAAACAAAGAAAATGCAGAATGATTTGGAGTCAAATTAATACAAGTAGATCCAGCTTGGTGTTAGATTATATTAATCCTAGAGTCGATGAAATGATATAAATATCAATTAAGGTAACCATTTAAGAAAAATTAGGATATACTAGACCAGAACAGAATGTAAATCTCTTATTAAATCTTATTAATATCTTTGTAAAATGAGAAGGCTGGCAATCAACCTTGGTTGATGATTTTTATAAATGAAATAAATTAAAATAAAATAAAATGAGACCTTCCACTTAGTCTTGAAGAGTTTGGTCTTTAGCAAAAAAAAAAAAATCGGGGGGGGGGGGGGGGACTAAATATATTAGATCAGAACAGAACATAAATAAATCTCTTATTAAACCTTAATAATATCTATATAAGATGATAAGACCGGCAATAAACCTCTGGTGATAGCTTTTATAAATATAATAAAATAAAATAAGACCTTCTACTTTGTTTTTAAGAGTTTGGTCATAACAAAAAATATTATATATATATATAGATAGATATATATATATATATATATATCTATCTATATATATATAGATAGATATTTATATCTATCTATATATATATAGATAGATATATATATATATATATATATATATATATATATATATCTATATATAGATAGATATATATAGATATAGATATAGATATCTATATCTATATCTATATATATCTATATCTATATCTATAGATATAGATATAGATATAGATATATATATATATATACATATATATATATATATATATATATATATATATATATATATATGTGTGTGTGTGGGGGGGGGGGGGGAGGGGGAGAGGGAACTAAATAAATGTAAACATAAAATTAGACAAACAAACATATACAGACATTCACCTTCATACTTGAGCTTACTTATATATTGACATTCATATAGTCAACATATAAGTATATGAATACCCTTAAATATACAAATATGTTTTCTATCTTATTGGTAATTTGACTAAGATTAGGTGTTGCAATATTATGCTTTAAATTTAGGAAGTCAAATGAGTCATCATCCGGGTTTCAAAAAAAGGGGTTAGGTGAAAAGGTGAATAGTAGATAGGTAGGTCTTAGTTCAATCTAATAACGAATCAAGGAATCTTCTTAAATTGTTCAGTCCATGGCTTCTTCACTATGTTGTGCAGGGGAATCCAAGCGACTTCTTTTGTGAGAGTGGGGGGGATTTACATTTTTTCCAGATAGTTTGGAGGATTTTTGTGAAAATGATGACGCTGATCTTCTGCCTGGGGAGCTGGGATTAGGAGCGGTATCCATTAAATGCAGATTTTGTAGAGTTTGCAGTAGTTCTTCCTCTGATCTGCAGATGAATTACGTATAGAAAAGGGGAACCCCATTAGTAGTTTATGTGATGATATTGTCATATCAGAAGTTGGGGTTTCATTGCACGACGTTTGTTTATAGTGAGTTGAGAAAGGTCAGCAAATAGTTGATACTTCTGTCCTTGGAAAGATAAGTCATTTATTTCCCTTGCTGCTGCTAGCAGAATCTCCTTAGTACGATAAAAATGAAATTTTGTGATTATCTCGCGTGGTGGACCTTCTGCTTTTTTTGGGTGCAAGAGTGCGATGGATTCTATCCATTTCTAAACATTCTGCTGACAATGTAGGCAAAAGTTCCTGAATGGTCCAGTAATGGTAGATTGTAGGTCTGTCACTGACTCAGATACCTCTGATGCAAATGTTGGAGTGTCTAGCCCTATTTTCAAAATCTTCTAATTTTGATTGTAAAGTTAAATTTTCCTCCTTAAGGTTATCTAGTTCAGTCATGTATTCCTGTGCCGAAATTTCTATTTCATCCATTCTGGTTTCCAGCACTTCCTGTGCGGCTACCCAGCTCCCTTATCTCTTTTGTGAGACTTTTATTAATGTGTTCTGAAGTTTGTTTCAGGGCTTTGTTAATCATTTTTTCAAACTGCCTTAATAGTACTGGAGAGGCAGGGGAGTCTTGTGAAATAGGCTGTATGTCATTTTTTTCTGAGTCCGACTCGCCTGGGAGGCTGTCTGTATAGGCAGGTGCTTCTGTGAGAGTGCTGAGGCTTTTGAAGAGGAAGGTATCGCCATCATTTTAGCTGCGGTGCGCGCTTAGGTTTCTTAATGGAGGGTTTTTGTTTTTGGTGCGGGAGCCTCCCAACACCATAATTTTTGCACAAAATGATACCTCTGTGTTCCAGGAGTTGTCCGGTGTGTATCTGTGTGCCTTGGGGGGCTCCGGTTATTTTGTAGCTGTTCTCCTCACAGAGAGTGGAGCTCTAACAGTGCATAACCATTCCTGTCAGAGTCCGCACATGCGCCCTCGCAAATTGAGTTTTCACACATTCACTAAGCTAAGGAAAAGTTCCCTTGTAAGGTGGAAATTCCCAATACGTAAACATTCTATTTGCCTTTAGTAAATCAGCCCCTTTGCATCTAATTGAAGATGTTACTATATATGTTCATCTAAATTGTGTATAAACTGACAATGTAATCTTGCAGCCCCCCAAACACACTAAGTTATTTGGACAGCTAACCATCAATATGCACTGTGGCAGCTCTCTCCCCCTGTCCAAAGGATATTCATTAGCAGTTCCCCCATTTTTCATACTACATTTTCTGGCAGCCCCTTCCTCATCATTCATACTCATCCATACTACATACTCTAGCCGCCTTTCTGCTGAACACATTCTCTTGCTTTAACAGCAGTTTATGAACCCCCATACACACACACACATATACACACATACCATCCACACTACATCCTCAGGCAGCTTTCTTCACCATTCCATACCACAATGTAGTTAATCTCACCATAACCACTTTAGCAATTTCCCCCACCACCATCCATACTACCTTGTCTGGCAGCCCCCCCCCCCCCCCTCCAACCACAGTATGTTCTATCTGCTGCTAAATCTCAATACACTCTGTGGCACTATATTCTTTAGCAGTTCCTACCATCTACAGATCACATTTTCCCTCAGCGCACTCCCCATCCCCACCATCTACACTGCAAACTCTGGAAGTCTCTTTGCTGTTCACATTGCATTCTCTTTCAGACCCTCTACTGTCCATATAAAATAATCTGTTAGCTTTCCTCACCATTCAAACTACATTCTATGGCACCTTCACTAATACCAGAGCCACCACCAATCACAATACATTATAGTGGGTATAGAAAAGAATCACCCACATTTTAAACGTTTAAAATAATCACGTTGTTGCTTGCTTTGCAGCCTGAAATGAAGACAGATGCAGTTTTTGTTTTATTCAGCTGTATTTACTCAGTGCAACTTATAACATCCAAGTGAAAGATATAACACCAACATGTCAGAATTAAAAAAAAAAAAAATCAAAAACAGAATCGCTGAGTTGGAAAAAGGATCACTCCCTCCTAAAAAATGAACTCAATCAGGTGTAGCTAATCACCTTCTCAATGGCACAAAAAGCCATTTGACATTCAACTGTGACTTTCAACTGTCATTTTGATGAGCTCAGCATGAAAAGAGCTTTCCTGGAGCATTTTAGTGCCCGGTAATGCAACTGAAGCAAGAAATCAACTTTGGGTGGCAAGGCACTGCCAAAAGATCTCCAGGATAAAGTTGTGGACAGGCACAAGTCAGGAGATGGATAAAAAAAATGCAAAGGCTTTATCAATGCCTAAAAGCACAGTGAAGTCTATTATTAAGAAGTGGAAGGTATTTGGTACAACAGAGACCCTCCCTGGATCAGGACGAAGCTCCAAACTGGGTGAAAGAGCCTGGAGGAACTGGTCAGAGAGGCTACCAGGAGACCTACAGCAACTCTGAAACAGTTGCAAGAATTTATGACAAAGAGTCGTGATTATGTGTGTCAATATCACAAATCTTCCACAAACGTGGCTTGTAAGTGAGGATTGCAAGAAAAAAGCCACCCCTCAAGAAAGGCCACATGCAGTCACAAGCTTTGAGCTTTGCCAAAACCCACCTCAAGGATTCCACATGGAAAAAGGTGTCATGGTCAGCTGAGAGAAAAAAACGTATGATTTGGCCTCAACGTCAAACAATATGTCTCGCGGAAATGCAATACAGCTCACCATGAAAATATCACCATTGCTAGAGTAAAGCATGGAGGTGGTAATATCCTGTTATGGGGGTGTTTTTCTGCAGCAGGGACTGGAGCACTTGTCAGGATAGAAGAAAAAATGGATACGACAAAATACCTTCAAATTCTTGAGGAAAATCTGCTGCCCTCTTCCAGAAATGTGTCAATGGGAAGAAGGTTTATCTTCCAACATGACAATGGCCCAAAGCACACAGCAAAAATGACCACACAGTGGTTGAATGAGAAAGAGGTGAATGTTCTTGCACCACCTAGTCAGAGCCCAGACTTAAACCTCATTGAAAATCTGTGGATTTACTTGAAGACTGCAGTCCACAAAAGATCACCATCAAATTTAACTGAACTTGAGCAGTTCTGCAAAGAAGAGTGGGCACTAGAGATGGGCCAAATGACCGCCTGTTCGGTTCACAACAGAACTCTCGAACATCGAGAAAGTTCGGAGCTGAATAACGAACCCCATTGTCTATGGGACTTGAACTGGAAAAATCAAAAGTGCCCATTTTGAGGGCTTAGATGCAAGTTATTGGGCATATAAAGGGTATGGGGGTCTGGATACTGCCCTGGGGGACATGTATCAATGAAAAAAAAGTTTGTAAAAAACATAATTTTTAAATGAGCAGTGATTTACTGATTCTTAAAGTGAAAATTACTTTAAATATAGTGCCTGGGGTGGGGGGTCCCCTTAGTCTGCCTGTAAAGTGACACAGCTGTACATTGTATAGAACCTGCTGCAGCAAAAATGACATTTATAAAGGCATTATATTTTACCTGCAAGCTTTCTATATTTAAAAAAATGGCTTGGGGGGGGGGGGGGGGGTCTGTATCATGAGGCTAACATTTAGTCCACTTGGAACAAGTTTACAGATTTTTTGGTTAAATTCTGGTGCCTGTTTCACAGACTTTGGATAGAAGTAACAGGTGAGGAAAAATTGGGCTTTGGGTGTTGATGGTGCCTTCACACCATAACCCTATAGAGGTACTATTACTATTAAGTGGCTGATGCTTTGTTCAAATAACTCAGCTGACTCTTCCATGCATGATGCTGGGGCTGTGGCAAGAGTACTGAAGCTGTGGACAAGGAGGCAGAATAAGCCACTCTGACAGCTGAGGTGGACTGCGCACTAGTCTCTGATTGGGTGACAGAGGATGAGGATGGTTTAATAAGCCAGTTCACCACCTCCTCTGCATGCTGTGGCTGGATAGCATGGGCAACATCACTAAACAGAGGAAATGGTGCCTTGCCCTGGTGTACCACTTCAATATATGTGCACTGACACACTCCAATATAGTGCTGTAAAAGTGCACTAATACACTTCAATGTACTGCAGTAAATGTGCACCAATGCACTTCAATATACTGCTGTAAACATGCACTAACACACTTTAATATATTGCAGTAAATGTGCACTAATGCACTTCAATATACTGCAGTAAAAGTGCACTAACGCAGTTCATTATACTGCAATAAAGTGCACTAGCACACGTCCATATACTGCAGTAGATGTGCATTATCGCAGTTCAACATACTGCAGTAAACATGCACTAATGCACCTCAACATACTAGAGTAAACATCCACTGACGCACCTCAATTTACTGCAGTAAACGTGCACTAATGTAGTTGAATATACTTCAGTAAATGAGCCCCAACGTAGTTCAATATATTGCTGTAAACGTGCACTAATGAACCTCGATATACTGCAGAAACCTGTTCTGAAACATTGAACTGACACTAAAGTAAAAATGAATGGTCGCACTGCACTTACGCTGCACTATCACTATATTCACACTACACTTATTACACTCTACACTCACAATAGAATCACAATAGCACACTATAGAACACCAACTTGCTAGTTGCAAAAAACAGAGACCTGCTCTATCTATCTCCACTCCAATGTCACACTGCAAATGGCTGCTCTGGGAAGGACCCTTTTATAGTGGGGGGTCGGTCTATGAGCAATGAGCCATGATTGGACACAGTCATCATTATTTTCTACAATCATGGCTCTGACAGTGTTCTGTGCCCTGATTGGCCAAATCCTTCATTGCTTCAGCCAATCAGGGCTTCCAATGCACTGTGCGGCACGTAGTGCATTGTGGGGCGCTCGACGGGCCGGACAAATGGTTGAACACTCTGACAATTTGGGTGCTTGCCAAACGGGCGAACAACCAATGTTTGGCCCGAATTCATGCTCGGGCCAAAACGTTCACCCAACACTAGTGGGCACATATTGCAAAGTCTAGATGTGCAAAGACATATTCCAAAAGACTAAAGGCTGTAATCAAAATACTGACACAAGGGTAATCTTTTTTTAATCACTTTTAAGTGATTCTGTTTTTTAATTTTTGTTTATTTTTTTTCTGGACATGTTGGTGCTATACATCTTTTTATACATCATTTACTTGGATGTTATGATATAAATATAGCTGGATAAAACAAAAACTGTGTCAGTCTTCATTTCAGGCCTCAAAGCAACACAATGTGATTATTTTAGGGGGGAGGTGATTCTTTTCTATACCCACTGTATCTGCAAGTTCTCCCTCCCCACCCACACTATGTTCTTTTCGTAGCTTCATCTCAAATCAAACTCCATGGCAGCTCTCTCCCCCCCATCCAAACTGTATTTTTTAGCAGTTCCCTTCATTCTTCCAGACTACATTTTCTGGAAGCTCACCCCCATTATCCTTACTAAACTCACTGGCAGACATTCTACTGGCCACAGCACATAATCTGGTAGCTTTCCCCACTGTCCACACTATATTTCTTCGGTAGCCCCCACCCACCACCAACGTTCCTATTACATTCTCTGGCAGATTTCCCCATCATCTACACAACATTCTCGTCCGGCTCCCTCCACCACAACCACCAGCCACACTAAATTCTCTAGCAGCTTCTCACACTATCTACCACTACCAGACCACTACCTTGTCTGACAGTTTCCACTCTGCTTTCTCTGTGACATCCCACAATTAGTTGGAATTCTGTCTCCTCTATTTCTCCTCTCCCCCCTGCTCATGAGCATGCAGCATTCTGTCTTATTTCTCTTCCCACGTGGTCCATGATCACCATCAGCTTCTTTTTCTAGTCTTCTGAGATCAGTTTCCTCTCTGCTTCCTATCCCCTCAGCTCCACAATCAGTTTACATTCTTATTTCATGATCAGTAATAGTAAAACTTCTTCCATTTATGGATGATGGAGGCCACTGTGCTCATCGGGACCTTTAATGCTGAAATTTTTTTCTGTACCCTTCCCCAGATCTGTGCCTCAATACAATCCTGTCCCGGAGGTCTACAGACAATTCATTGGACTTCATGGCTTGGTTTGTGCTCTGACATGCACTGTTAACTGTGGGCCCTTATAGACAGTGCTTATACAGTGCCTTTCCAAATCGTGTCCAGTCAACTGGATTTCCCACAGGTGGACTCCAATCACGTTGTAGAAACATCTGAAGGATGATCAGTGGAAACAGGATGCACCTGAGCTTAATTTTGAGTGTCATGGCAAAGGCTGTGAATACTTATGTACATGGGATTTTTTCATTTTTTTATTTTTAATACATTTGCAAAGACTTCAAACAAAACTCTTTCATGTTGTCATTATGGGGTGTTGTTTGTAGAATTTTGAGGAAAATAATTAATTTAATCCATTTTGGAATAAGACTGTAACATAACAAAATGTGGAAAAAGTGAAGTGCTGTGAATACTTTCTGGATCCACTGTAGATCTATGTATGTCCCAAGCATGTTTGAATCAACTTACTGTTGAGTTACTCACTCACTGGAAGTTTATTCCAAGCATCAACTACTCTTCCAGTAAAATAATACTTTCCAAGATTAGTTTTGAACTTTCCCCCTACTAGTTTGAGCTCGTGTTCTTGATTTCATACTGAAAATGTAATATTAAGTTCCTGAAGTCTGTTCTGTTATGTTTTATCCTTCGGACCTTTCACCATTCTTATTGCTTGTCTCTGGACCCGTTCTATCTTATCAATATATTTTTGGTTATATCACTTACATATAGATTAAATAGAACAGGAACCAGTACAGAGCCTTGTTGTACACCAAATAAGCACCATTTACAACCACACTCTGCATATCCACTGAACCACCAATGGGTTAAGTCCTAGCTTGTACAACTTTTTTAATAGATCATTATGTGGAACTGTATCAAATGCTTTGCTGAAATCAAGTTAGGTTATGTCCACAGCACCATCCTGGTACAAGCATTAGTGATATAGAGAAAAAATCAGATTAGCCTGACATGATCTTCCCTCAGTAAAGCCATGCTGCTTTGGGTCTAGCAAATTGTGTGTTTTTCGGTGATCGATTATCCTGAGTGGTTCCATTAACCAATTTATGTTTAAGGTAGGATTTTTTTTTTTATTTGCGTTTAAAATTCATATGTAACCTAGAGCAGTAGGATTTAAATAACTCCCACATCACTACTGTTCCAATATTGGAACAAGAGGCAACTTGACTACAAGAGATATTGAACTCACTGGCCTGTAATTACCAGCTTCTACCTTACTTTCTTTCTCTTGGATAGGTACAATATTAGCTGTCCATCAGTCATTGGAACTTCTCCTCTTAGAAGAGATTGATTCAAAAGATCTGTTAATAGTTCAACAACTATAGCGTGAAGTTCTCTAAGACCCCTTTCACGCTGGGGCCGCAGCCACAATAGCACTGAAGCACCACTCGTTTTAGCGGTGCTTTAGAGCTGTTTAAGCGCCGCTTTTCGGCCGCTAGCGGGGGGCTTTTAACCCCAAAGAAGGGGTTAAAAGTGCCCATGTTGCTGCACTTCCGAAGTGCTTTTCAGGCGCTTTGGAAGCCATGCCCATTCATTTCAATGGGCAGAGTGTTTTGGGAGCGCTAAATACAGCACTCCCAAACTGCCCCAAAGATGCCGCTTGCAGGACTTTTCCTAACATCCCACAAGTGCACCGCCCCAGTGTAAAAAGTCACACCGAAATTAATGAGAGGCGGTTTTCAGGCGATTTACAAGCTAGTGCTAAAACGCCTGAAAACTGCCTCAGTGTCCTGAAAATGAACCATCATTAGTAGAACCAATATGATCCCCCAACTTGCCATTGTTAGTGCAATGTATTTCTGAGAAGACTGAACAGAAGTAGTGGCTTAAGTTGGTCTCCCTCAGCAAAAGTGTTGCATCCAGTTTTAATTTTAGATATACCATTGTATTTTTTCCTTTTATCACTGAGGTTCCTAAATACGGTTTTGTCTCCTTGCCTTATAGATTTAGCCATTTCCTCCTCTTTCTGTGTTTTGACAGCACAGATAATGTGTTAGGCCTCATTTTGTAATTTTTATACAGTGCTCTATGAGCCATACTTTCCGTTTTTCTTTAATATGCCATATGCAAATTTTTATTCTCCTTCACTATCCTACTCACCTCTTTAGTAAACCATATTGTTTTTTCTTCTGTTTACGTCAACTTTTTAATTCAATTTTTAGAAAATTCACCCATTTCAGCAAAATTTGTCCTTTTGAGATCCAAAACTTTAGTTTCTTAGTATTATTTTTCAGTTCTTGTTTTATTATCAAATCAAGGACGTGAACATTTAAACCCAAACTTTCACCCACGGTCAATCAATCCCTATTTGTCAGTGCCAGGTCCAGAATATGATCTCCTTGGGTTGGGAACTAAGGCTCGGTTCACATAGACGCAGTGAATCCTGTGCATTTCCAGCACCACACTGAAATCACTCATGTGAACCACAGGGAGTGTCAATGTTAAGTTAATGACACTCTAAAACAGTTTGAAAAACACAGTGTGATTGACAGAATTGGATCGCTCAAATTGCACCACACAGGCATTGCATGTGATTTCAATAGGAATGCGGTGAGATTCCTATCTAAATCATATGCTTATGTCCGTAGACATAAGATCTTTCAGCTCCCAAAGCTTGTTGCCTAAACTATGAGCATTAATGCACAAGATGTGACAAATCAAGCTATCTACTGCTGTATTTTTAACACCAGAAACTTTTACTGAATTAACTACCCCATCAGCCAAGTCCCTAGCAACACACACCCTCACATTTGTTTTAACCTGCTGGGGACCTGTTTCTCATCAATGAAATCAATGCTGCCATTTCTCAGTTTAAATGCATGTCCAAAAGACTCCTGAATTCCCTACTAAGAAGTTCAGTGCCTTTGTGTGAGGGATTCAGACTCTCTTTTGTACATGGATAAAGAGGTATGAGTACCACAGCACTGACAGCTTGAATAAATACAATAAAGTGCAACTGTAGTGCATACAAAATTAAGTGCAAAATGAATACAAAAATACAAAAATATATCAAGCATGTAGCCAGTGAAAACGTAAATAAACACATGCAAATAAGCAGAAACTTCTAGTTGGAAGGTTCCTTCCACGGGTGCTGCTGTGCTAGAAATTGAAGTGCAAATCACTATTAAGCATGTGACCAGTGAAAGTCCAAAAGGGACGTGCACATAAACATATAGCAATTCTCAGTTGATAAGTTCCTTTCCCAAGTTCCTTTCGAAAGTGCTGCTGTGCTAAAAATATGATGCTGTAAACAGGTGCATACGGGTTCCACACCCCCCCATGGTTGAACTCACCAGATCCAATGGACCCCTGAGCAGTACTGCGTTGTGGGTCAGGTAGGTTTAGTATGGTGTGCGGGGTGATGAAAACGCTGACTCCTGGGTGAAAACCTTCCTGAGGGTGTTTTCAGGCACAAACATATGGAGAAAGAGCCCACATAGTAAAGTACATCTTGTTTAATTCATTAAAATCAATCTTCACAGAGTTTACAAGGTTCCAAGGTGGAAAGCAAACGGATGAACATCAATTACCAGTCCATTGATCAATAGGTTCTCTCACAAATTAACAGGCATCAGACATGATGTCACCGCGGTGCCGCAAGCTGCGTCTGACGCTGCATTTCGCCCTTCCCACAGGGCATTATTTCTTTTGTACAGCTCAATATCAGACCACCTCCTAGCTAGACATGTGCAATTTGTTTTGTCACAAATTTATTTTCGGACGAAATTCTGCATATTCGTTCATTTGGAAGCATCCGAATGAATGAAAGACTCTTGACAAATGCATAGAAAAACTAACTGTCAGAAAGAACAAACATTCGAAAATAAAAAAATCTGAAAATAAGAACGAAAATCAGAAAATCTAAAAGAAAGAAAAACAAATTCAACCTACGAGTTTAACAAATCGATTACATTCGGATGATTTAGTTTTTCATATTTTCTATTATATTTTAATAATTAACTACTATTATAGGTTTATTATTATTATTATTATTAATAATAAATAATAATAATAATAGTTACAAACTATTAATTTTAGGTATTGGAATTTCCTTTCAAATGTGGCTAACTTTTAGTGAACGTAACGAATATGAATGCATCCGAAGTTACCAATTATCCAAAGTAACGAATGCCACATTTAAACCAATAGAATGGAACGAAAGCATCCGAAGTTATGAGAATGATCCGAAGTAACGAATGCCGATCATAACGAATGATATGATAAATGAAGAAAAAAAAAAATTAGCGAAAAGAAACAAAATTTTTCAGTAGTGCACATGTCTACTCCCAGCATCAGTGCTAACATAACCAATTGCACCACTCTTTTAGCCAAATGTTGAACTCCGCTATAAGAATGATTTTCTCTTGTTGTGCATTATGGACAGATGAGACCTCTGAAATGTAAGAGTACACCCCGACTGGTGAATATTCTGGCCCAAATCCCGAAAATCATTCTGTACAGAATGCACATTATACTTGCACAAGTAATTTGTACCAAGGTGCACAACAACATCATCATTTCACTCTTTACAAGCTTTCCTAAAAATATTTAAAATGTTATCTCTCCTAACAGGAGCACCAGGCAAACACGTAATTTCCTTTGACGTTTCCACATGATTTTCTAAAGAAACACCTCTTACAACTGAATCACCAAGAAGTTCACATCTCCTTTTAGGAGCCTTATTCACGACACTTGCCTGATTTGCAATATCAGATACAAAAGTTACTTTTAACAAAGCAATTTCCTTCTCATGGGCCTCCTTGCTGTTAACAGAAAGATTGCTATTCTCACAAACAACTGTTTGCAACATCATCTAGCTTAAAAAGAACACTATAAGGGTTGTGCAATGTCACAAAAAAGCTACATGTTTATGTTCCACAGTCCTGACTCTTCCAGAGCCAACAGTTGTCCAGACTCCCCTTCTCCTGCACAGTCTTTGAGGAAGAGGTGGCTTTTTGTAAGGTTGCTTAAAAGAGAAATTTGGCTTGGACAGCCTCCTGATCTCAGAATGAAGGGCATTAACTAAGGAATTTGGACAAGCAATGTAGCTATGTAGACTAGAAATCTGTATACAAGCAGGATGACAGCCCAGCTTCCAAAAAGTACCATAAAAAACAAATGCCAAGTATTGCACTGAGCTAAACCAGAAATTATTTAGATTTTTACTTAAAATCAAAACACAGGAACTAACCAAAGATAGTTGTCTGTCTACAAACCCTTGCTGTTCTCAAACTACTGCTGTTCAAACTATGCCCTTTTGTCCACTGCACTTCTGTCCCGATTCACACCTAAAGAGCAAACTCCAAAGGGTAAACTCTACCAAGTTGCTACTACACTTAAACACCACAATAATTGGGTACCAATTATGATAATAGCTCTCCTCTCTTACATAAGCTAATTGATAACACCCAGTACTCCCAACACTTAGTTACTCCAGTACCTAGTAAGCAATCAACAATAGCAAAACCACAATACCAAATTAAAAAGTTACAATAACAATTAGAAATACTTTAGACTTACCGTATTCAGCTACTGCTGCTCAAACTATGAACTTTTGTCAGCTGCACTTCTGTCCAAAGAAGTTCTGTCTCAAAGAGAAACTCTACAGAGTAAACACTACAGACCGATTAAGGCTGAAACATGGCAACATCTCTGTATTAAGGATGTGTTTATTGTGGAGTAGTTAGTAAAAGAAGATTTTAAGAGCACTACACATAGTTGAAGACCTTCTATTTGGATTACACTATTACAGTCGTGTGGGTGTGGATCATGCAACTGTCTCTCTTCAATTCACAGGGTTGTATCACCTTATCCTTGTTTCATTCAATATACTCTACAGTGTAGCTTTGTCCGGTTACACTGGTGGAGCCCAGTGCTGCCGGAAAGCTGGGACAGAGATCGGCGATGCACAGGAACACGGCAGGGTGTCGTCACTTCCGGGTACAGGGTCAGGAATTACAATTCTATGAGCTGAATATACTTTTTTGACGCTCTTAACCAATTTCACATGATTATGACTAAAATTACCAATAACTAAAAAGTAAAATTAATAGGTTTAGGAAAGTGGGGACGGAAAGTATTCAGACCCCCTTAAATTTTTCACTCATTGTTATATTGCAGCCATTTGCTAAAATCATTTAAGTTCATTTTTTTCCTCATTAATGTTCACACAGAACCCCATATTGACAGAAAAACACAGAATTGTTGACATTTTTGAAGATTTATTAATAAAGAAAAACTGAAATATCACATGGTCCTAAGTATTCAGACCTTTGCTGTGACACTCATATATTTAACTCAGGGGCTGTCCATTTCTTCTGATCATCCTTGAGATGGTTCTACAACTTCATTTGAGTCCAGCTGTGTTTGATTACACTGATTGGACTTGATTAGGAAAGCCACACACCTATTTGTATAAGACCTTACAGCTCACAGTGCATGTCAGAGCAAATGAGAATCATGAGGTCAAAGGAACTGCCTGAAGAGCTCAGAGACAGAATTGTGGCAAGGCACAGAACTGGCCAAGGTTACAAAAAAAATTCTGCTGCACTTAAGATTCCTAAGAGCACAGTGGCCTCCATAATCCTTAAATGGAAGACGTTTGGGATGACCAGAACTGGAGCTGGCCATCTGGCCAAACTGAGCTATCGGGGGAGAGAGGTAAAGAAGGACCCAAAGATCACTGTGGCTGAGCTCCTGAGGTGCTGTCAAGAGATGGGAGAAGGTTGTAGAAAGTCAACCATCACTGCAGCCCTCCACCAGTCGGGGCTTTATGGCAGAGTGGCCCAACAGAAGCCTCTCCTCAGTGTAATGCCCCATACACACGGTCGGACTTTGTTCGGACATTCCGACAACAAAATCCTAGGATTTTTTCCGACGGATGTTGGCTCAAACTTGTCTTGCATACACATGGTCACTCAAAGTTGTCGGAAAATCCGATCGTTCTAAACGCGGTGACGTAAAACACGTACGTCTGGACTATAAACGGGGCAGTGGCCAATAGCTTTCATCTCTTTATTTATTCTGAGCATGTGTGGCACTTTGTCCGTCTGATTTGTGTACACACGATCGGAATTTCCGACAACGGATTTTGTTGTCGGAAAATTTTATATCCTGCTCTCAAACTTTGTGTGTCGGAAAATCCGATGGAAAATGTGTGATGGAGCCTACACACGGGCGGAATTTCCGACAACAAGGTCCTATCACACATTTTCCGTCGGAAAATAAGACCGTGTGTACGGGGCATTAGACACATAAAAGCCCGCATGGAGTTTGCTAAAAAAACACCTGAAGGACTCCAAGATGGTGAGAAATAAGATTCTCTGGTCTGATGAGACCAAGATAGAACTTTTTGGCCTTAATTCTAAGCTGTATGTGTGGAGAAAACCAGGCACTGCTCATCACCTGTCCAATACAGTCCCAACAATGAAGCATGGTGGTGGCAGCATCATGCTGTGGGGGTGTTTTTCAGCTGCAGGGACAGGACGACTGGTTGCAATCGAGGGACAAATGAATGCGGCCAAGTACAGGGATATCCTGGACGAAAACCTTCTCCAGAGTGCTCAGGACCTCAGACTGGGCCAAAGGTTTACCTTCCAACAAGACAATGACCCTAAGCACACAGCTAAAATAACGAAGGAGTGGCTTCACAGCAACTCCGTGACTTTTCTTGAATGGCCCAGCCAGAGCCCTGATTTAAACCCAATTGAGCATCTCTGGAGAGACCTAAAAATGGCTGTCCACCAACGTTTACCATCCAACCTGACAGAACTGGAGAGGATCTGCAAGGCAGAATGGCAGAGGATCCCCAAATCCAGGTGTGAAAAAGTTTTTGCATCTTTCCCAAAAAGACTCATGGCTGTATTAGATCAAAAGGGTGCTTCTACTAAATACTGAGTAAAGGGTCTGAATACTTAGGACCATGTGATATTTCAGTTTTTCTTTTTTAATAAATCTGCAAAAATGTCAACAATTCTGTGTTTTTCTGTCAATATGGGGTGCTCAGTGTACATTAATGAAGAAAAAAAATGAACTTAAATGATTTTAGCAAATGGCTGCAATATAACAAAGAGTGAAAAATGTAAGGGGGTCTGAATACTTTCCGTCCCCACTGTACATATATAAATTAAACTTTAAAAAAAATTCACAAATGAATTGGCTTAAACTAATAGACTAAAATACTTACAAAAAGTGACCAAAGAGTCTTTAGATTTATAATTATATATCTATAAAAAAGTTTAAAAAATGTATATGTATTAGAATTGTTATATTCAGATTACTATATTAAATATATATTTAATATAGTAATCTGAATATATATTATTACTATATATATATATATATATATATATATATATATATATAATTATATATATTATATGCTCAATAATCAGAGAATAAAAAAAATCATCATCAAATTGCCAAAATGGGACAGCCATGAGAGATTAATTATACTATATGGAAATTGGTAGTTATTGATTATGGATACTATATATTATTTTCATTTTTATTTTCAGTTTTTTGTTGTTTGATGGGGGAATGAAGGTATACATATATACACATATATAGAGTATGCTAAATGTAGGGGAATGCGAAAGATGCACATATACATATATATATCTCTGTGCATATGTGTGTACATATACATACACACACATGACGTACATAAGTTCATACGTACATACACACACACACACACACACACACACACACACACAACATGGACCAATGAGGACAGATATGGCCATAATAGAATATTCATTTCAATTCCCTTATTAAGGCGATAGACTATCCAAAGTATAAATCCAGTAATTTTCCCTCTCACATAGCCGTTTATAGCATTCTGCTTTGGGAAAATGTTTGAATATGGCCTCATTGACCCAAATGCGAAACCCTAAAGATGACTGCTTGTGAAACTCTTTAAAGTGCCTCGGGACACTATATTTATCCACACCCTTTTACAAACTTACAGTGTTCACCAAACCTTTTACGGAGAGCACGGATGGTGCGGCCTACATACAGTAGGCCGCATGGACACATCAAGTAGTATATAACGTATTCAGATGAGCATGTAAAGAAGTCTGGTATGATGTACTGCTTTCCTTTACATGTGAAATCTTTTTGTCTATGTGTCACGTGTTTACACATGAGACATAGGGGTTTTTTGCACTGATACATTCCCTTGATGTTAAAGAATGTCAGCGAAGCACTAACGATTGGTTGTGATGGTTTTATTTTACTCTGAGCTATTTTGGCTTTGATGTTTTTTGCTCTTCTATAAGTTACTAAAGGTCGATCGGTTAGTGTATATTTTAGATGGGGATCCTCGCTCAATATGGACCAATGTTTAAAGAGGATCCTTTCCATCTTCCTTGAGTATGGAACTGTGTGACAAACCTCACTGGTTGCATACTGTCCTCTGTTTTAGCCTGTCACTTTTTTACAGTACCTGACTGCGAGAATGTGTTTCCAGCGTGATCCCATCGCACTGCTTCTTCGCGACAGAGTACTGTACATCTCGCGCTGGCTCGCTCATCGGGAAAGGAAAACAGTTTTTTCCTTTCCCGATGAGCGACAAGCATTGCTGAAAGGTGTCTGGTATGAATCATGAGGGAGAACGCCGTGCCAAATTTTAAATAAAAAAACGGCATGGGTTCCCCTCCAGGGGCATACCAGGCCCTTAGGTCTGGTATGGATTTTAAGGGGAACCCCCTACACCGAAAAAACGGTGTGGGGGTCCCCCAAAATCCATACCAGACCCTTATCCGAGCACGCAGCCAGGCCGGTCAGGAAAGGGGGTGGGGACGGGTGAGCACCCCCCCTCCTGAACCGTACCAGGCCACATGCCCTCAACATGGGTGGTGGGCGCTTTGGGGCAGGGGGGCTCCCTGCGAGCGCCCCCACCCCAAAGCACCTTGTCCCCATGTTGATGAGGACAAGGGCCTCTTCCTGACAACCCTGGCCGTTGGTTGTCGGGGTCTGCGGGCGGAGGGCTTATCGGAATCCGGGAGACCCCCTTTAACATGCCCCGGGACTGTGATGTCATAAGGGGGCGGGGTCACTGGGTGATGTCACGCGGTGACCACGCCCCATGCTTATATAAGTCGCTGCGCACCTCGCACACATCATTACAGCGGGAGAGAGCATCGTGTCAACATCGTAAGAAGAGAAGATGGAACAAGACAACAGAGAAGACCGGGCCACCGCTAGCAAAAGAGTGGCAAAAGATCAGAAGATAGCGGAGGAGCCTGGCAGAAGAACCGGACACCGGGAGAAGAGGCTGGAGAGTGAGAGAAGAACCGGACACCAGGAGAAGAGGCTGGAGAGAGTAGAGAAGTCAGAAGAAGATCCCCGAAGTCAGAAGAAGACCCCCGGAGCTGCCTAATAAATTACTTAAAAAACCTGTCTAGTGTGTTTTTTTATTGACACTTTTTCCCCCAGGTGAATGGGTAGGGGTACGATGTACCCCATACTCATTCACATAGGGTGGGGGGCGGGATCT
Organism: Aquarana catesbeiana; assembly: GCF_042186555.1. NCBI lineage: Eukaryota > Metazoa > Chordata > Amphibia > Anura > Ranidae > Aquarana > Aquarana catesbeiana. The sequence continues at coordinate 438,741,353 of NC_133328.1, read as the reverse complement.
GGGAGCCCCCTTATTAAGGGGGCTCGCGGATTCCGATAAGCCCTCCGCCCGCAGACCCCGACAACCAACGGCCAGGGTTGTCGGGAAGAGGCCCTTGTCTTCATCAACATGGGGACAAGGTGCTTTGGGGTGGGGGGCCTGCAGGGCGCCCCCGCCCCAAAGCACCCACCCCCCATGTTGAGGGCATGCAGCCTGGTACGGTTCAGGAGGGGAGGCGCTCGCTCATCCCCACCCCCTTTCCTGACCGGCCGAGCTGCGTGCTGGATAAGTGCCTGGTATGGAATTTGGGGGACCCATGCCGTTTTTTCAGCATGGGGGTTCCCCTTAAAATCCATTCTAGACCTAAGAGCCTGGTATGCGCCTGGAGGGGAACCCATGCCTTTTTTTATTTAAAATTTGACGCGGCGTTCCCCCTCGTGATTCATACCAGACACCTGTCAGCAATGCTTGTCGCTCATCCAGAAATGAAAAAAAAATTTACCCTTCCCAATGAGCGAGCCAGCTTGACACTGGCTCCCATGACGGGGCTCGCAGGTATCAAATCTCGCTGATAACAGCGGCGAGATTGACACAATATCGCGGTCACCTACTATACGTCTGTATGAAGATAGTCTTGAAAAGATTCTTCAACTATATCATCAGGGTAGCCTTTTTCTTTAAATTTGGTCTTGAGTATCTGATCATGGGTATTGTAGTCCTGTGTACGAGTACAGTTATGCTTAAGATGGCAGAACTTGTTTTTTGAGATGTTGTTCGACCAACGTGGATGGTGACAACTCCTATAGTGCAAATAGGAGTTACCAGAGGTGGGTTTTGTGAAATTTTGAGCACAAATACTTTTGATGAAACAATTCTAGCTCCAAAAACGCAAGCTTATTGTCATCAGATACTGTGATGAATGACAAGCCCATAGTTTAGGTGTTGCAATGTTGTAGAAATCCCTGGATTAGAGTATCTGGCCCATCCCAAATAATGACTACATCATCAATATAGCATCCATAGAATACTAAATGGGAGGCATAGGGGTTGTTCTGCCAAATATGAAGATGTTCCCAATAGTCCATGTTGAGGTTTGCATAGCTGGGGACAAAATTTGCCCCATAGCTGTGCCTTGGGTCTGAATACAGAAGTCACCATTGATTTCAAAATAGTTGTGTCAAGCAGTATTCCAACATTTCCATAAGGAGATGTTACATAGTTACATGAGGTTGAAAAAAGACACAAGTCCATCAAGTCCAACCTATGTGTGTGATTATGTGTCAGTATTGCATTGTATATCCCTGTATGTTGTGGTCATTCAGGTGCTTATCTAATAGTTTCTTGAAGCTATCAATGCTCCCCGCTGAGACCACCGCCTGTGGAAGGGAATTCCACATCCTTGCCGCTCTTACAGTAAAGAACCCTCTACGTAGTTTAAGATTAAACCTCTTTTCTTCTAATTTTAATGAGTGGCCACGAGTCTTGGTAAACTCTCTTCTGCGAAAAAGTTTTATCCCTATTGAGGGGTCACCAGTCCGGTATTTGTAAATTGAAATCATATCCCCTCTCAAGCGTCTCCTCTCCAGAGAGAATAAGTTCAGTGCTCGCAACCTTTCCTCATAACTAAGATCCTCCAGACCCTTTATTAGCTTTGTTGCCCTTCTTTGAACTCGCTCCATTTCCAGTACATCCTTTCTGAGGACTGGTGCCCAGAACTGGACCGCATACTCTAGGTGCGGCCGGACCAGAGTCTTGTAGAGCGGGAGAATTATCGTTTTATCTCTGGAGTTGATCCCCCTTTTAATGCATGCCAATATTCTGTTTGCTTTGTTAGCAGCAGCTTGGCATTGCCTGCCATTGCTGAGCCTATCATCCACTAGGACCCCCAGGTCCTTTTCCATCCTAGATTCCCCCAGAGGTTCTCCCCCCAGCGTATAGAATGCATTCATATTTTTGCCACCCAAATGCATTATTTTACATTTTTCTACATTGAACCTCATTTGCCATGTAGTCGCCCACCCCATTAATTTGTTCAGGTCTTTTTGCAAGGTTTCCACGTCCTGCGGAGAAGTTATTGCCCTGCTTAGCTTAGTATCGTCTGCAAATACAGAGATTGAACTGTTTATCCCATCCTCCAGATCGTTTATGAACAAATTAAATAGGATTGGTCCCAGCACAGAACCCTGGGGCACCCCACTACCCACCCCTGACCATTCTGAGTACTCCCCATTTATCACCACCCTCTGAACTCGCCCTTGTAGCCAGTTTTCAATCCATGTACTCACCCTATGGTCCATGCCAACAGACCTTATTTTGTACAGTAAACGTTTATGGGGAACTGTGTCAAATGCTTTTGCAAAATCCAGATACACCACGTCTACAGGCCTTCCTTTATCTAGATGGCAACTCACCTCCTCATAGAAGGTTAATAGATTGGTTTGGCAAGAACGATTCTTCATGAATCCATGCTGATTACTGCTAATGATATCGTACGTATTACTAAAATCCTGTATATAGTCCCTTATCATCCCCTCCAAGAGTTTACATACTATCGATGTTAGGCTAACTGGTCTGTAATTCCCAGGGATGTATTTTGGGCCCTTTTTAAATATAGGTGCTACATTGGCTTTTCTCCAATCAGCTGGTACCATTCCAGTCAGTAGACTATCTGTAAAAATTAGGAACAACGGTCTGGCAATCACTTGACTGAGTTCCCTAAGTACCCTCGGATGCAAGCCATCTGGTCCCGGTGATTTATTAATGTTAAGTTTCTCAAGTCTAATTTTAATTCCGTCCTCTGTTAACCATGTAGGTGCTTCCTGTGTTGTGTCATGAGGATAAACACTGCAGTTTTGGTTACTGAAGCCCCCCGATTCACTCGTGAAGACTGAGGAGAAGAATAAATTCAATACCTTCGCCATCTCCCCATCCTTTGTAACCAGATGTCCTTCCTCATTCTTTATGGGGCCAATATGGTCTGTCCTCCCTTTTTTACTGTTTACATACTTAAAGAATTTCTTGGGATTTTTTTTGCTCTCCTCCGCTATGTGTCTTTCATGTTCTATCTTAGCTGTCCTAATTGCACGCTTACATTTCTTATTGCATTCTTTATAAAGTCTGAATGCTGAGGATGATCCCTCAACCTTGTATTTTTTGAAGGCCTTCTCCTTTGCTTTTATATGCATTTTTACATTGGAGTTAAGCCATCCAGGACTTTTGTTCGCTCTTTTAAATTTATTACCCAATGGGATACATTGGCTAATGCCCTTATTTAATATGCTCTTAAAGCAAACCCATCTCAAGATGTACTTGACGGGGATTAAGTTGTGGGTCCTCATTGAGGTAGTAATGTGTAGCCTGTAGGCCTACATTGTGCGGAATGGAGGTGTAGAGGGAAACTACATCTAGCGAGAGCCAACGATAAGACGGCTCCCAGTTATATTTTTGTAGCATATTCAGTAGTTGGATACTATCCTTAATGTGTGAAGGAAGGTTATTGACTATAGGCTGCAAAAAATGGTCAATGTATATCGAGAAGTAACTCGTAACGTTTTCCATAGCTGCAACATTCGGTTTCCCAGGCGGGTTGACTAAGTCCTTATGAATCTTTGGGAGATGATAAAAGTACAGCCTTTTGTGAAATTCATGTTTAAGGAATGCAACATCTGTTTTGGTAATGAGACCCTCAACTGCAGCCTTATTGATGAGATCATGTGCTTCCCTAGAGAACACAGGCAGTGGGACACTGGTAAGTTTACGGTATGTGGAACTGTCTGAAAGGAGCCTGGAGGATTCTAGCTGAAATTCCATGGAAAGCGTTATGAGTTACTTCTCGATATAAGGGTCACTAGAGGGCATGTTTTTTTATATAGTGTGAAGCCAATGCATACTGGTTGAAAGGGAAATTGCATTATTGGCAGCTGCAGTGCCAGTTTACATATTTTATACTGACCACACAGCAGTATACAACACCCAAGTAATACTGCACATATCTAACATTAGATAAATTACCCCCAAATGGTCAGACATATTTTTTTTTTTAATTATATATGTAAAAAGGACTAGATTTTAATAACATACAAATAAATAAATAGAATTGATTAATTTTATAAGAAATAAAAAAACATATTTTGTAATATATAAAATAAACATAAAAAAAATAAGGGAAGAGCATTGGAGGAATAGATCCCAGATGGTGTAACTAGAAGTGGAATTATCATTGGCCAGAAAACAATTTAAATCCAGTTCTATATTCATACCCCATGGCTGCATACTTTGCAATTTGTACAGCCACTGGGTTTCTAGTTACACCATGTAGGATCTATTCCTCCAATAGTCCTTTTTATATATATATAATGTTTTTTTAAATATGTCTAACCATTTGGGGGGTAATTTATCTAATGTTAGATATGTGCAGTGTTACTTGGATGTTGTATACTGCTGTGTGGTCAGCATAAAATATGTAAACCGGCACTGTGGCTGCCAATAATGCAATTTCCCTTTCAACCAGTGTGCATTGGCTACATACTATATAAAAAACATGCCCTCTAGTGACCAAGTACATTTCCTGAAGATGTAATCATGAAAGGTACGTTGAGGCGGTACTTGGTCATGCTACTCTATGCATTTACGGTCCCTTTGGTTGTTCCGTTCGGGTTGGTGGAACGTACGCCAGCCACGGAGGTTGGATGTGAGGCACCATCCAACACAGACAAGCTAGCAGCCCCAGTGCCGGGTTAAGGCACTCACACGTAAGCGGCCACTTGGCTCATGTATTTTTTACTATTTTAAATAAATAGAATTACGCTATGAGTTTCCACTTTCTTTCTTATATGTCCCATGTTTAATTTCCTCAGAGGAAGAGTTCTATACATCTCCAGCATACATAAATGTAGCAGGCATTATCCTGCCAAAGTTTTTTTGACTCTTTTTAATTAAAGGAGTCAAATCTTTCTGGTAAGCAGAATGTATATTCAGAGCATGTGGGGTGTTTATACAGTTTCCGGTGAAGGATTACTCACTATTATTCTTGAAGACTATCTGCACAGAAGATTTTCTTGGATCACCAAATTCATTTTGTTTTGGGACTATTTATATATAAATGTTCCTGGCTCATTGGCAAATATATTGTTATAAGCACATGTTCATACCACATGAATGTAGTTTAATTGTATCCACTTTATGGCATTTTTAGCCCATTATTGAAAGTTTTTTTATTTTTTTGGTTTAAACACGTTTAGATCACGTTTAGATCACACAATATTATATAGTGCCCTCTTTACTATCTATGCATTTAACAGACAACAGCTAGCAGAATTGTAAATATGAACTAGGTGTACAGTTTTAGCCACTTGTAATTTACTCGATTATTATTTTTTGTACATTTGTGAAGAGGTTCCATTGTATCATTATTGTATCATTGGGCTTTAACTATAGTAAAATAAAAGTGTACAAGTAGTCAAATAACATTTAGTAACAGTTGATCTGGTGCAGACAGTAAAGCTGCCCATACATGTTTCAAAATTCAACAGGTTCAACAGTGACTAGCCGAATATCGATCCATGTCTGGGGACAGTGGTTGTACAGAAGTAATCTACTGATTGACAACCAGCCTGTCAGATAAATGTTGTTCAATCATTCAAAAACCAGAACATTTAGATTTTAGCTTTTAAATTTGTACAAAGAAAAACTATATGATCATAATAATTACTGAGAAATCCTACTTTTCACTAAGCATTAACCAGAGTACTTTTTACACTGGCCACTGTCCCATAAAATTGCTAACAATCGAATGTCTCTTCCATACACTAACATGTTTTTGGAGTGTGGAAACAAACTCGTAAAAAAAAAAAAATAAACAAAAACATACAAACTGCATGCAGATATGAACTCAGGATCTAAAGTTGCTGAGTGAAGGGTGATAACCATTTGCATACAAGCACTAATGTACATCCTATTTTCTGTTTTTATTGTAGAGTTTCAACAAAAATGTACCAAAAATTGTCAGCCTTAAACCCAATGAACTGGAGTGAATGAGAACTTATTCTGAATTGGATTTTTTTTTTACAATTTCTTATCTCTAGTAACTAGTATACTTTGCTCTAACGTTATCATACATTTTTGTACTTTCCGAAAGCTCATTTCAACATATTGTTTCCATCATCCCTAAAGACTAAAAAAGTACTTAAGTTCATTCCAACAGTAACAGTATATTTATTCACCCCGTCTGTACTAGTGCTATAGGAGTTGCTCTCTTACATCCCAAAGGAAATTAAGAAAAAGCCCAGTGTGGTAAAAGTAAAAGTCTTCAAATGCCTCTTTAAACTTTTTGAGGTCTGTTTCTTATCTTGAGATGAGTATGTTTGATGTATAATACTTAAACTCATATAAGAGCGGCAATTGAGATTTGGAAAAAATAATGAACAGGCCCTCTGGCAGTACAGCTGAACAAGCTACAGTAATGAAAAAAACACAGAAAGCGAGAAAACTAGCATTTTAACATCAGTCAGCAAATGCATTAGCCTTAGATAGTAGAAAGAGGATTTGATATTGTGTTTCAAGAAGCATATTCATTTCTAAAATTATTAGAGACAATAGGAGGAAATGTGAAAAATGTATGTAAAATAGAAAAAAAATCATTCAAAAAACAGCGCACAAAGTGTATTTTTAGCAGGTGTATAAAGATCAATTTCATGATTAAGTTAAATGTATGAAATTAAAGGGAATGCTTCTCTAAAAAAAATATCTCTTTTATCTTTGACAGTAATGGCTATCAAGGACCAGATGTATTTGATAATGTAAAACTACGTTTTGCAAAATGAATGTTAGAGAATAAGTTGAAACTGTTTTTACTTTGAATACCCAATCATGTGCAGGAGAAATTTAAGGAAAAAAAAAGTATTTTTGCTAGCACATGATTGGATATTCAAAGTGGACATAGCTTCACCTTCTTCACCAAAATACAATTTCCAAAGTAAACTTTCACTATGCTAGACGAACTGCCCCTACTCCATGAAAATGTAATACATTTTTTGATATATTAATTTTTTTGGTTTATTAAATCAAACCCACTGAGTATTTTAGGGAAGGTATTTGGCTAGCAGAAGGGTAGTTATATGCTCCAAAAATGTATGTTGTGAAAGAAACATTTTTTTAAAGCTGCACTCTGTGCTCCACTTTCCCCCTTCTAAAGGCTCCGTGCACATAAACAGTGTGGGGCTAAAAAAAAAATGCACTAGCAAAAAATCTCATACTAGGACCCAGGGAGCCATAGGTGGCACGAACAGCCAGCCAGCCATAAAAGTGAATGGCTGTACATGCTTGTACTCTGATATATGCTGATGCTTTGGTGCAAAAATTCCATGTTTGGGGAATAGGTCATGTGCATGTTTACACTGATGTACTAAAACTTTGGTGTATATCTGAATACAAACTTGTACATCCACTTATTCGGCTATAGACACCAACGGTGGCTCCCTAGGTACACAAAAACACCAGAATTTTAGGCTAGTGCATTTTTAAACCTCAAACTATCTACATGTACAGTATAAACCCCAAATAATCCCTGGCAGAAATGGCACTGGTGTAGAAACGAATGGCAAACTTATCTGAATAAAACATTGCATTCGACTATAATTTAAAAAAATATATACCGTTGCATAGACAAGAGAGAGGGTGGGAGTTTAATATTTGAAGAGATAGAATTTAAATGAGCTTTTAATTTGCCAAGCATGCAAATATAGCAGTACTTTTATAATCTTTTATACCCTTTCTTACTCAAAAATGCAAACAAACAGCACTTTTTCTTATACACAAATTTTGAGCTTAGTAACAATCAATAAATAAGAGCCAGTTTCAGGACTTTGAGCAGCAAATGCAGTGCACTTTTTATATTAGTTTGAGACATTTTTAAGATCTTTCATAAATAATTTCAGGTATATTTAACCTACTTCACCTGCTTTTGCCTTCCCATGGATGTGTATGGGATAATAGTTCTGATGTGAACAAAAGCCTGTCACCCTAACCATAGGACCCTATCTCTTACCACTTGTTATGGCCATTGACATATGCCTGCTGCTATTGCAGAAAGCAGTGACAGAGGAAAGACAGAAGTATTTCTGATGTCTAGGCTACATAATCTACATTTTTGTAATTTTCTGTAAATACTGAAAGATTAGTCATTCCTAAAACAAGTATGGAAGTTGCTGAAATATTTTGTTGCTGACCCTTTTCTGAGAATGCTAGGTCTCTGACTGATATGTTGACTTTCTGGCTTGAATATTGTGAGTCACTGAACCTGTGTGCAGTTTAGGAAAGCCAGCGGTAAGTCAAAAGACTTTATATGCATGCTTGTTCCAGGTTATTGACTTAAATATTTAATCCAGAGGGTAATCATGGCAGCCTGGAAGCAAACATTTACAGAATGAGAAGCCAGCCATGAAAACGCTGATGTTTCTCTCATGCCTTGTTCACACCAGCAGCTGCGGTGAATGCATAGCCCCTGATGTGCACTATGAGGAATAATGCCAACATGCCAATTCCAGTGTATTCCACTGTTTATTATTTCTTTTCTGTTAGAACTTTATTGAAATGCCTATAGTAATGCTTCCTTCAGTTCTATTCACAACATTGGTGTGGCATGTAGACATGTGCAATTTGTATTGTTCCAAATTGTTTTTTTTAACGAATGTCAATGAATTTGTTCATTCGGAAATACCCGAATTAACAAAAACACATTTAAAAAATAAAGAAAGAGACAAAACTTTCTCAAATGGTTGTGGGATTTTTATATTTGGAGGTAGTGTGTCTGTTATAAAGGTGAGCACCAAAGACAACAATTAATATAAAAAGATATAAATTTATTACAAGATATCAGATAAAAACAACACAGCCAAAATACAAAGTTGAGACCGTGAATAGATACTTAATACGTGAAATCAGATGCGTAGGTATGCAGAGGTAGCCAACATGTTTCTCAAAAATGCTTCATCGGGGCACTGCATACATCTATGATTTCATCTAAGTTACATAAGACATAAAGCATGTCATTAGTATAATATCACACAAGCAACTGTCAATTCATTAACAAGAATAAAAAGAATTGTTTTATTACATTGCATTTTATATAATAACTTAAACTCCATATGCTCCCCTGATCTATAAAAATGAACAACTAGAACGCAACATTGCACAGGCAATCACCCATCATAAGAACACTGACCCGGGCTGATTCCCAATGGAAGTCAGATCCAAGCGGGATGGATGGTGGGGAGATTGGATCGTGTATGACTGGGAAGATATAGCAATCTAAAAATAGGGTTTATAAAGGTAATAATAATGTTTAATGATAAAAGTAATCACAATAAAATTAATAGTTAGCATGGTTAATATTGAACTATCAAACAGGGAAATACCATACTAGGGGTAAGCATGATATTGAGGGTGTTTTATGGGTAGTTATTTGTAATATACCATTTATATTCCTTATATTGTTATAATAGTTGGATTGGTAAAGCTTATAAATTAGGGGTCAGGAGGAGGAGTAAAATAAAATAATTTGTATAGTTTATGATATAGATACTGCAGCAGTAGATCTAATATAATGCTTACCAAGGTTGGTATGATAGTAATGGGATGCATAATAACATGTTAAATCCCCCCTGTGTATAATTAACTGACCATAGAGAAAAAACAAAAACACAAGACAAAGTGTAAAGTAGATATCATCATAGCCTCCCAACCTCCAAATCACTAGCAAATGAAGCTAGAGGGCCTTGAAGGTAAATCCTTACCTGTTGAGGTAGATGGTATAGGTTATAGTAAGTCCCTGAGTGGCAGCCCAGCAAGGATGTGTAGCGTGCTACACCACTGACATCAAGATGCGTGTGTCGGCATGTAGCCGACGCCACCATCTTATGTCCACGATCCCACCGGAAGTAAAGGGTCAGAATGACCCCTGACATCACTTCCGGTCCGGGCGTCCCTTTGAGTGCGCATGTGCGCCAGCCCCGATTCCGGGGGTGGCGCGTCAGTGCCATCAGTCACATGCTAATGGCGTGGACAAGATGTGAGGGCGGAACGAAAACTCCACCCTCATTGGCAGGGACACACAAATCTCCCCACCAATGGCAAACAACCCCGGGGGTGTATGATGGGCGGGCACTGGAATGAAAACAAAGGCACCATCCATTGATATAGACCACAACAAATGGAATGAACAGAAAGAAGTCGATCTCTAATATGCAAACATTCTTAGCCTATGAAACATAGGAGACGAAGGTCTATACAAAACAATGAATATAATCAAAGTGCACATCAATTTGCACCGGTCATGTCAGCACAGGGTATACTCCCCTACATGCGGACAGCAGTACCAAGGGTGTGCACATCATGATAATGCTGGATACAAAATAGAACAAAACCAAGCAAAATATGATAGATAACAAAAAAAAGGGATTATTAGATCCAAATACAAATGAGGCTATCAACTGTCACCGCATGTGCTGACATGACCGGTGCAAATCGATGTGCACTTTAATGATATTTATTGTTCTGTATAGACCTTCGTCTCCTATGTTTCATAGGCTAAGAATATTTGCATATTAGACATCGCTTTCTTTCTGTTCATTCCATTTGTTGTGGTCTATATCAATGGATGGTGCCTCTGTTTTCATTCCAGTGTCCGCCATCATACACCCCCAGGGTTGTTTGCCATTGGTGGGGAGATTTGTGTGTGTCTGCCATTGAGGGTGGAGTTTTCGTTCCGCCCTCGCATCTTGTCCACTGATGGCACTGACGCGCCACTCCTAGAATCGGGGCTGGCGCGCATGCACACTCACAGGGACGCCCGGACTGGAAGTGATGTCAGGGGTCATTCTGGCCCTTTACTTCCGGTGGGATCGTGGACATAAGATGGTGGCGTCGGCTACGTGCCGAGACACACATCTTGATGTCAGTGGTGTAGCTACACATCCTTGCTGGGCTGCCACTCAGGGACTTACTATAACCTATACCACCTACCTCAACAGGTAAGGGTTTACCTTCAAGGCCCTCTACTTTCATTTGCTAGTGATTTGGAGGTTGGGAGGCTATGATGATATCTTCTTTACACTTTGTCTTGTGTTTTTGTTTTTTCTCTATGGTCGGTTTGTTATACATAGGGGGGATTTAACATGTTTTTATGCATCCCATTACTATCATACCGACCTTGGTAAGCCTTATATTAGATCTACTGCTGCAGTATCTATATCATACACTATACAAATTATTTTATTTTACTCCTCCTCCTGATCCCTAATTTATAAGCTTTACCAATCCAACTATTATAACAATATAAAGAATATAAATGGTATATTACAAATAACTACCCATAAAACACGCTCACTATCATGCTTACCCCTACTATGGTATTTCCCTGTTTAGTTCAATATTAACCATGCTAACTATTATTTTTTGTGTGATTACAGGCATACCCCACTTTTAAGTACACAATGGGGTTTATTTACTAAAGCTGGAAAGTGCAAAATCAGGCTCACTTCTGCATAGAAACCAATGAGCTTCCAGGTTTTATTACCAAAGCTTAATTGAACAAGCTGGGGTTAGAAGCTCATTGGTTTCTATGCAGAAGTGAGCCTGATTTTGCACTTTCCAGCTTTAGTAAATTAACCCTTTTGTGTACTTAAAAGTGGGGTATGCCTGTACTTTTATCATCCAACATTATTATTACCTTTATAAATCCTATTTTTAGATTGCTATATCTTCCCAGTCATACATGATCCAATCTCCCCACCGGCCATCTCGCTTGGATCTGACTTGGGAATTAGCCCCGGTCAGTGTTCTTATGATGGGTGATTGCCTGTGCAATGTTGCGTTCTAGTCATTCATTTTTATAGACCAGCTGAGCATACCTACGCATCTGATTTCACATATTAAGTATCTATTCACGGTCTCAACTATATATTTTGGCTGTGTTGTTTTTATCTGATATCTTGCAATAAATGTATATCTTTTTATATTAATTGTTGTCTTTGGTGCTCACCTTTATAACAGACACTCTACCTCCAAATATAAAAATCCCACAACCATTTGAGAGAGCTTTGTCTCTTTCTTTATTTTTTAACTATTACCAGGGATTGTGAGGAATTTGTCTGTTTCTGGAAATCGTCCAACAATATACTCATATATTCAAAAACACATTTAACAAATTTTTTCGAATGTTCGTAAATCCGAATATTAAAAAATTTGGAAATTCAAAAATTCAGAATTCGAAAAACCGAAAACCCGAAAATGTGAAAATCTGAAATAATAACTAACTAGTAATAACTTAACTATTAGTAACTATTAAATTATAGGTATTTAAATTTCCTTTCAAATTTGGCTGTTAGTGAACGTAACTAATACGAATTTATCGGAAGTTACGAATTATCCGAAATAATGAATGCCGTATCTAAACAAATGGAACATAACAAATTAATAATAATAAATAACAATAATAATAATAAAAACTTTTTATTATTATTATTATTTTTTTTTTAATTTATTATTCATTCGTCCCATTCCATTTGTTTAGATGCGGCATTCATTGTTTCGGATAATTCGTAACTTCGGATAAATTAGTTTTCATTACATTCACTAACAGTCAAATTTGAAAGGAAATTCCAATACCTATAATTTAATAGTCATTATTAGTTGGTTAGTTATTCTCTCTAATTTTCGGATTTTCTTTCTTATTTTCAGGTTTTCAAATTTTTGAATTTACGAATTGCGATCATAACGAATGACCCGAAAAACGAAAAAGAAAAAAAAAAACGAATGAAAGGAAAATGAAAACAAACACATTTTTCGGCAGTGCACATGTCTAGTTGCAATGTGATGGTATTACAATACACTCTGTTAAAAAAAAATTACTTGCATACAGTTCTTTTTTCAGCTCACACCAGTGGTGTGAATCGACTCTATGGTCCAATAAGTCTGTTTTTCAGGCAGACCTGATCTGATAGTTCATTGACCCCTAGGACCAAGTCTGTTTACACCCACCTACGTCCAATATGATCTAGTCCACTTAAAAAAAAATGGAAGAAGATCCCCTATCTAGGTGGATTGGATCGAGGGCAGTTGGATGTAAACGGACATCAGAGTTTGCAGAAACTAAAATGGTCACTGCATAAACTGAATAGACATGGACCTGTAATCCTACGACTCTGCTCTGATCAGCAGGGGACCAGTGGACAGATCCCCCACTGATCAAAATGTAGCCTGCCCGGTGTGAAAGGGGCCTATAGCAAACAGGACAAAATGCCTTGTCTGTACACTGTGCTGGGCAAAGTTGCCCAGTGCAAACCAACGCAATCAGCCCTTAAGCAAGTAAAACCTTAAATCTGAAGGCTGAACAAAAAGGAATTGGATGGGTTTCCCAAACACCAGTCCATGACATGACAGAAATTACATTTCTGAATCTGCCTACCCTTTGGTGATAATTTTCCACTATACACAATAGTTGTCTGTTTTGCTGTTGGGGGTGGGAGTGGTCCTGCAAGAAGAACATGCAGAAGGATAAATAGGCTGGTAACTTTGCAAGGGAAGTTGCAGACCTTAATGAATGCAGTGAAATTTTACTTTGTAAAATATATCAAATCGTATCCAAGGAAAGAAAAATAAAGCACTTTTGCTTATGCAAGATTGGATAACAGAACTCAGCAGAGCGTCATCTCATTTGCTAAGCTCTGGGGAACATTCTCTTGCAAAATGCAACTTCCCTTGCAAAGTGAACAGTCTATCTGCCTTTAGTACATCAACCCTCTGGAGTCTGATCTAGCAGTACATATGTTACCAGTTCAAATTCATGCTGCTTTATTATGGTGCATAATTCTATCTGCTACTTGTCAAGTTGAAAAACATTATCAATGAAAAACAAGTACTGTTCCATAATGTATGGAAACCTCTTGGATGTGTTTATTTTTTGCTGCATAATTGGAAAATAATACAAGTTGGTAATTTATTTTTCTGTTCATTACTTGATTATATGAGCACAAAGTACAAAGCACAAGTCATTTCTTTATTGTTTAAACTTTCCTAACAACGGGACTGGACTAGATTTTCATCACTGGAGCCTGTAGGTACACAGCTTGCCTTGGAGGAATCCCCTACCCTATGTCCTCTTTCACACAGTGCATTGTGTTTTATTGGTCCTTACCCAGTTTCTAATACTGTGACTCTTTAAATACAATTATATTAGACGGATGAATTTCTACAGACAATGGAGAAAAATGTGTTGATACCTGCACGGGAAAAAAATGGCTCTACCATCAATAGGCATAAGCCTCCTGTATTTAAAACATTTCTAAACCCAAAACAAAAATGTTATATAGTTCAGCTTTTTAGACTTTTTTTTCTTGTAAATTTCACATGGAAATCCTGTTAATACCACAATAAATGTCCCTTTGAGTCTGTGCTTTTTTTTTCACTGTATCCATGGATGTCACACAGGCTGAATATGTCTGCATTTGTTTATTTCCTTTACACGGTGGATTGATGGGACTAGTAGTTTACACAATATGTTCTTTATGCTTTCTTTTAAGCTCACAGAAAGTAACAAGGACACTGCATTTCTGTCAAGGTGTTGGGCAACAGGTATTTGCTGAAAATATTCTTAGCCTAAAAAGTGAAAACTAATGCAGCCATCACATCTACTAGGGACTCATAATCTACAATATATTACATTTTTGTTTTTGGGTTTAAGTACACTTTAATGGTAAATCTCACTCTGAAAAAAGAATAGCTTTACATGCTATAGAAACACATTTTCATTCACAAAATGATATCAGGTCACTATAATGCTTCACACAAATTAACTAACTGCCAATTTAGTCTATGAATTTTGCAAATTAAAGCATGGGCTTGAAGGCACTACTGCATCTTGCTGTTGATCATTGCTTATCACAGGGGTAGTCTACGAAACATGTGACAGCCCTGCGATAAGTGGTAATGAGCAGTGAGCTTACTTCAGCCACAGGCATGGGCAGCAAGGAACAACAGGAAAGAAAGGTTAATTAAAAATGAAACAAAGAACCAATAAACAGTTATTAGTCTTGCTTATACTATGTATGTGATGTTTGCACTTTTTGTTTAACTTTTTTTAAAACAGGTTTGCTGTGTTTGTAGGTTTGTTAGAGACGTTGCAATTGGTAGTAAAGGAAATCTGCTCCAAGAGAGATATGTAGCATACTATTGGCAACTTCCTTCTGTGCACTGTTGTTGTCTGATTGTGATTATGATCCTAGGTTCCCATGAGTCACTCATCTAAGAATGCAGCAAGTCAAAACCCCTAACCTGCATACTTATGGACCACCGAGTAAAAGAAACAAAGTCAGAGGGTCAGAATGACAGATAGACAACTATCATTTTTAAAAGTAGTTTAGCAATTGAAAACTGCAGTTTCTTCTTATGACATGGTGACTATTTTTAGGAATATATTATTCTATATTGTTGCAGCTATACTTTATGTAATTGTAATAAATTATGCAATTTAATTTGCACTTTGATTATGGTGTTTGTACAATGTATGTTAGAGGATGAGGGAGGCTACAGATTTGAAGTTGATGTGGAATTTCCTATTATGGTGACTTTTAACCAATTTATAATACTCCTCTTTCCTAAAAGAGATTAAAAAAAAAAAACAGTGTTGTGAAAATTATGTTGAAAAATGTGGTAGGCACAGTGAAGTCAGCAGCACATTTTAACTTAGTCCCATGCCATATAACCAATGAAAAATTGAACTACAGAAAGATGGCTTGGACCTAATTTTTTTGACAACCATGTCCGTAACATCCAAGCCTCTTTACTAGACAGCGCAGACATTAGGGTTGATTTACTAAAAGAAAATAGGCTGTTCATTTTGCAAGGAAAGTTGCATTTTGAAAGCAAATTTTCACTTTGCAAAGAATACCTAATTATTTGCAGGGAAATAAAAACAAATCTTTTTTGTTTGCACATGCTTGGATAATGGAAGTCAGCAGAACTTCAGCTTATTCACTAAGTATATCTTGCAAAGTGAACAGTCTATATAAATTAACCCCAATGTGTGTACCCATGGGAATAGAGGGGTGCCAGACTGCGTGCAGTATAAATCATATATTTAATAAAAATAAGTAGTAACTCACAGGTTAAATTAGATGAGTTCAATATGTGGTGAAAATCGCCAGTCCTGGAGTCTTATAAACATCCTATTTGGCGTCCTGTTTTCCCTTTGCAGCCTGGGGCACTGGTGTGATCTTACAGGGATCCAGAGGAGGCTGAGAACCAGGAAGCAGGAAACGAAAAGCAGCTGGTTGTGACTTCACAGGAACAGGAAATGGGATTATTCACAGTGACAAGGACTGGTAATTCATTTCGAAGCTACAGCTTCTTCATCAGACCATGATTGTCTGGCAAACCTGGCAGAGAGATCTGATGGGTTGGCCGGCCCACCAATCAAATAGACAGATTTAAAGAGGTAGATGGTTATAGACCAAAGTGAATGTAAATATGAGTAAAAAGCTTGCTGATTAATAGTGGATGATGATAATTTTACTCATATTTACATTCAATTTGGTCTATAACCATCTACGTCTTTAAATCTGTCTATTTGATGGGCAGGCAGGCCAGCCCATCAGAGCTCTCTGTTTCTATTTCCTCTGTATTTTGCCAGCCAGTCATGGTCTGATGAAGAAACTGTAGCTTTGAAATGCATTACCATTCCTTGCCACTGTGAATAATCCCATTTCCTGTTCCTGAGAAGTCTGGACAAGCTGCTTTTTGTTTCCTGCTTCCTGGTTCCCAGCCTCCTCTGGATCCCTGTAAAATCACACCAGTGCCCCAGGCTGCAAAGGGAAAACAGGATGCCAAACAGGACATTTATGAGACTCCAGGACTGGCGATTTTCACTGCATACTGAACTCATCTAATTTAACCTGTGAGTTACTACTTGTTTTTATTAAATATATGATTTATTCTGCACTCAGTCTGGCGCCCCTCTGTTCCCATTTCTACACAGAGCCCATCCCTTCATTCTAAGGGAGCTGCCGCCAGGTGCTAATCATACAAGATCTCGGATCATTCATGCACATTATGTTTTAACAAATGTTTTAATATTATGTGTGCTTACTCCAGTTGCTATATAATTTTATGTTATCACCATATCTAGCGCCGCTGTTCACCCCTGTTTTTACTGTGTACCCATAGCAACTGTATCAATATAACACTGAACAGCTATAGCTCTGATAGTGGTTGAATAGTTAGAATAAAAGAGCCCCATATGTCTAATTATTGGACACCACATCCCAATGATTAGCGTTCCCAAAGATATCCAGACCAGGACTTTACCGGTGTCATACATCACAAAAAATATACTTAAGTTTTACATCAACGAAAGGGTGTTGTTGTTTTTTTTTCCACTCTTTATTTAGGTAAGGCATACGATAATACAGAAACCGCAACATTGGTGTGTATAAAGAAAATTGTAACCAACATACAAGCTCACACACACTAGAAGAAATAAAATTATTAATTACGTAAGGTATTGTCTAATATGCTTATGTTACAGTCGGATGATGGGATGGTGTATTTGTAAGTAGATATGTTGCACATTGGTGCTGTGATATGACGTACCGAAACACTGGTGTAATAAAACCACCTTAGGTCTCTTCCAGACATAGCAGGTCAGATGTCACATCCGTGACCACTCAGTTTATGCAGAGCAAATACAGGGAGACTCCGCTAACCATTTACACCAGGCTACCTCTGATCTGGTCCACCAAAGCCATTTAGAGATTCAGTTAAAGGGAATGCCTACTGCTTTACTTTCTCTTTGGAAAACCCAGGATGCTTTGCAAAACCACTACTATGAGGGCAACGTGTACTAAATTTTTATCTTTAAAATAAAAATGTTATATTAATTAAACAATTATAGGAAACATTAGTTTAGAAATATGACCCTGACCCATTATAGCTTTCCTTTAACTGCTTGCCGACCGCTGCACGACGATGTACGATGGCAGAATGACACGGCTGCGCAAATGGGCGTACCCGTACGTCCATCCATCATCGCAGGCTATCGGCGGTGCACATCGCCGGTGGGGCACGCGTTTCACGCCACGGGCGCGTGCCCATAAGTCCCGCGGACTCAAAGTCCACCGGTGGCCCGCGATCATGACATGGAGAGGCAGAACGGGGAGATGCCTATGTAAACAAGGCATTTTCCTGTTCTGCCTAGTGACATGACAGGGATCTACTGCTCCCAGTGATCGGGAGCAGTGATCTGTCATGTTCTAGTGAGCCCATCCCCCCTACAGTTAGAACACACTTAAGGAACACACTTAACCCCTTGATTGCCCCCTAATGTTTAACCCCTTCCCTGCCAGTGACATTTATACAGTAATCAGTGGCTATTTTTAACTCTTTTTACAGTTTTAACAGTTTTACTTTTAACAGTGGCCCCAAAATAGTGTCAAAAGTGTCCGATCTGTCCGCCGCAATGTCACAGTCACGATAAAAATCGCAGATCGCCGCCATTACTAATAATAAAAAAAAAAATAATAAAAATGCCATAAATCTATCCCCTGTTTTGTAAACGCTATATCTTTTGCGCAAACCAATCAATATACGCTTATTGCGATTTTTTTACCAAAAATATGTAGAAGAATATATCGGCCTAAACTGAGGAAGAAATTCTTTTTTTTATATTTTTTTTTGGGGGGATATTTATTATAAGAAAAAGTAAAAAATATAGTTTTTTTTTCGAAATTGTCACTTTTTATTTGTTCATAACGCAAAAAATAAAAAACCGCAGCAGTGATCAAATACCACCAAAAGAAAGCTCTATTTGTGGGAAAAAATGTTGTTTGGGTACAACGTTGCATGACCGCGTAATTGTCAGTTGAAGCAACGCAGTGCCATATCGCAAAAAATGCTCTGGTCATTAAGGGGGTAAATTCTTCCAGGGCTGAAGTGGTTAAAGTGTTCTAATCACTGAAATGATGAACTTCACTTCAATGATATAAAGGTACAGAGAAGAACTGGAGCTGTCAGAAGCTGTATGTTCAAAGACAGTGGGATAGTTGGCATGTCAGACACTAGTTTGATGTGCCAAGAGTCTCCCAATGAGTTGAGAGGAACAGACTGACTGTTCATCAGATAGTCAACCAACTGTCAAGAAAGTGCACAGATGCCAGAAGAATGGGTATAGGTCTGAATGTGAAGAAATAATGTGACAGTCAAAGGACTGGTAGAATGTCTTTAACAATGGGATAGATGACTTCAGCCCAAGTCTAATCTGATGTCATAATTCACTCAGAGAACAGTAAACAGTTTTTTTAAAGTAGGACTTTAAATCTCATGGTTTAATGCAGTTACCTCATAGCAGCCTAGGCTTCATTAGACAGGCACTGGACATAGAGGAGACAATAGTCTAGCCAAGCAGGCTATCGGATTTGGGATATGAATGGCAAAAACATAATACTGAAAGTAATTATTATCTAAGAGACAAAGTACAATGAAGGCATTCTAAAGAAAATATCAAATATTTTTATTTGAATGCCAAAAATGAATAAGGACCAGTTCACACAAGATGCAGTTCCGTTTGCTTTTTTTCTGCACTAAAAATGCATGCACAGTGTTTTCCTTCTATTCCAATAGCTCTAGATCACACCAGTGCAGTCCGTTCCAGTCAGTTTTTGGTCAGTTTCTGCATGGAAAACTCTGCGCATGAATTTTTAGGGCCAGTTCACACCACAAAAATACACTCATATGTTTCAGATCAGTTTTTGCTTACAGTTCACACCACACGCAGTTCTAGTGCAGTTCCAGTGGGTATTTTATACAATTTGCTAGGTTCCAGTACAGTTCTGTGCAAAAAATAAATTCAGCACACTCTACTTTTTTCTGCACCCGAAACTGACTGCACTAGTGTGAACTAGAGCCATTGGAATACATGGAAAATATTGCATGCATTCTTAGTGCAGAAAAAAAGTGCACAGAACTGCATCTGGTGTGCACTAGCACTTAGTGCAGAAAAAAAAAAACACAGAACTGCATCTGGTGTGAACTAGCACTTAGTGCAGAAAAAAAACACATGGAACTGCATCTGGTGTGAACTAGTACTTAGTGCAGAAAAAAACACACGGAACTGCATCTGGTGTGAACTAGCACTAAATGAGCGTATGGCTGGAAAATTGAAGCCTTACCTCTTGATGTTCCCTTAATAACTGGAATGAAAGGGTTTTACAGTAAATACTATAAATGTATAAGCATCTATTCTAGGTTTTATGTATGATTCATTTACAAAGTTTGATCCCAGCCTATATATTGTTTAGCAGTTAAGTAATTCCTAGGTGTAGCAATTCCCATTGCCATCAAAGTATATACACATTTAAACCTCAGCTGGCTTTGTTAATTCCATTCAGTTATTACAAGCAAGAGGAGATCAAATTGATCCCTCGGTGCTAAGGTATTTGAAAGGATCATGCTTTGAAGGAACAAATTGGCTTAAACACGAGCCCTTAATTTGGTGATTTGTTAAATGCTGTACAGTTTAGAGTGTAAGAACACCAAGTGCATATTTAAAGATTATTTTATGCTGGAAAATTTTTTGATCACTATTCCATTAACACACAAAATGGGACAACATGCCAAGAAATGAATATATTGGATAATGCATAAAAATATATAGTGTGTGTCAAGTTAATGAACCCATTACAAAGTGCAACGTACCACAGAACCAGCGAATGATATCCATTTAGTGTAAAATTGAAAAACAGTAAAATTGTAAAGGGCCTGTCATCGGTGCACTGGGGTTTAGAAGCAAACAAAATGAACTCTATAAGTTTACTTGGTCAGCTATGAGATAGCAATGTGTGCAACATTTCTGTCAGTGTTACGATTTAATCCACTGATAGAAAAGGTTAAAAAGACTTCCATAACCACCCTTAAATGTTGCCATTTTTAAATGAAGAAACTTTAGAAATAATAAATATTATAGTGATTTGAAATGGCGCCAACAGTGTTCCGACCAAAATGCATGGCTTTTCATTAGTTATTTGCTACCACTAAATAAGGGAAACTCCCTGACTGATAAAAATGGGGGATCATGCCAAGGTTATTATTAAGACAATTGGTAACGATCACTGTACAGCCTTTGGAGAACAGCAAGACTTCATAAAAAAGGATGAATACACACGATCAGACTTCAAACTTTTCCATGGATCTCTGTTCAAAGGGCGTTGGCATACACACGGCAGGACTTTTTCAGCCAACTTTTACCAAATCACATGTTTTTTCACTCTTTACCGCCACCCTTTGGTCAACTTCTGTATTGTTGTCTGATCTTTTGCATTGGTTCTGAGCATGCGTGTTTGTACTTTGGACTAAAGTCCTATGGACTTGTGTACACACAATAGGATTTTGCACCATAGGACTTTTGTTGCCGGAAAGTTTGTCTGTTTGCACAGCCAACATTTGTCCGATGAAAACCGAAAAAGTTTGTCCAATGGAGCGTACACACGGTCGGATGTTGCCTTAAAACAGGTCATTTGCATGTTTGTTGTCAGAAAGTCTGATCGTGTGTATGGGCCTTAAGACATTGTTCACTTATATGAGCCTAAAACTATGTACACACGATAGGATTTTCTAAAAACAAAACCGTGGATTTTTTTCCGAAGGATGTTGGCTCAATCTTGTCTTGCATAGACACGGTCACACAAATGTTGTCGGAAATTCTGAACGTTAAGAACACGATGACGTACAACACGTATGACGAGCTGAGATAAATGAAGTTCAATAGCGAGTGCGGCTCTTCTGCTTGATTCAGAGCATGTGTGGACTTTTTTGCGTCGGAATTGTGTACACACGCTTTCTGACAACAAGTCTTGTTGTCGGAAAATTTGAGAACCTGCTCTCAAATATTTGTTGGTGGAAATTTCGACAACAAATGTTCTATGGAGCATACACACGGTCGGACTTTCCGACAACAAGCTCACATCCAACATTTGTTGTTGGAAAATCCTATTGTGTGTACGGCCCATAAGTGCTTGCTGTTTTATAGGGATTTTTGCATGTTCACAATGTTCACGCTTGGAATTTCCGACAACAAGTCTTGTTGTCGGAAAATTTGAAAACCTGCTCTCAAATATTTGTTGGCGGAAATTCCGCCAACAAATGCTCTATGGAGCATACACACGGTCGGACTTTCCGACAACAAGCTCACATCCAACATTTGTTGTCGGAAAATCCTATCGTGTGTACGGCCCATAATTGCTTGCTGTTTTATAGCGATTTTTGCATGTTCACAATATAGCCAAAAGTTTGCGTAGAACTTATTATCATACCTATGCTATGTGACCATGTATGTTGACATAACTCCAGATTATTTTGTCCCTGTGTTTCCAATAAAGAGTTCAGGAAATGCTACAGCATGTAAAGACATTGAAATGTCTGTTGCAAGCCAAGGCTTTTCATTCAGCATCAGTATTTGACTTCAAAATGCTCTTTCGGCTAATGGGGCGCACAATTCAGACAGACAGACTCCAAAATCTTGTGGAAAGTCTTCACAGAAGAATGGAGGCTGCTATTGCTGGAAAGGAGACTTCATATTAATGCCCATGTTTTGTCCTTAATCTTATGCTGCATTTAAAAGCTTTTTCAGGCCAGTTGAGACTGAATTGTTTGTTTTCATCCCACTGTTTTGTAGTGGATTGGTATGCGTGTTTTGTGTGTAAAGTTTTCAGGAAATATATATTTATAATGCATTGCTGTCTCTTTTATCCTCAGTACATGATACCCTGTTGTCATGTATAGTCTGATATGTTAGAACACTTTCTATTCTCCAAAAAGTGAGACTATGTATTGTACAGAGATCTGAAGATTTTTAAAAAAAAAACATGAAAGTGTGCAAATAGGAGCAATGCAGTAAAGAAGCCATTGTCAATAGAAAGTACATGTGTGAAGTAAATTAAAAAATGAAAATGGTTGTCTGAGGTCAGCATGTAAGCACATGTCAGCATTTCAGTTTGAATATACTAGATCAAACCTGACACTTTAAATACTGATTTTTTTGAGGTAATAACAATTGTTGTAGCATAGCTTGCAGGGTTTTGGTTATGAAAGTGGTTATAAAACCTAAACATTTTTTACCATAATGTATTCCTTGCATTAAGGTAAAAAATGTTCAGGCATCAGTATTCCCCCTTACACTTACCTGAGCCCTAATTCGATCTAGCACTGTCCCTATCTGTAGCAGTTCTCTCCCCTCACTTCCAGGTTTCACAGGCTTTGTTGTCAATAAAAGTCAGTGAGGAGGGAGCGGGGGGGGGCAGGGCAGAGCTGCGCTGTCTGTGTCTATAGATGCAGACAGTAAAGCTTAGAAGCTAGCCTGCATGAGTGTCCTCATAGGAAGCAGTTTCCTATAGGGGGCACTTGCCAGATGGGAGGAGGCAGAAGCACCAGTGGGGAACATGAGAAGAGGAGGCTCAGGGCCACTCTGTGCAATTCTATTTTATATATGTTTGTTATTTTTTAAAAATTAATTTACAATCACTTTAAGTACAATACTATAGCTACTAATTTAAAGTGGATCTACACTCAAATAACTATTTTTTTATACATTATAGCTTACCAGCTCTTAGATGTCTTTTCATCTTTTTATTTTCACTTGATAATCCTGTGAATAACACATTTCCTGCCCATTAACAGCTATAGCTACTTCTCCTCCTATATAGGAGCAAAACATGTGAGCATTTGTTTATCTCCATTACATGGAGGAAAAAAGGAGTAGTAGTTTATACAAAAAAGACAAGCCAGGGAATTAACTGTGCTTTCTGCTCCATTATAATGGTGCAGGAAACTTTCAGAAGTAGTGTGCACCACACTAACAGAGCAGATGGACGTGTTTCAGGTCTATCTGCGCCAGTGTCTATTTCAGAGTAAAATAGGAACTAGTGTAGGTCTGCACCTGATTAACATATGGAATACAACCTTCATATAAAAAACTTCCACAATTTCCCACCAGGTGTGACTCTGTCATACAGGATGTGAGCTTCTCTCTGCCAATGCATTTATCACACTACACGAGTCTGCACAGGGTTCACAACCCTCCTCCTTCCCCCACTTTTTTGGTTAATTTCCAAATGGGACCGCTTGCTGACACCACCACACTGCCAATTTTATCCTCTTTCAGCGCTGTATTTTATCTTCACAAATGTGAGTGTTTTACCTTTAATAAATACGCTTCATAGCTTTTTATACAGTATCACGCTATGTGCCCTATTTTTTCCTGATATGCTGTGGATACTTGATTGGATTTGTCCTCATTATACATACCCTCTACAAGCATCTTGGCTACCCTCATTCCATCTCCAGGGATCTACAGTTATACAAGCTCAATAGACACAGTGGGTGTATACCCATCCGTGTCCATTTGCTCTGGTAAGCCCCCCACTTTTACTTATGGTGGTGGACCTGCTATCAACACTTGAATATTATGCCATTTACACTTCTGGGTGTTTAATATTTTTTACATTTTACCGATCAACTCATGGATTAGTTCATGCATAATTATTTGTGTTAAATTTTGCCTCATGGCTGTCTATACAGTATCACGCTATGTACATTTATGTTTTCTCCTTATACGTTGGTGATATCTGATTGGACTTGCCTCCACCGTGCATACCTTCTACAAGCACTTTGGCTACTACTATACCATCTCCAGGGATCTACAGCCACATAAGCTTAATTGACACAGTGAGTGTATACCCATCTGTGTCCACTTGTTCTGGTAAGCCCCCCTCCATCTTTAATCACGGTGGTGGACCTACTATCAACACTTGAATATCATGTTATTTACATTTAGAGGTTTTTAACATTTTTGTACTCACCCGATATTTCATGGACTTCCTTATGCATAATTATTTGTGTTAAATCCTTGGATAATTAATATATACACACCTTGTTTGGATACATAGACTCATTCATACATATAGGTTTTCATTAAGGGTGTACATCCTAAAACAGATGTTTCGGAAGTTAAACTCATAACCTATTTAGTTTTTTCAGATCAATATGCTTTTCATACACACGTAATTATCCCATTTATATGTATTTTGAGATATTCATACATTGTATATCACATAAAAACGTTTGATACTTTTCGCTTAGCACTGCATTTTTTCTTTTTCACTATTTATCACAGGTTAGATCACTTGTTAATGCTAGCTGCTTTCTCTTTCTTCTTGACAGTGCAGTATTTATATACATATTGTTTACAAGCCATATTGCATTGCATTTTCAGAAAATTACAGCAGCTGCAGATTGAAATGAAAAGCTAATTTTTAATACCATTCAATTACAATATGAATTGTGTCACAACTGTATACGGTATATTATTCTTTCTTTCTTTGCTATTTTTTTTCCCCATGAAAGTGGGGTTACCCTTTAAGGGTGGTAGTTATTTCTTTTTACCCACTAACTTTTTCACAGGAAATGAAGGAATCAATCACCACCAATCTAGGGAAGCCACGTGGATGAGTGGTGAAGCATCTTTTACATCACTCAAGTTCAATGTTGTTAACTATTAGCTATGTTTAGGTGCTTGCTGGGCA
The DNA here is from genome assembly GCF_042186555.1 of Aquarana catesbeiana. Taxonomy (NCBI): domain Eukaryota; kingdom Metazoa; phylum Chordata; class Amphibia; order Anura; family Ranidae; genus Aquarana; species Aquarana catesbeiana. The sequence goes on along the minus strand of NC_133328.1, from coordinate 438,715,752 downwards.
TGCCCCAGCTCTACAACTATATTATTTCCCCTTCCATTTTTCTTATATATGTTTGTTCTCACTAAACAATGTCACTTGCTTAAATAATCTTTAAAATAGTCTTTGGAGACTATACATATCAGGTGATCTTCATCCCTGACAAGCATGTCAAAGGGCATATTAGTGGACAGGCCAGCTGAGTGACATGCAGAAATATTTGTATAAAGAAAGGTTTGTGGGATTGACTGAAGAAGATGGGGATAGTCAAACTATGGTTCTTGCATGTAGAGCAATTTCCCTTAACATCAAAAATCGAAGAATGCTGAACAATGAAAATAAATCTGTAGCTCGCTCTTAAGTGTTGACTTTGATAAGGATGTGGGTACAACCCCTACCTGAGTCTGGTGACACCCTCGAAATCCCATGGCATAGTAAATTAGACCATTGTAAATAATAGGCAATTTTATTCAACGGAAGCACCATGTTGAATATAGGAGAAACAGTTAAAGCAAACAGAGCAACTAGTTCAATAATTACACATGGGATCACAGCTTTGACAATAGATCATCAACAAACCTAATATGACAGAATAGAATCCCTTATTTAGCTATGCTACCTGTTATATAGGTTCAAAATGTTTCCATTGGTGAGCTCATAAGCCTGTGCTGGGGCTGAGCAACTTTAATGTAATATAATCATTTTTTTATGGCAACTAAGTAGCAACTAAGATACTGTCTCTTTAAAATACTATATGCTGGGAAAATAACAAGTGTGCAATATTTCACATATTCAACATAAACTATTATAAAGATTGTAAACATTTTGTCATGTTACAACCAAAAACGTAAATTTATTTTATTGAGATTTTTTGTGATAGACCAACACAAAGTGGCAGATAATTGTGAAGTGGAAGGAAAATGATAGATGGTTTTCAAAATATCTGAAAAGCGTGGCGTGCATTTGTATTCACCCCCTTTACTCTGATACCCCTAAATAAAATCGAGTGGAACCAATTGGCTTCAGAAGCCACCTAACTAGTAAATAGAGTTCACCTGTGTGAAATTTAATCTCAGTATAAATACAGCTGTTCTGTGAAGCCCTCAGAGGTTTGTTAGAGAACCTTAGTGAACAAACAGCATCATGAAGGCCAAGGGACACACCAGACAGGTCAGGGATAAAGTTGTGGAGAAGTTTAAAGCAAGGTTAGGTTATAAAACAATATCCCAGGCTTTGAACATCCAACGGAGCACTGTTCAATGCATTATCCGAAAATGGAAAGAGTATGGCACAAGTGCAAGTCTACCAAGACATGGCCATCCACCTAAACTGACATTAATCAGAGAAACAGCCATGGTCACATGTTAAGTCTGGAGGAGCTGCAGAGATCCACAGCTCCGGTGGGAGAATCTCTCCACAGGACAACTATGAGTTGTGCACTCCACAAATCTGGCCTTTATGGAAGAGTAGCAAGAAGAAAGACACTGTTTAAAGAAGCCAAAAGAAGTCCCATTGGCCGTTTGCGAGAAGCCATGTGGGTTACATGGCAAACATGTGGAAGAAGGTGCTGTGGTCAAATGAGACCAAAATGTAACTTTTTGGCCTAAAAGCAAAACGCTATGTGTGGCGGAAAACTAACACTGCACATCACCCTGAGCACACCATCCCCACCGTGAAACATGGTGGTGGCAGCATCATTTTGGGGGGATGCTTTTCTTCAGCGGGGCAGGGAAGCTGGTCAGAGTTGATGGGAAGATGAATTGAGCAAAATACAGGGCAATCTTAGAAGAAAACCTGTTACAGTCTGCTAAAGACTTGAGACTGGGATGGAGGTTCAAATTCCAGCAGGACAACAACCGTAAACATACAACCAGAGCTACAACCAGAGCTACAATGACATGGTTTAGATCAAAGCATATTCATGTGTTAGAATGGCCCAGTCAAAGTCCAGACCTAAATACAATCGAGAATCTGTGGCAAGACTTAATTGCTGTTCACAGATGCTCTCCATCCAATCTGACAGAGCTTGAGCTATTTTACAAAGAAGAATGGGTGAAAATGTTACTCTCTAGATGTGCAAAGTTGGTAGAGACATACCCAATAAGACTTGCAGCTGTAAATCAAATCAAATGCATCAAATCAAATGCATGCCACACTTTTCACATTTTTATTTGTAAAAAATGTTGAAAACCATTTATCATTTTCCTTCCACTTCTCAATTATATGCCATTTTGTGTTGGATTATCACATAGAATCCTAATAAAATACATTTATGTTTTAGGTTATTAATAAACAAATGCAAGTGCAGCGCAAACAGGTAAGGAAAATTAAAAGTCCATATGGCAAAACATATATTCAAATCCTCTTTTCACAGGCAGGCTGGTCCCTTTCCGTAACGTATCAGATGTCATATACTTAATCATAAGGGTGCGCTTACCGGAAAAGGTGGACCCCTTAATTACAGGGGGTCAGACAGGCCTAGGTAAATGTATGGTGAGCAGCTGCACTGGATTTCATCTGCGATGGTCGGTCATCAGTTGTCCTGGGATCGGTCCGTAACCTTCAGTGCAGGCCTGAGAAGATAAATATGTGAGGAAGTAAATGATAAAGGTGGAATCTTTATATATAACAGCTGTGGAGAATTGCAGAGTTTTTCTCTATTGGGGATTGCTGCTTTCCATCTTGCACTGAAGGTTACGGACCCATCCCAGGACAACTGATGACCAACCATCGCAGATGAGATCCAGTGCAGATGCTCACCATACATTTACCTAGGCCTGTCTGACCCGCTGTAATTAAGGGGTCCACCTTTTCCGGTAAGCGCACCCTTATGATCAAGTATACAACATCTGATACGTTACGAAAAGGGACCAGCCTGCCTGTGACAAGAGGATTTGAATATATGTTTTGCCATATGGACTTTTAATTTTCCTTACCTGTTTGCGCTGCACTTGCATTTGTTTATTAATTGTTATTGAGGTTGGTGAATCCTTTAGTGTTCAGCTTGCATTTGAAACGACGTATAGTTTGCGCTGATTGCCCTCTGTTTATTATGTTTTAGGTTGTAACATGACAAAATGTGGAAAATGTTGAAGGGTGTGAATACTTTTTCAGGGCACTATATGTAGCTGAACAATCTTTTCTTGGCTATGCACTACAGTCTGTCACACTAGCTTCCAATGCGAGGGACAAATAACTGAAGATATTGATGTTTTGTGTTGTAGCAAAGTTATCATACAGTTCTAGCAATCTGAGAGACAGTGACTGAGCTGCAAGGAACATCTTTGCAGAGACCACAAGATACTTACAATGCAGCAGGCAGCTCTTTCCAGGCTTCTTAAAGCGGAGTTCCATCCAAAAGTGGAACTTCCACTTTAAGCACTCCTCGCCCCCTGACATGCCATGTCATTTTTGGGGGGGGGTGTACCCTTTTTTTTGTGGGACTTCCTGTCCTGCTTCCTATCTTTGGCCACCTAGGCGACTCCTCCTCTTGCCCTAGAGGGCCCCTCCCTGTCAGCAATCTTCTGGGACACAACTCAGGTCCCAGAAAATCGGCCAGCCAATAGGAGAGCGCAGCGTGACTCACACATGCGCAGTGCGTGTCCGGTCCTGAAGCTGTAAGCTGTCATGGCCGGGTGCCCACAGTTACCATGACGGTGCTAATGAGAGGAGGGGGAGAGGAGCTAGCCTCCGTGTGGCCACATTGCTGGTCCATGGGGCAGGTAAGTGTCAGTTTATTAAAAGTCAGCAGCTATGCTTTTTGTAGCTGCTGACTTTTAATAAACTAAAAAACGCGTGGAACTCCGCTTTGAGCGGACAGAAAGAAACAAGTGGAGTCCAACTTCTCTGTGCTGTTCTGTAGGCAATAATCAAACAGTAATCTCACTGAAAATTCCCAAATTCTCTCACTGCTGCCCTCTTCCAGAAAGTCACCTCACTGATCTGCTTGCTCCCAGACTGTGTTGTAGAACATACCTCCCTCTGATGTCACATTCACAATCCAGGCAGTAAAGTGTCCATAATTTCTGTAGATATCCCATAGAGGTAAATTGTGGTGGCTATTTTGGGATAGTCTGAAGCTACATTACTGGCAAGCTGTAAGGAATAGAGTGCCCTCTAGGGGCAGAAAAAAATGCTGTCACATAACAGGTGAAAAAGTCAGTTTAGCAAAGTAAAACATTTCTGCAATACATGTACTCAGTAGATAGCATAGCAATGTTTAAGCGGTGACTACAATTATATACAGTAGCAAACAATCAATAGCATGCTGCAGTTGTAGGCCCCACAGATATGTATATGGGAATTTGTTGGGTAATGAAAACTACAAGTTAGCTATTCCAAAAAAGTAGCTATATGTGTTAAAGTGTTACAAAACCCACAACAGTAAAATCAGTCTGTATGTGCAGTAAAGCATGCTTGTTATACTCACTGTGGAACCTAGGGGGTTAATTATCTGCATTGTGTAAAAAGGCTGTTTGATCCTGTCTTCTCTAAACCACAGTTGTCAATCCATCTCCTGATAGAACAGAGGTTAGGGGACAAGCTGCACATGCTCAGTCTGGTGTGCATTTTTAGAGAGTTTTTTGGGGGGGAGAGTGCATGTGATCAGCACAGGGCCAATCAGCACTGTCCAGACAGAGGCTCAGGGGTCCTGTAGCCTTATAGGAAAATCAGAGCAGAATGAAAACCCCTCCTACAAGCTTTAACCAGATACTGATAAAAGTCACAAGATTGCTCTAACTGCTGATGAAAAAGGTATTTAGTAGTTTATATTTACTAAAATCATTGCATTTTGATGTTCTGTGTACTGTGGAATACCAGATATAGTGAATGCAGGGTCCTGGTTTTAGTAACACTTTAAGTGTATATATTTAGTGAGTTCAAAAATATTTCATTTAGAAACAACAGTTTGCTCTGTAATTAGAATACATTAGCAAAAAATACATCTACAAATGAAGTTTAGCATGATTAAGACTTGAAATGTAAAACCTTTGTACCTGAATACACTTAGACCATTTAACCCTCACATATTTGTAACAAAAAGGAAAAATACAATTTATCTTATACGTGGTTATAAAGGGTGAACATATACTATATATCCTAGACCCACAGAGATCAAAGTAAGCAGTCATGCTGTGACAACCGCCTGCATGATGATAAATTGTGGTTACAAATCTGGCTGTAAGCCCAGAAGTGTCACTAAGCAACCTTCTTAAGTAGCACATGGAAGCTAACAGCTTTAAAACCTGGTATCAGAAGCCTTTATACTCTAATATGTGAGATATTATTACACTATAGCAACTCAGGGTGTGTTATAAACATGCTGCATTCACTGTGTGAAATTATTTTAAATAACCCTTCTATCAAAGTGATGGTCAACCATAGTTCTAGTTATCAAGGAATAGCTACTGTCTTTCTCATTTGTTTATAGCATAGTGTTAGAATTATGAATGGGTAATAATGACCAGATGCATACTCTATAGAAGAGAAGCACATAACGCCATGATGCGACCACTAGAGAAAACGTTGATTGATTACTTATGATAGATAACACAAATGACCCCAGTTTCTTCATCCACATTTTGACAGGCTTGGAAGAATAAAAGAGGAGCAGGTCTGCTCTGCTCCCCCTGCTTTCATCACAAAACCACTAAAATCAAAATGATACTGATGGCTGAAAAATTAAAGCTGACACCTGAAAGATTGCTGTGAACAATATGTCTGCATTGTAATTTAAACCATGTTTAGACCAAATTTGGCTTTTTTCGATGAACAGCCAAACTAAATGGGTGCTTGGTCGAGCTGAACCTCCAAGAAGTAGTAATTTGAGCAGTAGTATTACTACCATTACTAAATGTGAGAGCATCCCACTCAAGCTAGTTGTTAGAGAGCCAGGGTCCACAGTATCTTAACATATATTCCTGCCCGCCCCATTCAACTGTCAGCCAGAAATCTCTGGTGAATATAAACAAAGATGCATAGATGGTGTTAAATAATGTTGTGGGGTCATACCAGACCCTTCAGGTCCAGAATACATTTTAAGGGGGCCTATACAAAAAAAGGCCAAAAAATGGCATGGGATTCCCAAATACCATTGGGTTGAAAAGGTTATCCAAAAAAACAAGAAAGAAATTGTGGGATCTGCCCAAAATTCATGATTTGCAAGAATGCACCCTGGCTGGCCCAGAAATTGGAGGTGAATACGCCCCCCCACGATTCCTGAACTATACCAGGTCACATGACCTCAACATACCATACTAAAGAAACCCCTCTGGCAAAGCACCTTGTCCCCAAGTTCATGAGGACAAGAGCCTCTTCCCTACAACCCTGTAGTTGTGGGGGTCTGTGGCTGGGGGCTTATCAGAATGTGGAAGTCCCCATTAAAAATAGGGTGCCCCCAGACACCACCATCCCCATGTGAATGAACATGAAGCACATTGTAACCCTGCTCATTCATTAAAAAAATGTAAATAGGAAATAAAGACAGGACACTTTTTGACAAAGAAAATGGGATGACCATTCTGTGGCTATTGCATTTCTTATCTAGATCAATAAAAGGGATGGGACAGGGGGGAAATCTGCTAATTAGCCTAGGGTACCATTTTGCCCTAATCTATCTCTGACACTAAGGCTGAAGAATTGCTCTACTGTTGCCTAGCTGTCCAACGTACATTTAGAGCTGAATAAGAAGGGAGAAGATTGGCATTACGGGAAAAGTCAGGAGGGTAAGAGGCAGCTTTTGAGAACTCAAACCAAATGAATTTCTGTGCACTGTATACCATATTTCTCCTACCTAGCAAGTCAGCACTTATTTAGCAATTCCCACAAACAACAACATTTTAACGGTGAAAATCCAGCACTTTACCTAAACAAATCTACCTATTACATACTGTACTTTGAAAAATATAGTGCATAAATGCATATACAAACCACACGTATTCATAAAAAACATGTGAATTGACATAAACTTATAACATTAAAGTTAAACTTAACATTATAAATGTGAAGCATCGCTTTGGTGGCTATATAAACAATGTTATACACAAATCAATGTGCTAAATAACTTTGCAATCATAAGTTAATTTTGTAAGTCCACCCACTATGTATATATATATATATATATATATATATGTATATATATATATATATATATATAGATATAGATATCTATGTATATATATACAGTATCTCACAAAAGTGAGTACACCCCCACATTTTTGTAAATATTTTATTATATCTTTTCATGTGACAACACTGAAGAAATTACACTTTGCTACAATGTAGTGAGTGTACAGCTTGTGAGTGTACGGCGACAAGTCGGCTCATTCCCGCAAATAGCCATAGCTGTACGGCAGTCCCTTTAACAGCTACAGTGGGCGCGCAGTGGGGGAGCCAATGCACGTGGCCACGATGTCCAGCGGCCACCCGCGATCGCTCCACAGGAAGCCAGAATGGGGGTCTGTCAATGTAGACAAACAGATCCTCGTTCTGACAGGGGAGTTCAGAGTGATTGTCTGTTCCTAGTGATTAGGGGCAGCTATCTCTCTGTCCTCCCAGTCAGTCCCCTCCCCCCACAGTTAGAAACACCCCCCTGGAAACACATTTAACCCCCTAGAGTTAACCCCTTCCCTGCCAGTGACATTTTTACAGTAATCAGTGCATTTTTATAGCACTGATCGCTGTATAAATGTCAAAAGGTCCCAAAAAAGTGTCAATAGTGTCCGATCTGTCTGCCGCAATGTTGCAGTCCCACTAAAAATCGCTGATCACCGCCATTACTAGTAAAAAAATAAAATAATAAAAATGCCATAAATCTATCCTCTATATTGTAGATGCTAGAACTTTTGCGCAAACTGATCAATATACGCTTATTACTTTTTTTTTGTATTCAGCCCTCTGAGTCAATACTTTATAGAATCATTTTCACTGCAATTACAGCTGCAAGTCTGTTTTTTTATGTCTCTAACAGCTTTGCACATCTAGAGAGTGAAATTTTTGCCTATTCTTCTTTGCAAATTAGCTCAAGCTCTGTCATATTGGATGGAGAGCATCTGTGAACAGCAATTTTCAAGTTTTGCCACAGATTCTCAATTGGATTTAGGTCTGGACTTTGACTGGACCATTCTAACGCATGACTATGCTTTGATCTAAACCAGGGGTCTCAGACTGGCGGCCCTCCAGCTGTTGCAAAACTACAAGTCCCATCATGCCTCTGCCTTTGGGAGTCATGCTTGTAATTGTCAGCGTTGCAATGCCTCATGGGACTTGTAGTTTTGCAACAGCTGGAGGGCCGCCAGTTTGAGACCCCTGATCTAAACCATTCAATTGTAATTCTGGCTTTATGTTTAGGGTCGTTGTCCTTCTGTAAGGTGAACCTCTGCCTCAGTCTCAAGTCTTTTGGAGACTCTAATGCCGCGTACACACGGTCAGACTTTTCAGCTACAAAAGTCCGACAGCCCGTCCGACAGACTTTCGACAGACCTTCGACGGACTTTTGGCGGACTTTCAACAGACTTTCTAACGACCGGACTTGCCAACACACGATCACACCAAAGTCCGATGGATTCATACGTGGTGACGTACACCGGACTAAAATAAGGAAGTTGATAGCCAGTAGCCAATAGCTGCCCTAGCGTGGGTTTTTGTCTGTCTTTTTATGGCTTTCTTATAACAATTGCTTTCTTCTTGCCACTCTTCCATAAAGGCCAGATTTGTGGAGGGCACAACTAATAGTTGTCCTAGGGACAGATTCTCCCACCTCAGCTGTGGATCTCTGCATATTCTCCAGAGTTACCATGGGCCTCTTGGCTGCTTCTTTGATTAATGCTCTCCTTGCCCGGCCTGTCAGTTAAGGTTGGACGGCCATGTCTTGATAGGTTTGCACTTGTGCTATACTCTTTCCATTTGGATGATGGATTGAACAGTGCTCCATGAGATGTTCAAAGCTTTTTTTTAATTTTATTATAACCTAACCCTGCTTTAACCACTTCCCACCCAGGCCTATAGCAAAATGATGACAGAGCAGTGGTTCAGTTATCCTGACTGGGTCTTATATGACGTCCAGAAGGATAAGCCGCGATTACGCGCCCCGGGGGTGCGCAACGCGTCGAACTGTGGTGCGGCATGTCAGTCTGACACACCACATCATCGATCTCGGTAAAGAGCCTCTGACGGAGGCTCTTTACCACGTGATCAGCCATGTCCAATCATGACTGATCACGATGTAAACAGGAAGAGCCGTTTATTGGCTTTTCCTCACGCGCGTCTAACAGACACGAGTAGAGGAGAGCCGATCGGCGGCTCTCCTGACAGGGGGGTCTGTGTTGATTGTTTATCAGGACAGCCCTAATGCGGATGCCTACCCAGGACCTCCAGGATGCTGCCAAGACCACCAGGGATGCCACCACACAGGAGCACCAGGTATGCCACCCTAGACCACCAGGGATATGCCAATCAGTTCCCAGGCAGCTGGCAATCAGTGCCCATTAAAAATGCCTGCCAGTGCCACCAGTGATGCCTATCAGTGCAATCTATCAGTGCCAGCCATCAGTGCCCATCATTGCCACCTATCAGTGCCCAGCAGTGCCACCTATCAGTGCCCAGCAGTGCCGCCTGTCATTGCCACCCATAAGTACCCATCAGTGCAGCCTTTCAGTGCCCATCAGTGCCCACCAGTACCACCTAGGAGTGCCCATCAGTGCCGCCTATCAATGCCCATCAGTGCTGCAAATCAGTGCCACCCATCAGTGCCGCCTATCAGTGCCCATCAGTGCCACCTCATCAGTGCCATATCATTGGTCCCACCTCATCGGTGCTGCCTTATCAGTGCCTGTCAGTGCAGCTTATCAGTGCCCATCAGTGAAGGAGAAAACTTACTTTTTTACAAAATTTTATAACAGAAATAAAGAAAAACGTTTTGTTTTTTCAAAATTTTCTGTTTTTTTTTATTTGTTTAGCAAAAAATAAAAACCACAAAGGTGATCTACCACCAAAAGAAATCTCTATTTGTAGGAACAAAATGATAAAAATTTTGTTTGGGTACAGGGTAGCATGACCGCGCAATTGTCATTTAAAAAGTGACAGAGCTGAAAGCTGAAAATTGGCTTGGGCAGGAAGGGGGGTAAGTGCCTGGCATTGAAGTTGTTAAAAGTCTCCACAATTTTATCCCTGACCTGTCTAGTATGTTCCATGGCCTTCATTTATCATTTTCATTCCACTTCACAAGTATGTGCCACTTTGTGTTGGTCTATCACATAAAATCCCAATAAAATAAACTTACGTTTTTGGTTGTAACATAGCAAAATGTGGAAAATTTAAAGGGGTATGAATACTTTTTCAAGGCACTGTATGTATCTGTGTTTCAATTCTAATTCCACCACAGTCCTTTCGTCTTGCAAACGTTGTGTGTTAAACACTTTTTTGCAAATAAAACCAATCTTTTCCCACTATGCTGTGGACTCACCTCAGCCATTGCCCCCTTAATTATAGGAGGTCACACTGTGCCTGCAACCCCACAGGGGTTAATAACCCTCCAAAATCTTTACCATATGCATCATAACTAGGATCATGGAAACAAAGAAACTCATAGTGCTCACTGAATTCTTTATTTAAAACTGCTAAAAAAATATATATGCGTGCACTCACATGTGATATGATAAAATGCAGCCTGTCAGTCCACAACATTCCATATAAAAAAAGGCCAAGGGATTCTTAGCTGCTCATTAGAAAAAAACTCCCACAATCAAACACTTGGATCAGCTCCTCTCCGCCCAGCTTGAGGACGTCGGCACCTCACACTGGCCAGAGGGGAGTTGATCCGAATATCCAACTGTAGGAGGATTTTTGTAAAGGGCAGCTTTGTATCTCTATTTTTGGATATATGTAATACATAGATTTTTGTAGGTAAAGTGCTGCACTTTCACTGTTAATAAGCTTTTGAGTACTGAATCATTCGGGAGTGTCCCTATGCATTAATGTACTATATTGTTTTTAAAGTACTATTTTTGGAAACATATTTTTGCCTGTGGTTTTGTTCATGTTTTAGATAAATGCCATATATTCTTGACATATATGATAACCACTAAACCATCTAATGTCAAACCAGAACTGACATTACAAAGCGAAACTAGAGAACTGTTCACAGTAATCCATTCCTGTCAGTGTAATGAAGCAGAACGTCAATTTCATGTAACCAAAACTTTTGAAAAGGTTCTCGTTATAGGGAAAATAAAATATATAACTTGTATTAGAATATCTGAGTTTATGCTTTAAAGAGTGATAAGCTGAAACCAAAAACAACTAGAAAATTAACATCTTGCTTCTAAGATACTTTTCTTTATTTAAAGGGTAACTCCACTTTCGTGGGGAAAAAAAATAGCAAATAAAAAAAAAAATAATAATAATATAGCACATATAATTGCGACTAATCATATTGTAATTGAATGTTATTAATAAATTACCTTTCCTTTTAAATCTGCAGCCACTGTAATTTTCTGAAAATATATTGCAATATGGCTACCTGGAGTTGTTCCGTACACAGAGTGTGTACTGACCACCCCCAAAAACATAATCTCCTGCTTGTGTGATTGGCTCAATAATTTTACCAGAAGTCTTCCTAAGATACAAGTCAGATTTCAGGCATCCTCTGCAACACAAATGTCATTTTTGGAGAGATACTTTCATAGGAGCATGTCTAAAGGGATGCAGGCCCAGCAGATTTCCTCATTAGTGCCCATCAGCTGCACACCTGACAGTTAATTTAGAAACCACTCCCATTAGACCCACTCAGTACAGAGGCAAAGACAAACGCACTTGGATTTCTTGCTTAGAATAACAAAAGGTAGGAATCTGCAACAACATTTGTAATAATCCTTGAAATGTACATAGATCCCCCAGAGGGGAATGTTTTTTTCTCAACAAAAGTGGAGTTACGCTTTAAATGATGTATTATTTTTACATTTGCAATAATGTAAAATAGAATTCAGCTGTATTATTCTCTAGCAAAAGACAACACAATTTATTAATGCAGTTTTGTTTTGTTTTGTTTTTTTTCTAATAGTATTATACAAGTTTAATGAAAAAAAAATTAATAAAGGAGAACTGGTGACTACTATTTTTAATAACAGAAAATCAGAAAATCAGAAAGACCTTCCCTTTTAATAACTAGACCATTTTTAAAGGGACAAAAAAAGGTCTAAAATACAGGAGTGGCCGTTGTATTATTGGTGCAGGGGTGCCGCCCCCCTAGTTTGCATGCAAGAAGCCGAACTCATATGTTTGTATGAGTTTTTTTTTTCCAAGCACATGATTAGAGCCTGAAGCTCTAATTGGCTTCAAAAAGGTTGGGCTCACCCACTTGTGACAATATTGAATCAATATTCCTTATTGTCTTCCAACTGCTCCTCCCAGCCAATCAGGACAGGAGGCGGATCGGATTGGCTGGGAGGAGAAGCCGAGAAAGCCACGGGGGACCATGCCATGGAGGGGTGAGTGTGAGGGACCGTGCTATTGAGCGGTGAGTGCGGGGGGGACCATTGAGCTGTGAGTGTGAACCTGGGGGGGGGTTTGTTGCCGCCCCCCAAAAAAAGTTTTGTACCAGTCACCACTGCTAAAATAGCTTTGGGGTTGAAGGGCCAAGTGTTTTTTCTCAATGTAGTTAAACAGTATGGGGTGTATTTATCAATATACAGAATCTTTATTGATGACTTAAGGCAATGTAGCAAGGTGTGCAAAATTGCAGTTTTAATTTACATAAAGCTAATTTCAGCAAGATTCAAATGCCCCTCCCATGTTTCCATGTTATGAACAAGTTATTATTTAATTACATTATTTTTGTTTTTCAACATTTTGAGGGGTGTTCCTGAGTTCCTATAGTTGCTACAACCATGCAAATCTTTCTTAATGCCTCTGTAAATTGTGCATCCATACAGATGATGTATGCCTCATTCAGACATGTGGCACCCTTTTCCGCCCCTCTTAAAAGTGTTGTGCTGTGGATTACTTTTCACAGGGCAGTTTACAGACAGCTGGATGGCAATGTATCCTCCTTCAAAAGGCAGACCCACCATGTTCCAACCACTTGCACTGCACATGGTTGGTGGGCAGCTGTGGCGTGGCGCCATTCAATTGAATGGGTCATGTTTGGGGGTGGTCTCAGCAGCCCACCAAATGCAAAAAGAGTTTTCATTTTTACCACAGACTTTAGGTGGGTAGTTGAGATGTAGAACCACAGCTTAACCATTTGCATTTACTGGCCCACCCTGGCCACCTGTGTGAATAAGCCTTTATAGACTAGACACAGCCTATTATTATAGAACCAAATATATCAAACAGCATACAGCTATTTCACAGTGGTGGACCGTCATCAGTGCCATATATTATTTTATGAAAAGAATATTTATTACTTTATTGTTGCACCAATCAGGGTAAGACGGTGGCAAAAACAACCACAGCATCCTATTTCATATACTTGGTCAAATGTTCTAATACTGCTGACACACTAAAATTGATGCTGCCATATTAGTATTTAAAAGGCTCACGTATATAGAATGTAGTAGTGTCTTCTGTTTTAATTAAACTTGTTAAGCCTGAGTCGCCCCAAGATGTTCATGTGTCTACAATTGTTCTGATGGAATAGCTCTTTTGGAAAATGCCAGAACTTCCAGATTGCTAGATGTGGTCTGTTAAAACTTAAATTCTGGTGTTAAATGCCTATTTATGTTCCCTTGAATTTCACACTGTCTTTATTTTCCCTTTCTAGTTGATATATGTTGCTAAGATGTTGGTTACCCTTAAGATTATTAAGTTTGCTTTTTCCATTTGTTCCCCTGTATTTTATTTTGATGGCATTCTTTGGACAACCAAATGTAAGCTTCATTATTATTCTGCATCCACTACAATTGCAACGCCTAGTCAAGCTAAAATCGATCCCATTTTATAAATAGCATTTGTATAATAATGATAATTACATAAAGGAAGTGGAAAGTTGGCATATGTGAGGATAATGGCTATTTTAACAAAAATATAATATTTGATTTATAATAGTATAGCTATGTATTTCTCATTTTATATTACCTATTTCATAGCTATGCTGTGAATCATAAAACATTATTTAATTTACATGATTTTCCTTCTGGATTCTTCCCATAGCAGCCAGAAAGTAAAGGGCATGTTTATAAAGCAGCAATATGGCCCTACTGTGGCCATTTTGCTGCTTTAAAAAAGGAACATTTATAAAGTTCGGCTGTTTGCATTACAGATGTACTTAGACTTCTTTTCAGCACTCTGAAGCAAGCAAATGCCTATTATGTCAATGAGGAAAAGTTCCACCGTGGTGTCCAGTGGATAGCAATATCTGCTTTCCATTATGAATGGGCCTCTAAATTTTCTTTTGTAGACTTTTTTTTTTTAACAAGTGGGTGTTTGAGTGTATACATGGGTATTTCTGTCTGTCTATCTGTATATGAGTGTGTGCCTATCTGTCAGCCTACTCTTCACAATGTGTACCTTTTTCTGTCACTATATATATGTGCATGCATGTTTAAGCACCAGCATCATCACAGACAATGCAAAAATCATTACAACAAAACAAAACAAAAACTCTTGCGCATAAATGTATAAGCCCGACAGTTCAAAGTTCTCGATGGATGGTAGCTTTCAGCCTTGCTGTCCTCAAGGATAGGGAAATCCTAACATACAGACAAAAAACAGAAAAGAGAGGGCGCACCGGCCTAGTGCATTATCTTTAAAAAGGCTTATTAAAACAGAAAACGTAAAAGTACTACTCACAAGGGTAGATAAAAATCACGCATAATAGTCAAATGATGGTAGCAGTCTCCAGACCTATGGACAAGACGTGCAGACCGCTGCTGGCTGACGCGTTTCCAAGGTAGCACCTTCTTCTTCAGAGCCTAACAGTATCCATCTCTTACGGTACCTTAAATAATGTGCTCATCAAGGGAGCACAGACCAAACTGACCTAGGAGCCACTCCCATAAAGTGGGCAGTCAAGAGGTGGGCCCTGACACAGCACCATAGTAACCATTTGTATACACATATACAAAAAAAAAAAACGCACAGAAAAAAAAAAAAAAAAGAAGGGAAAGAAAGGTAGCAAGTGCACTGATCTGTAGTGTGATGAGTATCATAAAGGGGGGGGAGGGGGGTGTTTGTAATGTGTGCATAGTGTGCGATACAGTACACCAGACAACCAGGCAATCTCCAATCCTAAATCTTACAAATGCCTCCAACAACCCGGTGCAAATCTTAACAAAGATGTATGCAGATCAATGGATGCAAACAGACACCAGTGATGTGTGATCATCACTGGTGTCTGTTTGCATCCATTGATCTGTATACATCTTTGTTAAGATTTGCACCGGGTTGTTGGAGGAGTCAGGTGAAGCCAGCATGTGACTGCAGTAAGGCCCACTCCACACTGATTAACATTTGCTGTGGTTTACCTGTACCTGACCTTTTCCGAGAAGGAATATTGAAGGAATTCCTCTGAGCATACTTCCATATTGGGGTCCCCGTTGCTGTGGGCTGCCTGTCTGATGAAGTGAGAGAGGGCTCGGAGGGTCCATCATTCTTGGATGTTTCCACTACTAAGCCTGTTTTGACCCCCCTGAGTAAGGGCGGTCGCAGGCTTTTCGGTAAGCCTTCAATTTTACCATTTGGTGGTGGGCCGCACGAGAGGTGGATCAAGTATTCCTGAACCCTGCAAAACATCTTTTTCTGGATTTCTTTGGAATTAACACATTGTTATTTGGGACACTTTTTGAATTTTTTATTTCACTCATAAGAATTTCACTATTTATCATATTTAGATATAAGCCCTAGATGAATAGTCTATGTGTGTTTATATTATTTGTTTTGGCATTGTATCTTAGTAATATTAGAGATTGTGCACTAATTTTTAGTCACTAGTCACATTTTTTTTCCTTGTCAAAAGAAGTTTATTGAGTATACAATGTTATAAAGATACATAAAGTAAGTTTACAAGGATCTATAAAGTAAGCTCATTGTTTTACAGTAGGGTTTATATAGGTAAATATCATGAAATTTCAAATATTAAACATTGGGTTCATGTAAACCTAAATTAAAGATATATATCATTTCCTTAGTTACTTTTGTAGGTATTTAAATAATTTATACCTACTATACATATTGTTTACAAGTAGAGTGTATATAGGTCAAATAAATTCTGATAATGAGCTTTAATCGTAAGGTGGAGAAAAGGAAAGAGAAAGAAGAAAAAGGGTTGAAAGGTAGAGGTATGGTCCACAAGATTGTCCCGCTTAGTCACATTTTTTTTATGTCCAGCGCTACACTAATTGTTATGTACTTGGTCTTTGCCTTATATCGAGGTTTTAGTGTTTAGCAGCAGGATTTTCTTCAAATTTGGTCACTCACGATTCACTTATTTTATGTTTTCACATTTATGCACGTAGCGCAGTTCTTTATTTATTTTTAGTTTCTATAAATAAATAAATAAATAAATAAATGAATCGCCAGGACCCATCCACACTTGTCCTCCAAGGAGATGAATGATTTAATCTCCATAGTGTGTAAAAATATATCACAGATCTTACCTCAAAGACGCTGTGTAGCTGCAGGCGGCGGTAGGAACGCATGCCATATTCATTACATGTAGTGTGGTCCAGGGGGCGGAAGTAGAAGCTCCGTATTGCTTCCTTTGCGCCCGCTGTCGCTCTGGACTGTGTCAGCAGTAAAGATACCAGCAGCCATATAAGGGAAGACCAACTATAGAGGCTGAAGGCAGACACATATTGGGTGGCTAAACGAAATACATTATCAAGGGGATAGAAAAACATGGGCTGTGTCAGCAGTAAAGATACCAGCAGCCATATAAGGGAACACCAACTATAGAGGCTGAAGGCAGACACATATTGGGTGGCTAAATGAAATACCCTATCAAGGGGATAGAAAAACATGGGACAAAAACAAATGTCTAATTTCCAATACCATCCATGCACTTGTATAACCCGCAACCCCACACAACTAATGCATGTCTACATGTATACAAAGGGAGCGTGTTGGTCAGTGTTGTAGTTAGATAAAAGAATATGGCCAAATAGTCAACAGGGCATGCACACTCACACGCAAGCACCCATAGACATACACGCGTACGCCCATGTGCGCGTGCGTATAAACGCATGCACGCCGCGTGACACATGTGAGTAAGAGATGAAAACCTGCACTCCAATTACAAAGGTATATAAATATTACATATATATGATACATATAAATGAGTGCAGGTTGTCATTAAAAATGGTATACAATAGCATTCCAGTAAGTAAATGAAACAGATTAAAAACAAATAAATAAATAGATAAATAAAAAGGTTCCCAGATCGAATGAATATTTGCCAATGAATACATTTTGAACACTCTATTATTATCGTTATAGAGACCTTTTAACAGCAAAAAGGAGAAAACAGAGGGGGGGGGGGCACAATAAATGTCTATGGAAAATTAGCCAAACATATGTCAATGTACACATACACCCATGCGCATACACTCCCATATATACATACGCACACACCCACGTACACGTGCGAGTGCACGCATGCCCACATGCGCAGTGTACTGGACCAAAATAATTATTAGAACAGAAGTATGAAACCATACATATACCCGCACAGCCTGTGCGTATTATCGTAACTAGAATATACATACACATAATCATATATATACACACCTATAGGCCTCTTGAAGGCTAAATAAACATAAAGGCCATATGTGTAGAATGAATACTGAAGGTCACATGCATATATGTATACGCATGTGTAGAGAGAAAGAAATGGAATCGGGGGGGGGGGGGGGGGGGGATGGGGGAGAGGGTGAAGGGAAGAGGGATAACAAATTGCAAAGGAAGAAGATGGATATGAAAATGAATCAATGAATGAAAAAATGGAAAAATGGGATGGGTTGGGGGGATACCTAAAACCACCGTCACACTATTTTATGTATCTCTGGGTCTTCATTGAGGCCACCGGGAGCGAGACTTCCGAGGGTGAAAATCCAGTAAGCCTCGCGCTTACATAGTCTCTGATGTTTTCTGCCTGAGTCTAAATCACCCCCAATCGACTCGATACCAAATACCCTCATACCTGCAGGATTTCCTTGATGGGCTTCTACAAAATGGCGGGGAACTGGATATTTATCCCTTAAATTAATGATGCAACACTTGTGCTCTCCTATTCTGACCCTCATAGGGCGCTGAGTGCGGCAGACATAAAGACGGCCACAGGGACAAACAATGCCATAGACTATATACTGAGTCCCGCAGTTCATAAACTGTTTGAGTTTGTGGACCCTTCCATCTCTCCCTACAACAGGGGATAAGCCACTGGTATAGAAGTGGTCTGTCCATCAGGCTGTGCCTCATGATATAGCTCTTCTAATATGTTTAATATAGAGTCCTCATCTACACTTGTTTCAGAGGGTAAGGATGCTCCCAACTTTGCTCCAATGCCAGTGTCATCACCATCAGTGTCACTACTCGCTTTTTTAAGGATATAATATCTCTGGATAGTAAGTTTGCGTATATACTTATTTAAATCAATGAAAAGCCCGAACAAATTGGGTACACTGGGTGGGGCATAGTTGAGGCCTTTTCTGAGGAGGTCCAGTTCTGTTTCCAAAAAAACAGAACTGGATAGGTTATAGATTTTGATGGTGGAATAAGAAGTATCTATAGTCTGCCTCTTTTTACGTCCCTTTCCTCCTCTTGTACCTCTTCTAGTTCTTCCTCTCTTTTCCTTGTTTTTTTCGACATTGATGGAGTTACCTCTAAAGGGTCCAGAATCCTGTTGTTCGTTACAGGGTCCTCCAACAATGCAACTTCCTTCTCTAAAAAAAAACCAAGGGTGGTGTAGTATCTGATATATTGACACTATTGTCATCTGACTCTCCGTTACTAAGAACTATAAAGGGATTGTAAGTTTGTATGTCACTAAACGTCTTGAGGTCTATATCAAGTGCTGCAGTAGTACTTCCAAATGACACTGTAGAGGTATTAGCCGTAATTGGAAGTATACTACAGTTGTCATTAGTCAGTGATAAAATAGATCCCTCACCTCTGGGTAGCATATTGTGACCTTTCTTAATAATGTTAGTGGAATGTTTAGTTGATGGAGTATTTTCTCTATTGATGTCTTTAGAATGGTTATCTTTACCTCTGCTGATACAATCAGTCTTGGGAAGCAATGATGGCAAGCGCTTCGTGGGGGTGTTAGTACTCACAAGATGTTGTTTCTGGATGTTACCAATACATCCAGATCCATCCCTATTTTGATGAAAGGGTTTATTGGTATTACATGAACTTCCCTCTCTATTATTCTGACTAGTGTTAGTTCTCTTTTTATGTTTGTATTTTGAATTGGTCTTATTTTTATTCTTATTGTTATTGTTTTGAACATTGGTATTATTGCTTCTATGTCTATCAATCTGGGGTGGGAGTGAATGGTGTCCTTGAGATAGTGTGTTCTGTTCGTACTTCTCGGTTGGCTGTTCACTATTCACCTTCCTCCTATAATTCTTGGTATTCTGTTTTTTCCAATTAAATTCCCGATTATTAAGGTAATCCAACCTATCCCTCTCAAATTTCCCTGATTTTTTGCTGATGAGATTGGTCTCATATTCCATTATCTGTTCATTTACTTTCTGATCCCAGCTATCAAAGGTAGAAACATCAGAGAAAGTGGATAGTTCTTCTTGTAGGATACATAAGTCGGCACGAATCGCAGAGAGATTGCGCTCTCTTTGTGTGATGATGTATTGTAGCCACATGCGATTACAATCATGCAGGCTTTTGATCCAATTTTCTCTGAGGTCTACATCTAGAAATGAACATACTTTAGTAATTCTTAAACCTATTGGTATCCTCTTGAATTCAAGATATTTTTGCAGTAGTAGGATATCCCACCACTGCAGCATTTCTCTTTCTAGTAAATCTTTTAATCTTAGGAATAATGATACCATAGTGTCTTCTCTATCTGGAGCCTGCTTATCATTACTTGTCATAGTAGTCCCCTCATTAGCAATAGTCTCTGATTCAAAGATATTCAAGCTAGTAGTGAAACCTTTAGCCAATGAGGATCTTCTCAGTTGTCGTTCTTCTATAGATATAACCATCGTTGTCCCGGATTCCAGAGAATCTGACCTGAGAAACCGTTAGGGCGATCACACTCTGCAGCTAGAGACCCAAAGATAGCCAATACAACAAAACAAAACAAAAACTCTTGTGCATAAATGTATAATAGGTGTATGGGGTAAATCCGCGCAATGAATTGAATGTTTTAGTTATGGATATGGCTGCTGCCTCTACACATACAATACCACCTAAGTGGAAAGTATTAAAAAATGGTAAAAAAGCAGGAGTAGTATGGCGCTGCCCTTATGGAGACAAAATTTTTTTTTTTTTTTTTCTTTCTTTGTAGTGAATGCATTGCCTAGTATCCTTATAGAATTGCTTCTAAAACCTGTATATGTTCAAAAATTGAATAAAACTGACTGGTGGTGAATATTTCTATTCAAAATGAAAATACAACAACTGGTGCTCCAATTGTTCAACAAAGGTGCATTGTGCCCTTTAAGTTAAGTAATAAAGTAGTTGTGGATATAGATGTAATATCATCTAGGTGGAAAGTGTTAAAAAAAAAAAGAAATAAAAAAGGAAAACAGGAATAGTATGGCGCTGCCCTTATGGAGACAAAAAAAAAAAAAACTCTCTTTAAAATGACTTTATAATTCCTAAAGTGTGTGTGCCAAAAATGAATAAATATGTGACTGGTGCCAAGTCCTTACTGTTAAAGGTACAATTGCAACATAAGGTGCTTCAATTATTCAACAAAAGTGCATAGTGCAGCATCACTAAAGTGACCAGTGTTAAATCATACAAATCCATACAACATTGTGCAAAATATCCATCATAAATAGTGACTCTTGTGCTGTGACCAGTATTGGTTGGATAGGAAAAGTTCCGTTTATGAAAAAAAACAAGTTCTTTTTGGAGTATTTTGTAGTGTTCAATCTTTGAGGGTCAAATATCTGTAGGAAAGCTTCTTATCCAGGTGCTGGTTTCTTTAATTAGTGCCTTGTCTGCATGCTCTGACAATGCTTGCACTCACCGGATTCTCCTTTCCCCTGCAGGGGTATGCGCGGTCACAGTGTCTGCCACTGTGCAGCAATCAAGGATATCCCCCAAACTTTACTTGCGTATTGTGGTGTAGTAATTACATGTAAAGGAAAGAAGGTATGCCCATCGCGTAAAACCATAGGAGAACTTTTATTAAAACTTAATAGACAAATGTACTCACATTTCAAATGAACAAATCAAGCATGCCAAAAGTTAGCGAATTCCCTTTGTTAGAGGTGCTGCAAGACGTTCGTAACCCGCCCTACGCACGTTTCGTCGTCAGACTTCTACTGGGGCGTTCATCTTGCTGTACCTCCTGAGTTTAAATAGTGTGGCCAGTAATAAGTGCAATTGGATCGGCGGCCATTTTTGCTAGGATTTTGAAGACCGAAGCCTAACAGGACTGTGCATTAGGTTGTTAGCAGCCATTTTCTTGTGGATATTACAGACCGAAGCCTAGTAGAACTATCCATTGAGTCCTTATGGCGGCCATTTTCTTGGGGATTTTGTAGACCGAAGCCCGGGTAGCGCGCCTGCGCTTTACTGTTAGTGGGGGAAAGTCGAGTCGAGTTTTTTTTTTTTTTTTTTTTTTTTCCACCTGGATGATATTACATCTATATCCACAACTACTTTATTACTTAACTTAAAGGGCACAATGCACCTTTGTTGAACAATTGGAGCACCAGTTGTTGTATTTTCATTTTGAATAGAAATATTCACCACCAGTCAGTTTTATTCAATTTTTGAACATATACAGGTTTTAGAAGCAATTCTATAAGGATACTAGGCAATACATTCACTACAAAGAAAGAAAAAATAAATAAATAAATAAATAAATAAATGTTGTCTCCATAAGGGCAGCGCCATACTACTCCTGCTTTTTTACCATTTTTTACCATAAATGTATAAGCCCGACAGTTCAAAGTTCTCGATGGATAGTAGCTTTCAGCCTTGCTGCCCTCAAGGATAGGGAAATCCTAACATACAGACAAAAAACAGAAAAGAGGGGGTGCACCGGCCTAGTGCATTATCTTTAAAAAGGTTTATTAAAACAGAAAACGTAAAAGTACTACTCACAAGGGTAGATAGATAAAGCGGTCTGCACGTCTTGTCCATAGGTCTGGAGACTGCTACCATCATTTGACTATTATGCGTGATTTTTATCTACCCTTGTGAGTAGTACTTTTACGTTTTCTGTTTTAATAAACCTTTTTAAAGATAATGCACTAGGCCGGTGCACCCTTTCTTTTCTGTTTTTTGTCTGTATGTTAGGATTTCCCTATCCTTGAGGGCAGCAAGGCTGAAAGCTACCATCCATCGAGAACATTGAACTGTCGGGCTTATACATTTATGCGCAAGAGTTTTTGTTTTGTTTTGTTGTATTGGCTATCTTTGGGTCTCTAGCTGCAGAGTGTGATCGCCCTAACGGTTTCTCAGGTCAGATTCTCTGGAATCCGGGACAACGATGGTTATATCTATAGAAGAACGACAACTGAGAAGATCCTCATTGGCTAAAGGTTTCACTACTAGCTTGAATATCTTTGAATTAGAGACTATTGCTAATGAGGGGACTACTATGACAAGTAATGATAAGCAGGCTCCAGATAGAGAAGACACTATGGTATCATTATTCCTAAGATTAAAAGATTTACTAGAAAGAGAAATGCTGCAGTGGTGGGATATCCTACTACTGCAAAAATACCTTGAATTCAAGAGGATACCAAGAGGTTTAAGAATTACTAAAGTATGTTCATTTCTAGATGTAGACCTCAGAGAAAATTGGAGCAAAAGCCTGCATGATTGTAATCGCATGTGGCTACAATACATCATCACACAAAGAGAGCGCAATCTCTCTGCGATTCGTGCCGACTTATGTATCCTACAAGAAGAACTATCCACTTTCTCTGATGTTTCTACCTTTGATAGCTGGGATCAGAAAGTAAATGAACAGATAATGGAATATGAGACCAATCTCATCAGCAAAAAATCAGGGAAATTTGAGAGGGATAGGTTGGATTACATTAATAATCGGGAATTTAATTGGAAAAAACAGAATACCATGAATTATAGGAGGAAGGTGAATAGTGAACAGCCAACCGAGAAGTACGAACAGAACACACTATCTCAAGAACACCATTCACCCCCACCCCAGATTGATAGACATAGAAGCAATAATACCAATGTTCAAAACAATAACAATAAGAATAAAAATAAGACCAATTCAAAATACAAACATAAAAAGAGAACTAACACTAGTCAGAATAATAGAGAGGGAAGTTCATGTAATACCAATAAACCCTTTCATCAAAATAGGGATGGATCTGGATGTATTGGTAACATCCAGAAACAACATCTTGTGAGTACTAACACCCCCACGAAGCGCTTGCCATCATTGCTTCCCAAGACTGATTGTATCAGCAGAGGTAAAGATAACCATTCTAAAGACATCAATAGAGAAAATACTCCATCAACTAAACATTCCACTAACATTATTAAGAAAGGTCACAATATGCTACCCAGAGGTGAGGGATCTATTTTATCACTGACTAATGACAACTGTAGTATACTTCCAATTATGGCTAATACCTCTACAGTGTCATTTGGAAGTACTACTGCAGCACTTGATATAGACCTCAAGACGTTTAGTGACATACAAACTTACAATCCCTTTATAGTTCTTAGTAACGGAGAGTCAGATGACAATAGTGTCAATATATCAGATACTACACCACCCTTGTTTTTTTTAGAGAAGGAAGTTGCATTGATGGAGGACCCTGTAATGAACAACAGGATTCTGGACCCTTTAGAGGTAACTCCATCAATGTCGAAAAAAACAAGGAAAAGAGAGGAAGAACTAGAAGAGGTACAAGAGGAGGAAAGGGACGTAAAAAGAGGCAGACTATAGATACTTCTTATTCCACCATCAAAATCTATAACCTATCCAGTTCTGTTTTTTTGGAAACAGAACTGGACCTCCTCAGAAAAGGCCTCAACTGTGCCCCACCCAGTGTACCCAATTTGTTAGAGCTTTTCATTGATTTAAATAAGTATATACGCAAACTTACTATCCAGAGATATTATATCCTTAAAAAAGCAAGTAGTGACACTGATGGTGATGACACTGGCATTGGAGCAGAGTTGGGAGCATCCTTACCCTCTGAAACAAGTGTAGATGAGGACTCTATATTAAACATATTAGAAGAGCTATATCTTGAGGCACAGCCTGATGGACAGACCACTTCTATACCAGTGGCTTGTCCCCTAGGGGAAAGTGCAATAGTCCATACCCCTTTTAGACCCAGATCGTCTTTCTTTCCCCATTGGGCTAAAGGAAAATTTATCTCCACATTTTATGATGTCGTTTTTAATACTTTTAAAAATAAGTTTGATCATTCTAATAATAAGACAAGTTATGCCAAAAATACTGACCCTCTTTCTAAAACTATAGACAGTCTGAAACAGAATCAGGATATAGTCATACGAAAGGCGGACAAAGGAGGTAGTTTGGTTATTCAAAATAAAGATGAGTACATCATTGAGGCAAAGAGACTTCTGGATGACACGGATACCTACAATAAACTCAGCAAAGATCCTAGAGTGGAATATACGAAAGAGCTTAAAATACTTTAAGATGAGGCACTATTGGAGAAAGTGATTACAAAGAATGAGTACTATTTTTTGTATAATAGGCATGCGGTGACCCCGCATTTTTACCATATACCTAAGATACACAAAAGCCTAACTAACCCCCCGGGCAGGCCAATAATAGCTGGGATGGATAGTCTCTCTAGTAATCTGGGCTCTTACATTGACTACTTTTTACAAGACACTGTAACCCATTTACCATCCTTCGTAAGAGACTCTAGTCACATGCTTGAGATTCTGTCCAATTACAAATGGCAACCTAGCTATAGATGGCTTTCCCTAGATGTGGCTTCCTTGTACACATCCATTGACCATACACTTGGCCTTAGAGCCATGAATCACTTTCTACTAGAGGATGATAAATTCAATCCCTCACAAGCCAAATTTTTGTTGGACTGTGTCAGGTTTTCCCTTACACATAACTATTTTTCTTTTCTGGGCGAATACTATCTGCAAACTAGGGGCACAGCTATGGGGGCAAGGTTTGCCCCTAGTTATGCCAATATCTTCATGGACCTTTGGGAGAACACTTATATATGGAAAAACAATCCTTTTGGGGCCAATTTGGTGCTGTACGCCAGGTATATTGATGATATCTTAATCATATGAGACGGGTCAGATGATGATCTTAATAACTTTTTAGAGTATTGTAAGAACAACTCCTTTGGCATAGAATTTACACATGTTATAGATAGATTTTGTCGCTTGAGGCGTACATGTACTTAAAAAGAAGACTACTTAGAACAGAGTAAGCTTCTTATACAGAAGTTTAGAGAAAAGGATTATGATGCAAGCCATATTGAAATGGCTTTTAATAAATATCTGGTTCTCTATGATAACCCATCAGATGACACCACTGGTCCCCGATGCCATATTACACCTGATACCCAACAGGTTAGATTCTCCACCCATTATACAAACAAAGCCTTCGAGATCCAGAACATCCTGAAGAGAAATTGGAATATCCTCAAACATGACCCTGTACTAGGTGACACACTCCCAGACCATCCAAATATTGTGTTCCGGAAACCACGTGACCTTGGGAGCTTGGTTACACCTAGTAGGGTAAATAATACTACCATTAGACCCACTAGCCTTTGGACCACAATATTTGATCAGAAAGGGAGCTACAAGTGCGGCGTAAAAAACTGTGGCACATGTATGTACATGTGGCACAGAAAGAAAATCGTTGTAGGGAGAGATGGAAGGGTCCACAAACTCAAACAGTTTATGAACTGCGGGACTCGGTATATAGTCTATGGCATTGTTTGTCCCTGTGGCCGTCTTTATGTCGGGCGCACTCAGCGCCCTATGAGGGTCAGAATAGGAGAGCACAAGTGTGGCATCATTAATTTAAGGGATAAATATCCAGTTCCCCGCCATTTTGTAGAAGCCCATCAAGGAAACCCTGCAGGTATGAGGGTATTTGGTATCGAGTTGATTGGGGGTGATTTAGACTCAGGGAGAAAACATCAGAGACTATGTAAGCGCAAGGCTTACTGGATTTTCACCCTCGGAAGTCTCGCTCCCGGTGGCCTCAATGAAGACCCTGAGATACATAAAATAGTGTGACGGTGGTTTTAGGTATCCCCCCAACCCATCCCATTTTTCCATTTTTTCATTCATTGATTCATTTTCATATCCATCTTCTTCCTTTGCAATTTGTTATCCCTCTTCCCTTCACCCTTTCCCCCATTTCCCCCCCCCTCCCTTCCCCCCCTCTCCTGATTCCATTCCTTTCTCTCTACACATGCGTATACATATATGCATGTGACCTTCAGTATTCATTCTACACATATGGCCTTTATGTTTATTTAGCCTTCAAGAGGCATATAGGTGTGTATATATATGATTATGTATATTCTAGTTACGATAATACGCACAGGCTGTGCGGGTATATGTATGGTTTCATACTTCTGTTCTAATAATTATTTTGGTCCGGTACACTGCGCATGTGGGCATGTGTGCACTCGCACGTGTACATGGGTGTGTGCGTATGTATATATGGGAGTGTATGCGCATGGGTGTATTTGTACATTGACATATGTTTGGCTAATTTTCCATAGACATTTATTGTGCCCCCCCCCCCCCCCCCTCTGTTTTCTCCTTTTTGCTGTTAAAAGGTCTCTATAACGATAATAATAGAGTGATCAAAATGTATTCATTGGCAAATATTCATTCGATCTGGGAACCTTTTTACTTATCTATTTATTTATTTGTTTTTAATCTGTTTCATTTACTTACTGGAATGCTATTGTATACCATTTTTAATGACAACCTGCGCTCATTTATATGTATCATGTATATGTAATATTTATATACCTTTGTAATTGGAGTGCAGGTTTTCATCTCTTACTCACATGTGTCGCGCGGCGTGCATGCGTTTATATGCACGCGCACATGGGCGTACGCGTGTATGTCTATAGGTGCTTGCGTGTGAGTGTGCATGCCCTGTTGACTATTTGGCCATATTCTTTTATCCAACTACAACACTGACCAACACGCTCCCTTTGTATACATGTAGACATGCATTAGTTGTGTGGGGTTGTGGGTAATACAAGTGCACGGATGGTATTGGAAATTAGACATTTGTTTTTGTCCCATGTTTTTCTATCCCCTTGATATGGTATTTCATTTAGCCACCCAATATGTGTCTGCCTTCAGCCTCTATAGTTGGTGTTCCCTTATATGGCTGCTGGTATCTTTACTGCTGACACAGCCCATGTTTTTCTATCCCCTTGATAATGTATTTCGTTTAGCCACCCAATATGTGTCTGCCTTCAGCCTCTATAGTTGGTCTTCCCTTATATGGCTGCTGGTATCTTTACTGCTGACACAGTCCAGAGCGACAGCGGGCGCACAGAAAGCAATACGGAGCTTCTACTTCCGCCCCCTGGACCACACTACATGTAATGAATATGGCATGCGTTCCTACCGCCGCCTGCAGCTACACAGCGTCTTTGAGGTAAGATCTGTGATATATTTTTACACACTATGGAGATTAAATCATTCATCTCCTTGGAGGACAAGTGTGGATGGGTCCTGGTGATTCATTTATTTATTTATTTATATATCATAGTCTCATGTGAAGTCTATTGTGCGCTGCTCATGGTGCAGATCATTGTATTTGTTCTTGTATTTAATTTGATAGCTGGGTTTCTTTGTTTGCGCAGGTGGCCGCATTTGTAAGATTTAGGATTGGAGATTGCCTGGTTGTCTGGTGTACTGTATCGCACACTATGCGCACATTACAAACACCCCCCTCCCCCCCCTCTTTATGATACTCATCACACTATAGATCCGTGCACTTGCTACCTTTCTTTCCCTTTTTTTTTTTCTGTGCGTTTTTTTGTGTGCGTTTTTTTGGGGGGGTTTTTTTGTTTGTTTTTTTTGTTTTTTTTGTATATGTGTATACAAATGGTTACTATGGTGCTGTGTCAGGGCCCGCCTCTTGACTGCCCACTTTATGGGAGTGGCTCCTAGGTCAGTTTGGTCTGTGCTCCCTTGATGAGCACATTATTTAAGGTACCGTAATGCAAAAATCATTGTTTAGAGCCCGTTCACATCAGAACATGGTTCATTTAAAATGCAGTTGTGATCTGCAGCAGGTGTCAGAAGGACTCAACTTTTCCACATATTTCAAGCTGGCCCAAACTAACTATGTCCCTCACTAACCAGTAAGGCCACTGCATGTGCGGTATAAACTGTATGTAGCTGCAGCTACATACAGCATACTGCACTGTGTTCTGGGTGTGAACTGAGACTTCCTGTCTTATACCCATAACATAGAAAATAAAGAGTCTACCACAGCGGGGCTCAGCAATGAATACAAAGCTTCCTCTGATTGGCTGAGTCAGAAAGGTGGGCTGATGATGTCACAACCTCTGACTCAGCCAGAGGAAGCTCGCACTTGGTGCGGTATGCTGTATGTAGCTGCAGTGGCCTCTCAGGTTAGTGAGGGACATAGTTTACGTGAGCCCGCTTGGCCCAAACAAACTATGTAAAGTGTGTGTCTTTAAGATTCAAACACAGTGTGTTTGTCTGCACCTGATTGACATGCAGTTGCAGTGAGTTTCCAAAAGTACTGCATGCCCTACTTTTGGTGAGGCGCAGTGAAATTTGACAACATTCAAAATCAGTGGGCTCAAATCGCACCACACTAAACCTCATATGAATTGCACAGCGCATTTTTGTGAGATTCCCAAAAAAATATACAAATTGCCTAATGTAGAAAAGGTTCGGTAGAATATAAAATTAATAAGAGAAAAAGGAGGGAAAAAATGTAAAAAACATTTTTTTTAGCTTTTTCTTTGCCTACAAAATGTTCCAGTGAGGTGAACACTTCTTGGAAAGCCTCTAAATGCTTTGGATTATACTCATTAAATAAAAATTCGCTGTAAGGGCCATTTAACAAGATTAGAATGTTAATTGTGAAAGAGATTAAAAGAAACACTGTAGAAATTAATCTTGTGTATATTATAAAAGAATTGTTTGGATGTACTCAGCATGCCACTATGTTGGCACAAAAATCCCATTGATGACATGGAGAGTTCTATTTGCATTTCCCAATGATGCTACTACAGCAGATGAGAGATAGAAGGAAATAACTTCCAGAGCAAGTAAGCAATCTGTTAAGTAAAAATAGAGGCTGCCAATTCCTGGAGAACCGCACCAACCTCTTTTATGTTGTACGGTGGTGGGCTTGAAATGATTGCCAGGGGCATAACTAAAAAGTGCTTTAAGGTACACTCCAGTAAGATGAGACATTTGCATTTAAACTGCCTCAGAGGACATTTTCCACCTGCTGCTTCTGATTTTCATCCTTGTTCACCTGACCTACTAGAAAAATCTCTTTACTTGCCAATAGCCTCATTTTCTGAATAGTCCTAAATGTACGCTTGCAAAAAATGCAGACCTGTGTGCTCTGAGCCTTTCACTGAATCCTCATTCATGCACAATGAAGTAAGAGAGGAAAGGTATACGGAATAAAAACAGAACATGCTGTACATTTACAGCTAGCAAGCGTCATCTATTTATTTTAAATTTAACAACTTTTTTTGTATAGATTTTTTTTTAGATACTTAGGTTGTGTTTGTCCATTCATGTTAAGAATTCCAGATTTTCCACTATAAATGTAACAGAATAATCTGTTCTCATATCTATTTGCTCTTTAGAGATGTATTACTTTATAGATGTACTACTGACTTTTTCCTGTCTCTCTTCATTTAAAAAATGTACAAGTTATTTGTACATACTGTATATAGTATAATCTGTGCCCCTAACTTCACGGAGATGGTGGATAGTGTATAGCATATCACCATAGATGGCTGTGTCGGCTCCGAGCTCGCTGGTACGTGTTATGATTTATCCCTTTTGTGTTGAACCATTACAGCACCGGAGCTACCGGTTCCCCTGTCCCTGCTGTGTTTATGTAGTTTGGTGACTGTGTGTATGTCCTGAGCTCAGCTGTGTACATTTTATTTTGTGACAATGTTGTCCCACTTTTTATTGGTGACCTGGAAGGTTGCTGGTCTAGTACCAGCAAACCACTACTTTGTTCAGTGTGCATTTGCCTATTATCAATAAAGCTTTTTGTATTTTTCAATATACCGCTGTTGGTTCTTATATACCTTCTTTATTGGGTGGCCATTCTTTTGACCCTCGCTTTGCCTTTTGTCCTGTATGATAGGACTCTTGACCATACCAGCCTGTATTTCTTTTCTGGTCTCTGCACAGACAGACTTCCCTCTGGCGTTGGGTGTTATCGCTCTCACTCTCTCATACTGGTCACTGGAAATTCAACATGGCACCTCATGGCAAAGAACTCTCTGAGGATCTGAAAAAAACAATTGTTGTTCTACGTAAAGATGGGCTAGGCTATAAGAAGATTTCCAAGACCCTGAAAGTGAGCTGCAGCATGGTGGCCAAGACCATACAGCAGTTTAACAAGGACAGGTTCCCCTCACAACAGGCCTCGACATGGTCGACCAAAGAAGTCGAGTGCACATGCTCAGCGTCATATCCAGAGGTTGTCTTTGAGAAATAGGCATATGAGTGCTGCCAGCATTGCTGCAGAGGTTGAAGAGGTTTGCCTTGCTAAAGAAGCTGAGGGTAAAGATGATAGACGGGCCAAGCATGTCTCCAGACCTAAACCCTACTGAGCATCTGTGGGGCATCCTCAAATGGAAGGTGGAGGAGCGAAAGATCTCTAACATCCACCAGCTCCATAATGTCATCATGGTGGAAGAGGACTTATGAGGGTTAAGGCAGTGCTGGAAAATAATGGTGGCCATACAAAATATTGACACTTTGGCCCCAGTTAGGACATTTTCACTTAGGGGTGTACTCACTTTTGTTGCCAGTGGTTTAGACATCAATGGCTGTGTGTTGAGTTATTTTGAGGAGACAGCAAATTTACACTGTTATACAAGCTGTACACTCACTACTTTACATTGTAGCAAAGTGTAATTTCTTCAGTGTTGTCACATGAAAAGATATAATAAAATATTTACAAAAAGGTGAGGGGTATACTCCCTTTTGTGAAATACTGTGTATGTATGTATAAATAAATAAATGTGTAAAAAGAAAAAAAAAAAAAGGAGCCCTTTTCTCTTATTCCTCCTTCTCCTTCTCTGTCGCTTTCTCAGCTATCCTCATCTCAGCTGGCCATCCCATTTCTTCACAGATCATGAGTCAGTCACCGCTTATACAAAGACCCTCAACATATATGGTGAGGACCACCATATCAGTAAGCTTTCAGGAAAAGAGTGCCCTCTAATGCGGATTGTTTTGATTTGTTTCAGCCCCGCACGCTCACGCTCTCAAAGATCAGAGCTGGAGGGGACAGATGTTCTTCAGGCCCTAGTCGCCGCTCCCACTTTAGGAAAAGATCCAAAAGAGACGTCAAACCTCCTCTTTTCTAGATCAACGCCAATGCCCCAGCGAAAAGTCCTGTCAGGCCTGTGGTACAGTTCCTATGCCCAATAAGTTGGTTTATAAGAGCTGCATGGAAGAATCCGCACCTAACAAGGCACAGGCGAATGCGCGAGTATCATCCTTTTTAAAGAAGGAGCTTTAAGGCTCAATTTCCGAAATCATTCTAGTTAACCCAGAAGGGCAACCCTCTAGATGTGCCAGTGAGGGAGCTCTGCAGGAAGAGTGGCAGCTCTTCGGGTAGCGCTCAGCCACTTGGTGTGGCTTCTCTGGTGAGTGAACAGCTTGGAGATGATAGGCGATAGTAGGATCAGATGAAGACCCAGGATGAAGACCCAGAGCAACTTGGTTTCAGCTTTTTCCTGGAAGAACCATATATTTAGGCAATTAAGCAGGCCATTGCATGGGAGGAGGGAGATCCCCTAAAAGCAGAAATGGCAAAAAACCCTGAAAGGGCTCTCCTTCAATTTGTCTGTACAAGTTATATCCATTTCAATCAGATGGAGCATCACTTGAATCTCCACCTATGGTGTATGTGGTAGTAGTCCGCATGGCAAGGGAGGTTATGCTCCCTATGGAGGAGTCAGCTTCATTCTGGAAATAAGGTGCTCAGCAAGGATGATGCTACACATAGCATTGGCTAAGAAGGCCCTATGGTTAAAACCACGTATGCTTCTTCAAAGCAAAATTAGTGCAAGATATCTTTTGACGGAAAATCTTTGTTCGGTAGTAAACTGCAGATGGCCATATCAAAGAGTAACAGGAGGCAAGTCCGATTTTCTCCCACAGGACAGAAAGCAAAAGAGACAAAATAGATAAATAAATAAATAGAAAATGTTCTCAGCAGGTTCTACTTATCCAGGTCCAGAGGGCTTAGATCCATCAGGCCGGGGACTCAGGTAGAGGGTGGAGAGGAGCATAGGCAGCCTTTCTCAAGACCCATAAGCAAAGAACCTTGAACATTCCACAAGAACCCGCTAACCCCCTTTGACAGTATGCATGCCCAGACTCCTGCAGTAGGAGTCAGGCTGGTGCAATTCACAGAGGTCTGGACAGCAAATTGCATGAATTTTTGGGTGAAAGCAACTGTCACCCATGGTTACTTCCGAAAATTCCTCAATGCTCCTCCTCCACTCTCCCACAAGATACCAGATGCACCACAAAGAGCAGGTGTATTGCTGCAATACATACCAAAGCTTCAGGCCAAAGGAGCTGTGGTTCTGATTCCATTCACAGAAAAAAATATACAGGTTTCTGTCAACCCTGTTTAGGGTTCGGAAAAAAGAACGGGGGTTGGTGTCCAGTTCTAAGTCTGGAAAGGTTGAACTGTGTTATCCTTTATCCTGTTATAAGTTCAAGATGGAGTCCATTCTCACAATTATTCATACAGCGCAGCCAGGTGGATGGATGTTTTAACCCGATTTGCATGATGCATGCCTCCATAGCCCAATCCTTTCTTCCAGAGATAGCGGAGATTTATGGTTGGGCAGATGCATCTATAGTTCAACAGCCTTTCGGCCTATGCACATCTCCAAGAATGTTCAAAAGTTCTCAATGCTGTGTTAGTCCCGCCCAGAATGTAGGGTCCCTGGGTTCACCACTACCTGGACAACATCCTTCTTCTGGCCATGGTTAAAAGCAGTTGTTGGTGTACCGAAAGATTCTCATTCGTACCCTGCAAAGATATGGCTGGATCATCAGTTTCAGGAAGACCCAACTCATTCCAACCCAACAGTTAGTGTACCTGGGGGTGCCCTTTGACACCACCAACACCTCAGTTTCACTCCCACCAGCAAAAGGGGTGACAGACAAAAAGAGAATTTGAAGGGTAGCAACTTCTGCTCACCTGATGGTCCCCCATTGCCTCAGTCTTAGAGGCATAATCTCGTTGTGTGCTCTAATGATCCCGTGGGCACACTGGCCCCTGTGCCGGTTTTAACTGGGTTTCTTCTTATTATTATTATTATTTTACAGGATTTATATAGCACCAAGAGTTTACACAGCACTTTACAACTTGAGGGTGGACAGTACAAATACAATACACTTTAACACAGTAGGAATCAGAGGGCCCCTCTCATTAGAGCTTACAATCTAAGAGGGAGGGTCAGGAGATACAAGAGGTAATAATTGTGGGGAATGTGCTGATGGAGAAAATAAATGTACAGTTGTTAGGTGGGGGCCAGATAAGCTTCTCTGAAGAGATGAGTTTTCAGGGATCGTCTGAAAGTAGACAAAATAGGAGATGGTCAGACAGATTGGGGTAGAGCATTCCAGAGGATGGGAGAGGCTCGGAAGATGTCCTGGAGGCGAGCATGGGATGAGGTGACAAGGGAGCTAGAGAGCAGGAGGTCTTGGGAGGAGCGAAGAGGATGATTTGGTTGGTATTTTGAGACCAGGTTAGAAATGTAGCTGGGGGCCAGTTTGTGGATGGCTTTGAAAGTTACTGTTAGTATCTTGAATTTGATTCATTGGTTGAGTGGCAACCAATAGAGGGATTGGCAGAGAGGGGTAGCAGATGCCAAGCAGTTTCTAAGGTGGATGAGCCTGCCAGCAGCGTTCATGATGGACTGAAGGGGGATATCCTATTTAGAGGTAAGTCAATGAGGAGGAAGTTGCAATAGTCGAAGCAAGAGATGACCAGGGAGTGAATTAGAAGCTTTGTGGTGACATTGGTTAGGAAGGGGCGTATCTTGGAGATGTTGCGGAGATTGAGGCGGCAAGCTTTGAACAGCGATTGGATGTGGGGCCGAAAGGATAGTTCAGAGACCAGGATTACACCTAGGGTGGTGGAGGTGTAGATTAAGAAAAGGAGAGGTCCAAGAACGGAACCTTGGGGGACCCCAACAGAGAAATGTAGAGGAGAGGAGGAAGTGGAGTTGTGACACTGAGGGAGCAGTGAGGTACATAGGATGAGAACCAGCGAAGAGTACAGTCACGGAGACCAAGCGAGTGGAGTTTTTTGAGGAGGAGGGGATGGTCCACTGTATCAAAGGCAGCAGAGAGGTCCAGGAGAAGTAGTACAGAATAGTGTCTGTTGGTTTTAGTCATTAGTAGGTCATTGGTGAGTTTAAGGAAAGCAGTTTTCATGGAGCGCTGAAGGCGAAATCCAGACTGAAGGGGATCAAGAAGTTTGTTCATAGTCAGATGGTCGCTCAGTCGGGTGTAGTCTTTCAAGGAGTTTGAAGGAGAAGGAGACTAAGGAGATGGAGCGTAGGTTGTTGGAATTGGTGAGGTCCAGTGAGGGCTTTTTAAGGATAAGGGTGGCTAGCGCATGTTTTAGAGAGTTGGGTAAGATGCCAGAAGATAGAGATTGAAAGTGTGAGTTAGAGAGTGTAGAATTGAGTCAGAGGGTGAGCGTAGCATTTGCAAGGGAGCAGGATCCAGAGGGCAGTTCATTAGGTGGGCTTCACAAAAACGTTTAGCAACCTTGTTAATACTAGCAGGGTTGAATGGGGGAAGCAATGATTGTACCTGTAGACATGGGGTGTTGAGTGGGGGAGGTTTCTGCGCATTGGAGATCAATGGAGGAAATAGGATCTAGCACAGTTATTAACCATGGAACTCAGTATGAGAAGGAGTCTGCGGTGGCGGCTGGAGAGAGAGATATTAAGGACATCCTACTCCTTAGGGCCATTAATTGGAATCACTGTTATGACAGACGCCAGTGAGACAGGCTGAGGGTGTGCTGTGAGAAATCGTTGGTTCAAGACAAATAGAGGTTCCAAGCCAGGGGGATGAACTCGAATGTGCCGGAAGCTCAGGCAGCATTTTGGTGCTCTTTTCCCTACATCAATAGATCAGGGACAGACCAGTCTCTCTGCAGTGGGACAACAGGGAAGCAGTTGCCTATATTCAATGCCAAGGATGAACTCGCAGCAGTACATTAATGAAGGATAATGTCTGGGGCAGAAGGTCATCTACAAGCCCTTAGGGCAGTTTACCTCCAATGGAGATTGAACACGCAAGCAGAACAACTTTTATGCAGTTTTCCAGACCACAGAGAGTGGGGTTTACACCCCCAAGTCTTCTCTCAACTAGTCCACATGTGTGGTCTACCCCAGATAGACCTCTTTGCTTAGCGCAGTAATAACTAACTTCGGGCAGAAGGGACAGATGTGCTGACCACACCCAGGGACTGCAGCCTAGCTTATGTATTTCACCCAACATCTCTTATGGTGGGATTCCTCTTGAGACCATTAAGGAAGAACATAGTGGGCATGGCCATCTTCCCACAATGGCCATAGAGGCCTTGGTTTCTCCCGGCGATCCACCTCAGCGTTCAGCAGCCAGTTATCCTCCCAATATTCCCACGCCCCCTAGCGCAAGACAACTCCATACATCCGAACATACACAGGTAGGAACTGCGAGCGTGACAGTTAAAGGGGGAGGCTGTAGAACCTAGGTTGCTCCTTCAGAGCAGTCTCTGCTTCAAGGAAAGCTAGAAAAGCCCCTAACAATGTCTATGCCAAAACTTACGACAAGTTTGCGATTTTCTGGCCGGGGGGGCCTGAATGACACTACGCCTCCATTGAGAGCTGTTCTGGATTTGCTCTAGGCCAGTGTTGGACATTGGCTTCAGCCTAAGCTTGTCGAAGACATGAGTGTCGGCAATTTCGCTGATAGCAAGGATCAAATGGGCCAAAAATCTGCTGGTCATGCAAATGATAAAGCCAGTCTTTCGGCCACCAAGTAAAGGAATCTTTCCCCAATGGGATCTATTAGTATTGCTGGACTTCTTGTCAGTTCATTCATTGACTTTAACTGAGCGGTGTTTGGTTTGGGACATTATCTACGAATCAGTTTTTTCGATCACAGCAACCTCAGGCAGAAGAGAATCTGAGCTCCAGGCTCTTGGGGCTTCGAAAGGACATATTGTTTTCTTCCCAGACTAAGTAGAGTTGCAGCCTGTTGATCTTTTGATGCCAAAAGTGACGGTATCTTCTCATTCAACGGACATTTGGGGTTTGCCCAACTTCCCATAGCATAAGTCAGGAAGATTACTGTACATCAGCTGCACATTTTCAGAACTTTAAAGAAGTATTTATCCGCATCTGCTCCTTTCAGGTCTTCCGATAAGCTTTTTTTTATTCCAGCTAGAAATCATCAAGGGAAAGAAGCTACTGCAAGGATTCTAGCAAGCTGGATTAATAAACTCATTAAGAGAGCATATCGAGGGGGCGTGGCCAAGACCGGCATGTGAGAGGACGCACTTCTCACAGCTCCTGCCTGATCCTCAGATTGACCCTTTCCCGGCACCCCTGATCCTGATTTTTTCGGCCCCCCAGCTGGCTACCGAGACCCCCTATCATCCGGACCCACCACCGGCCCTCTGCACGAGAGCAAAGACCCGCCGAGGCCCGTTAGAGATGGCGGGACCGGACTCGCAAGATGGCGCCGCCGCTGCAGCAGCCAAAGCACAGCGCACGCCGTGAACGACGGACAAGCCCAGGGATAATACCAGCAAGAAGCAGCTGAAAGGACAGGGTAAGGAGCAGTACAGAGACATGACATACTACACACAGAAAATACAAATCCCGGAGGAAGCGGGGGGGACTACAAGTAACGGGGAAGCTGCAGATCTTTTTTCACAAGCTGACTGGGGCCTTGATACAGACACCATGCCTGAGCAGCTCCATGAGGTCACTAGTCAGCCTCCCTCCCCCCCACCATCAGATGAGATAATTGAGACCCTGGAGCAGCCCACCCTGGCTGATATTTTGAAGGCTGTAAATGTGTGCACGGCCACAGTCACTGATATGAAGGAGCAGTTTGGGGGCCTGAGGGAAGAGGTCTCACTACTTAGACAAGACCTTCAAAAGCTTAGAGAGAGAGCAACTGCAGTTGAGAGCAGAGTAAGCGATTTGGAGGAACAGTTACCCCCGGTGGCGCGAGAAGCAAAGGCAGCTTACCGCATGGCCCAAGATACGTATAACAGAGCAGAAGACACGGAAAATCGTTTGCGCAGAAACAATGTCCGTATAGTCGGCCTCCCTGAGAAATCGGAGGGTAGAGATCCCACATCGTTTGTGGAAAGCTGGCTGGTTGAACTGTTTGGCCGAGAAGCCTTTTCCCCATTCTTTACAGTGGAGAGGGCCCATAGAGTACCGGGGCGACCTCCCCCACAGGGTGCTCCCCCCAGATCAATGTTGGCCAAACTGCTACACTACCGTGACAGAGAGGCAGTGCTACGCTGCGCAAGAGAACAGGCCACAGTGAAGTTCAATGGCGTAAGAGTGTCTTTCTATCCAGACTTTTCGGCCGAGGTGCAAAGAAATAGAGCTAAGTTCAGCGATGTGAAGAGGCGCCTAAGAGCTTTGCAACTGCCATACGCTATGCTATACCCGGCGAGGCTCCGAGTAACTGCGGAAGGACATGCACAATTCTTCGACTCTGCCAGAGAGGCTGCCGCCTGGTTGGACCATAATGAACAAGCACTGCGTCGTCACCGTGCTGAGGTGGAAGGTGACTGAACGGGACATACTTCCAGATGGTAAGAGCGCTGCCCACACATTGAGATGCCACACTCTCTCTTTTTTGCTGTCTTTTCTGGTCCATAAAGTCACTACCATGCCGTCTTTGGTTTTTCTTTGTTTTTACACCTTTTTACCATAACCTACCAACTCACCTGACCTCTTCAAAGTTACCCAAGTGCCGGGAATCATCCCATATTTCTTCAGTGAAAGGAACTGAACTGTGAAACCCCCTTTACTTGACTTGTGATGTCTGAAGTATTAGTTGGTCTTTTTTTAGGCCGTGTTGGGCCCTATGGGCCTACCCCGTTGGCATGGCTCATCAGGATGCCTACTTTGTTTATTTTTGCCTGCTCTCTCACAGGAGTGAGAGCGCCAAATCACAAAAGGAAATACCTTAGTGCAGTTGCACTTCTGTTTGTTGGCACCATTGTGTTATGTTATTCTATACAGCCTGTTTTTTACCGCAGTCCAAGAATCTCACTCCCACTAACCATCTGCTATTTTGATTTCACTCAAGCCTGCTGCAATCTCTCCCAACAGGATTTTGGTGGTTTCTGTGCAGGCAAGCCACCCTCTAACCTTCCCTCACAACTAACAGTGTTTTTGCCATGGCGGGTTCACCGGTGATCTCCTGGAACGTTAGGGGCATGAACACCCCCCTGAAACGCACTATGATTTTCTCATGTCTGAAAAAGTTTTAT
Organism: Aquarana catesbeiana; assembly: GCF_042186555.1. Taxonomy (NCBI): domain Eukaryota; kingdom Metazoa; phylum Chordata; class Amphibia; order Anura; family Ranidae; genus Aquarana; species Aquarana catesbeiana. The sequence continues at coordinate 438,676,862 of NC_133328.1, read as the reverse complement.
CCTGCGGTTATTTGCTTGCAGGAAACACATTTAACGTCTGATTCTATAAGCTGTATGAGATATAGGTGGATCGGGTGGTCGTACCACTCCACTCACACCTCCTTTTCTCGGGGGGTGAGTGTAGTGATACACAGCTCCCTGGACTATCAGGAATTTGAGTCCAAAATAGATCAGGAGGGTAGATTTGTATTTTTGCATTGTCGCATTGGTATCCTGAAATGTATTCTGGCTTGTGTGTACATCCCTCCCCCGTTTAATGCTCGGGTACTCCGGCTCCTCCTGGAATTTCTGGAGGGGAAGCCGGATCTCCCGATACTGCTGGTGGGCGATTTCAACAGCTGGCTGGTTCCGGCCCTGGATAAACACCCGGGCCCGAGCACCCCAGCTCCTCATAGGCTAACTCCACTGGCTAGATTGCTACAGGAGGTGGGATGGCTGGATTTGTGGAGACACCGGAATCCCACTGCTAAGCAGTTCTCCTGTTTCTCGAAATCACACGGTTCCTTATCTAGAATAGATTTGGCAGTGGGTAACCCGGCTATGCTCTCCTCGGTGCTAGACATTTCGTACAAACCTCGGTGTGTATCTGATCACTCCTATTTGGTGATAAACCTTATTGTATCCCACCAATCCACACTCCCTAAGGTACCGTGGAAATTTAATGCCTTTTGGCTTCAGCTTTTTACCTCCCCTGAAAACTTAGAAGGCAACATAAAAAAGTTCTTTTCATGTCAACCGGGCTCATTGTCTGCCCTTGCAGAATGGGAGGGCTTCAAAACACACCTTAAGAAAATAATTAGTAATGAGGTCACCAAGATTAAGAAACATTCTGAAGCGCTGCGGGACACACTGGAATCCCATGCCTGCTCCCTTGAGGCAAAGTATGTCCAAGACCCAACTGACTCCGCAAGGGAGGCTTGGCAGTCGGCTCAATCAGCTTATGAGCACCTGCTGACCTCCTCGGCGAACAAAAAGAGGTTTTTTTCTAAGACTGCCTTTTTTGAGGAAGGGGAAACGACCGGACGCCTTTTAGCTAGAATAGCCAATTCTGATAAGAGACCCCCGCAATCGGGTCCATAAGGAGGGCTGACGGTCGTCTGGTACACTCCCCAGATCAGGTACTCCAGATGTTGGCAGAGTTCTATGAGCAGCTATACTGCTCCTCTTCCAGATATAGCTCCGAGGAGCTGTCCAGTTACTTGGATGGCATTGTATTTCCACAGCTTACGGACTCCCAGAGGAAAGAATTAGACGCCCCTCTGACTCTTGATGAGATGCAGGAGGCGGTGTCTGCATTCCCTAACTGTAAGGCCCCCGGGGGGGATGGTATCCCTATGGAAATCTATAAAACCTATTCTGAGATATTACTCCCCAAGCTCTTAAATGTATTTCTTACCGCTAGGAAGCATAATACCCTACCACCCTCCATGTCTAGAGCCCACATTGTATTAATTTTAAAACCAGGCAAGGACCCCGTAGACCCGGCCTCATATAGACCGATATCCCTATTGCAGTCAGACATCAAAATATTGGCAAAGGTTTTGGATATCAAGTTGAACAAGGCTGTTGCCTCAATTATACACTCTGATCAGGCGGGATTTATGCCCAACAAATCAACAGCAATAAATCTTAGGAGACTATATCTTAACATGCAGTCCCCACCGGATAATAAAGGTAAGAGGGCATTGCTGTCTCTGGACGCAATGAAAGCCTTTGACAGTGTGGAATGGCCATACCTATGGGAGGTAATGAGGAGATTTGGTTTTGGAGAGATATATATTTCTTGGGTGCGTTTATTATATCATTGCCCTCAGGCGATAATTAGAGAGGCGGGTAGAATGTAACTGCCCTTTGCTCTGGGGCGGGGTACACGGCAGGGGTGCCCTTTGTCCCCCCTGCTGTTTGCTCTAGCCATAGAGCCGTTGGCAATACGGATCAGAGACTGCGGAGATATCACCGGCTTCTGCTATGGTGACAGACAGGAGAAGGTGATGCTCTATGCGGATGATACTATGATTCTTTTTGGGTGATACTGACCACTCCCTAAAAAACACAATGGATACAGTGGTTCGGGGATTTTTCGGGCCTTAAAATAAACTGGACCAAGTCAGCCCTAATGCCAATAGATGATGCAAGATTATTAAATGAAGAGAAAGTTGGGGGAATCCCTGTGTCCGCTTCCTTCAGATACTTGGGGATACAGGTTTCTCCTAAGATTACTGAATATAGTCAGTTGAATATTTCCCCACTACTGGCTCGATTTCGTCTACGAGTTAAAACCTGGAATGCTCTGAGTATGTCGGTTGCAGGCAAAGTGAATCTAATTAAAATGATTCTAATGCCTCAACTGCTATACATACTACATAATTCACCGGTAGTCATCCCACTTAAGATATTCAGAATAATTAATGCCATTTTTAGTGAACTGATCTGGAAGAACCGCCCACCAAGGATAAAACTAGAAAACTTACAACGCCCTAAAGATGAGGGTGGACTTGCATTGCCAAATCCATGGCTTTATTACTTGTCATCGCAAATGCAACATTTAATAGGCACCATGGCCGTGGAGGGGGAGTCTACGGCCAGGGTCCCTAGCGCTTCAGAATATATAATGCTACATACGATAGGGGGTAAATCCGTTCCCACGGCTTTAGAGGCCGCGGCCTTTAGCAAGCCTCAGAAATGTTTCCCCACTTATGCCCTCATACAAAAAATATGAAACAAAACTAAGTACATTCAGGAGGCGACAGGTATCAACGAGTATAGTCCTATATGGGGAAATGAATCCTACCCAGAACTTGCTAAACTGCAACATGCGGAAAGGTGGAAGAGGTTTGGCATTCTCTACCTAAAGCAAATCATAAGTGAGGGCAAACTGCGTTCATTTGACAATTTAAGGGACCTATATAGTCTTCCGTCCTCCATGCTTTTTTATTATATGCAACTTAGACACGCATTTGAAGCACAGTCAAAAACCTCTGATTGGCATACCAGCTCGAACCCTTTGGTCGATTTGCTTAAAGGGGCGGAGACCTCTAAAGGATTCATTTCCCAGAGCTATAGCACCCTGCTCCACAAATACCTTCTAAAGCATCCTTTGACAGTAAAGGGGAAATGGGAGTTGGATGTTGGACCCTTAGATGAGGATCAATGGGAGGAGGTCTTGCAGTCAGTTTCCATATGTTCACTGAATGTAACGCAAAGACTAACGCAACTATATACACTTCTGAGAGCGTATTATACACCCCATAGGCTACATAATATGGGACTTCTTTCCACCCCAACCTGTACTAGATGTAAGAGAGATCATGGAGATTTAATACATATGCTATGGAGATGTCCCAGATTGCATGTGTACTGGAGGGGGGTGGTGGACACGCTGAACGCAGTGTTTGGGGTCTCAATTCCGCTGGACCCTAGACACTGTATTTTGAATGTGTTAGATGAACTAGAGTGGGAACCCCACGTCAGGGAAGCTTTAACTAGAGCCCTTTTTGTGGCCCGTAAGCTAATCATGGTACACTGGAAATCTGAAACGCCTCCCTCAGTCAAGGAATGGATTACCGCACTAGGACATATATTAAGAATGGAGAAAATTATATACCAACACAGGGGATGCTCAAGAAAATTTGTAAAACTATGGGAACCATGGCTAGGCACTCCTGGGTTAGCTCCGGAGGACCTGGTCATGGATAGATTACTGCGCCTTAATAACGGCTGAAGGCATGGTGCACCCCGCACTAGCCCTGATTGGAGCTCTGGGCTCGGGATGGTTACAGATAGAGGGTTGGAATTTCCATAAGTAGGAGGCAGTGATATCAATTCCTATCTTATTTTCTAACAGTGGGATGTACTTTATACTTTTGTATGAGCCTGATTCTTCTATGGAATTATGCCTGATTAGGCTACTATGTACAATTTAATTGTGGATTTCTTGGACTGTATGTACTTGTTTTTCAATAAAAACTTTTTCTTGGATAAAAAAAAAAGAGAGCATATCGAGCGAGGGGTTGTGAGCCCCCTTCAGCGGTGACTGCATACTCTACAGGAGTGGTTGCAGCCTCATGGGCGGCCCATTCAGGAGCACCTATGCAATTCATTTGTAGAGAAGTGTTATAGTCATCCCCGCATACCTTTTTCAAGCATTACGAAGTAGACCCTGGTGCCTTGTCAAAAGTGGACTTTGAAGGAAGGACTGTTCAGTCTTCTGTCACATTCTAATTAAAAAATGATTTGGCAAGCAGAACCCACCCTGTGAGCTCGTTATTTATTACAGGTATGCTGCCATATTGGTAACAGGAAAACAGAAAATTGTATAAAATATTTACTGTAATTTTCCTTTCCTGACAACAAATCATGGCAGCATACATGCCCACCCTGTACTTTTCAGTATGTAGCTAATTACAAAAAATTGGGAGGGGCCTAACTAGTCCTTTATTTATGCTATTCACTGTTCCTAAGTGATTGGAAGAGAGGCGGAGCTCTATCACAGGTATTCTGCATTGGTTTGGTGTCAGGAAAGAAAAATGACAGTATTTGATACAATTTTCCGTTATATATTTTCTTAAACCTGACATCCTAGAGAATAGAATGCTGGTAGTTCGAAATTTTAATGCTTACACAATATTAGCACAACGGTTTTATGAAATGCTAAATTTCAGTAAAAAATACACTGTAGTTAATTTTTGGGCACATAAATGCAATTTATTATCCATTTTTTGGGCAAAATTTCAAAGAACAAGTCAAACCTTAAAATTGCGTGCTCCCATGAAATGGTGAAAAATGTCAGTACCCTATATTTTTTCATAAGCAATGCTTTAAAAGCCCCTACAAGTCATCAGCTTAAAGTTCAACAGAAGCTCTGGTACTAAAATGATTGCTCTCACTGTGGCATGTGCAGTGATATATAACATATGTAGGGCAATCGCCATTTTCCTACGTAGGTACCCTAACGCATGTGTTTTTGTATGTGTGTGTGTGTGTGTGTGTGTGTATAAAGGGGAGCTCTAAAATATGTTTTGTTTTTCTTTTGGTTTATGTGTCTCTTTAAATGTTAAAACCTTTTTTAAATGTATCTATTTTTTTTCCATGACTTTATTAATATCACATAGGGGACCAATAGTTCTTATGTGATATCATATAGGTGACAGGTAGGTCTGTTAGACCCTGGATGTCTACCCCGTAATCTACTGCTGCTGGTAGAACACAGAACGTGTTCCATCAGCGGATTCACTGGCACTGATCTGGGTGATTGACAGCTCAAGACCAAGAAGTGATGTCATACACGTCACTTCCTGGTCAGTGCACAGGAAATAGGCTCAGTGGACGAATGTCCATTGAGCTCCTATCACCTGCCATGACTGCACCGGGCATGCAGGTGGGACAGTGGAGCCCATTAAACATGGCAGGGGGGTTGCACCTGGAGCTGCACATCATTGTTGTTGTGGAAGTGATCGGCGGCTTCACAGCTGCTTGTATTACTTCCACATTAAAAGCCAATAGTTGGCTGTACAAAAATAAACACATTTCCAGCTGGGAGTGTGTTAAACACACATGTCTACAGCACAGTTAAAATTCATATTTTACTTCACCCCTATCCCGGAGTCCGAAAGCGACTGTCTAAGCTGCATTATGGAGGCACCGGCAATAATGAGGTTATTTGTTATTACCTATAGTATGGATAGAAGTGAAATTATTTAGGCTTCGTCATATTCAATCCATGCATTTTTATGTAATCTTTGGATATTCCTTTTTCACAGACATTCTGAGGAAGCAGATTACAGTCAATCTGCAAAACATGTCAAAAAATCTAACACCGGTCACTTTGTAGTTTCTTCCTTTTGAAATATGTATGTGGTATAGCAATGGCTGGGAAAGGATAGTTGATGCTGTTAAGAACACCTATGATACCTAACTATATGTATACTTTGTCTATATACCAATTTGGATAGCCTGTATATCTTCCTTTTATACAATTATGTTTTTAAAATTGTTTAATAAACAATGCGAATGACTGTATTTTTGAGCCACTAGATTACCATAATTATAAGGCCTAAAAGGTCCCATAGAACAGGTATTTGTTTCTGAACTATTATATCCTTGGATATAACATCAATAGAGTTTGAGCATTAGGACTTAGTGCTGGCCTAATTATAAAATGGGGCAGTAACATTTCATCTCATATATTTTAAAGGATAAGCCCAGCAATCATAATTCAGTTTTAAGTGAATACCTGTTGCTAATTATAAATTGCTTCCTAGAATGAGTCCAATGAAGCCTCAATGAAGGCCAAATCATATGCACAGATTAAAACAAATTGTATTGAAACTGTTTCCAAGTCAGAAGCAATACAAGCAAGTACATGTAATCCCATACAACACCTGCAAATTAATAAGAGAAGTAACATTCTAAACTTTTGGGAAGAAGGTCATGGCAGATAGTAAGTGTCATAGTCCTACAGACAGAGCCTAAGCCAAACCAAACTGTAGCTAGTCCAGCATAGTGTATTAAATGGTAATGCTGTGTTGCTGTTACATATTATTTATTTGTATGATTTCTTTTTCCATACAGGTCACAGTTTCAGTACAACAAAGATGTCTCGTGCACAGACATTTTCCAGCTACTCCTCTGAGTCGTGCAAGAAGTACCAGCAGCCCTTGTCGGTGTTTAGCGGCTATGAATCCATCTACTGCTCGTGCATCCTCTAGTGACATTCAGAAGGCAATTGACTATAGAGACAGTGTTAACTGGAACCTAAAAGCTGGATCAGCAAGTCATCTGCATCCTGTGCATTCCAGGAAGATGAATTACAATGAAAGCAGAGACCGAGGTTACCAAATAGACAATTAGGAAATTGGAGATCATGTTTCTATTGTATGTATTTATTTTTTAGTCTTCTGTATGTTGTTGGAGATTCAGTTTAATTGCTTTCGCAGCCACTCTTAAACAGATGCTACATTCATTAACATGTGATCTATGACTGACTGTGTTGTAGATCTTTAAATCAAATCATGCAACTTGATTTGACCATTTTCAGAACTGAGTATAGATTTTTTTTTTTAAATATGGTGTTATTTTGATGTGTTTGTGACTGATCAAAGAGTTGTCTTAAATTAAATATCAACACATCAACACCCAAGAAACCATAAATCCTTATATTGTTGTTCAATTTAGCAATTTTTCATTAACTGTCCAAATGGTGATTTACTAAAACTGCATAAAAAACAAAATATAAATCCTGCTCCACAAGCATTTAGCACATTATGAACGTTATGCAGTCCTAGCACTAGTGCCTCTATAGTTTCTTATGTAAATATATAGTCAGGCTTTCCTGTAATCATGGACAAAACATTAATATGTTATTAATATGGGACATGTCTCACATACTGCAGGCAGATAAAAATAATGTTCAAGTCTAGTACTGATGCCAGCCATGGACAGTCAGCTACCTCATTAAGAAAGAGAAAGTTAATGAGACTTTTAAATCGCTGAGACATCTATCCATCTTTATAGTCTTATCACCAAAATACAAGGGATTAGCTCTTTTGTCTTTTTGACTTGGCCAATGTGTGGATGCTGCATATATTGGGATGGTTGTACTAAAGGCAAATAGGCTGCTAAATTTGCAAGGGAATTTTTCTTAGCATAGTGAATGTGATTGAAATTCACTTTCCAAACAATACCCAATTACTTCCACGAATTTAAAAAGAATATTTTTTTTTCTTGCACGTGATTGGATGATGCAGGTCAGCAGAGCTTTGCCTTATTCACTAATCCAGGGGGAAATTCTTTTGCAAAGTAAAAAATTCCCTCGCAGAGTTACCAGCTTGTATGCCTTTAGTAATGTAATCCATACAGTGGCATTTTCAGTCTTCAGCATCCAGAGAGAGAAAAAATGCTATATTTAATAAAGGAAACAACCCTGAGAAGTTATGCCACTCTTAGTGATTCTGTCCAATGTTACATCTGAATTTGTGTATTTTTTTTCTACGGGACAAATGGAGGTTATTTTATTGTGGCATTAAAGACAGATATGTTTTGTATGTTTCAGCTCAATTTATGTTTTTATTTATGCATAAAGAATTTATCCATCTAAAACTGTTGATTTAATTTTAGATGAAGTGTATGAAGCTTTTTGTGTATAAAATTTTACATATATATGCAGCCCCGATGTTTAGATTTAGATCCATTAATGCTCTCTGTTCTCCTATATATTCTAATGCTGCTACCAATGTTCCCACTTGGATTTGTGTTTGAAGCTCTCCCTTTGATATAAGTGCAGTCAACAAATGCAGGGTATTGTTAAAAACCTCTCTGCTCAAGGTTTAAATAGAAAATAAATCTGTAGGAGTTAACCTTGACATGTACAAAAAATGTAGGTAAACAAGATTTGTGTGTACGATTTTCTAATTTGTCCTTTATTGTAAAAATAAAAAAACTGTTAATACGTTACAAAAAAAATCTAATAAAAACAAGATAGTAACAGTCACATTCAAATGGGGCTTGTTCTGTAATGTTCAAGAACTGTCAACACTCATTCCAAATTCAAGTGAGCATTAGGAACATATCATAAACAGCAGTGCAGCGCTAAAATTGTTTTGAAGTTTGTATTCTGACTTTGAGTGCTGGCAGCTCTTCTTCATTCAAGCACTGTGTTTTTTCTTATTATTTGGTTGTATGTTAGGAACATATACCAGCACACGTGGCTAACTCAGTCACCTTAATCCTATCACCATGTTGTAGCATTATGTGTCAAAGCAGAAGTGTATTGTACAATGGGAGGTGTAACAGTTTGTGAAAAAAAATATTTTAATTTACATAATCCAATTACACTGTTGTCAATCACTTGAGTTACATGACTGAATATGTGAACAGGTGTCAAATCACCTGAGTTAAGCCCCGCACACAAGGGCCGATTGTTGGGGGGCATCGGCTGGCTCAACAGAAACCAGTCAACATTTGGCCCGTGTGTACTGCAGCCGGTCCCACAGAAGCCAGCCGTTTGGTTGGCTTCTGTCGAAGGGGCATGACACAAAAAGGTCTGCCAACCCTCTCCTGATCAATGGCTAAGAGTGCTGACCAGAGTGTTCTGGTGGGGAGCCATCCACCTGTCAGAACACAATAGAACAGCAGGGGAGATTGCTGCACTAACATCAGATTATTAGTACAGCGACTCCAACCTGAGCTGTCAGGTTTTTTTTTTGTTCAGCTCGCTGGGTTGAATGAAAAAAACTAGCAGTGCGTAGTTGGCTTAAGGCGTAGATGAAATATCTATAACATTACAGAACAAGTTCAGTTATTTGTGACTAGCTACTACTAGGTTTACCATGACCTGGATAAAAAAAAAACCTTCACAGATAAAATAAAAACAAGTGACTCCAAATTCCCTTAGGACTTCTAGGAAGCTAAATGTGTTTTGTACAATTTTTCTTACATATTGTTAAAACTGAGTCATTAAACAAAACAGTACAGCTATTGTTTGAAGATATATAGGTTTGTTTTACACTTCAGCAAAACAAATGTAATGATCTGTATTAAGCCATTGTTATGTTAAGACATAGCATTCCTTCATGTAATATTCTATATTCTACTACAGACAGCACAATATTGTAGTGAGGGTTTTCGCTTTAAACTAAATGAGGATCTTGGTTTAAGACTTGCACTACGTCTTGGGTTAAAACTGTTTTTTTTATTTTATAAGTTTATATACAATGGTCCTCTAAGATTGTCATCTATCTGAAAAAAGTAGTAAACCTGCAAAAAGAACTTAAATCACATGTACCTAAGTTACTTCACTGAGGAAGTCTTGATTAGGGTCTATGATTAGACTAAAGTGTAAACTCCCATTAAGTATAGTATTATGACTGGGCAATCAGCTCAACATTTATGATCCGCATGTGTTAATAAAAGAATTTCAATAAAATAATTTATTTTGTTTGCAAAGTGAAATTAAACTATTTTGCATTTGATTTTAAATCTTGGATATACAGTATGCTTATTACATATGGAATGAAGTATGAAAATACATTTTAAACTGGTTTATGAATCACCTGTGTCTTTTTTCCTTCCTTCCAATATACTGTATTTATGGTCTATGCGGCACCTTTGGTTTGGGATGCTAATTTAAAGGTTTTGTAAGAGTAATACATATACAATAAACATAACATTCCAAATTAAGCTAGCCATACAAAGCACGAAAAAGGCAAGCAGAGCAGCCAGCTAAAATATTTGACGTGAAGAGGTGCAGTACATTTTTTTTATAGATAGAAATGACAACACCTTTACCCAGTGTGTGCCACATCTACTCTTAATCTGACCTGGGAAGTAGATTGTGGAGGTTCCCTGTGGCACACAATTTGTTGAAGAATGGGAAGATGTCTTGTTTCAACTGTTACTGAATGTTCTTTTGACCTAAAAAAATTCCAGTAGTCTTAGATGCTCTGGGATAAAAAAAATGATCACATAATACCTGTATATATAAGGCACATAATATATTTATGAACTATCATACTCTTCAGATTCTAAAATGGATGGATATTGAAAGACTAAATATACCCATGCATATCAGAGCAAACTGACATTCATAAGCAAAAGAATGTGACCGCTCTATAAATAATTATAAAATTGCACTCAAAAATTATGTGTAGGACTGAATAATTTACCTACTCATACCTCAAAATTCATTAAAGTGTCTCCACTATTTAAATGTAAAAGAAAAAAAACTGTGCAATTAATTATTCAAGATAAAACAAATAAATATATATCCTATGTGGCCATTAATCAATTGATATAAAAACAGTTTTTAATTAAACATTAAGTAAACACATATTCAAGTGCATTTTAATATTTATTTATAGCGCAGTCAAAGTCATTCGCTTATTTTGCACACTTTTTTTGGTTTTATTGATTGCAGCTTTTTTCATTATCCACAGAGAAACCCATGGCGCTGACTAATTTTTGATATATAGACCGACATTCATTTTTGGAACACCTTTAGGAGCTCAAAGTTCACTAGTAGGGCTACTGGAATTTACTGTGTGTATTAACACATACTGCAACTCCTTCCTTCTGGTCATGGCATACAACATGGATAAAATATATCGCCATCACATCAACAAGCTTGTTTCAAAGTGCAAAGCTAGTTTTGTATGGTCACATAGAAAAGAAATGTTTCGGAACCACACACTGACCCTTCCCCGGGCATTTGACATGCTCGAGGAAGGGTACCTGCATAGTACAGAAACATTGCTTTTATATGTAATCATACAAGAACAGATTAAACCTTAGACCCAGTGATTCCGTGATTCCCTCATGAGGTGCTGCTATCTGAAGGTAAAGCCTTCAGTCTCAGCACACATGTCAATGATCTATGCCCTTCATGTGACAGTCCTGTGTTACTGATCTTTGCATATGTACTCTATGCCTAAATGCTTTAAGAAATAAAAGGTTCAGGACTGGAAAGTGGTAGAAGGAGAAACAAGTTTTCTTTTACTGAAATTTTATTAAAAGTTTTCAATATAACAGAAGTAAAAGTGATACCAAAACAATGTGTAAACATATAATATCACTTTGTTCAGACATTGCTCCCCAAATGTAAAATGAGAGCGGCAATACTCTTATGCTATAATAGAATGTGAAAAAGGCAATATTTACAAAGCATAAATTAGTAAGAGTAAGCTGAACATCCAAGACATAAGGGTCATTTATTCACGAGAGATGCCAAAAGAACAACATCCAGGCAATGGAATCAATATCATGTAATCTAAACCATTGATGTCTTAGCTCTTGTGTGACATTGAAAAAAAAATAGAAAAAGAGGATATGAGCAGAAGGCCTAGCACAAAAAAAGAGAGAAACAAGTTTTCTAACATTTCCAGATGCACAGGTACCACAAACTGTAGCCAAAATAGTCATATATCATTAACATCATCCAATGTCCATGGGTAATTTAAAACTGGTCATAGACAGGCACATGTCTCAATAAAATGATGGGTAGTGGGACAATTACCTCCTTTTGAAGCCACCAAACATAAACTCATCTGCAGGCTTCTATTTTAAATATTTTCAAAGGGCCTGCTGGGCGTTTAAAGCTGAGACAATTACCTACATGTTCCCCACTGCTGCTAGAAAGACAACTGGGAAGGTAGCACAGGTCTTCAGTACTCTGCAAGGGACTCTTGGGTCACAGCAAGGTAAGCATTACCTATGTTGCCCTCTTTTTGGGGGGTTACGAGAAACGGCCCTCCCCAGATAGGATATTGTGCTAAACCGAAGGTACAGTAAATAAGAGAACTAGAACTAGGTGGAGGAGTGGGTTTAATAATAAAGTTGGCAGTGGCTTCACCCAGACAGGGCATCTGTGAACAGAGTGGATTCCCTTCCTGGGAAATTAACCAGTAATTGAATCAAAGGAATTGGGAGCACAACTACTGCAACCAGCATATAACATTACCATAAGTATGTAGATGCACACCAATATGAAAATAATGCAAGCTTTATACAATAAAAGGTTAATATTCATACATACATACATATTCATACATACATCCAATGTACAAAACTGTATTATCACAAGAATCCTGGTTGAATTGTGCACATATACCCGAGGATATATAGCTATTAATAGAGATACCTCCAAAATAATGTTGCAGCAAAGTTAAGCTGAGTTCCAGGGGCCACTGAGAATGTTCAAGATGTGGTATCCATTTTGTGGAGACCTAAAGACAAGATCAGTGGTGATGGGGAGTTCCTCCAGCTGTTGTCCAGCCAGCCTGTAATGTAGCTTCTCATAGGCAGAAACTGGTGTGGCACTGCAACTGAGTCAACCTATGCACTCTGCTTTTTAGTCTCTCCCTAATAGTCTAATCTGACATGCAACCAGACCTCTAACTACCAGAAGTGGCTGTCGGATGACTCTAACTTATGCTGGGTATCAAGCCCGAAGCTAAAACTAGCTAAAGCATCCCAGATCAGAAGGGACAGGACTAACTAAAATAACAGGCACTGCATAAAAACTCTATTTGACAAATAGTAAAAAAAAATGCAAAGCCTAAAGTAGAAACCTGTGTATAGTTGAATAATACAAGCAAAATATACAAAGAATGAATAGCAAAAATGTAAATAGTCTGCTTTGTAATAATATTATGTCCAACACGTATCTTCCACCTAAGTGAAACAGTGTGGATGAGCTATCCTCAAACAAAGAAATCAATACAATCATGATTGCAACAACAATTGTGTCTGGATTCTTGTATTCCACCACCCAGGGAGTATGCAGCGCCAACAGTGTACACAACCAGCACTACTATACACTCATCAACTTTTAAGTTGCACGATGAACGCAGCAAGCAATGCATGTACACAGATTGTGGCTCAGCTTTCCCAGGATTCACCCAAGGCAATTCTATGGCACTAAATGGGGGAGAATCACTCATAAATTAGAGCCACAATAGGAGAACTCATAAAGTATAGCAATTTATTAGTAATGGTAATTTGTTCCATTCCATTCGTTTAGATGCGGCATTCGTAATTTCGGATAATTCGTAACTTCGAATAAATCCGTATTCGTTACGTTCACTAATAGCCAAATTTGAAAGGAAATTACAATACCTATAATTTAATAGTTCGTTATTGTTATTTAGTTAGTTATTCCTTCGAATTTTTGATCATAATGAATGACCCGAAAAACAAAAAAAAGAATGAAACGAAAACGAACAAATTTTTCCGCAGTGCACATGTCTACTACTTACAGTACCCATACAGAGCCAACATTCCATCAGGACATTGTCCTAATAAATGTAATGATGATACACAATAGTCCACTCTACAGCTAAAATATAAAAAAGGAGATTTACTAGTAACATGCACCTATTGGCTCCATTTGACCTTGTGCAGTGCTATAGATATCCTAGTAAATAATAGGAACAGTCTATCCAAACTCATCTTTATTGAAAATGCAATGTAAACTGCTGTAAGTTAAAGAATGCTTTCTGAAGGTGAAAAGATGCTTTAAGAGTTTACAAATGACAGAGATACATTTGGGCACCATTATGCCACTACTTATTTCCATCAGTTCTCCAGTCACTGGCTCTGCTTAGCAAAGGTAGCAGACGGACAGACACCCTGCCTCGACACTCTATTTATGAATATCACTACTCAATTCTACAGTGTGAGGCAATGTAATCATACATGTTATTAATCTTAATAGAATGACTTGTGATTTTTTTTTTCAATAAACTATAAGATGAAACATCTGTCTAATTTAAATCTGTGTTGAGTACATATACAGTATCAGCTAATACAGTTGAGTATTTTGAATATTGGAAAAAAATAAATGAATAGATTACAATGATATTTATGTAGTAAAACAAGACATAATTAATAAAATATTCATATTATGGCCTATAAAACTGCTCCAATTCGGTCTGGTAGAATTAATGACATTTCCCTTCTGTCTGAACCAGTGCAATGCTATGTGCCCTATTTCTCCAAGAGACATGTATACAACTAGGAACAAAGTATTGCTTACATTTATTTCCATACAGTCTGTGTTTCCTACATGCAGCAAAGGGTTTTAAGATTAAATGATTATTGCTAATTGTCTTGAAGAAGAGGTTGAATTTTATTGCATTCATTTACCTGCAATTGTTTGAAATGTAATTATTTTTTATGTAAGGCAACATAGTAACACCCATTAATACGCAGAGCAAATTATATGACAATAATAACAGTTTTACATGATGATCTGCAAGCAATAATTGTCATCACGGTCCTATCAGCAATGCCAGTATACAATAGTAACTATAATTCTTAGTAATAGGCAACCAAGGATAATATTTCCTAATAATAGGAGGTATTTATTAAGCAAAATAGTTAAATATAGGTAATAAAAATGTGTGTGTATATATATATATATATATATATATATATGACTACAGGTCTTGCACTGAATAAAAATCAAAGCAACACAATTTTACTGACATTAAAATGCTGTTGTTTTGATTTATCTCCACTGCAAGATCCATGAGTGCAGCTATACCTCTTTTTATTTTTGTATAGCTGTTTCTTTGTTGGTGAGGACCCAGGCATTTATGTCACACATAGAGTGCAATACATACACTATATTACCAAAAGTATTGGGACACCTGCCTGAACACACACATGAACTTAAATGTCTAAGTCCGTAAGGTTCAATATTGAGTTGGCCCACCCTTCAAAGCTATAACAGCTTCATCTCTTCTGGGGAGGTTGTCCACAAGGTTTAGGAGTGTGTCTATGGGAATGTTTGACCATTCTTCCAGAAGTGCATTTGTGAGGTCAGGCACTGATGTGGACGAGAAGGCCTGGCTCACAGTCTCTGCTCTAATTCACCCCAAAGGGGTTCTATCGAGTTGAGGTCAGGACTCTGTGCAGGCCAGTCAAGTTCTTCCACCTTAAACTCGCTCATCCATGTCTTTATGGACCTTGCTTTGTGCACTGGTCCAAATCATTTGGTGGAGGGGAGATTATGGTGTGGGTTTTGTTTTCAGGGGCTGGGCTTGGCCCCTTAGTTTCAGTGAAGGGAACTCTTAAGGAACTCTTCATCCCAAATGTATTCTATCTAGTTGCGGTCAGGTCCATAAAGACAGAGGTTTTAGATGTACAACACTTGCAAATAGGTGGGTTTTTCAAAGTTTCCACACTTTTTTTTTATAGGTTTCTCAGCCATCCTTACCACAGCATGACAACTGCCAACTCTCTTACTAAACTGCAAGGCTAGCCAACGTGCAGAATCCGAAAACCGAAAGATCCGACATAAACAAATGCTTTATTTTCATTTTCGTTGTGACAACAGTTCGATATAGATAGGAGATTCGACATAACGCTGACAATAGCGATCTGTGTCCATCGAACCTGTGGTCGAATGTGCCTAAACTTAGCTCTATTAGTTCAAGATTATTCTACAAAGAGTGAAAAGATTCGACATTATAGAGACAATAGCAAAAAAGGTTGAATGTGCCTAACCTAACTCTATTAGTCCAAGATTATTCGACATAGAGAGAAAAGATCCGACATGAAGATTCGACGAAGCAATCGCCGCAAATGGACATTTATGGTCAAATGCTCTGCCCATAGGCTATAGAAGAATTGTAATCTTGGTTGACTAGTAATAATAATAATTAATAAATATAATTATTACTAGTGTCATACAACATTAGAATTCTACTATAGCTTGTAGGCGGAACATTCGACCGGAAATGTACGATTGCAGCGTCGTACAGTTTAGCTGCTCCGTCGAACCTTCTTAGAACATTCGACAGACACCATAAGCCTTCAATGACAGATTCGAACTTAATTATTTCGGATTTTCGGACGAATGCATTTTTTAACGAAACAAAATAAATAAAAACGAATTTCGGGAGTAACTAAATGCATTTATTTTTCGGACGAAAACGAAATTCTGAAACTAAATATTTCAGTGTGCACATGTCTACTAGTCACATAACACTCTCAGACCAGACCAATTACTACTCCTCCCTCACCATTTCTAACGAAAATATAAAAGTGCAGAAACCTTTTGAAGACCCCTTGTATATGTGTAAGATTCACTGCCTTGTCAAGGCCCACATTTTATCCTCACGTCAGACTCTCTTACAGTAGGGTTGCTAGGGCGAGCACTCATGAGAAGATATGACATGATGCAGCCTAAGATGTTGCTACCTAGCTGAATGGTTTCTGAGAATTGAGTTATGCCTGGGAGAAATCCATAAAATTTGTTTTTAACAGGCAACTTGTTCTGACTGCCTTAACTTCCCTGGTGGTATGATAATGTCAGATTTTTGATGCTGAAAGCAGTACAATTATTTTGCATGGAAATTTGGCGTTTTATATTGTAGGCCTGTAATTCTTATGCCGCGTACACACGGTCGGACTTTCCGGCATACCTGGTCCGGCGGACCAGAGTGTGCCGGACAATCCGCCCGTGTGTGGGCGGCGGCGGACTTTTCCGGCGGACTTCTTCCCAAAAGCCCGCCGGACCTAGATTTTAAACATGTTTGAAATCTTTCCGTCGGACTCAGTTTCGGGCGGAAAGTCCGCTCGTGTGTGTGCTGGTCCGACGGAAAGCCCGCTCGTGTGTAGGCTGGTCCGACAGACCAAATACGACACGAGGGGATGGTATTGCATCTCGCGCTCGCTGCAATAGGAAAAACAAATCTTCCTATTGCGGCGAGCGCGGGGCATACCAGGCCCTTAGGTCTGGTATGGATTATAAAGGGGAACCCCGCTACGCCGAAAAAACGGCGTGGGGTCCCCCTAAAATCCATACCAGACCCCGATCCGAGCACGCAGCCTGGCCGGTCAGGAAAGGGGGTGGGGACGAGCGAGCGCCCCCCCCCCCTCCTGAACCGTACCAGGCCGCATGCCCTCAACATGGGGGGTGGGTGCTTTGGGGGAGGGGGGCGCCCTGCGCCCCCCCCCCCAAAGCACCTTGGTCCCCATGTTGATGAGGACAAGGGCCTCTTCCCGACAACCCTGGCCGTTGGTTGTCGGGGTCTGCGGGCGGGGGCTTATCGGAATCTGGGAGCCCCCTTTAATAAGGGGGCCCCCAGATCCCGGCCCCCCACCCTATGTAAATGAGTATGGGGTACATGGTACCCCTACCCATTTACCTAGGAAAAAAGTGTAAGTAATAAAACACACTACACAGGTTTTTAAAATATTTTATTAAACAGCTCCGGGGGGGGATCTTCCTCCGGCTTCGGGGGTCTTCTTCCGGCTTCGGGGGTCCCTCCGCTTCATCTTCTCCCGGCGTCCGGTTGGTTCTTCTCCGCTCTCCGGCCTCTTCTCCCGGTGTCGCAGGTCTTCGGCCGGCCCCTCCGCTCTCTTCATGTAGCTCTATTGCGAGCGGAGGTCCGGACTTCTGGGCTTCTTGGCTTCTTGGCTTCTCTTCTCTTCTCTTCCCCCAGATGTTGACACGACGCTCTCTCCGGCTGGACTGGTCTCTGAGGGCTGCGTTGTGACTTATATAGGCGGAGACCCCGCCCCCATATGATGTCACAGTCCCTGGGCATGCTGGGACTGTGACGTTTTAGGGGGCGTGGTCGACCACGCCCCCTAAAACGTCACAGTCCCAGCATGCCCAGGGACTGTGACATCATATGGGGGCGGGGTCTCCGCCTATATAAGTCACAACGCAGCCCTCAGAGACCAGTCCAGCCGGAGAGAGCGTCGTGTCAACATCTGGGGGAAGAGAAGAGAAGAGAAGCCAAGAAGCCAAGAAGCCAAGAAGCCCAGAAGTCCGGACCTCCGCTCGCAATAGAGCTACATGAAGAGAGCGGAGGGGCCGGCCGAAGACCTGCGACACCGGGAGAAGAGGCCGGAGAGCGGAGAAGAACCAACCGGACGCCGGGAGAAGATGAAGCGGAGGGACCCCCGAAGCCGGAAGAAGACCCCCGAAGCCGGAGGAAGATCCCCCCCCCGGAGCTGTTTAATAAAATATTTTAAAAACCTGTGTAGTGTGTTTTATTACTTACACTTTTTTCCTAGGTAAATGGGTAGGGGTACCATGTACCCCATACTCATTTACATAGGGTGGGGGGCCGGGATCTGGGGGCCCCCTTATTAAAGGGGGCTCCCAGATTCCGATAAGCCCCCGCCCGCAGACCCCGACAACCAACGGCCAGGGTTGTCGGGAAGAGGCCCTTGTCCTCATCAACATGGGGACAAGGTGCTTTGGGGGGGGGGCGCAGGGCGCCCCCCTCCCCCAAAGCACCCACCCCCCATGTTGAGGGCATGCGGCCTGGTACGGTTCAGGAGGGGGGGGGGCGCTCGCTCGTCCCCACCCCCTTTCCTGACCGGCCAGGCTGCGTGCTCGGATCGGGGTCTGGTATGGATTTTAGGGGGACCCCACGCCGTTTTTTTCGGCGTAGCGGGGTTCCCCTTTATAATCCATACCAGACCTAAGGGCCTGGTATGCCCCGCGACGGGGCTAGCAAGGTGTCAATCTCGCCGATAAAAGCGGCAAGATTGACATCCTTCTCTAGTCCCGTCGCACCTGAGTCACGTTCAAAATGAACGGACTTGTCCGTGTGTGGGCAAGTCCGTTCATTCTGAAAGTCCGCCGGAACTCCGGCGAAAGTCCGTCGGAAAGACGGGCGGACTTAGCCCGCCGGAAAGTCCCGGCGTGTGTGGGCAAGTCCGTCCGTTTTAAAGTCCGGCGCACCTGGCGGACAAAGTCCGTCGGAAAGTGTGCCGGACCAAGTAGGATAGAAAGTCCGCTCGTGTGTACGCGGCATTAGGAATAACTTAAATCTGTCCAAACCAGAGTCTAGCAGACATCCCGGGTATTATAAAGTTTGAAACACAAAATCATAAATTATAATATAATAAATAACTATAAATAATAACAAATAATAATATAATAATAATACATTGTATTCAATAAATTTTAGTCAATAATATAATCAAATCAAAAACACTGAAATTATTTTGGACCAAACAAGGGTGCAATATTACTAGTCATATTGCTTCAGTAAACATCTTGGGTATGGTACATTTTGAAACATGGGACTGCACAAAGTCCAACGTCACAATCAGGACAATAGAACCAGGTTTCTTTTTGGATTTTCCTTCCAGTGTCATCACGCTTTGAGCAACAAACTACGCACATCCTTGTGGGTGCTGACTTTTTTTCAGCTGGTGGGATGTGGTCCATGAAGTGACGACCAGTCAGGCGTTCCGGGTTGACAACACCAGCAGCACAATGTCCAGATTTATTTACAGCCTTTGGTGTTTGGTGGTTCAGAAAAATACGTTCGGCAACTTTCCAAACAAAGTCAGCATTAGGGATGAGCCGAACACCCCCCCGGTTCGGTTCGCACCAGAACCTGCGAACGGACCGAAAATTCGCACGAACGTTAGAACCCCATTGACGTCTATGGGACTCGAACGTTCGAAATCAAAAGTGCTCATTTTAAAGGCTAATTTGCATGATATTGTCCTAAAAAGGGTTTGGGGACCCAGGTCCTACCGCAGGGGACATGTATTAATGCAAAAAAAACTTTTAAAAATGGCCGTTTTTTCAGGAGCAGTGATTTTAATGATGCTTAAAGTAAAAAAAAAAAGTGAAATATTCCTTTAAATATCGTACCTGGGGTGTATCTATAGTATGCCTGTAAAGTGGTGCGTGTTTCCCGTGTTTAGAACAGTCCCTGCAAAAAATGTCATTTTTAAAGGAAAAAATCTCATTTAAAACTGCTTGCGGGTTTAATGTAATGTCGGGTCCTGGCAATATGGATGAAAATCAGTGAGACAAACAGCATGGGTACCCCCCAGTCCATTACCAGGCCCTTTGGGTCTTGTATGGATATTAAGGGGAACCCCGCACCCAAATTAAAATAAGGAAAGGTGTGGGGCCACCAGGCCCTATATACTCTGAACAGCAGTATACAGGCGGTGCAAACAAGACAGGGACTGTAGGTTTGTTGTTAAGTAGAATCTGTTTGTAATTTTGAACGGGTACATTTTTAACGTGTTTAGCTCCAGCCAAAAAATCTTTTTAAGCTTTTTGGAAAACATAGGGAAGGGTTATCACCCCTGTGACATTTGTTTTGCTGTCTTCCTCCTCTTCAGAAGATTTCACCTCACTTTTTGTCCCAATGACAAATGTTTTTTGAAAATTTGGGGTTTTTTGTCGAACAAGGATTGGAAAGCATCAGTGGAAAGGAGAAATGTTTTTCCCATATTAACTCTTACAGGAGAGAATTTCCCTTCCTAGGGGTAGATTTCATCTCACTTCCTGTTGTCTCCTTCCATTTGCAAGTAGAAGTCGTTTGTAAGTTAGATGTTTGAAAGTAGGGGCCTGCCCTATATACTCAGCAGAAATTTGGGCCTTAGGTGTTGTTGTGGCCACAACACTGTAAGCCCTCACAGGGCCCTGCTGTGAAATATTAGATCAAGAATTGTAATTACATGCCCCTGTTGAACAAGGGCAGAAAAATTGGGCCTTTGGTGGTGGTGGTGGTGGTGCTGGTGCCACAACACTGTAAGTCCTCACTCGCTCTTGGTGGGTGCAGAAATGGGCCCTGCTGTGAAATATTAGATCAAGAATTGTAATTACATGCCCCTGTTGAACAAGGGCAGAAAAATTGGGCCTTTGGTGGTGGTGGTGGTGGTGGTGCCACAACACTGTAAGTCCTCACTCGCACTTGGTGGGTGCAGAAATGGGCCCTGCTGTGAAATATTAGATCAAGAATTGTAATTACATGCCCCTGTTGAACAGGGGCTGAAAAATTAGGCCTTAGGCACTGATGCTGGTGCCACAACACTGCAACCCCTCACAGATACTCTAGTTGTAACGCAGAAACGAACCCTGCTGCAAAGTATTGCATCAAAAATTGTAATTACACGCCCCTGTTAAACAGGGGCTGAAAAATTGGGCCTTAGGCACTGGTGGTGGCGCCCAGAACCAAAAATGTTCTTACAAGCTATCAGCGTGATGATTGAGGAGGAAGAGGATAATTACTCAGGGATAGTCACTCAGCATCAGCATAGGCAGTCTTTGAAGGGATCTGAGATTTCAAAAAAAATTATTCGGTTACATCAGCATCAGGTGCTTGGTAGCTGGTGGTGATCCAAGACTGATTCATTTTTATGAAGGTCAGTCGATCGACCGAGCCGGTGGACAGACGCACCCTGTGATCGGTTACAAAGCCTCCAGCAGCACTGAATGTGCGTTCCGAAAGAACGCTGGATGCAGGACAGGCCAGTAGCTCAATTGCATACTGTGCAAGCTCTGGCCAGTGATCCATCCTTAAGACCCAGTAACCCAGAGGATTTTTGGTGGGAAAGGTGTCCAAGTCAGATCTTGCCCCTAGGTATTCCTGCACCATGTAAAACAGACGCTGGCGATGGTTGCTGGAACCGATCATACCTTGGGGCTGCGGACCAAAAAATTGTCTGAACGCATCGGTCAGACGGCCACCTTCTCCACCGCTCCTTCTTTGACTGACCGAAGCCTCAGCAACACGTTGTCCAGAAACAGGAGTTTGTAACCTCCCAGTCTCTGGGAACGCGTTGCACAGACCTTTCTGCAAGGCCTCCTGAAGATGTTTCATCCTCTGCTCCCTCTGCGATGGCAAGATAAGGTCCACAACCTTACCCTTGTAACGTGGATCAAGGAGGGTTGCCAGCCAGTATTGGTCCTTCTCCTTGATACCGCGAATACGAGGATCCTTACGCAGGCTTTGCAGGATCAGGGAGGCCATGCAGTGTAGGTTTGCTGAGGCATTCGGTCCGGAGTCCTCTGGGTCACTAAGGACGACATGGTCCACAGCCACCTCCTCCCAGCCACGTACAAGTCCATGTGTTTCTTGGGACTGATCCCTTAAAGACTGCTGCTGATGCTGAGTGCCAGGCTCCACCTCCATACTGACACAATCTTCCCCTTCCTCCTCCTCTTCCTCCTCTTCCTGTGTGATCGGCAGGCACGCAGGAACACTGTCTGGATAAAGGGGGCCTTGAGAGCTAAGGAAGTCCTCCTCTTCCTGCCTCTGTTCTGCCTCAAGTGCCCTGTCTATTATTCCACGCAACGTGTGCTCCAACAGGTGGACATGGGGGACAGTGTCACTGATGCATGCACTGTCACTGCTCACCATCCTCGTGGCCTCCTCAAATGGTGACAGGACAGTGCATGCATCCCTGATCATGGCCCACTGGCGTGGGGAAAAAAAACGAAGCTCCCCTGACCCTGTCCTGGTGCCATAGTCGCACAGGTACTCATTGATGGCCCTCTGCTGCGTGTGCAGCCGCTGCAGCATGGCCAACGTTGAGTTCCACCTGGTAGGCATGTCACAGATTAGGCGGTTCTTGGGCAGGTTAAACTCCTTTTGGAGGTCTGCCAGCCGAGCACTGGCATTATATGACCGGCGGAAATGCACACAGACTTTCCTGGCCTGCCTCAGGACATCCTGTAAGCCTGGGTACCTACCCAAGAACCGCTGCACCACCAAGTTAAGGACGTGAGCCAAACAGGGCACATGGGTCATTTGTCCCTGTCAGAGGGCAGAGAGGAGGTTGGTGTCATTGTCGCAAACCACCATTCCTGCCTTAACCACTTGAGCCCCGGACCATTATGCTGCCTAAGGACCAGAGGTCTTTTTCCAATTTGGCACTGCGTCGCTTTAACTGCTAATTGCACGGTCATGCAATGCTGTACCCAAACGAAATTTGCGTCTTTTTCTTCCCACAAATAGAGCTTTCTTTTGATGGTATTTGATCACCTCTGCAGTTTTTATTTTTTGCGCTATAAATGGAAAAAGACCGAAAATTTTGAAAAAAAATGATATTTTCTACTTTTTGTTATAAAAAAAATCCAATAAACTAAATTTTAGTCATACATTTAGTCCAAAATGTATTCGGCCACATGTCTTTGGTAAAAAAAATGTCAATAAGCATATATTTATTGGTTTGCGCAAAAGTTATAGCGTCTACAAACTAGGGTACATTTTCTGTAATTTACACAGCTTTTAGTTTATGACTGCCTATGTCATTTCTTGAGGTGCTAAAATGGCAGGGCAGTACAAAACCCCCCCAAATGACCCCATTTTGGAAAGTAGACCAAGGAAATTGCTGAGAGGCATGTTGAACCCATTGAATATTTATTTTTTTGTCCCAAGTGATTGAATAATGACAAAAAAAATAAATAAATATTTACAAAAAGTTGTCACTAAATGATATATTGCTCACACAGGCCATGGGCCTATGTGGAATTGCACCCCAAAATACATTCAGCTGCTTCTCCTGAGTATGGGGATACCACATGTGTGGGACTTTTTGGGAGCTTAGCCGCGTACGGGGCCCTGAAAACCAAGCACCGCCTTCAGGATTTCTAAGGGTGTAAATTTTTGATTTCACTCTTCACTGCCTATCACAGTTTCGGAGGCCATGGAATGCCCAGGTGGCACAAAACCCCCCCCAAATGACCCCATTTTGGAAAGTATACACCCCAAGCTATTTGCTGAGAGGCATATTGAGTCCATGGAATATTTTATATTTTGACACAAGTTGCGGGAAAGTGACACTTTTTTTTTTTTGCACAAAGTTGTCACTAAATGATATATTGCTCACACAGGCCATGGGCATATGTGGAATTGCACCCCAAAATACATTTAGCTGCTTCTCCTGAGTATGGGGATACCACATGTGTGGGACTTTTTGGGAGCCTAGCCGCGTACGGGGCCCCGAAAACCAAGCACCGCCTTCAGGATTTCTAAGGGTGAAAATTTTTGATTTCACTCTTCACTGCCTATCACAGTTTCGGAGGCCATGGAATGCCCAGGTGGCACAAAACCCCATGACCCCATTTTGGAAAGTAGACACCCCAAGCTATTTGCTGAGAGGCATGGTGAGTATTTTGCAGCTCTCATTTGTTTTTGAAAATGAAGAAAGACAAGAAAAAACTTTTTTTTTTTTCTTTTTTCAATTTTCAAAACTTTGTGACAAAAAGTGAGGTCTGCAAAATACTTACTATACCTCTCAGCAAATAGCTTTGGGTGTCTACTTTCCAAAATGGGGTCATTTGGGGGGTTTTGTGCCACCTGGGCTTTCCATGGCCTCCGAAACTGTGATAGGCAGTGAAGAGTGAAATCAAAAATTCACGCCCTTAGAAAGCCTGAAGGCGGTGCTTGGTTTTCGGGGTCCCGTACGCGGCTAGGCTCCCAAAAAGTCTCACAGTGACAACTTTGTGCAAAAAAAAAAAATGTGTCTCTTTCCCGCAACATAAAATATTCCATGGACTCGACATGCCTCTCAGCAAATAGCTTGGGGTGTCTACTTTCCAAAATGGGGTCATTTGGGGGGGTTTTGAACTGTCCTGGCATTTTATGCACAACATTTAGAAGCTTATGTCACACATCACCAACTCTTCTAACCACTTGAAGACAAAGCCCTTTCTGACACTCATTGTTGACATGAAAAAGTTATTTTTTTTTTGCAAAAAAATTACTTTGAACCCCCAAACATTATATATTTTTTTAAAGCAAATGCCCTACAGATTAAAATGGTGGGTGTTTCATTTTTTTTTTCACACAGTATTTGCGCAGCGATTTTTCAAACGCATTTTTTGGGGAAAAAACACACTTTTTTAAATTTTAATGCACTAAAACACACTATATTGCCCAAATGTTTGATGATATAAAAAAGATGATCTTAGGCCGAGTACATGGATACCAAACATGACATGCTTTAAAATTGCGCACAAACGTGCAGTGGCAACAAAATAAATACATTTTTAAAAGCCTTTAAAAGCCTTTACAGGTTACCACTTTAGATTTACAGAGGAGGTCTACTGCAAAAATTACTGCCCTCGATCTGACCTTCGCGGCGATACCTCACATGCATGGTGCAATTGCTGTTTACGTTTGACGACAGACCGCCACTTGCGTTCGCCTTAGCGCGAGAGCAGGGGGCGACAGGGGTGCTTTTTTTTTTTTTTTTTTTTTCTTTATTATTTTTTTGCTTTTTTATCTTATTTTTAAACTGTTCCTTTCATTTTTTTTTTTTTTTTTAATCATTTTTATTGTTATCTCGGGGAATGTAAATATCCCCTATGATAGCAATAGGTAGTGACAGGTACTCTTTTTTGAAAAAATTGGGGTCTATTAGACCCTAGATCTCTCCTCTGCCCTCAAAGCATCTGATGACACCAAGATCGGTGTGATAAAATGCTTCCCCAATTTCCCAATGGCGCTATTTACATCCGGCAAAATCTAAGTCATAAAATGCTCGTAGCTTCCGGTTTCTTAGGCCATAGAGATGTTTGGAGCCACTCTGGTCTCTGATCAGCTCTATGGTCAGCTGGCTGAATCACCAGCTGCATTCTCAGGTTCCCTGTTGAGACAGGAGAGCTAGAGAAAAACACGGAAGACGGTGGGGGGGGGGGCATTCCCTCCCACGGCTTGTAAAAGCAGTCTAGAGGCTAATTAGCCACTAGGATTGCTTTTACATGAAAGCCGACCGCTGGCTGAAAAGAATGATACCAAGATGATACCTAAACCTGCAGGCATCATTCTGGTATAACCATTCAAATTCGTGAATGGCGTACCTGAAGACAAAAAAATGGTTAACAATAAAGCACAGTAAACGGTAAAGTATAAAAAATTGCATACCTGAAAAGCAAACATGATAAAACATAATAACAATAAAACATTGCAGAATAGAATACAGTAAAAAAGAGCAGAACAAGAGAGAGAGAATAGAGAGAGAGAGAACAATAAAACGACAACTATTTTTTTTTATTTTATATATTTTTTTTTTTTTTTACACTTTTTTTTGTAACTAACTTTTATAACGGTAACCGGTTCCAGGTTCGGGTCTCTCAAAATGCGATGGCATCTTGGGAGACCCTGTGAAAGTGTGCCTAGTCTGTGCAATGCTGTACCCTACGCTAATACTCAACTAATGAATGGTAGCGTTCAAAACATTCACCAATGCAAAGACCAGGATTGTCAGGACAGGAGGGACAATAATAGCGGGTGTCATGCCTATATCCACGCTTGCTGCAGACACGACATCTTTTTTGGGGGTTCGTTGGGTAGGGGTACTCGGGAGGACATAAAGAAAATGCCTCTCATGCAGCCGACTGCATTTGGTTGGGGATGTGAATGGGGGAAGTACGGGCGCTGCAGAAGCGGTGGGTTCCCAATTAGGATTGGCGAATGCAGCAGGAAGGGCACTATGGGCACGACGGGCCTGTGTTTGTCTTCTTGGTGGCAGCGGGACACTACTTGTGCTTGCCACCTCACCAGCTTGAACTGCACTTATGGGACTCGCCAAGTCACCAAGTGTTACTGCAGTGCTGGTTTGACTACGACCGGGGTGTACTAGGCCACTGGTGCTTGCCAGTTCAATAAAAAGCTACCAAAAAAACTGTTAGCGATCGCAGGGATCAGGCCTGACTCTGCTAATGCTGCAGTTATGCGTTAAGTGTTTTGTAAGTGACAGTGATCGATCGATACTGCACTTGGGTGGGCTGGGCCGGGCGGAGGGGCAAAATGCAGGTGCTAGCAGGTATCTGGGCTGATCCCGCTAACACTGCGTTTTTGGGAACCCTAAACTGCTGGGGACGCCAGTATAGATCTGATCGGCTCAGATATTGATCCGATCAGATACTATACCACTAAGGGAGCTGTACGGTGCGTGCGTGGGTGTTAGCGCTACTGGCGCTAACCTGACGCTGCCTGGGGCCGGTGCTTGCCAGTTCACCAAAATGCTACCAAAAAAACTGTTAGCGATCGCAGGGATCAGGCCTGACTCTGCGAACGCTGCAGTTATGCGTTTAGTGTTTTGTAAGTGACAGTGATCGATCGATACTGCACTTGGGCTGGGCCGGGCGGAGGGGCAAAACGCAGGTGTGAGCAGGTATCTGGGCTGATCCCGCTAACACTGTGTTTTTGGGAACCCTAAACTGCTGGGGATGCTAGTATAGATCTGATCGGATCAGATATTGATCCGATCAGATACTATACCACTAAGGGAGGCGTATGCTGCGTGCGTGGGTGTTAGCGGTACTGGCGCTAATCTGACGCTGCCTGGGGCGACGCATATCACCGCTGGGCGATCAGGGGGCTAAACCTTTATTCGGTAATAAACGGCGGGTGCCCTGACACTATAAAAAATAAACAAACTAACCAGCGTCACCCGTAACAGTTATACGGTGATCAGTGGTGAAAGGGTTAACTAGGGGGCCATCAAGGGGTTAAAACATTTATTCGGTAGTATATGGGGGTCCCTGTTGCTATAAAACGCTGACGGCGAACCTAAATATTTAGGTCCCTAACTAGCGTCACCAGCGACACTAATACAGCGATCAGAAAAATGATCGCTTAGCGACACTGGTGACAGGGGGTGATCAAGGGGTTAAAACTTTATTAGGGGGGGTTAGGGGGGTATCCTAGACCTACAGGGGGGTAATACTAACTGTCCCAACACTGTAACTGTCACAAACTGACACCAATGCAGTAATCAGAAAAAAAAAAAAAAAAACTGCTGGTGTCAGTTTGTGACGGGGGGGGGGGTGATTGGGGGGGGATCGGGGGGGGATCGGGGTGTTTTGTGTGCCTGGCATGTTCTACTGTGTGTGTGTAGTGTTGTGCACTCACATACCTGTCTTCTCTCCTCGGGCCGGAACGGAAATTACCGAGCCGAGGAGAGATGACATCATTTCCTTTGCTGCTGTTTAGCATACAGCAGCAAAGGAATGATGTGATTGGCCGGCAGCGATCGCGAGGGGGGGGCCACGAACGGATGGCCTCCCCCTCATCTCCGATCGCCGTGGGACAAAAGACGACCGCCTCGGGCACCGGGGGGGGGGGCCGATCGGACCCCCCACCCGCGGAAGGCAAATCACGTATATGTACGTGATTTTGCCTGTCCGTGCCACCTTGCCGACGTAAATCGGCGTGAGGCGGTCGTCAAGTGGTTAAGTTGGCGTGGCGTCAACCACCTCGGAACCACTGGTTCCGAGGACAAAGCACAGGGAGAGGCCATGGAGGAAGAAGAAGAGGAGGGGGTGGAGGAGAGAGGTGTGTCACAATCATTAGCATTTTGGAGGCGTGGTGGCGGAACAACCTCCAACACTACTGCACCTTGTCCTGCATCCTTCCCAGCTGCCAGCAGAGTAACCCAATGCGCCGTGAAACTTAGGTAACGTCCCAGTCCATGCCTGCTGGACCATGAGTCAGCGGTAATATGCACCTTACCGCTGACTGCCCTGTCCAGCGAGGCATGGACATTGCCTTCCACATGCCGGTAGAGAGCCGGAATCGCCTTCCGTGAGAAAAAGTGGCGTTTGGGTACCTGCCACTGAGGAACCGCACATTCCACAAACTCACCAAAGGGGGCAGAGTCTACCAACTGAAAAGGCAGCAGTTGAAGTGCTAGCAATTTTGCCAAGCCAGCATTCAACCGCTGGGCATGTGGATGGCTGGGAGCAAACTTCTTTCGGCGGTGCAGCAGCTGGGGCAGGGAAATTTGCCTGGTACAATCTGACGTCGGTGTACCAAAAGCAGATTGCCCACAAGTACTTGGCTGTGACACACCTAATTCTACACCTTCATTCCTCTTAGTGCAGGTCTCAGAGAGGACTGAAGGTATAGTGGGGTTGGAGATCTCAGCTGATGAGGAGCAAGGAGAGGTCCTCTTTGTTCTTTGGTGTGGGTCTTTTAGATACGCTTGCCAACGAACTGCATGGCAGGTCAACATATGTCTGGTCAAGCATTTGGTACCCAAGCGGGAGATGTTTTGGCCACGCGAGATACGCTTGAGACATATGTTGCAAATAGCAGCAGTGCGATCTGATGCACTCGTCTCAAAAAAGGCCCACACCAAAGAACTTTTTGAATAACGCGCAGAGACTGCAGCGCCCTGCCACACAAAGTACCCTGGGCATCGGTGAGAGAGGATGAGGAGGATGAGGACTCAACACGGCCAGCTGCCGAAAAAAAGGCCAAGCGTGTCCCACGGCCACGTGCTGATGAGGATGCACTGTCTCCACGACCAGCACTAGACACAGAGCCTGCTTGCCCTCTCTTATTGGCTTGTGACTGTCTGCCTCTCCTTCTTGGCCTTCCAGACATAGTAATGGCCTGTAGCTGCACTAAGCTGGGATATATATATATATGTACTGATACTGCAGCTAGCAAAATCAACTGCCTGCCTGTAGTATGAGAACACCACCAACCTTCTACAGGTAGCTTTAGCTGAACACTGTGCAGAGCTCGCAAAAAACTAACTTGTAGCTTTTTTAGCTGCCTGCGGTAGTGATAGGATCAGGAAAACACCACCAACCTTCTACAGGTAGCTTTAGCTGAACACTGTGCAGAGCTCGCAAAAAATAACTTGTAGGTTTAGCTGGACACTGTGAGGAGGACGCACCACACTAACTTGTAGTTTTAGCTGAACACTGTGAGCAGGACGCACTGCACTAACTTGTAGCTTTAGATGAACACTGTGAGGAGGACGCACTGCACTAACTTCTAGGTTTAGCTGAACACTGTGAGGTGGATGCACCACACTAACTTGTAGTTTTAGCTGAACACTGTGAGCAGGATGCACTGCACTAACTTGTAGCTTTAGATGAACACTGTGCAGAGGTCTCACTACACTAACTTGTAGGTTTAGCTGAACACTGTGAGCAGGACGCACCGCACTAACTTGTAGGTTTAGCTGAACACTGTGAGGTGGACGCACCACACTAATTTGTAGGTTTAGCTGAACACTGTGAGCAGGACGCACCCCACTAACTTGTAGGTTTAGCTGAACACTGTGAGCAGGACGCACTGCACTAACTGTAAATAGTCTAGCTGCCTGACTGTGGTACTAATAGGATCAAAAGAACACCAGCAATTTTCTTCAGGTAGCTGTAAATACTGTAACAAGACAAGCCTGCCTGTCAGTAAGAAGATAACAGGAACGGATCTAGCTAAACTGAATACAGTGTATATATATATATATATATGCAACACCTGGGATGCATATATATATATATATACACAATACACTGTAAGTGCAGCTAACTGACTGACTGTTCTGCCTAATCTATCTAACTCAAATCAAATGACACTGTCTGTCTCTCTCTCTCTCTCTCTCTATCTATGAACGCCAGAACACACACTACACAGGGCCGCCGTGCAGGCGGCCTTATATAGTGTGGGGCGTGTACTAAATCCCCTGAGCCATAATTGGCCAAAGCCTCCTTGGCTTTGGCCAATTACGGCTCTCTGTTCAGACGGCGCTGTGATTGGCCAAGCATGCGGGTCATAGTGCATGCTTGGCCAATCATCAGCCAGCAATGCACTGCGATGCCGCAGTGAATTATGGGCCGTGGCTCGCCACACGAATTTGGCGCGAACGGCCCATATAGTTCGCATTTCAGCGAACGGGCGAACAGACGATGTTCGACGAAGCTCATCCCTAGTCAGCATGAACCACAGACATGTCACTCTTTTTTTTTTAGTAGAATGAAGGCATTCCATAGCTATTGCTTAAGAAGATGCCTGAAGATCTTCTTGTAATACTTTTTTTGTTGTTTTCTCATGGCTGGATAAAATGTCATTGCCTGGTCAGCTCTGTCAACACCTCCTATGGTGTTGTTGTAGTCTATCACCACTTGTGGTTTCATGATGTCTTTCTCACCTTTTGTGTGCACCATGACAGTGGAGGTGTTATGGATTGTACTCATTAGGCACACATCTTTTTTGTCACGCCATCGCAGTGCCATCATTTTGCCTTTCTGTCAGGCAACCATTTCTCCCGTCTTGAGATTTTTATTGCCAAAGGTTGGCGGCATGTTATGCCAGTTAGCCCTAACGGTTCCATAGGCATTAGTTTTGTTCTGTAGAAGGAAGTCTCTTAGTATTTTGCAGATCTTGTTTTTTGTCACAAAGTTTTGAAAATTGAAAAAAGAAAAAAAAATTATTTTTTTTCTTAATTTTCAAAAATAAATGAGATCTGCAAAATACCCACCATGCCTCTTAGCAAATACCTTGGGGTGTCTACTTTCCAGAATGGGTCATTTGGGGGGGGTTGTGCTATCTGGACATTTCAGGGCCTCCATAACTGTGATAGGTAGTGAGGAGTAAAATCACTTTTCACAATTTTACGCCCTTAGAAAGCCTGAAGGCTGTGCTTGGTTTTTGGGGTCCTGTACGCGGCTAGGCTCCCAAAAAGTCTCACACATGTGGTATCCCCGTATACAGGAGAAGCAGCAGAATATATTTTGGCCATGTTTGGAATGTACCATGCCATGTTTGAACAATATATTATTTAGTGACAACTTTGTAATAAAAAATTGTAATTTTCCCGAAAATTGTGGCAAAATATCAAATATTCCATGGACACAACATGCCTCTCAGCAAAAAGCTTGAAGTGTCTTCTTTCCAAAACGGGGTCATTTGTGGGGGTTTTGTGCTATCTTGACATTTGGGCCTCCGAAACTGTGATAGATAGTGAGGAAGTGAGATCACCATTTTACGCCCTCAGAAAGCCTGAAGGCGGTGATTGGTTTTTGGGGTCCTGTACGTGGCTAGGCTCCCAAAAAGTCTCACACATGAGGTATTCCCATACTCAGGAGAAGCAGCAGAATGTATTTTGGGGTGTAATTCCACATATAACCATGCCATGTTTGAACACCCCCCCCCTTCATCACAGCGCAACTACCATCTTCCCCCACTTTTGTCCCATTTGTCCTGCCTTGGATCAGTACTTAGGTGTTGCAGCAGTGTCCTTTTAGCATAGCCCCCCCGACAGCGCAGGAGTTTCCACTTTCATATAATTTAGTGACAAAAAAAAAAAAAGTGTAATTGTCCTGAAACTTGTGGCAAAATATAAAATATTCCATGCATTCAATATTCTTATCAGCAAATAGCTTTGGGTGTCTACTTTCCAAAAAGGGGTCATTTGGGGGGGGGGGTTTGAACTGTCCTGGCATTTTATGCACAACATTTAGAAACTTATGTCACACATCACCCACTCTTCTAACCACTTGAAGACAAAGCCCTTTCTGACACTTTTTGTTTACATGAAAAAATATTTTTTACAAGAAAATTACTTTGAACCACCAAACATTATATATTTTTTTAAAGCAAAGGCCCTACAGATTAAAATGGTGGGTGTTGCAATTTTTTTTTTCACACAGTATTTGCGCAGCGATTTTTCAAACGCAATTTTTTTGGGAAAAGCACACAAGTTTAAATGCACTAAAACACTATATTGCCCAAATGTTTGATGAAATAAAAAAGATGATCTTCTGCCGAGTACATGGATACCAAACACAACATGCTTTAAAATTTAAAAGCCTTTACAGGTTACCATTTTAGATTTACAGAGGAGGCCTACTGCTAAAATTACTGCCCTTGATCTGACCTTCACGGTGATACCTCACATGCATGGTGCAATTGCTGTTTACATATGACACCAGATTGACGCTTGCGTTCGCCATGTGCGTGTTTTTTATTATATTTTTATTATATATATTATTTTTATATTTTTTTTTATATTTTTTTAAAGCTGTTGCTTTCATTTTTTTTAATCATTTTTATTGTTATCTCAGGGAATGTAAATATCCCCTATGATAGCAATAGGTAGTGACAGGTACTCTTTTTTGAAAAAAATTGTAGTCTATTAGACCCTAGATCTCTCCTCTGCCCTCAAAGCATCTGACCACACCAAGATCGGTGTGATAAAATGCTTTGCCAATTTCCCAATGGTGCTGTTTATATCCGGCGAAACCTCATGAAAGTCATGAAATGCTCTTAGCTTTCAGTTTCTTAGGCCATAGAGATGATTGGAGATATTCTGGTCTCTGATCAGCTCTATGGCCAGCTGGCGGAACTACCGGCTGCATTCTCAGGTTCCCTGTTGGGACAGGAGAGCTCGAGAAAACCATGGAAGACGGTGGGGGGGGGGGGGGGGGGGTGTTCCCTCCCACTGCTTATAAAAGCAGTCTAGAGGATAATTAGCTGCTAGGATTGTTTTTACATGAAAGCCAACTGCTGGCTGAAAAGAATGATACCAAGATAATACCTAAACCTGCAGGCATCATTCTGGTAACCACTCAAAATCCAGCAACATACCAGTATGTTGCTGGTCCTTGTTGGGCATACATTGTAATGTTTTTTTTTTTCATGCAGCCTGTGGACTGAATGAAAAAAAGAGATTGAAAAACTGGAAAAATAGGGGATGGCGCTGTTATAGAAAAAAGTGTGTCAATATAATAATTATTCTCCTTAGAAGTATAAAGTGATAGGTGTATCAATATAATAATTATTCTTCTTAAATATATAAAGTGGCAGGTGCTAAAGTTATTTTAAAACTAATAAAGTGTATCAATACAATGTTTTTTAGTTGTAAATATAAAGTCATAAGTGCTAAATTGTGCAAGAGGAAATTGTAAACAATATGCAAAAAGTGATAACTCAGTCATTATATCATATAGGTAAAAGAAACAGAAAAAACATAAAAAATTCAAGTGACATGTGCTTATACGTCTCGTATACACTAGTCCTTTGGTTTGAAATCCAAAGTGACAGGTGCAAGGATATATTAGATATATGTCTTGATATATGAAACAATGTGCAATAAAATGATAAACGAAAAAAAGAGATTGATTGGTGGGTATGGCCACCATTAGAATACCGCCCTTCATTCACCCACTTCTAATGATGGGCATATATGCACCATTTTTTTTTTAACTGTGGTGGTGAAATCACCTCCTACAGTGCTGGAGTCGCCGATTTACGTATCGTGGGAGCAAACGATGTTGCTGTCAAGATGAATAAACCAGTGCTGCCGCTGAATGGCGTACCTGCTAAGTAAATGACGGTTAACAATAAAACAAAGTAACATTACAGTATAACAGTAAGACTTGCCATACCTGCAAAGCAAATACAATAAAACATAGTAAAAATAAAACATTGCAATCTGTGCCTAAAAAATATATGCCGAAGCATGGGGGCAAGCCACCCCTAATGTTAGGAGCAAATCGCTCCTCCACCCATGCCCCCATGCTTTGGCATATATGCTTTTTTTTTCAACCGTGGTGCTGAAATCACCTCTGACATCGCTTGAGTCACGGCTTTATGTATCGTGGGTGCAAACTATGTTGTTGTCAAGATAAATATACCCGTGCTGCAGGTGAATGGCATACCTGCTAAGCAAATGATGGTTAACAACAAAACAAAGTAACATTACAGTATAACAGTAAGACTTATCATACCTGCAAAGCAAATTCAATAAAACATAGAAAAAATAAAACATTGCAATCTGTGCCTAAAAAAATATATGCCGAAGCATGGGGGCAATCTGCCCCTAATGTTAGGAGCAAATCGCTCCTCCACCCCTGCCCCCATGCTTCGGCATATATGCTCTTTTTTTAAACCGTAGTGGTGAAATCACCTCCAACAGCGATGGAGTCACAGCTTTAAGTATTGTGGGAGCAAGATAAAGATAAATAAACCCATGCTGCAGCTGAATGGCGTACCTGCTAAGCAAATGATGGTTAACAATAAAACAAACATTACAGTATAACATACCATACCTGTAAAGCAAATACAATAAAACATAGTAAAAATAAAACAGAAGAGAATGATAGATATAGAACAATAGTGAGTGAACAGTAGTACGGAAAGTAGAGAGCGAATAGAGAGAGAGAAGAAACAATTTTTGGCTTTTTAATTTTTTTTGTGTTTTTGTGTGTGTTTTTTTTCACTTTTATAAAAACTGTAAAAAAAACTGTAAACTGAACGTTGCAGATTAGGGTCTCTCAAAATGTGATGGCCACCACATCTTTCGAGACCCTGTGAAACGTGTGCCTAGAACTGTGTAGTGCTGTACCCTACACTAATACTCAACTAGTGTGTGGTAGCGTTCAAAACAGTCACCAATGCAAAGACCAGGTTGGTAAGAACAGGAGGGACAATAAAAGCGGGTGTCACGCCTATATCCGCGCTTTCTACAGGCACAACATCTTCTTTGGGGGTTTCTTTAGGTAGGGGTACATGCGGAAAATGCCTCTCATGCAACCCGGCTTACTGCATTTGGATTGGGAAGGTGGGCCACAGCACCATCTGGAAACAGAAGGGCTCTGACGATCTCTTCCTGGAATTTAAGGAAGGATCCCGTTCATCCTGAAACTTTGTATAGCACAAAAGCATTCAGCAGAGCCAATTGAAATAAGTATATAGACACTTTTTTGTACCAGCGCCTGGCCTTACGGGCAATTAGATACGGTGCCAACAACTGCTCGTTGAGGTCCAACCCTCCCATATTAAGGTTATAGTCATGGAGACAGAGGGGTTTCTCCAAACCAAAACTCCCCGTAGGAATTTGGACCATTGTGTCTGCGTGAAGGGAGGACAGAACGAAAACATTCTTATTATCCCTCAACTTCACAGCAAGCAAATTATTACATCTCAAGCAGGCTCTCTCCCCCAGCCTAAGATGGGAATCTACAAGCCGCTGGGGAAAGCCCTGTCGATTAGATCGCACGGTGCCACATGCGCCAATTTGGTGATCAAACAAGTGACTAAAAAGTGGCACGCTCGTGTATATTAATTGTCCACACACAAGTGCTACTCCTTTCCGAATAAGGGTGACACCAAGTCCCACACAATCTTACCAGCGCTCCCTATGTAGTCTGGACAGTTCTCCGGCTCTACGTAACTAAACTATAAACCATAAAACTCGTAAACCATAAAACTATATGTATAGCCTGTGGCCCTGTCACAGAGCTTATACATCTTTACCTCATATCTGGCACGCTTCCTGGGAAGATACTGTTTGAATGACAAGCGGCCAGAAAACTTAATCAGGGTCTCATCAACTAGACAACTTGATCGGGAGTAAACAAGGCTGCAAACCATTGGTTGAAGTGGTTTACAAGGGGCCGATCGAATTCAGGATCACCCCGAGGACGACAGAGTTCGTTATCGTTGAAGTGCATGAACCGCAAGATCTGCTTGTATCGTGTCCTGGTCATGGAGGCAGAGAACACGGGCATATGATGAACTGGGTCAGTGGACCAATATAACCGCAACTCACTCTTTTTAGTTATGCCTATGAGGAGGGATAGGCCCAGGAAGGTCTTAAATTTGGAAACCGTAATGGGTTTGCAATCTCTGGCAAGGGTCAGCTAGGGATTAGCGGCGATGAATTGAAAGCAAAAAAATGGGTTCCGACGTTGAAGATTTCCACGTTTCAGACACCAAACGCGACTAAACACGGTACTGGCGTTTAGACGCGGTTTAGTTTATAAGCGTTTTTAAAGGTACCCTATATTTTTGACCTGAAAAGACAAAAATATGATGGAAAACGATGAAAAAACAAAAAAAAAATAGTTTAAAATGTTTTAATTTAAAAAAAAAAAAATATATATTTATTAAGCACAATTTAAAAATGTAATATATAATAACTTTTGCAACAAATATTTGCATAAAAAATACAAAATAAATACCGGTAAATAAAAAAATAAGAAATTACATATAAAGCTTTAAAAAAAAAATCCAAAAAAATTAATTAATATTTAATTATTAAAAATATTAAAAAAATTGCAAAAAAAAACTTGATATATTATAAAAAATGAAATTAACTTTTAAATTTGCAAAAAATACACAAAATATTTTTTTTTTAAGTAATTTAAATATTTTTCAAAAAAATAAAGGAAACACAAAAATAATACATCTGTACATCTATACATATATATATAAATATATGTACATACCTGATCGTCACCAACAGATGTTCCTCTGGTGACACATGCTTCCTCATGTTGAAAACTGACATTTGCTGCGTAATCAATGGATGGGTCCAATAGCGACAAACTCTGACTCTGCACCTCGCACGCAATTTTCTACATCATTCTAGCCTCATCAAGAGCAACGTCAGGAGCATTTCCTCACATATGCTCATTATGGGATCCATTGCAAAAAAAAGCACAGAAATAGAGGCAAATACAAGTAGACAGCTGCTCTCTCTGCTGCTGCTACTCACTCTGGTCAAAATGGCTGAAATAGTTAACTAACAATGTCTTTTGAGCTAGAGTAGGGTCTTAATGAAGTTATCTTAATAAACGCTTCTAGACGCAAACGCGGTAAATCGCTGCTAAACGCGGCATGCAAACACAGCAAAATGGGAGTTTCCAAACACCGGTTTCAAGTTCATTCAGAGAAGTTTGCCCCAGTGTCCCGTGTACATGGAGCCTTAGAGTCCCTCTACACGGTAATGTTATAACAGTATTTTGATGAGTGCTGATTCTATGATCTGCTTCTCTTAGTGCATTCCCAGTTAACACATATGTACTGTGGCAGAACCTGATTGGCTTCTGGTGCTTGCCATCCCTCTGCCAGTCTGAGTATAGCTACAAAGAAGATGGCATAAAAATATATCAAGAACATTTTATCTATCTAAATTAGTCACATTAAAAATGTACGGAATGATTTTTAATGAATATTAAAAGGCAATCATTGATGTTTTTATCGCTTATTTATATAGCTATGTGTCCATTAATCACTTGACCTCTGTAAGATTTACCCCCTTCATGACCAGGCCATTATTTGCTTTTTAGCACTGCGTTATTTTAACTGACAATTGCACGGTCATGCAACACTGTAAACGAATGAAATTTACATCATTTTTTTTCACAAATTCTTTTGCTAGTATTTGATCACTACTGGGTTTTTTTTTTTTGCGCTTTAAACCACTTGTTGCCAAATCACATGCCTGTACTTAATTTTACTTTAAGTGGTTGTACCAGAGTGATGCCTGAAGCTGACCCCTGCTGTAGGGTCTCTGCAAAAAAATCTATGTAATGTTTGGGCGTTCTAAGTAATTTTCTAGCAAGAAGTAATGATTTTAACTTGTAGGCAACAAATGTCAGAAAAAAGCCTGTTCGTTAAAAAAAAAAAAAGACAGAAAATTTTGAAAAATAAAACAATATGTTTCACTTGTTTTGTGCTATAAAACATATCCAATAAAAAAAATTTTATAAATTTAGACCAATATGTATTCTGCTGCACCTGTGCTGTCATCCTCTTCGCCGATCAGCAGGTGCTGGCAGTCAATCATTGACCGGGACCCAATGACCAGCTTTTGCTGTGACTAATCACAGCACAACCAGCGCGGAGATTGGGGCCCCTACCTGGAGATGCTGGATCACCTATCTAGTACTTAATCCAGCGCAGGAGAGGTGCTTTGCCCCCATACTCTGGGTCTCCTACAAAGGACCAGATAACGGTCACATGATTGCTGTGTTTGCCTCTGATTAGATATCATTCTGGTAGCCCTTCCCTGTTTTGTCTCTATTCTCTGAAGAGGAGAAACAACAGACTTGTCTGTTAGTGAGGAAGAAACAATACACTGTACTCCGAGGAGGTCGGCAAGTGGTTAAGGCCAAAATGGCAGGTTCTCTTGGCAGGCAACTTCTCCATTTGCCTCTAGGAGCCCATGGAAATACTGGTACTTTCAGATATGAGGAGTATATGAATTTCCCCTCCTTCCCATATGTAGTGCTCAGGCCCGTAAGCCAATCTCTATGCCCAAACACTCTAATGTGGGAAGGGAAGAAGGGCATTAACCCTGTGTCTGCTCTGACAGACCAACACGCAGCTTATATAAGGATTAGACTCACAGCTTCAACAGATCAATGGAGTGGCAGGGTAGCACAACAAAAGTAGTTTCCTGTCGAGAGAACCTGTCACCTTGTCCTGAATAGCCTAATCTTCATTTATAAACTTCTGACCATTTCACAAGTCTGTGTCTACAGGTATGGAGTATAAAACGTGGATACTAAAATGACACAGCTCCCTCCTGAAGCAACACTTTTAGAGTTAAATATATCAAGCAAAATAATGTGCTATTTACTTGTTATATTGCTAGTGACAGATAATGAAATTCGTCTTCTATCATTTATTTGTGCAAAGCAATTGCTTCAAAGGCCGTAATTCCAGGGGTTATATGGAGCTGCATAACATTCTTTTCTTATGGCCTTTTCAGCTTTAACTTTTTATTGTGTGTCTGTCTGCAAGCCTCCAGAGTTTTCCCTTATCTCTATAGATATTTGTTTTTGTACCTACTACAGTACATTGTTTATTGTTTGTTCTCTATATGTCAGCAGGTTATTGGAACAGTTCATCAAGTGATAGACAACATTTCTCAAAGTCCTGATTTTTCAAAGTCGCTGTTGTTGTATTGGTGCTGATGCCCTTATATTGTATGTTTTAATGTGTGCTTTGCTTTGTTTGATTGGATCTGCTGCCTTGCGGTAACATTAACAGCTTTACCGAGGGTCAAATTGTAGGTTCAGTTTAAGCACAATGAATGGCACGCTCACAAAACATCAATAAGCTTGATAGAAAGTATCCAGGCTTGTCACCATTTGTTATTCCTGTCTAACATATGAGATATCTGTAAGCATACATATATTTATTTTTAGTACAATGGGATTGTTGGAGTACTGAATAGTATTTTCAAATGTTGATTGTTTATTCTCAGTTCACATATGTCCAGCCGCCGTGGTTTCATTGCAATTTTTAAAAGGAGTCCAGTGCAGTTTCAATCACCGATTCAGATGCAAATCACACCTACCAGCCTGGTCATATGTGAACCGGCTCCATAGAAAGCCAGTTCGATTCACATATCATGCAAATCGAATGTGGTTCAAAATGCATCCAATTCACATATATATTTTTTCCTCGCCTAGATGTCTATCCGTAACAGGAAGTAACGTGAGAAGGCAAGGAACAACGCCAAATTTGTTCCCTGTGTTGTTTTTATTGTTACTGTGTAAGAGTCCACTTTACTCTGTTTTAATAAAGACATTTTTAGCCCCAACATATTGCACTATTGAAGGTTTCTCTATTTTGTCCTCTATCTCACACCGATGTACCCCCTCTTACCACTGCGATCTTGGAGAGAATAGTTGTGCCCATAGGAGGAGCACTGTTACATCTGCCCACCCATGGAGGCCAGTGGAGATCTTAGATGATGATTGCTTGTTATCCATAGCATTGAGGTGAGACTTTAACATTAAAGAAACCACAGCAGGATTACTTATGGACTACCTCCTCTATCAATCCTGATAGCAACATAATTATATCCACTTATTTATTCACTTAAAGAGGTCTTGGACATTTATTAACACTTTTGCAATTTTTATTATATATTATTCATCATTATTTATTTATTTCATTTTTGATTTTTGATTTTTTTGAATATTCATTTTGATTTTATAGCTTTGTTTATCCCTCACGGAAGGTGTCATGCACTTTTTTTCACATGATTTTATATAAGGACACTTTTGAAACATACACTGCATAATTCAGGATTATTAGATATATGGTTCATATATGTAAAATTACATATTATACATTGTCGCTTTAGCTGTTTTAGAACACATTTGTATTCATTTATATACCCTATTTGATACAATATTTATTCATTGTATTTATCACTACAATTTGCGCAAAATCACTTTATTCACCTTTATTGTTTAGTGTTATGTGATACACTTAGAGATTTTGCTGCACTTTGCTTGCACTCGTTTATGAGTTTTGTTTACTGTTCCTGAGTAGCGCGAGATTTTTTTTTTAACACTTTCAGTACAATGGGATTGTTGGAGTACTGAATAGTATTTTCAAATGTTGATTGTTTAGGCTCAGTTCACATATGTCCGGCCGCCGTGGTTTCATTGCAATTTTTAAAAGGAGTCCAGTGCAGTTTCAATCACCGATTCAGGTGCAAATCACACCTGCCAGCCTGGTCATATGTGAACCGGCTCCATAGAAAGCCAGTTTGGTTCACGAATCATGCAAATCGAATGTGGTTCAAAATGCATCCAATTCACATATATATTTTTTCCTCCCCTAGATGTCTTTGCACCGGGCAGGAAAAAAGCAGCTTAAAAAAACACCTAAAACCACGTTTTGCACATGCGTTTAGGTACGTTTTGATGTTTTTAGTCACGTCAAGCATTTGGGCATTTATTGATTCAATGTAAACAAGGCAGACCGCCGTTCTGTCAGAGGGGAAATAGAAATGCTAAGCAGGAACACAGATCTCTGTTTTAACCTAGGCACATACCCCACAGTTAGAAAGCACCCCCTAGGGACACATTTAAAGCTTGGATTGCCCCTGATGTTAACTTTTTCCCTGCCATTGTCATTTGTACAGCGACAGTGCATTTTTTTTTAACAATAATCACTGTATTGGTGTCACTGGTTCCCAAAAAGTTGCCAGAGTTGTCTGCCTCAATGTCGCAGTCCCGCTAAAAATTGCTGAATGCTGCCATTACTAGTAGAAAAAATAAATAAATAGAAATTCAATAGCTTGTAGACGCTATAACTTTTTTGCACAAACCAATCAATATACGCTTATTGGGATTTTTTATTACCAAAAAAAAGTCGCAGAATACATATTGACCTAAATTGATGAAGAAATTAGTATTTTTATATTTTTTTATTGGATATGTTTTATAGCAGAATGTAAAAAATATTGTTTTTTTTTCAAAATTGTTGGTCTTTTTATGTTTATAGCACAAAAAATAAAAATCGCAGAGGGGATCAAATACCACCAAAAAAAACCTCTATTTTTGGGAAAAAAAGAACATCAATTTTATTTGGGTACAGCGTCGCACGACCGCGCAATTCACAGTTAAAACAACGCAGTGCTGTATCGCAAAAAATGGCCTGGTCATGAAGGGGGTAAAACCTTTGGGGGCTGAAGTGGTTAAACCTGGGCGCCACATATATGTGTTCTTGCATTTGTGCGCATAGCACACTTGCTTGCACACTTCCAACACTGAGATCAGGCTGTTTGTGACAGCCCTGGGTCTCCTAATAAGGATAAGGACCAGAGGGGACCAGATAATGATCACATGATCGATGTGATCGCCTCTGATTAGATATCACAGTGATCACTCATTCTGGTAGCCCTTCCCTGTTTTGTCTCTCCTCTCTAGAAGAGAAGAAACAGACTTGTCTGTTATGGAGAAAGAAACAATACACTGTATCTATTCCTCCTCATTAACCACTTGCCTACTGGGCACTTAAACCGCCTTCCTGCCCAAGACCAATTTTCAGCTTTCAGCGCTCTCACAATTTGAATGACAATTACTCAGTCATGTAATACTGTACCCAAATGATTTTTTTGTCCATTTTTTCATACAAATAGAGCTTTCTTTTGGTGGTATTTGATCACCTCTGGGTTTCTTATTTTTTGCGCTATAAATGAAAAAAGACCGAAAATTTTGAAAAAAAAAACGCATTTTTCTTAGTTTCTGTGATAAAATTTTGCAAATTATTAATTTTTCTTCATAAATTTTGGCCACAATTTATACTGCTACATATCTTTGGTAAAAATAACCCAAATTAGTGGATATTATTTGGTCCGTGTGAAAGTTAGAGAGTCTGCAAGCTATGGTGCAAATCATAAAAAATTGATCACACCTGATGTACTGGTGGCCTATCTCATTTCTTGCGACCTTA
The DNA here is from genome assembly GCF_042186555.1 of Aquarana catesbeiana. NCBI lineage: Eukaryota > Metazoa > Chordata > Amphibia > Anura > Ranidae > Aquarana > Aquarana catesbeiana. The sequence goes on along the minus strand of NC_133328.1, from coordinate 438,633,852 downwards.
ACAAGCCAGGAAAGTACAAATACCCCCCAAATGACCCCTTTTTTGAAAGTAGACATTTCAAGGTATTCAGTAAGATGCATGGTGAGGTTTTTGATGTTGTCATTTTTTCCCACAATTCTTCGCAAAATGAAGATTTTTTTATTTTTTATTTTTTCCCCACAAAATTGTCATTATAATAGGTTATTTCTCTCACATGGCATATACAGTATATACCACAAATAACACCCCAAAATACATTCTTCTACTCCTCCTGAGTATTACGATACCACATGTGTGGGACTTTTTCACAGCCTGGCCACATAAAGAGGCCCAACATGCAGGGAGCACCATCAGGAGTTCAAGGAGCATAAATTACACATCTAACTTGTTGACTACCTATTACACTTTTGAAGTCCCTGGAGCACCAGGACAATGACACGTGACACTGATACGTGGCACTGATGTGGCACTGATGACAGATGGCACTGATACGTGGCACTGATGACAGATGGCACTAATACGTGGCACTGATGACAGATGGCACTAATATGTGGCACTGACAGATGGCACTAACACGTGGCACTGATGACACATGACACTGATGGCAGATGGCACTGATACTATCACTGATGACAGATGGCACTAATACGTGGCACTGATGACACGTGACACTGATGACAGATGGCACTGATACGTGGCACTGATGGCACGTGACACTGATGACAGATGTCACTGATACGTGGCACTGATAACAGATGGCACGTGACACTGACAGGTGGCACTGATGACAGATGGCACTAATATGTGGCACTGACGACAGATGGCACTGATGACAGATGGCACTAATATGTGGCAGATGGGGACTGTTGACAGATGGCAGTGGGGACAGATGGCACTAACAGGTACTGTGTTCACTTTTTTTCAGCTTTTTTTTTTTTCTTGCACTTAGGCTGCAGCGGTTCGCTCTCCCTCCTCACACTCTGTCTCTGTGTGAGGAGGGAGAGCCGGCGATGAGAGATGATCTCATATGTTTACATATGAGATCATCTCTCATTGGCACCGCCGAGCGCACTGTAAACAGCCGCTGTGATTGGCCGTTTACGGCGATCTGTGACTGGCTGTGTCCAAGGGACATGGCCAGCACAGAACTTCCCCGATGCACGCCCGTGGGAGCCCGGGGAAGTAAACAGCAGGACGTCCAGGGACGGCCACCCGGCAGTTAGCGTCCGCGCTGCAGCCGTCTTTTGGCTATAGCACGGGCGCGAAGTGGTTAAGGAGAAGTCTACTGTATATAAAAAAATGTATGTTGAAGAAAAAAATAAAGATTAACTAGTTCAATGCTTTGCCTAGCCTAGTAAGTGCAGGTGTCAGTGTTAGTGGCAATGTGTCAGTTAGTGAGTTAGTGTCAGTGTAAATATCAGTTAATGGCAGTTAGTGTCAGTGTAAATATCAGTTAATGGCAGTTAGTGTCAGTATAAATATCAGTTAATGGCAGTTAGTGGCAGTGTAAATATCAGTTAATGGCAGATAGTGGCAGTGTAAGTTAATGGCAGTGCAATCGGCAAATAGTGTCAGTTAATAGCAGTGTAATGCCCGGTACACACAATGAGATTATCGGACGAATGATCATCCATTTTTTTTGCATGCAAATCTCAGATCGAATCTGATGAGTTTACTAAATCCACGAAAATTCTTGTACGACAGAACAAAAATTCGGAAGTAATGCCATGTGTTGTAATGCATTCATATTGCATTTTCGAACGTCAGCTGTACTGAATAAACGAAAATGTAATGATCTGGCATCATACGAAAATAATTTTCATGCATGTCCGATCAAATAATATCGGATGAACTGTCCTGATCGTCTCTCGAAAGCTCTGTACTAACGATCAGATTATCGTACGATCCCTCCAAAAACTGCATTTTTCGTACAATTTTCTGATCATGTGTACCGGGCATTAATGTCAGTGGCAGTATTAGGGTCGGTGTGTTTTAGGTAAGAAAAAAATGTTATAAACTTAGCGTCAGTGTGAGTGTTAGGGTGCTTTCACACCGAGGCATTGGCGGTAAAGCGGCGCTTTACCATCATTTTAGCAGCACTATTCGGTCGACCTGCTAGCGGCCGAAAAAGGGTTAAAACCACCCGCAAAGCGACACTTTGCCTGCGGTTCGGCGGCGCTGCCCACTGATTTCAATGGGCAGGAGGAGCTTTAGGAGCAGTGTTTACACCGCTCTTACAGCGCTGCAAAGATGCTGCTTGCAGGACTTTTTTTACTGTCCTGCAAGCGCACCGTTCTAGTGTGAAAGCACTCAGGCTTTCACACTGAAGAGACAGGAAAGGCTCTTTACAGGCGCTATTTTTAGCCATATGGCGCCTGTAAAGCGCCTCAGTTTAAAAGCAGCTTTAGTCTCACAGTTTCAGGTAGGACAAAAAATATGTACTATTGTTTTATGGCCTTACTACAGATACAAAGAACAAAGCATGCATACATATCTGGTATCCCGTGATTTTTTTTTTGCATATTTTATTGATAAATGGTAATGGCAAAAAAATACACAGATTTAAAAAAATGTTTTTTGTTACTATTTTGGGACAGTTTCCTCTGGATATCCAATAACATTCCCACCAAATGAAAGCTCTATCTATCTATCCTGAAAATAATGAAGCTGCAAAATTGGGCTTGGGCATTAAGGTTTGTTTGGTCATGAAGGGGTTAAAGTGTATGTTATAATAAGAGAAGCCACGCTAGAATAGTCCCAATTGTTGCAAAAGGATCCTTGATTGAATATCCTAACAATATATTTGCATATTTGTGAAGTCCCTTCAAGTCTGGTATGGATTTTAAGGGGAACAAAAAAAACATTAAAAAAAATGGCGTAGGGGCACGCAACCTGGCAGGCTGCAGGAAAAGAGGGGGACGAGAGAGCACCCCCCTCCTGAACTGTACCAGGCCGCATGCCCTCAACATGGGGGGATGCTTTGGAGTCACCCCCAAAGTACCTTGTCCCCAAGTTGATGGGGACAAGGGCTTCATCCCCACAACCCTTGCCCAGTGGTTGTGGGGGTCTGGGGGTGGGGGGCTTATCGGAATCTAGAAGCCCCCTTTAACAAGGGGACACCCAGATCCCCCCCTCCCTATCTGAATTGGTAACGTATACATTGTACCCCTACCAATTCACAAAAAAGTGTCAAAAATAGGAAAATGCCAGGAGACACTTTGGGACAAATCCTTTATTAAAAAATAAAAATGTCCCGCGATGTAGATCCATCTCACGCCACCTGACGGACCGAAAAAAGAAAAAAAAACAGCTCTGCCTCCATGGGAGGCTCCTGCCGAGTGACACTTCTTCTCGTTGACAACTGTTATATAGCTGAAGGCGGAGCCACCTGGTGACATAGATGGGTGACCCCACCTTCCTCTGACATCACGTGGTGTCCCTTCAAAAGGAGGGCTTGGTGCTGGGTTTAGAAGAATTTTGGACCCAGGGTTTTTTCTGGCCCTGGCCTTGTGGCTTGCCCCAGCCCTAGCGCCCTGTTGGCGGTGGAACTGCCTTGGTGCTGAGAACTCTTCCCTCCGGAAATGTTTTGGATATATTTGTCCAAATGATCATCAAATAAACATTCTCCATGAAAGGGGAAACCTGCCAATAACTTCTTAGAAGAAAGTTCGGCTGACCAGTTCTTAAGCCACAAAAGTCTGCGCATATGTAAAGACAAGAGAGCCAAACGAGAAACCTGCTGTATTGAATCCTTTAAGGCGTCAACAGCAAAACACAGCACTCAAGGAATATCTGCCTTTTTTTCAGGCAGATCATCCTCCTGGTTAGGCCTGTCTGATCTGATCCTTTATAGGACTGGCAGATACCAATTGCTGCAACAGCTGGCTGAATAGCTGAACTGGCCATAAGGATAAGGAAGCCTTTTATAATGACTTCAATTTCTTGTCAGCAGGGTCTTTCAAGCCCTATGCTTTATCTACCGGACATGTCAACTTCATGGTTAAGGAAGAGATTGCTGCATCTACAGCTGGCATGCTCCACTTCTTAACAAACTTTTCATCCATGGGAAATAAAAGGGAAAACCTCTTAGGGGGAACAAAAATCCTATCAAGATGTTCCCAATCAGCATACACTGCCTGTTCCAACAGAGGATGTAAGGGGAAAGCCTGTGTGGCCTGAAGAGGCCTCAGGGATCCCAAAGAGGACCAGGGAGGCTCAGTAACCTCTGCAAGAGGCAACTTAAAGGCAGAACAAACCATTTCGGTAAGAGTCAGGCTTCTTGCCACCCTGCGGGATGGAGGAAATCATGCCAGCAATCCTGTGCTTTAACCTGGCTCGGGCTGAGGACAGTTATCCTTAGTGATAAAGGGTGAAGCAGCAGCGTTAACTGTAGGCACAATCCCAGATAGACGCAGCGGCTCAGATTGCCCAGAAGCCTCTGATCCTTCGGGGGATACAACACTAGCGATACGACTAGGTTCATCAGGAACTACTGATGACATAGGTGTGCCCTTCCCTGTAGTGTTAGTCCCGCTCCTCTTTTTTTAAGACATTTACTAGCCACAAAAAGAGAGTACCTGGGTGTAGTATTAACACACCTCAGAAGGTAGACCCTTTAAAAGGGCTCACCAAGCCCCTATGCAACAATCCTTCTAAGCACCTTTAGCCTGCCAAGCAACACCTGGTGACTCACATGACCCGGGTAAGGAGAAATGAACCGTTGCAAGTGCCTGGTTCAGAGACTGCTCTGTGCCCCACAGCTGCCTTCTGGAAGCACCGCATGCTTGGCATACACAGCTTAAATAAGCTAGATGTGCGCTGAAACTGGTGTGACTGTATTTGCATATTATGCAAATCTTTGTGCACCCAGATAAAGGCTACAGTGCGTGTGCAGTGAAGCTGTGTGTGCCATGGCCGCCAAACAAACTGCTGAGCCCAGCGGCGCTCTTGCAAACGCACGTGCCTTCTTACTGTAGTGTCCAGGATTCCACTTCACAGGGTCCAGTGCCCAGAGGCTGCATTAAAGGCAAAACCTCACAGGATCTTGAGTCTTCTTTGTGAGGCTTGGATACCATTTATCTAAGCATATAAAGCCTGTGTCAAATGGATCCAATCAGTCAATCCCTTGATTTAAGAACCGTTTGTGGGACTAGAGGACTAGAGACCTTGAGCTCAGAGAGCTCAAACAACCATGCCATCCACCTTGAAGACACTGGTAAAAAAAACTGAAGTACTTCCTGTATGGGAGGGGTTATATAGGGGATCACTTCCTGTCTAAAGATCTTTGGTGTTCACCAGTGTCTATTCACCTGGAGATGAAGTATAACAAGCAGGTAAAGAATATTAGCCTAACTCTGTGTCCCATGATGTATGAAAAAGAAAAGGTAACCCGGGGGGGGGGGGGGAGAGTCCACTTTTAAAAGTGATCCAGTGGCTCATTGGTCGCTCTGACCACTTTCATGAGAAAGCCAGTAGCTTCAGCCATAATCCCGGTAAACCACTTGCAAACTGCAACATATATATGCGTATTGTGGTCGGTAAGTGGAGAGCGCACCAGTGTGTTTACACAGTAATTAAAATGATATTGTAGCTGGTGACCAGATTGACCCACATCTGATTTAGGCAGTGTTATGCCCCGTACACACGGTCGGACTTTCCGACGGAAAATGTGCGATCGGAGCGTGTTGTCGGAAATTCCGACCGTGTGTGGGCTCCATCTGACTTTTTCCATCGGATTTTCCGACACACAAAGTTTGAAAACAGGCTATAAAATTTTCCGACAACAAAATCCAATCGCGTCAATTCCGACCGTGTGTGGTCAATTCCGACGCACAAAGTGCCACACATGCTCAAAATAAATTCCGAGACAGAACAGCTCGGTCTGGTAAAATTAGCGTTCGGAATGGATATAGCACTTTCGTCAGGCTGCAATGTTTTAAATAGTTTAATGCAGCGCACTCTCTTCTTCTTTATAATGCTAGAAGGATGAAATAGTTTTGCTGCTCATATTCACACAGACTTCTTTCTTTATTATTTATAGTGATTTCATCAATATAATATTTGTATTTGTCACATCTGATTCCAATTTTTTTTGTTTTTTTTATTTAGTATTTTTTTCAAGCCTGATCTTTTTTATTTTAATTTTTTTAAACTCGTGAATATTTTTGGGTGTGTTTTGTGTGTCAAGTTACCACAACACCAATATTATCTTGTATTATTTAATCTCAAGGAGGTTGCTTGGTGTTGGTGTCTCTTGTTAATTTCACATTGTATTTTTGAAATGTACCTGCCTCCTCACAAACAAACTGTCCTTTTTGAAGGAAAACACAGGCAAGTATAATTGAAACCAAAAATCCTTTATTAAGGGCTCATAACCAAACAAAGAGGGAGGCAATGCTGGAGAAACAGCAGAAATTTGTGAAGCCTTTGACCCCCAGGGCACACATCAATTATTTCCAGGCAAAATTGGTGGCCTGAGGAGTCCATATCTAAGGGAGTACAGTCTGGTCCAGAATTCCAAGAGATCCTGAACAGCAGCAGATGACATACATGTCCCCAGGCTGTGGTCATACAAGAGCCTGCATCTTTTGCCAGACCAGAATGAACCCAGGGCCATCACTCTCTGGTCTTCCTTCCACGCTTCTTTCCACGCTGTGTCTGTGGTGGTGGAGTTGTAGCAGGAGGAGGATGAGGAGGATGGTCCAACTCACACAGGTGGGTTTTGTGTGTGATTTCGCCCCTCACCCCCTTAGTTAGTGTTTTGTAAAGAAGGTCCTCACACATGAGGCGTTTACCCTCCTGCATGTCCTGCAGTTTTGTGGCAGCCATGCAGTCAAAGGCCTCTTCACGAGTGGGTAAGGCTCTGAGGGACGCAGAAGCCTCCTGAATCAGCCTGAGCGCTGAATCCTGCACGTTACTCCCCTTCCTGGGTCTTTTGTTTGGAAGGCGGAGGAGAGGGACCTGCGATTCTGTCAGGCTCCTACTGGGCCCGGCCTTCTCCTGACTGCCACTTAGTCCCGCCTCCTCCTGGCTGCCACATTCCACAGCCTCCTGCTGTGCGCCACATTCCACAGCCTCCTCCTGGCTGAGGTCTTCCTGTGTAGGAAAAAGGGACATAGTTTTAGTTTTTTCTTCATCAATCACACACAATTTTCACCTCATGACTGTTGCAAATTGAATGTTAACAAATATAACAGACTATAATTCTGAGCCCAGCATTTTTCATTCTTGTCCCAATTTTTTGTGCCCACTACTGTCTATTGATATGTAAAACACTTTATGAAATCAGCAATTAGTGATCAATAATAACATCTAGGAAACATCATTTATTTCTTGACCAGAAATCTGTAGAACAATGCTATACCTGGCTCCAGCTGGGCTCCTCCACTTCTTCCTGGCTGGAAGTCACAGGTTGGACATCGGAAGCCTCAGCTGGGGTGGAAGATAGGGTGAAAGGAAGAATGGAAGGAAGGGTTGAGAGGGATTCCCTGACTTCAGTCTGGTCTGACAGAAATCGCAGTCTCTCATAGTACCAGAGCCTGGGGACATAAACGTCATCTTCTGCAGCTCCGGATCTCTGGGAATCCTGGACCTTCTTGCGCTCCCTAAGATAAGTGCCCCTCAGGCACCCAATTTTGGCTTTTAAATAGGGGATGGTTGCCGTGGGGACCACCGGCTTCACCAACGCCAGCAGTTTCTCCAGCGCTGCCTGCCTCTTTTGTTTAATATTATACTGCGGGTGTTTCACCTGCCACAGACAGGGCAGCTTCCTGTATTTGTCTATGAACAGGGGGAGGAAATTGTGGTCATTGAAGCCATCCATTTTATCTGCAAGACACAAGACAAACCCTAATGTCAGGCGAAACTCTCCTAATTTTGTCACAATATAGGCCTCAATCTAGAAGCAGTATAGGTCCAAGTTTAAATCTTACCTTCGTTATCACGATCGTCGCCTCCGATACTCCTTCCTCCGCTCACAGATCATACGTACTACACACACGTGTTACGCTTTATATACACTGCGCATGCGTGAAACTCTGCCCGCCCCTGACGTTCTTTCTAGTCTATTCCCCGCCCCTTCTCATTCCGCGCAGTGGGGAAGAGCACATGGCGGAGACACCAACGAGGAGGAGGAAAGCCCGGAGCCAGAAACGCCTGGATCCCGGAGGAGATGATTTAAAGCATCAAATATGTCCTTTGGGGAAATGTTGGAGATGGTCGACATCCTGAAGAGAATCGACTATGATGGGAAGTATGGACCTTACCCCAACCCCAATGTCAGAAAGGCCAAGATCATGGCGAAAGTAGTCAAAAGTCTGCATCGGAATTTTGGGGTACGACGATCCAAGGATCAACTGAGGAAGCGGTGGTCGGACCTCAAATTAAGGGAGCACGATCAGTACAGAAGGATCAGGAGAGTGCTGCAAAAAAGTAAGTAGTTGTCCTGTGTTCCTAACCTTTATTTTTATTATGTTCGTGCTCCTTCATGTGCTTTTCTTTACTGTTGTACAGTTTAAAATGGCAACTTTCATGTTAATGGGAACATTGGGCACATTGTTCGTTTGTATGAAACATTGTTCGTTCGGCCTAGAAAACACCATTGTTTTGGCTATATGCGTTTGAATACATTTTTGCTAGCCTACTTCTCTAAAAATTATTTTGGTGTCTAGATTGGTTTGTAACTAGAATGTAATGCAAACTAGATTCTGTGTAAGGAGTGGACACTCAGCAGCAGTTTACACATCTGGATGCTGGAGCACTAGTGTGGGACACCAGAACACCCTTTTTATTAGGGGGTCCCACACAGGTGCTCCAGTGTATACTATAGGGGTGTCTTCATCTGTGAAGCTTGTATAAAATAGGTAAGTATTGAAGCTTCACAAAGGGAAAAAATATTTCTTCATCTTGGAACTCTGCCAAAAAAGACAATTGTACCCCACTTCCAAGCAATGTTTCATATTCCTATTTCTGCCATCAAATATCTGTGTGCTAAGTATACCTATTTTTTTTTTACATAGGGGAGAAAAGACTCGGAGGACACCACTAATCCGAGGAGACAACAGACCCCCCACCTCAGGAAAAAGGTGAAATCCCCCAAAGTCAACAGGAGAAGGAGGGAGACGTAATCGAAAAAGTCACAACAGGTGAGTGTCTGCGACCACAGGCTCAGGTAAGAGATGGATGCTGGCATATTTATAATACATGGTATGTTTTTGTTTCTATATTTTTAGGTGATCGTGATGTTGTGGATCCAGGTCATTTCACCAGTGAAAGTGCACAGATCCTGATCGGGGAGATCATGGGGTGTAATAGGGACTTGGAAAACATCCAGAAAAACATCAGTGATGTTAAAAACAAAATGAAGAACATCATTGATGTTTTAGGGAGAGTTTAAAACACCTCCAAATCCCTTCCTTTTTTGTGGTGTTTTGAATCTAAAAATTTTTAGCATTTTTTGACATTTTATAGAAAAGCCAAATTTTGAAGATGCACACAGTGTGTCAACATGTGCTATCTGCCATCACGGGAGATCAATGTAGGCGTTTTGGGGGTGCAACCCCTTCCTCAATAATAAAGTAGCTGAGAGGAAGGGGTTGCACACCCAAAACATGTCCCTTGATCCCCCGTGATGGCAGCTAGCACATGTTGACATTCGGCAATTTGTGTGCATCCATAAAATTTGGCTTTTCCAGGGGTGACTTCACCCCATCTGAACGCAATATCAAACACAGTTTATAAATACTCATGTCTGATATTGCCTTCAAATTCTACAAAAGTTGAACTTTGTAAGTTCCAGATTTGTGTATTTCTTGTTTGTTTGAAACATGCCTGTTTTACCTTAAATGGACATTTCAAGTTTTATTAATGTGACCCAAAAAATTGTTATACAACAAACATGTTGGTTTGTTTTAAAAACCTTTTAGAAATGTACATGTGATTGTGCTGGTATTAAAAAGGTTGATACTCAAGAATGTGTGGATTATTGTTTCAATGCTCCAAAAATTTTGTTGTGGTAAAATTGGTGTTTTCAGTGACAATGGGGGTTATTTCCTAAGGGCAAATCCACTTTGCACTACAAGTGCAGTTTCAGTGCAGTCTCAAGTGCACTTGTAGTGCAAAGTGTCTTTGCCTTTAGTAAATAACACCCAACAGTGCTTTATAATGTTACACAATCACGCCATTTTCAGGACTCCCCACATTTCTGTCAGGGTCAGCTAAAAGAAACACAAGCAGTAAATGTCACCAAAGATTTTAGTAGTTAAAATGATTTTTTTATTTTAAAAATGTCTCAGACATTGTCTGGCATATTGATGGCCCCCCTACCCGCAAAGTATTCAATGTATCTAAGACGAACCTCGCGGGCACTCAGGGGGAGAGCCAGGATGGCCAGCTTCAAGCGCCATCAGGGTTGGTTCATTTAAGCCAGGATGATGTGATTCAGTTTATACTCCGCCATGTGTATGGGTGTAAGAAAGAGGCGGAACTGGCTGGCCATGATTCCAAACGTGTTCTCTACCACTGTTCTGGCTCTGGCCAGCTGGTAATTAAAAACCCTCTGGTCCGGGGTGAGGGTCCTCATAGGGAATGGCCGCATAAGATGGTCCCCAGCGCAAACGCTTCATCCGCAACGAAGACGGATGGGAGTCCTTCCACATTGTCTTCTGGAGGTGGCAAGTCCAAGCTGCCATTCTGGAGACACCTGTAGAACTCCGTCTGGGTGATGACTCCACCATCGGACATCCGGCCATTCTTCCCCACATCCACATACAGGAACTCGTAAGTAGCCGACACCACCGCCAATATCACAATACTGTTGAACCCCTTGTAGTTGTAATAGTATGACCCCGAGTTGGGTGGTGGGATGATGTGGACGTGTTTCCCATCAATTGCCCCTTCGCAGTTAGGAAAGTCCCACCGCTGGGCAAAGTGGGGGGCCACAGTCTGCCATTCCTGTGGGTTGGAAGGAAACTGCGGAGTCAAACAAGAAAAATAAATTAATCAATTTGCACATAAACATGGAAAGCAGATTAGACACAAACATTCTTGGCCAACACCAGTATAACATTTATTTTAGGGAATATTTAAAGACCAAGGTATAAGGTCCACCTATCAGATTCCACCCCCCCCCCCATATGGGCCATTTGAAAAATGTTATGGGGGGGATGTTTTGGACAGGTCACTCTCTACACTTCATTGAGAGATGAATACCTAAATAATGTGTATTACTTTGGGCAGCCCCTCCTTACTTTACACTATTGGCAGCCCACTGGACAGGTAAGAAGTGTCATAATACAAAAATATAAATACACACTGTAAAAATTTTAGCACATTTTTACATTCTGCTATTACCTATCAAGATAATAATAGGATACAGAAACTTTAAACGGTACCATTTGAAAGTATTCAGCCAGGCCCTTGCACTACATGCTTTGGGGAATTCATCCATAAATCTGACCACAAAAGAGGTGGGTAGTGTGTATGGGTTTGGCAAAGTCAGCAGATAGAGGATTGGTATCAGCTGAGTTAGCAGTTGGGGGGAGGGAGGGTTCCAAATCATTTTGGGACACCAAAAAAAAGCCCCTGGCACTCTGCCTGAATTTAAATCACAAATCACATTTTTACACATTTTAGGGGGTGTTTAGGGTAAAGCACTACTATGGAGCTGACAAAATACATTGTTAAGTGACTACATGAGGTGAATATAAGGCCAGGAGAGCATGCTGGGGAGGTAAGTGAAGGCAAATACTGTATGTATGAAGGACAAAAGAAAATTACCTAAAAATCCAGCATGCATGAGGACAAAGGGGACATTCACAGTATATTACAATCATGATAATTAGGGAATGAGTAAAGAAATACAATATATTATCAAACATTAAATACAATAAAATGTGATGTTAAAGGATAAAAATCTTACCTTAATATAGTCCTTCTGCAGGACCTGGATGATGGCAGAACAGGTCTCTGGAATAATGATCCCCAGAGCCTGGGGTGAGATGCCTGTTGAGAACTTGAGGTCTTGCAGGCTTCTCCCTGTCGCCAAGTACTGCAGGGTGGCGACTAGCCTCTGCTTCGGGGTGATGGCTTGTCTCATGCAGGTATCCTGCCTGCTGATATAGGGGGTCAGCAAAGCCAACAAACGGTGAAATATGGGGTCCGTCATCCTGAGAAAGTTCCTGAAATCATCAGGATTAATCTCACGGATCTCACGGAGCAAAGGCATGTGGCAGAACTGGTAATGCTGGAGCAACCAATTCTTGGTCCATGAAATCCTTCCCACCCTGTTCATGGACTGGGCTTGTGTTAAGGTAAGGACCCCAACACCAAGCCCCTGCACAGCACAAACTCTACGATGAGTACGTATACGCAACATGGCTAGAAAACGGTCAGCTGCTCAGAACGAAGTAACAGAACGCACTGAAGAACAGCAAGGCCTGTGAAGAGCGACCTGAAAATCAGTAACGACCGAACACAACGACAAGTCAATTGTACTCGCTGCACGCACTGAACAGCAGAAAACGATCTGAAAGCCACGAGTCTGAAAAAGCACGAATCGTCTCTCACCAAACTTTTACTAACACGAGATTAGCAAAAGGAGCCCAAAGGGTGCCGCGCTTGGTTCTGAACTGCCCTTTTATAGTCTCGTCGTACGTGGTGTACGTGACCGTGTTCTTGCCGATCGGAAATACCGACAATTTTGTGCGACCGCGTGTATGCGAAACAAGTTTGAGCCAACATCCGTCGGAAAAAATCAATGGATTTTGTTGTCGGAATGTCCAATCAATGTCCGATCGTGTGTACAGGGCATTAGAGTTTCAGGGACATTTCTATACTGGAGAAAATTACAGTGGAACAAAGTGGGGAAGGGCTAGGACTGGCCTCTATCAGATATGTGTTTTCTTTTTTGCTGTCCCTGTCCATATTGGGGAGATTGCACCTCTTTTTCCATGAGGTCCTGCTGCGCCTTCCTCGCTATCACTGCTGACATCACAGTGAAGGATCTTCCAATTTCATTGACAACAAAAGAATAACAATGACATGTCTTTCAGTGCACCTTCAATGCTTTCAATTTCTTATACCAACTTAAATTTAATTTTTAAATAAACCAATTATACAATAAAAAGTATAGATTTAATTAGCAGTAAAACTACACTGGCCAAAATATACTATATAGATCACATAGAAAACAACAATGTTTGCAATACACTATTGCCAAAAAAAAAACCTACTTTACCCCCCCCCAGAAAAAGTTACCACATAATAAACAGACCTATGGTGGGAATGTAAGAGCAAGAGCCAAAGTGGTTAAACTTGGCACCAAAAATGTTAGCACATGATTACATTTGGATTGCAGATATAAATGTGTCATTGACGTATTTAGCATATTCGAAAGTGGCCCACATTTTTCACTTTCAAAAAAAATATTTGTCCCTCCCTTGTTTTCAGTGGAAAGGTGCGTTTTTTTTAACCCTCTAAAGATGCAGCAAACAGGATTTTTTCACCACAATAAAAGCGCACCGCCCCAATGTGAATTCATTCATTGATTTTAAAGGGAAGCATTTTTTTTAGCTTTTCAGGTGCTTTTTTGAATGCAAAAGTGCTTGAAAAACTCCTCAGTGTGAAAGGACCCTAAATGCCACCTTTGTGGTAGCACATTGTACAGCAAGAATAACAAAAAGAAAAAATATGTAGAGTCATTTAGGAAGAATCCCCAAGAAAAAAAAGAATGGGGTCCCCTAAAAATCCACACTAGACTTTTAATCTGAGCATGCAGTCTGGCTGGCCAGAAAAAGAGGGGGGGGGCAAGTCTGTGCCCCTACCTACTGAACCATACCAGGCCACATGCCCTCAACACAGGGTGGAGGTGCCTTGCCAGGTGGCCTCCCCAGAATAGCACCTTGTCCTCATAAAGACAAGCCTCTCTTCCCCATAGCCCTGGCCAGGGCTTGTGGGGATCTGTGGGTGAAGAGAATCTGGAATTCTCCTTTAAAAATAAATTTAAATGATGTGAATGAGCAAGGTGTAAATAGTACCCCAACTTATTCACAAAAAAATGGAACCTAGAAATAAAATACCAAATTGTTTGACATAAGCTTTATTTGAAAGATAATAATCCCTGAAAAATGTCCCTCACTGTAAATCCACTGTCAATCATAATGCCTGCCAAAAGAAAAATCCTGACAGACCCAGTGCTTGTGACTGATCCCAACTTTACTCCTCACTGAATGGCAATTCCCCAAGCTGTCATCTCACTATAAAAGGGAAGAGGTGGGTATAGTGGTGACACCACTGGACCAAATACAGCCATGGCCATATTTGGACAGTGATGTCACCAATATCCTCTCCCCCTTTGCTACATGGCCAGAGATTCCCCTTCAAGTGATATCAGCAGTTTTCTAGGGACATGGCAGGTGCCAGCACCTGCCTCACTCCCTAGTAAACACATACAGTGGAAAGCTGTCATATATAGAAGTGGTAGAAATACAGCCTCTATATATGATGTTATTCTTCCACTGAACAGTGGGGGGCAGGCGAGAAACATTTTGGTCCAAACCTAGGTTCAGACCAGACCATTGTCTTATCCACACCTGCCACCTGCATGTTGGTTTTGATGTTGCAAATCCTTCACACAAGGTGGTGTGGGATTTTCAGCAGACCCCAACCTTGACCTTCCCTTCAAACCTGCCCTACCTTTTAAACCTTTAACACAACTGAACTGCAAGCAGATATTATATTAAGCAAAGGTTAGTGAAGTCATCTGTATACTACAGAAATAATTTAAAGTATTTTTAAATTCAACTAGTGAAAGTACTTTATTATTACTTGGTATCAGGCTTCTGTAATTGACTGTACAGCAGCAATCAGGCTGGGTAAGGGAGGGGAAGCACTATGAGTCAGGTTGTGCTGAAAATTCAAATGAAGACAAGCAACAAAAAGGACAGAGACATTAAGGCCGGATTCACACTATGTGCGGCGTGGGGCACAGCAGGGGATCCGGTGCGTCACCATTCACTGTTTCAGGTCAAAATTAGGTCTGTATTTTTGCCTGAATTCGGACCTAAAACAGAGCCAAAGACGCACAGGGCCCTTCTGCTGTGCACTTTGCGGCCACCCCGGAAATGGGTGAACCGGTTCCATTGAGAACTGGTCACACTCTCCTGTCATGCAAAATGGATGTGGGGAAACACAGCCTTAATGTCCAGTTACAGGTTAAGGAAAGGAGCTATTTACATATACTGTAGGTACTGTCACCGCAGGATTACTTATAAAAAAAAAGGCTGTCCTGTATAGCTTCAGGCTATTTGGCCATCAACAGCACAGTCTATAGAAACCATACTTTCTATAGGGTAGAGCTTGGGGCCCAGTGAGGCATCCAATGAGACATCATGAACATACAGTTTATGGTGAAAATGGACTAAAGCAATCAAAACGCCTTTACTCCAATGAGTGCATAGCACAGTAAAGCCCTCCTAAAACAAAAAAAGTTATTAATTTGTCTCCTTTCATCACATATCCCAAAAAATAAAGGTTTATTCCCCATTTTAGGACAGTGGGTGGAGCCATGCACATCATTGCTTTTTGCCCCTCTCTCCAGATGCACATCTGGAACCGCTGGTGTACAGTGCAAAAATAGCCTATTATTATACAGCAATGATACCAATATATAATATTGGGCTATTTTTACACTATACTCCAGGGAGGTGAAAGGCCATGCTTTGCATGGATCCACCCATTGTCCTAAAATGAGGAATAATTCCATTTTTTAGGGGATCTGTGATGGAATGAGAACGCCATCTGTTTTAAGAAGGCTTTATTGTGCTACCTAAACTTGTCTAATAATTGTGCCTGCATTTTGTTCCTAGATATACTAATAATTAATATCAAATTATCAATTAGTCTAGATCCATACACCAGCTTGCGATGCTAATTTTTAATGCATGACGTGAACAAAATCAGAATTCACTTAAATTAATCCATGATTCTCTGTGTAGTTTCAGGGAAAAGAAGGCATGGGAAATTTGGAATACATGATTTGAATAAAATTAAAATACACCTAAACTCAGCTTTGATTCTCTGTGCAGTTACAAGGAAAATAAGATGTGGGAAATTTGGAATATGTGATTTGAACTAAATCAAAATACCCCTAAACTTAGCTATGATTCCCTGTGCAGCTACATGAGAAGACACCTCTATCCACACAAACAAGGTGGATAGAGGAAATCCCCCAGCTGGGACATTGTATTATAAAAGTAGGACCCACCGCTGTCAGAATACACTGATCAAGCTGAACAAAAGTTTTCCAGTATGTGCCTTTAGCAGGGACAGCCACACACTGATCGATATTCAGCCATTCTTTTGTGAACCTGCAGTATTTTTAACTGTGTATGGCCAGCTTAAGTTTGGATGGGAATTAGAGGGGGCTGACATACTCTGATACGTGTGCTTGTTTAAAAATTATATAATGAACACATATTTTATGTATATTTGGAGTTCAGCTTTCACATGTAGGTTACATAAAGATACACTTTACAAACTATTACTAATTATTAAACACCAACTTCAATTGCAAGTATTTAAAAGTTATTTTACATAAATATTTCTTGAATTTATGACAACGTCTCGTATCTGACAGCTTAAAAAGAAATGTTGGCATTTGATATATTTTTCATGTCACTCTGACCTTGTTATTCTTTCACTTGAGTGCTTTTGTGGCTTAGAAAAATGAAGCCTAAAAAGAAGTCTAACAGTAACAAGCAATATACAACCTGCCATCTATTACAAAACAGTCAGGATGTCAGCTATTAGCAGATGGGAGGAAGGAGGTCTGTTAACAGTTGTTTCACTATGAGCAGGTGTCAGTTCATTTATCTAAATTTCCAACCAAGAGGCTATGGACGGCATGTAGTGGTTACTGAAAAAGGTGCAGAAAAAAAAGACTTACTTGTTTATTTTAAATTTTCATGTTAATAGGTCTGGATTTCTGTATGAAGAGAGCAACTAAAGTGTATCATTTGGGAACAGTGCCATGAAAAATTATTTTGACATTGAAGGTCTTCTATTTTGACATTGAAGGTCTTCATCCAAAAGCTAATGTTAGATAAAGGACATCAAAGTGGAAATTATATATTTTTTTCAAACTTATGCTATTTATTCAGTCAACACATTTATCTCAGACCAACTGCCAACATGTGAAAATTGAATTGCCCCACATTATGCCAGCTCTTTTAAAAGGCTATTTAAACTCAAAAACACATCCTGAAATGCTCAATATAAACTTTACTTAGCAACGTTATCTTTACCAGCAATTGCTGCCAAAACCAGACCCAACATCTTCTTCTGTATATAAAATAGATTTTAGTCATAACCATTGTAAAAACAATAAAAAAAAAATCACATTTATATATTTCTTTTTAGCACACCGGTTTTTATAACAAAATTACAGACAAGGCTTTCCGCATGGGATTTGATCACTACATCTCTCTCAGCTTCACATCTTCAGAATGGATAAAGTTCAACCAGTTCTGCTAGAACATGTAATTATGTACAGTACTTGTGATCTTCACCTTGCATTTTAGAAGGATAGACACAAAGTTGGAAGTTAACTGCATCACAGTATATTAAAGTAAACCTGTGCTTTACTTATGCAGGCTAAAGAAACAAACTCACTTTATTGTACCCCGCCCCAGCTGCATATACTGTATTTACATTTTTTTTAACTTGACATTCCATCTCAACCTTCAGTTATCATCCTGCTAATGCTTCGGTAAGGATCCAAGTCAGCACCATGGTGTGCAATGTTACTTACCTTCTGTAAGAGCACCTTCAAACCTGGTCCCTCCTTTTATGGGAAACATATTTTTTTTAATGTTTTAAAGTTTTTAGAGGTTAAAACCAAACCACTGTATTTTAAGCTTTATTATTGTTAAGGGTGAAATTCGCATTTGGATCAGATGTGAATTTAACTACTTGTCATCCGGGCCAATTCTGACACTTCGCTACTACATGTAAAAATCAACTTTTTTTTGCTAGAAAATTACGTAGAACCTCCAAACATTATATATATTTTTTTAGCAGAGGCCCTATAGAATAAAATGGTGGGTGTTGAAAATGTTTATGTCACACATTATTTGCGCAGTGGTTTTTTAAATGCATTTTTTTTTTTAGAAAAAAAAAAAAAACACCTTCATAAATAAAAAAAATAATAAAAAAACACTTACACTAGCCCAATTTTTTTGTATAATGTGGAAGATGATGTTACGCAGAGTAAATAGAGACATAAAATGTCAAGTTTTTAAATTGCATCTGCCCGTGGAAAGGCAGCAAACAACGGTGCTTAAAATTCTCCATAGGTGACGCTTTAGCCTTTACAGGTTACCAGTTTAGAGTTGCACAGGAGGTCTAGTGTGAGGTCTAGTGCTCTTATGCTTGCGACAATACCTCACATGTGCGGTGCGATTACCGTTTACATATGCATGCAGGAGTAACTTATGTGTACGCATTTGCATGTAAGCACGGTGGGACGGGGGTGCTTCACATTTTTATTTTATTAGTATTTATTTTTTACAAACTTTTTTTTCACTTTTTTTTGGATTAACTTTATTGCTATCACAAGAGATGAACAACATCCTGTGATAGCATGGATCGTGACATGTCCCCTTTATGGAGAGATCTGGGGTCTATTAGACCCCAAATCTATCCTCTAGCCTTCCATGCAGTCAATCAGACACAGATCAGTCTGATCAGCTGCTTTCCTGGCCACTGGTGGCCAGATAAACCAAGAGGCAAAACCGGAAGTGACGACACAACTCGTCGCTCACGGTTTACGGGGTTACAGAGAGAGGGGAACGTCATCATTTCCTCTCTCTCTGTTTAGGGCAGCCACCGCTGATTGTCACATCCTGGGCACCGCAATTGTACAGTAGAGCCCAGGAGAGGCGACGGCGGGAGGTGGGTGGGACCCCCTTCCACCACCCGCAGAAGTGGTCAAAAGGCTAATTAGCCACTCAAATCACTTCTGCATGTTAGGGAATCGCTGGCTGAAAACATACATACCTGAATGATGCCTGTAGGTTCAGGCACCATTCCAGTATAACCACTGAAACCAGAGGACGTCCATGGACATCCTGCTGGCAGGAAGTGCTTAAGGCAAACCCAGCCTGTGTGCTGTTCATGGACTCTCCAAACTAATTAGGCCTTTCACCAACCTAAAATTCCTAGCTGCTGCAACAGAAACACAGAGTCAGGGAACTTAGGTTTACATTAAAGCAGAGTTGTGTATCTGTAATTTAGTGATGGGAGTGCGAAGTGTACACATTGGTGGGTGTCGGGTAGTTGTTAATAATGATGAATTTATTTTGCTGGATGCTGTCATTAACTATGGATTTATACAGCTGGAGATTGTGATTGATGCTGGATCATAGAATGCCTTGTATTCATTGAAAGGACTATAAGACATTTTCTGAATGGACGAGGTGACCCCATATCATTACTGTATAAAACAGGAAGTCACACCAGCAGCGCCAGGAAGATCAAAGTTTAAACTATATCTGGCATGGAATATATGGCAAAGCAGCCCTCTGGACATTAGATACCAATCATTAGAGGTAATCAAACAGGCCCAATCTAACTTCTAAATTTTTTTTTTTTTTTTCTGAAGATCCACTGAAACACTGATTAGCCCTAATTAACCCCTTCATCCTCTTCTTCCCCTTTTTTTTGCTGCTGATTTTTATTTATTTTTTTACTTTCAATATATTTAATACTAATATTTATACATATTTTTAAATGTAATTCATGTGTTCCTCAATTTAATTTAGTGAAGCATTTCAAAAATAACTTTGCTATGCTTTGCAATGAAAACAAAATTCTAGAGTCATTTAACAGTGGAAAAATTATACAATAAAATGTGTACTTTTTATTGACTTTTGCTTTAAAAGCGAATACTCGTCAAACTACAACAGCACATTTTTTTTGTTTTGTTACATCCTTTGTATATAGAATAAATGAAAAAAAAAATATTAGCAAGCAAAAGCCCTGTTTGTACTGAACAAAACAATCTATGTATTACTTTGTTAGCTTAACTTAAAATAACATAAGGTATCACAAAATCAATAGGGTCATCGCTGATTTGTACAAAATGCTTTGGACCATAAACGATGTACAGAAGGCTGAACTGGTTAAACAAATATACAGCGGCATTTATTGTTGTCTTTATAAGTTCTAGGTGTTTAATTTTTAAGGAGTGATATGTTCTTGAATTTGCAGCTATCCTGCTGACCTGTTTAAATGCTGTTTTTTTTCTGGTCCTATAGCTCCGGAGAGAAGTCATCAGTCCTATGCACAACACTCATCATTTTAACATACTAAAAGTGCAAGGAGCTCCCAAACAGTTGGGGCCTGTCTAAATAGGCTAGCCACTGGATAGACTGCATTTTCCATGATGACCTTGCAGATGTTGTCAATACACCTTTACCATTTTCTTCCTATACAGCCAGGGGAGGAGACAGCTTAATATGGATACTTTTTGGCTCTTCACTGCTTATTTCTATAAAATGATGCAGCAGGATGGTTCTTTATTCTAAGGGACTCCAAAGCAGTTTCAGGCATCCCGTAGAAGGCATTTGCATGTTTTGATTTTAGAGCCTTCAACGTTTTAATAAAAATAGATTTATACTATGCAGTTTATGTCTCCTGCATTGCTGTATTACTGAGCCTCTATTAAGAGGGAGGAGAGAAGGCAATATCTGAGGCAATAGGGGAATGTAGTTTGCTCCACCTGAGCTGGTGTGGAAGTTTCAGAGAAGCCATTAACTATCCACAATATGCCAAAATATGCCAGTCAGGAGGATCAAATACAAGTACAACTGACCTACAGCAACGTTGATCCAATGTGTCTGGTTAGTTTGGTAGCTGATGGGCATGTTTTATTGATCTGAATCAAAACTGTTTATGAACATGAACTGGTTATTAAATCTAGCAATGCCTTCCAAACGTCTGATCCTTGTTGTGTGTCACTGTGACCCCAAATTCTGCCTAGCGCCCTTCCAAGTTCAGACTGTTACAATCTATGGGGAACATAAAATGTCATGCACAGTGAGAAAGGACTGTTGCTCCAAGTTTTATTATAAGCAGTGGCACTCAGCAAACCAATATATCGTAGACTTGCTCCAACCTGCCAACCCAAGAAACCAGCAGCAACACACTATATAAAATGTTCTACTTGTATGTTTTTTGTTAGATCATATCACCTGACCCAGTGCCACTTTCTCTAGCTGAAGACAAAGAACATATTTTTTCCATAAACAAAAAAAAAGGAGGGGGGGTTAAACAATAAGGCTGTTAAATTCAAGTGCTAAATTAAAGTTTTTACAAAAGTATGCAGATGTATGCACAGCTATGCAAAACAAGAATGCAAAGTAATTTCCCATTGTTTTGATTTTCATAAACTCAAGACATCTGGACCAAAAGGATTAGCTGATTTTAACTCAGCATGTGCAATCAGCACTTGCCAAATAATGCAATGAGATGTTTTTATATTTCCTACATTCTGTCTCATTTTGTAGCAGATGCCAGTACAGAAATCATTAAAGCAGACCTAGGCTCAGAGATACTTTTTCACTTTAAGTGCAATCAGACCTAATTAGTTAATTTGTATCTGTAATTCTTACAGGTATGCATTACCTCTTAAAGAGATTCACAGTACTCCCCTGAAAATGCTTTCATCTTCATTTCATCACATCACAATACTGTACAGGTATTATCCATGGATGAAAGTAACTTTTTGGACTTAGGTCAGCCTAGACAGATCAAAATTTGGCCAGTTCAGCAGGAACCAGACAAATTTCAATCTATCTATGGGCAGGCTGGCTGTACTGAAGTTTATCTATCGATTGACTTCAGTAGAACTAGTCTGTTGGGTTTTTCTTGTGTGATCACTGCTGGCGGTTATAGCTGCCAGCAGTGATCATTGTATTCTGATAGCGGGGAAATCTCCCACTGTCAGAATACAATAGCGCAGTGGGGGAGATTCCCTCATTAACACTGACTGTCATTGAAGGAAAGAAAATTGCATAATCTATGGCTTGAGTCTGGTCTATGGATGATACAACCAGGTACACTCCCAATGAATACACAGTAGTTTTTATGCTATTGACTGTGTATGTATACTTAGTCCCTCCTGACTCTCACCATGTGACTTTCCAAAAAGTTATACTGTTTGCGTGAGTATTGGAGGCAAGAATGAGGAAATGCTTTCCCACAGCAGACCACAGAAGGGCTAAGGTAAGTAAGTTAACTGGAGCTCGGTAATTACTTTTTTAATGATACAAGATAGTTTAAGAATTGTGCTGGCATAACATTTCAGAAATGATTTGGTGATGACTTTAGTCAGCTTTAAAACTTACCAGCAATTTAGGAAACAGCCTATTCGGCAAATAGAAAAAAGACCACTAATGAACTATTGTTTATAATGAGTTGATGTCTTCATTGTGTTCTGTGTGTGTCCAGAAAAAAATGCATTGTGAATATTCTATTATTTCATTTTAAAACCACACACTGGGAAATTAAAATGTCTGCCATTTGCCATGCAATATAAATTACCTGCAATAATACATGTCCTTATTGGTTTATATTCCTTTAAAAGGACACAGCCATCCAGTTCGGTTCTTGCTCTTATCCTGTGGCCGGAGTGTCCCCAAGTCTCAAGTCATAGCCTAGTTTAAGTCCCTATACTCTTGTTTCTCAGTTTGTTTTCACTCTTACATAGTTACATAGTAGGTGAGGTTGAAAAAAGACACAAGTCCATCAAGTCCAACCTATGTGTGTGATTATGTGTCATTATTATTATTATGTGTCATTATTATCCTACCAATC
Source organism: Aquarana catesbeiana (assembly GCF_042186555.1). Lineage (NCBI taxonomy): Eukaryota > Metazoa > Chordata > Amphibia > Anura > Ranidae > Aquarana > Aquarana catesbeiana. The sequence continues at coordinate 438,611,001 of NC_133328.1, read as the reverse complement.
TTAACAACCTACGCCCTATCTCCTTGCTCCCCTTTTCCTCTAAACTCCTTGAACGCCTGGTTTACAACCAACTGAGTGACCACCTCATTAAAAACAACCTTCTTGATCCCCTTCAATCTGGATTTCGCCCTCAACACTCCACAGAAACTGCTCTTTTAAAACTCACAAATGACCTACTAACTGCAAAAACCAACGGACACTATTCTGTACTCCTACTTCTGGATCTTTCAGCTGCCTTTGACACGGTTGACCACCCCCTCCTCCTCAAAAAACTTCACTCCATCGGTCTCCGTGACTGTGCTCTTCAGTGGCTCTCATCCTACCTATCCCAACGCACCTTCAGTGTCACTTACAATTCTACTTCCTCCACTCCTCTTCCCTTCTCTGTCGGGGTCCCCCAAGGTTCTGTTCTTGGACCTCTTTTATTTTCAATCTACACCTCTTCCCTGGGTCAGCTGATAGCCTCTCATGGCTTTCAATATCATTTCTATGCTGATGACACACAAATCTATCTCTCCACCCCTCAACTCACTCCATCAGTCTCCTCACGCATCACTAACTTACTAACCGACATATCTGTATGGATGTCACACCACTTCCTCAAACTCAACTTGTCCAAAACCGAGCTTATAATATTTCCTCCCCCACGTGCCTCTTCCCCTGACTTCTCTGTGAAGAGCAATGGCAAAACCATCCACCCGTCCCCACATGTCAGGGTGCTAGGTGTTATCCTAGATTCTGAACTCTCCTTTCAGCCCCACATCCAATCACTTTCCAAAGCTTGCCGCCTCAACCTCCGCAACATCTCTAAACTACGTCCCTTTCTAACCAGTGAAACTACAAAGCTCCTGATTCACTCCCTGGTTATCTCTCGCCTTGACTACTGCAACTCACTCCTCATTGGCTTACCTTTAAATAGACTATCCCCCCTTCAGTCCATCATGAATGCTGCTGCCAGACTCATCCACCTTACAAACCGATCAGTGTCTGCTACCCCTCTCTGCCAATCCCTCCATTGGCTGCCACTCGCCCAACGAATTAAATTCAAAATACTAACAATAAGTTACAAAGCCATCCACAACTGTGCCCCCAGCTACATCACTAACCTAGTCTCAAAATACCAACCTAAACGCCATCTCCGTTCCTCCCAAGATCTCCTGCTCTCTAGCTCCCTCATCACCTCCTCCCATATCCGCCTCCAGGACTTCTCCCGAGCCTCGCCCATCCTCTGGAATTCCCTACCCCAATCTGTCAGACTGTCTCCAAAGTTATCCACTTTTAGGCGATCCCTGAAGACTTTCCTCTTCAGAGAAGCCTATCCTGCCTCCATCTAACAACTGCATTATTTTCTCCATTAGCTCATCCCCCACAGCTATTACCCTTTTGTATAACTTGACCCTCCCTCCTAGATTGTAAGCTCTAACGAGCAGGGCCCTCTGATTCCTCCTGTATTGAATTGTATTGTACTTGTACTGTCTGCCCTAATGTCGTTGTAAAGCGCTGCGTAAACTGTCGGCGCTATATAAATCCTGTATAATAATAATAATAATAATAATTATTACATTACATATCCCTGTATATTGCGGTCATTCAGGTGATTATCTAATAGTTTCTTGAAGCTATCAATGCTCCCCGCTGAGACCACCGCCTGTGGAAGGGAATTCCACATCCTTGCCGCTCTTACAGTAAAGAACCCTCTACGTAGTTTAAGGTTAAACCTCTTTTCCTCTAATTGCAATGAGTGGCCACGAGTCTTATTAAACTCTCTTCTGCGAAAAAGTTTTATCCCTATTGTGGGGTCACCAGTACAGTATTTGTAAATTGAAATCATATCCCCTCTCAAGCGTCTCTTCTCCAGAGAGAATAAGTTCAGTGCTCGCAACCTTTCCTCATAACTAAGATCCTCCAGACCCTTTATTAGCTTTGTTGCCCTTCTTTGTACTCGCTCCACTCTTGATTCCAGCCTAGTTAAATTCCCTGTTACCTACCTTTCCAGTTATCCCCAACCTGCTGCATTCATTGGATTTTGACCACCTGTATGACCTTTCTCTAGTATGCCTATTATTCTGACTTGGCTTTTTTAATGACTGCATCTCCTGCTCAACCACTAGACCAGTGGTTCTCAACTCCTGTCCCCAGCACCCACTGACAGGACAGATTTTAAGTATCACCTTGGGGAGATGCAGACTAGAATACTGCAATCACTGAGCAGCAAATTATATCACCTGTGATGTATTTCAGTTATCTTGTAAACCTGGCCTGTTAGTGGGTTCTGAGGACAGGAGTGGAGAGCCACTGACTTAGACGCTCAACTCTTCTTACCCCCAGTAACAAACTTGGCTATCTAAAAATGAAATACCAGTCCTTAGCTCACCTTCACTGGGGAACAGCCTCCTGTTAAGGTGTGATAATCTGGCGCTTTTAATTCTGATGCTTTAAATCTTGGGCAAACCCAAGTACCAGCAACTCATATAAAGTGCCCTTGAAGTGTGCTTGCTAAAGGTGAAGCATGCAGCACCTGTGGCCATCAGACCTCAACAGAGATCCCATCCCTACATTCCCACTCTCCCCGTTACATTTTCAATTTGTACAAAATGTATAAATACATACAGTATATACATACACGCAGACTAATCAAATTATTTTTCCCCAAGTGCTAATTCTTCAGTATGGAAACCTATAACAGCCAATTAGAATCTGTTTTGCGCTCTTCTAACTTCCAAAGAGTGAATTTTAATTGGTTTGTAAGGGTACTACACTTAAGAATTAGCATTATTCTTTGTTGAATAAGGCAGAAAGACACAGTACAGAACCAGTTTCCTATCTAATTATTATTGTTATGCTTGTTACTGGACCAAGCTAACTGAAAGACAAATGAACATTGCATATGAAAAACACAGAAAATTCTAATGATCTATGCTTTGATAGAATGGCTTATTTAAAATAAACTCTACTGGAAAATGACAATTGAGAAAAAATTGGTTTAAATAAGACAACATATAATGTTGTTATTTTAGGCACAAGGTTCATCACAACTACATTAAAATATATCAAAATAGCAATATAAAATTTAAGTAAAGGTAGTACAATGAACTAGTAAAATTACATTAGTGCCTTCAAGTATTTACACAGTGCAGATAGAACTAACGTACCAATAGCTGTAGTAACCTACAGTAAGCTCAGCTTTAGGGCAGTGAAGTCAATGAGTTATGATCTGTAACAGTTTGCTATAGGTTATACATGCTTCATTACGTGCAAAGGACATTCCATAAATCTAATAGCTGAACACATACCAAAAATAATAATCCAGATGTTTATAATTACATTTGAATTACTTAGTTATGCTAAACTGAATTTTCAAGCAGTCCACTGAAGTACAGAATCTATATTACAGCATTACAATTTGCAATTTGTATATATGCAGCCCTTCAGTTATGATCCTTGAACCGCTGGATAATGTGTGAGTGAATTTGCCTGAAAATTGGCATAAATGTGCTCTTCCTTCATGTTCTCAGACTGAAAGAAAAAAAAAAAACTATTACAACCAAACATCAAATACTTAAAAAGTCAGTTTTTTTTTTTTCTCAGAGAATAGGTACTCACATCCTTCCCACCAAGCCACAGGCCCACCTCCTTCACACCATTACCAATATTTCCAATTATTATAAAAATAAACGTTTACTGTAACAGAAATATGATTAAAAACATATACACATGTTGTGCCTCCTCAAGAGATGATGGACTGGAGAGGACCCTTGTATAGATGGCACATATAGAGAGAGTGCTCAAGATGGCCTATGTGAAGCTACCTGTATATATGGATGCATATTATAATACACCCTTTGCTGTATTGTACTGTGATACTTATTTTAAACATTTAGATACATATTTTTCCTCATTGCTCCGGGTTCATTTCCTATGTGCCAATGATATTTTCCTTTTGTTTTTAGCTGCCTGCTATTTAGCTCATTTGCTTCCATACCTACCACAGCGGGGGGTTTTGGTGGCTCTGGCGGGATCTGTGACTGGGGTTAGTCATTTTTCCACTTTTCAATATTGTGACCTCCACACCTCCTGAGCAGGTGGCCCTGAGCCATGAAACATATAGAAGATCTATAAATGTGGAATTGTCTTCCATGTGTTAATATGCATCTCTTTGATATCGTCTATGTTTTTTCTGCATATATTTCTGGATGTGATGCCCTAATATTAAATACTATGGCACTTTTTATTAGTATATTCAAAAATTACCTTCCCTCAACTCACAAGTATTGAGTTTCCCACTCACAGTGCGTTTATTGGCATTTACCAAATACATGTCAGCCTGCTTTTTTGCCAGTTGTTTGAGTGTGAATTTTTGTTTGTCAGGGCTGGGCATTGTAATCAGGACATCTCAGCACGTTTTTATTGCCGATAGCATTGAAATATCTATACTGAAGATAAAATTTCAGTATGAAATCACAACAGTTGCTAATATAGAATATAAAAGGCTAGACAATGGATTAACATTGGTTGGCAATTTCAGACACTAAAGCTGGCCATAGATGTATTCAAATTTGGCCGCTTCAGCAGTTTGGCCGCTTCAGGTTCTAATGATGGACTTCTCTTGAACTGAGCTGCAGCACCAATCAGTGTATTCTGACAGTGAAGAGTGCCTGCTGTCAGAAAACAATGGCACAGCGGGGAGGATTCCTCCATCCACCTTACTTGTGAAATATGTGCTTTTTTTTTTTTCAAACAGCCAGCCAGCAGATCAGAAAAAGAAGATCCATGTATGGTAAGCCTTACTGTGGGGGCAGTTGTCATCAACACAAGACTACCCCTGTAGCTGCTATTGCTATAGCTGATGTTTGTCCCTTCAAGTTGAAATCCACTCCTGTACTAGTCATGAAGGAATTAATCCTCATAATATTCCTTCTCCTTATAAGCTGCCTGTAAACTTCAGTCACATTGATCACTTTAAGAGTTAAGCCTCCTTGCTGTTGCTCCTGAACTCCAATCACATCGACCACATGCAAAGCGATCAGATCTTGTAATAGTGCTTTATCATTTTAAAAATATTATTATATTCAAAAAGGTCAAAACAAATGAGCACTCACATTTCAAATAACTAAGCAAGCCTGTGTGTATTTTACTTGTACCACCAGTGCTAGGATGAATGCATCACCTCTCAACCGATTCTGCAGCCCTGGCCGTCAGTGTTCCTTCCATCTGTTCCACTCAGAATGATGTTTCCTGCTTCCATGTTCATCAGCCTCTCAGGTCCCTCCTTCTAGTTTTGTCACTCCTCCTGACTTCCCCGGGGAGATGTGATTGGCTGATGAATGTCCTAGTGTTTATATAGTGGTTTACAATCACCATTTTGTTCGTCGATCATTTGTTATGATCTTTTTGAATATAATACAATTTTTAAAATGATAAAGCACTATTGCAAGATCTGATTGCTTTGCATGTGGTCGATGTGATTGGAGTTCATGAGCAGCAGCAAAGAGGCTTAACTCTTAAAGTGATCGATGTGACTGGAGTTTATGGACAGCTTATAAGGAGAAGGAATATTATGAGGAGCATTTCAAAGGATTAATCATTCCCAAAGTCCCATTTAATAAGCCTATAAGGTGAGGGTACAACTAGTAGAGGATGCACAAGGATTATGAGAAACACATATACTGGTGAATGATTGTGGAGAGATTGATTTATTCACTATGCATATAATGGATTTCTCATGATATTTTCACCATTTACCAATTTGATTTATATAAGGACACTATATGGACAAAATCTGCACATTGCATTTTAATACATATCATATTGTTTGATCTATATAAGGACACTTTGTGAAAATTTGCATATTACACTTTATTACACCATTGTTTATTGAATGCACTATATATCCTTCTAGGGATATCTTTATATTTAGCGCTGCACTTATTCTGGGTTTAGTTTTTTTTATTTCACATGTTTAGGAAGTGTGTTTAGTGCTGGCAGCTCCAATAGATTAACATAGCGGCTTACAAGGTTTTACATATTCATGATAAAGGACATAATACACAATGTAGAATTCAATGAAAAAATGTAACACCTAGTTTATACTTGTTCCATGTTCTCATTCACATAGCATAGCTTTAAGGCATCATTCATGTGGGCAATGAGGCTCATACACAGTGAACGGGCCTTTTGTTTATTCAACCTGACATGGACATTCACTGTACTGTTCATTTAAGCACAAGAGACTCCATTTTGTTCTCACTGTTGAAATATGTTCTGTAACCTTCACCTAACACAACGCTCTCTACTCCCCCATCCCTTCTCAATGTTTTACTTTTGCAATTGTTCTATTTGTTAGTTTTTAATAACATCTCACACCACCCCTTTCTTATCTATGTATAAAATAACATGTAATAATAAATTTTGGCTGAACGGACATTTTAAGCACAGTGATTGAGTCCTGTGAATCTGTTCCTGCAGCTGCAGTATTAACTTTTGTTTTAGAGTCCCAATCAGAAATAATTCCATAACAATCTTGGCGAGCCAAATACCAGGAGATTGGCAGAGTTTCCAGAAGGAACCGCGCTTCGATCGGGGTCATCGGGAAACGCAGACCTTAAATGCCGGCTAGGTAAGCTGCCCTTAAGCTTGCTATATTTCTGCCTTTCCTATGTATACTATCTGTCGGTTCTCAAGGAAACCAGACCACTCTCTGACCTTTCTGGTTGGGTAACATGTGTGTGTGAATGTGTATGTGTCCCCCTTCATGGGTTGGACTGTGTGTGGATAGGGAAAATCCTCTGCAATTCCCTGCGATGACTCCTTGTGGGCGAACTGGGTCAGAGACGCATGGTAGGGTCAGATAAAACTCACAGAGAAGAGAAGAGACGAGGAGGGCCTTTTAATGAGTCTTTTGTCTATTGTCATAAACCCCTTCTATCCACGTAGATAAGTGGAGACTATTCTTGTAAATCTGCAGATTTGCTGTACTATTTGTTTTAGAGGCAAGAGGGTATAGGCACAAGTAGAGAAGACTGGCCAGTCATTATGGGCATTAAATTAATTAAGGGAATGAAGGGAGAGAGGCCTTCAGAAAATGCCCAGCGCAAGATGAGCTCTAGAGAATATATGAATCGAAGGTACGGTTCCGCCTATACTGAGCCCCTAGATAAATGGGTAGAAAGGACAAAGGGAACAGCTAAACCTTTAAAATCTGAAGGGACTTTTGATTTAAAAGTATGGCAAACTTTTCTGCACGATTATGTCCCACTACTGTGCAGTGAAGGAACGTGGAGAATAGCTTGCACATGGGAGACAGAAGCTAAAGTAGCAAATCAAACTGGCTTGATGGAGATGTTTAATAAAAGTACTGCCCAAATTTACTACGTTTGGCCAGAAAACTCTGTAGAGGAGGACCCCCCACCTTATGTGGCTGCCAGTTTGGCTTTAAGGGGTTCAAGCACAAAAGCAAAAGATTTAGATTACATGGAACACACAAAAGATGAGCTATGCAATATAGTAGAGAGCAGAGGTTTAACAGCCCCATATCAACCTACAAAGAGGGTTTTGGCTCATATCCTAGAAACAGATGATTGGCATAAATCAAAAGGCACATATGCAAAACTAGATCTCTCTGAACTTAAGGCTTTGGCTGGAGAAAGAGAGATTGAGTCTGAACTTCGGGAGCAAAACCATAATTTCCAAATTGTGGCAGCAAGATGAAGAGAGAAGGAAGGGAGATGCCACTTCTTCTGCCCCTGGCACAGAGCAATCTGTTGCAGTTTATCCTGTCAGAACCCAATTAATTTTTGAAGGTAATGCTGTTAACAGTAAGTCTCAAATTAAATGGCATGTACCTTTTAGTCCCCAAGATATGAGAGCCATATTAGAGGGATTGGGAGATCCTAGAAAGAATCCAATTGGGTTTGCAAACAAACTTAGCGCTGCACAGGAAGCATATGAGGCTTCTGCTACTGACATTCATCAGCTTCTTATTAAAGCAGTGGGAAGCAACATGTCTGGCTATATACTTAAAGAATGTGGTGTAGACGTCAAAAATCTAAGTAGGATGGTTAGTGGACAGGAGGTTTGTGAGAAATTGTAGGAAAAAATGCCCCAAATATATGGACAAACCAGACATGCTAAATTCATTAATGCTAAGCAAGGGAAAGAGGAAGCAGCAGGGGCTTATTGGAGGCGGTTAATCGAAAAGGCTGAGGAAGCAGGCATTAAAATAGAGGAAGAGAAGGTGGGAGAAACTGCAAGTCCATCTACACAACTGGTGAAACAAAGGTTTCTTGATGGTTTAATACCCCAGTTGAAAGAAAAGTTGTTCACAGCAAGGCCTGAGGCAGGCAATATGCCTATTCGAGATGTCCTGCCTATCCTGTTATCCATAGAAAACAGGATTAACCAAAAAGACAGCAAACCCAAGGAAATGTACATGGGGAAGCAGAGAGGAAGAGAGAAGAGGCAAAGGCAATTTCAGAAATCATGACAATCAGGGACCAATTATATGCTACAATTGTGATGGGGAAGGACACATAGCCAAATTCTGCCATCTTCCTGACCGTAGACTGGAAAAGAGCTTAGAGGCACCTCATGCTGTCCCCAGTTCTCTGCCAAAAGCAGTGGATCAGGCATAGGAAAATGGCATGCCAGTATCAATCATGTTAAATAGGGGAGACAATGGTCCCGATGCCAGAGTAAAAGTATTTTTACAAGAACTCCCCTATCCTGGAGGAGAAACAGAATGAACCTGTTTAATCGATACTGGTGCAAGCCAAAGTGTTTTTAATATAGAGGACTTACCTCCAGGATTATTATCTACAAATGTTATCTCTGGTGTTGGCCTAACCGGGACCTCTACTGATTTGGTTGAGTCCAAGCCACTTAAACTCAGGCTAGGACAGCAAACAGAAATTGTCACTAAAGTGTTAGTTTCAGATACAGTTCCTACCAATCTTTTGGGAGCTGACATTTTGAACCAAATTTTAGCAAACATAGACTACACTCCTACAGGAGTCCAAGTGGTCAGTAGTCTGTCAGGAGAAGTTTTAAATTCTGCCTGTGGAGTGTTTTTAATCCAAAACTCCACTCCGCCATTTCCACCAGAATTGAAAGTGATTCCCGCTGAATTATGGGCCACCAGCAAATATGATGTAGGTATGCTGGATTGCACCCCAGTCATGATAAAAATTAAACCAGGAGCCCATCTCCCACAGATTAAACAGTACCCACTGAATATTGCTCAGACTGAGGGGATAAAGGATCAAATCACTCAAATGAAAGCAGCAAGGGTTGTTGTACCAATTAAGTCCCAATCAATACACCCCTGATCCCAATTGCAAAGAAGCCAGACAAGAAGGGTGGGCAGGTGACATACCGCATGGTGCATGATTTGAGAGCCATTAACAATATAATTGAGGCAGGTACCCCGAACATGCCCAACCCCCGCACTTTAGTAAGTGGAATACTTGCCTCCAGCACCTGCTTTACAGTGATTGATCTTGCAAATGCTTTCTTTTCGGTGCCCCTGCACCCAGATTGCTGGCAACTTTTTTCATTTACCCATGATGCCCAAAAGTTAGCATGGACAAGATTGCCCCAAGGCTGTGTGAGTAGCCCCTCTGAATATAATACTGCGTAAAAGCAAGTATTGGACCAATGGCCCCCCCCTCACACCCAAACACAGTTTTGCTTCAGTACATAGACGATTTGCTTATTTGTTCTGATACAAAGGACATTTGTAGCAGAGAAACAGTAAGCATTCTCATGTTTCTCTATAACAGTAACAACAAAGTTAGCAAAGATAAGCTACAATACTGCCAAGAGAAAGTGATCTTCCTGGGTCACTGCATTTCACATGGAATCCGTCACCTAACCCCAGATCGAGTTAAAACTCTACAAAACTTTGAAAAGCCAAGAAATGTACGGCAACTACGTACCTTCCTGGGGTTAGTGGGATATTGTAGGGACTGGATTCCAAATGCATCAGAACTTATGGCTCCTCTGTATGAGGCTACCACTAGAAACCCTTTCAAACTCACATGGGACAATGAATTGCAGATGAAGGAGCTTATTAAAATTTTGTCTGAAGCTCCCGCCATTGGACTTCCTGACTATACCAAGACTTTCTTGTTGTTCTGTTATGAAGTCAATGGATTTGCTGCAGGTGTACTCTCCCAGCTACATGGAGACAAACAGAGGCCTGTGATGTATGTATCAGCCTTATTAGACCCTGTCATCAAAGGCTCCCCCAGTTGTATGCGAGCCATAGCAGCCTGCATTTTGCTGCTAGACAAAGTAACTGAGCTTGTACTAGATTCTGCTCTGATCCTGTATGTGCCACATGCAGTACAGGAAATCATGAATCAAGTAAATACCAGACATGTGTCTGCCAGTAGATTTGACAAGTACCAGTCTACTCTTTTTGCTCCATCGAATTTAACAATCAAATGATGTGTTACTTTAAATCCGGCTACTCTTCTTCCTATAATTGATGAGGAAGATGCAACAAATGGTACTGATGTAGAACCTGAGAGTTTTTCTCATGATTGTATGGCTCTGATGGAGGTAGAAAGGGCCTCTGTCACACCAGCAAAAGATGAGCCTTTATCAGATTGTGATACACACTTATTCGTAGATGGTTCCAGATTTTACACTGATGATGGTCAGCCACACACAGGGTTTGCTGTAACCACTACAGACACCATTTTACATCAGGAAGCATTTGACACCCCAGATGTCAGCACAGGAAGCAGAGTTGCGTGCTATAGTCAAAGCATGTCATCTCCTAGAGAATCAAAGGGGAAACATTTACACTGACAGCAGATATGCGTTTGGAATAGCTCATGATTTTGGGCCTATCTAGAAAGCACAGAACTTTCTGACTAGTGCAGGGAAGCCAGTGAGACATGCAAAATTCATAGAGTGGCTATTTGAGGCTTTTCAGAAACCAGCAGAAGTTGCCATCTTGAAGGTAAAAGGGCATGCAAGGGGAAATGACATGACAGCCAGAGGAAATGCTTTAGCGGACCAAGCAGCAAAGGATGCTGCCCTTATGGCATTTGGAGTCACACCCACTGTAGGGGTCATCCAGGTAGCGGGGGACAGATTCCCCTCATCAAGAGCAGTGGGATTTAGAAACTCTAATACAGTTGCAGAACCAGAGCCCTGATGAAGAGAAGGATAAGTGGATCAAATGTAATGCTACCCAAAATCAGCAGGGCCTGTGGAGCGCTGACAACAGGTGGTGTCTACCATGGAGTTTGTACCCAGTTTTAGCACAACTGGCACATGGTGTCAGTCATCTTGCTAAGGGCGCGATGGTGGCACTTACTGACTGCTATTGGATAGCACCTGGATTTAGTGCATTTGCAGCTAGGTTTTGTGCTTCATGTCTCACTTGTGCTCTGTACAATGCAGGGAGGCCTGTCCATGTTCCCCAAAAGCATTCTCCTAAGCCAGATTTCCCTTTCCAAAGAATTCACATAGATTACGTTCAGATGCCCAGAAAAAGCACCTATGATTTCACTTTAGTGTGTATTGGCATGTTCTCAGGTTGACCCGAGAGCTGGCCAGTAGCTAAAGCAAATGCAAAAACAACAGCAAAGAAAATTTTGAATGAAATAGTTTGTAGATATGGAGTTCCTGAAACTATTGAGAGTGACAGAGGAATCCATTTTACTGGGGAAGTAATGAAAGAGGTATTGGAAGCTCTTCACATACAGCAAGCTTTCCATACACCTTATCATCCACAAAGTAGTGGTAAAGTTGAGAGACTTAATGGAATTTTGAAAAACAGATGTGCAAAAATTAAAGCAGATACAGGAAAAGGATGGGTGGAAGCTTTGCCATTAGCCCTATATTCTGTACGAACTACCCCTAAACAACCACATGGGCTGTCCCCCTATTTGGAGGGCCACCCAAAACAGGGCTATATTTTCCCCAACAGTTGCAGGCTTCTCACTCTAGTCTGTTAGAATATGTTCAGATTTTGCAAAGAACATTGAATAAAATACATGCAGGTGTTTATAACTCTATCCCCGACCCAGATTCTGTTTCAGGTATTCACAGAATCCAACCAGGTGACTGGGTGGTGGTCAAGCGACACGTCAGAAAGCCGCTAGAACCAAAATTTGACCGACCACATTTGGTGCTTTTGACAACCGGTTCCGCTGTCAAGTTGGAAGGAAAGCCCACCTGGATTCACGCCAATCACTGCAAGAAAATCCTGAAGTGATGATATCCTTTGAAAAAAATTATGATGATGTTTCTTTTCTTTTTGTTGTTTGTGAGAACTGGAAAAATAACCCTTTCATCCAAATGTTAAAATTGTATGCAACCCATAGCAACGCTAGTAACTGCTGGGTGTGTTCTCACTTACATCCCCAAACAGGAACAATACCCATGATAGCAATGCCTCTCAAATTCACTGATATAAACAGGACCAGAATAAATGGCTCATACATAGTCTCCACAGCTAATGAGCACAGATCAGTAACTTTGATGGTTTCAAAACAGATAAACACTCCACAGATTTGTTTAAACATTACATGCCCATTTAACACTAAATGTACACGGTTGGGCAATTCAGATTGCACCGGAGCAAAAATGACAGCTTATGGAGGAAACTATGGTCAATATTATTATATCCCAGACCCAGAACTAAATAGAACCCTTTATTAGTACAAATTGTTCCCAATATGTGAAAATATCGGTTACCTGAGATTCCATGTTACTGCTTCCAGTTTTTTAGGAGCAGGCATACCATCCATATGTAGAGGGTTATATTATATATGTGGAAAAAAAAGCTTACGCCTGGCTTCCTACTAATGTTACAGGTACATGTTATATTGGGAAGTTAGCACCTGCTTTGGCTGTTTGCAAAGATACAGTGCGACCAGATCAAAGTCCAGAATACCCTTTAGTGTTCAAAAGAAAGGTGTTCACTGAAGGTGACATGGCATGGTCATGGTTCCCTTCCTGGACAGGATGGGGAATTGAAGCAATGAAAAGAATAAATAATTACACTAGAATTGTAGATTATGTAGATTAGTGGAGATTATTAACCTTACTACCACTGATATAGATTTATTAAATGAAGAAAAAAAGTAGTATTAGAGCACAGATTAACGCTAAATTATCTCATTGCAGCTCAAGGTGGGATGTGTAAGGTATTTCACACTGACTGTTGTATATACATTTCTGACAATGAGGACATTATTAAAGGGCATCTTGCTAAGATAAGAGAACTACAGAATAAGGCCAGAGATATTGCTAAAGATGGATGGAATCCCTTTTCAGGGTTTAGGAGGTTTTGGTGACTTTTTATATGGCATAGCAACATGGTTACAGAAACTAGGCGCTTACATTGTGATGTTCCTATTTCTCATATTTGTTATTTACTTCCTCATCAGGCTATGCCTCTGTGTGACTACCCGCTGTACCAACAAATGTACCAGCCCTGATGAACCCATTATTGTGAGAAAGCTATGAGAGAGCTGAACAGGACGCCGTCTCTCTGCGCCAATGTAACAGAAGTTACCAGCAATCGGCTGAATGTAACGCGGAGAAGAATGGTGTCAAATAAACAAAAGGAGGGAAATGACATGGACATTCATGGTACTGTTCATTTAAGCACAAGAGACTCCATTTTGTTCTCACTGTTGAAATATGTTCTGTAACCTTCACCTAACACACAGACACATCTCCTACTAAATGCTCTCTACTCCCCCCTCCTTTCTCAATGTTTTACTTTTGCAATTGTTCTATTTGTTAGCTTTTAATAACATATTTCTATTTGTTAGTTTTTAATAACATCTCACACCATCCCTTTCTTATCTATGTATAAAATAACATGTAATAATACATTTTGGCTGAACGGACATTTTAAGCACAGTGGTTGAGTCCTGTGAATCTGTACCTGCAGCTGCAGTATTAACTTTTGTTTTAGAGTCCCAATCAGAAATAATTCCATAACAATCTCTAGCCGACAGGTGCTAAAAATATATGTATCCAAATGTGCTACTTAAAGTGGTTCCAGGCCACTAAGTTTTTTATGCATTAAAGTAAAGAACCTTCATTGTCACAGAATCCCCCCCTTACTCCCCTTATACCTACCTGAGCACAATTTCGATCCACTGCTGTGCATGAGAGCAGTGACTCTCTTTGCTCTCTCCCTCCTCACAAGGCAGATTAATAGCAGCGGGAGCCATTGGCTGCTGTCAATCAAATTTTGTGACAAGGGAGGGGGGGGGCAGGGCCAAGCAGACAGGGCAGCTTGAGAGTGAGTCTGCACAAGTCCCCTCGTAGAAAGCGTCTTTCTATGGGAGCAATCAGCGAGGGGGGGAGTAGCCAGGAGCACTGGTGGGGGACTCCAGAATTTGAGGATCGGGGCTGCTCTGTGCAAAACCATTGCAAAACCATATTTGTTATTTTAAAAAAATAAAGCTTTACAATCACTTTAATGCCCTATTTAAACACTAAAAGGCATAAAATAAAGGAAGGAGAAAAAGATGATAAAAATGTTTTGGGACTGTAGGGGATTTAAGGAGAAAAGGGCCCGGGGATTCAAGTGGTTAAACTATTAAAATTACCCAAAATCAGTTTTTATGTTAGCTTCCTGCAATATGCCACATAGCAGGAACCAAACAGGAAGATAAATGGACAACCTTACATGGCAATTAAATTCTAGGGCATAACATAGTGCTGTCAGTTTAACACTTGGAGCTTGCTGACGGGGGGGGGGGGAGTAGAGTAAAGTCCTCGTTAATCTGATAATGCTTATTCGTTGCACTAGACTTCTTGCATTACAAGACGTCTATTGACAGGTAAGTCATATATCATATGTTATTCAAATATATCACATTTCTACTGATCCACAGAGAAAACTTCAGTAGGTTCCTCACCTGCTGGGAAAAATATACTGGCCAAAATGTTGCTGGCTTAATCTCTTGTTTTTTATGTTTCCATTTCCTGAAAAAAAGAAAAAATACATTTTATTTTGATCAGTTTTGTTTTCTTACTATGAAGCCAAACTAGTTTAAAGCTTAAATTTAATACATATTTAGGCAGGATGCAGCACCAAAAAATTTGCCACATCATGTAAATGGTTTCATGCACACAGCCATATTGGGGGCATACAGCATGAAGAGCCAGTGTAAACAATTTCCTAGAACCTGCACCTGCTGCATACAGATGCCCATTGAGATGAATTAGAAGATATGGCTGTACATGGCTATGCACCAGGGTACAAGGACTGTAGCATGTATAGGAGTATACTAGGGTTCTATTTAACAATGCCCCTTAGAGACCCTTCCACTGTTAGTGCAATTTGGCCATACCTACCAGTGCAGCTTTACTACTCTCCTCCACCACCCATCAGGGGTTGGAGTCAGATTAGTATGGCATTTGGTCTAAGCACTGACAGGCTGATCCCCCACCCCTTAAACCTTTGCACCAATGCTGGCAGCACTCATAAGTCTATTTCTCAAAGACACTGAGAATGTGCACTTAACTCATTTGGTTGACCATGGAGAGGCCTGTTCTGAGTAGAACCTGTCATGTTAAACCGCTGTATGGTCTTAGCCACCGTGCTGTAGCTCAGTTTCGGGGTCTTGGAAATCTTCTTATAGCCTAAGCCATCTTTATGTAGAGCTACAATTCTTTTTTTCAGATTCTCAGAGTGTTCTTTGCCATGAGCATCTCATGACAACATAGTCATCATGGATACAGAAGGGAGGAGATAGTCTGCAATGGTGTGGCGGAATTCACATCCTCAAAGTAGCCCCTGGAAAGGAGACCATATTACCGTGCTGGGTGCACATGATATGGGCATAGACCGAATCACATCCTACCCAACTTGAGAAAAAATTGATTGTATATAATTAAATATATAAGAGATGGATAGCAAATCCATCATAGCAGACAATATGCTTGAAAGTAATGGATAATGCTGAGAGCACAATGGAGGGGTTGTGCAGAGTAAGCACGCAAATACAAAATAAAGGACAAAAAAAGGGGCAAAACAATTGATGCTTTTCCGTGCCGGTGGGACGCCATTGCGTTGTGCCCCTCCGTGGCGCTCTTGCATCGCTTCACTGCACGTGCACCATGTTGGTTGCTTGGTGTTTCCGTGCTGTCTGCACGGCTCATGCGCGTTGCGTTCTCTGCTCTTGTGCCGTGTGTAGGTGCAGCGCATCAACGTCCCGCGGGGCCTACCTATGGGAGGATGGGAGGAGACGACTAACACCCAGCTAATCTGCATTATTGCGGATTAGCTGTCTGTTTGGATTGCATTTATAGCACGCTCAAACTGGATCAGATAGGGTAAAGTAGAAGATGTTTCCTGGAGTCGCTGGTGGAACTTGCCATTGTGAAACAAGCTGCCTGGGTAACTTTATTATCATGTATACTATTGGCCTCTATCTGTCATTACTCGGTTTGTTTTTCAAACTCTTTGACACAAAGTACCTCCATTTATATATATTTTCACCTTTTTTTTCATGCATTTTTGGGGTGCTTTCCATTTTTGACAGTGTCCATACCAGACAGCACTGCCCCATTGCACAGATCCACAGACTCCCTGGTTGTTTATCTCCTTGTTTGTCCATCTGCCTGTTAGTGACATCATCTTTGGACTTAAGTAGGTTTCATCATTTGGGTTCCATTGTGGAAGGGGAAAATTTTCCCCTTCCAACTCCTGTGTTCCCTCACTGCATATTGATTTTCATTATGCCATCCTAGTTTGTTTTTTCCAGACACCCTATTGGTTAGGCCTCAGTGCACATGTCAGCCTGCTGTTTGTCTGGCCTTCCAGACTCCAGCTGGGCTGGTGGGTGTGACCAGGGGATATCTATCCCCTCACATTCCATGGTCCCTTCTCCTCCCCTTGACAGTTAAGTCAGCCAGCATTTGGTTGATGGGATCTGCGGGAGACTCTATGCCACAATGTTTTTTCCTCTCTTTTAATCTCTATGGATGCTCAAATGTACTTGCTTAGTGATTATAATATAAGTAGTGCTATGCCCATATTACTCTATGATTATGTAGTATTTTTTGTTAGGGTTTGTTGGCTGACTACTTTACACTTAAATTTCATAGATACTGTACTCCCTGTCAAAATCCCTGGTGAAGGAGACAATTCATCTCTGAAATGGTGCTATGGTTAAGGAAGTTGTATCATCTCCCTTTGCAATTTTTCTGTATATTCTATTGCATCCATGGCTATGTGTTATATATGTATTTTATATGTATGATATTTCTAATAAATTTAATATATTTTTTCTACAACCCTGATGTGGTAGTGCCTTTAAAGTCCCACCCCTAGGGGGTTCCTCCTTTTCTTCCAATGTGAGAGACCAATGTGAGAGTGGGTGAAAGAAGAGTGTTTCAAAATTCCAGTAGAGAGGTATAAGAAACTCATTGATGGCTACAGGAAGTGATTGATTTCAGTTATTTTTTCCAAGGGGTGTGTTACAAAATACTAAATTGAGGGTGCCAATAATTTTGTCCAATCCATTTTTGGATTCCAAGTTTTGCGTCAAATTTGTCAGATGTGTGTTTTTGTTTCTCCACTTTTTTGTGTCACACCAATTCAACCAAAAGAAACATGAGCATGCCTAAACATTTGTAATTGCAACAATTTTCTGGGTGAAGTGGTGCATTATCTGACAGAAATGCAGGGGTGCCCATATTTTTGGCCATGACTGTACAGTATAATATGGGTTCCTCATACCGCACTCTGCGTTCCAGTCCTAACCCTTCTAGCTTGCATGTGCATGGAGATTTTCTGTGATTGGTAGCCACTGGTTCCCATTTGCTGTACATACGAGGTGGTATCAAAAAACCTTCTCCAGAGTGCTCAGGACCTCAGACTGGGCCGAAGGTTTACCTTCCAACAAGATAATGACCCTAAGCACACAGCTAAAATAGTGAAGGAGTGGCTTCACAACAACTCCGTGACTGTTCTTGAATGGCCCAGCCAGAGCCCTGACTTAAACCCAATTGAGCATCTCTGGAGAGACCTAAAAATGGCTGTCCACCAACGTTTACCATCCAACCTGACAGAACTGGAGAGGATCTGCAAGGAGGAATGGCAGAGGATTCCCAAATCCAGGTGTGAAAAACTTGTTGCATCTTTCCCAAAAAGACTCATGGTTGTGTTAGATCAAAAGGGTGCTTCTACTAAATACTGAGCAAAGGATCTGAATACTTAGGACCATGTGATATTTCAGTTTTTCTTTTTTAATAAATCTGCAAAAATGTCAACAATTCTGTGTTTTTCTGTCAATACGTGTTGTTGTGTGTACATTAATGAGGGAAAAAATTAACCTAAATGATTTTAGCAAATGGCTGCAATATAACAAAGAGTGAAAAATGTAAGAGGGTCTGAATACTTTCTGACCCCACTGTATATATATATATATATATATATATATATATACACACACATATACATATATATTTTATATTTTTTTTTTCATAGTCTACATATTTATTGTACATAACATTATCTTGCAACATTACAATAGATTGAGGGCTGGTTACAACACATAATTTATTACATGAAGAGTCTGCACTCTTCTCTTATAAATCAACTTGTGTAAATATTCAATTCACTTCAATTAGCCAATCATGACGAGTAAAACAATTTTAAATGATTTCATCTGCACAATTGGGTATTGATAGGAAACTGGAATGATTGGATAATTAAAGTGAAAATTCACATAGACAACATACAGTTAATTTTGACACTTGCCTTTCAATTGACATTCATGTGAGCCATCTTGCAGATTATGGTATAAGGTGTAAAACCACCCTTTACTTTCACATTCAGTCAGCAAAGGATACAATATAGTGAAAGGAAGACAACCCCTACACAGGATCTGCAGCCCACTTCCGCTACCCAACTTTTATTTTTGTATTAAAATTTTTGGTTATAACAATTATTTGTTCAGCAAGACTTCACATGGGCTTGAGATGAAAACTATTAGACCTTGTTCACTAGGCCTTGTTCAAATGACAGTTAGCATGCCTCAATATAGCAAACACCCAAAATACACTTATGCTTGTTAAAGCAGATTTAGCTTACAAAAAATCTCACAAAAACCTCCACCGAACTGATGTCCAGGAAAAGAAAGTAGCCTCAGAGGAAGAAGGTGTAAAAAATAGCTTCTCCTTTTTAAAATGTTCCTTGAGTGACTGTCATGACCATTCTCTTGATACAATATTTTTTGAGTGACAGATGTGGCACAAGTATGTGGACCAGGAGTTCTGTCTTCTCTTGTTTCAGGCGTTTTCCAAGTCAGTAAGTAACAGCTAGGTAAATAGCATATTCCGGAGAAGGTCAGCCTTTAGCAATGCTCTTTCCTGGACGCCTCATAAGTCAGGCTCTGCAAGCCCCATTTAGTTGAACTTTTCAGAACACTATGGCTTCAAGGCTTCCTTTTTGAATGCCACAAGTAAAAAACAAAAAAAAAAAAAAAACCCACACATTTTCTATCATTGACTGTTCTGCTCGTTGGCAGCTTTAATAGCTCAATTTCCTCAGTTTTGTAGCTTTGTACATAACTTCAACTCTGCTTCTGAAACTGGTTTTCAAAGAATGTGTGGCCGTGTATCTACCACCAGTTGGCAAAAACATATGATACAAATATATTTTAGCAAATGTGCTGTGTATTATCCACTGACATATTTGTTATACTTTTTGGTCCTTTTGAAACAGAAAGCATTCTCCACCTGCCGGATTTTCTTATATTCCTTTTTAACACTGAAGGTCACATAACACATATCTGTAGAATACACTTTTTCTCATGCTTCATGACCATTGCTAACTCACTGTAATTGTTTTTTCAGACTAATGGTTTGTTAAATATTTTATAGCTCAGGCAAGTATTTGTATACGCATCAAGAGGTTTATTTCAGAAATAGTTGAAAATAAACTCTGACGGAAAGCTAGAAAAAGGGCAGAGAAACTGACACTCTCTAGCAAGAAAGCTGACCAAAAATAACTTGCAAGGGTAGGTTGTGTTGCTCATTTATTTATGAACCTTTATTTCTTGTTATAGACCATGCAGTTTTCCAGGTAGAATGTTCAAACTTAAAGAATTAACATTTTAACTAAGTTCATCATTCAACTGATACAATAAGAATTCATATGTAGAAATAAAGGGAGTATTTGCTCTGAATAGTAAGTCATGGCGCACTCCAGTCAAACCCAAATATTACAAAGAACATTCAGTTACAAGAAAGACATACTTGGATTTTTGCAATAATGTTTAAATGTGGTCTGATTTCTTCATAAATTTGTTTAAAAATAAAGGTAGTCTTGTTTAATAAGCTAATATTGCCATATACAGTTGTGCTTATAAGTTTACATACCCTGGCAGAATTTATGATGTCTTGGCCATTTTTCAGAGAATATGAATGATAGCACAAAAACTTTTCTTTCACTCATGGTTAGTGTTTGGCTGAAGCCATTTACTATCAATCAACCGTGTTTACTCTTTTTAAATCATAATCACAACAGAAACTACCCAAATGACCCTGATCAAAAGTTTATATAACCCAGTTCTTAATACCGTGTATTGCCCCTATAACATCAATGACAGCTTGAAGTCTTTTGTGGTATTTGTGGATGAGGCTCTTTATCTTCTCAGATAGTAAAGTTGCCTATTCCTGTTGGCAAAAAGCCTCCAGTTCCTGTTAATTCTTGGGCTGTCTTGCATGAACTGCACGTTTGAGATCTCCCCAGAGTGGTTCAATGATATTGAGGTCAGGAGACAGATGGCCACTCCAGAACCTTCACTTTATTCTGCTGTAGCCAATGACAGGTCGACTTGGCCTTGTGTTTTGGATCATTGTCATGTTGGAATGTCCAAGTATGTCCCATGCCCAGCTTCCTGGCTGATGAATGCAAATGTTCCTCCAGTATTTTTTGATAACTTGCTGCATTCATCTGCTATCAATTTTGACCAAATCTCCTGTGCCTTTGTAGCTCACACATCCCCAAAACATCAGCAATCCACCTTCGTGTTTCACAGTAGGAATGGTGTACCTTTCATCATAGGCCTTGTTGACTACTCTCCAAATGTAGTGTTTATGGTTGTCACCAAAAAGCTCAATTTTGGTCTCATCACTCCAAATGACTTTGTGCCAGAAGGTTTGAGGCTTGTCTCTGTGCTGTTTGGTGTAAGCAGGATACTTTGTGGCATTTGCGTAGTAATGGCTTTCTTCTGGTGACTCGACCATGCAGCCCATCTTTCTTCAAGTGCCTCCTTATTGTGCATCTTGAAACTGCCACACAACATGTTTTCAGAGAGTCCTGTATTTCACCTGAAGTTATTTGTGGGTTTTTC
Source organism: Aquarana catesbeiana (assembly GCF_042186555.1). Classification (NCBI taxonomy): domain Eukaryota; kingdom Metazoa; phylum Chordata; class Amphibia; order Anura; family Ranidae; genus Aquarana; species Aquarana catesbeiana. The sequence continues at coordinate 438,589,654 of NC_133328.1, read as the reverse complement.
TTTGCATCACAAACAGTTTTCCTGGCAATTGTGGCTGAAATGTTAGTTGGTCTACCTGACCGTGGTTTAGTTTCAACAGAACCCCTCATTTTCCACTTCTTGATTAGAGTTTGAACACTGCTGATTGGCATTCTCAATTCCTTGAATATCTTTTTTTTTTGTTATTAAGAGTTTTCATAAACAAAGCAAATAGTATCATATAACACATAATCATGTTACAAGTAGATAGTCCAACTAGAAGGAGGCATAGAATTCAAACTTGGGAAAGTATGTGTCAGCAGGTGTTGCCTCTAAGATAATTATTAAAGGGGTTGTAAAGGTAATTTTATTTTTTTTTTAAAATAACTAACATGTCATACTTACCTTCACTGTGCAGCTCGTTCTGCACAGAGTGGCCCCGAACCTGCTCTTCTGGGGTCCCTCGGCGGCTGTTTCAGCTCCTCCCCGCAAGAACTAACCACCTTAATGCGAGCTCCCTCGCATGGTGGTTAGTTGTTGCGGGCGCGCTCCCGTGATACAGCCGGCGGCTATAGCCGCTCACTGTATCACTCGGCCCCGCCCCCCGGCGCGCCGCGTCATCGGATGTGATTGACAGCAGCACGAGCCAATGGCTGCGCTGCTTTCAATCCATCCACTGCAGCCAATCAGCAACCAGGCTGAGCTGCAATAGAGATGACGAGAACGAGCAGCGGAGATTCGAGGTGTCAGGTAAGTAAAACGGGGGGGCTGGGGGCGGCGGTATTGTCAAAAGTTTTTTCACCTTAATGCATATAATACATTAAGGTGAAAAAATTTTTACCTTTACAACCCCTTTAAGTCAGCCACATTAAGACCCCTATCGTAGTGAGGAGTGCACTTCAAGCTTGCTTGGTTTACGTTGGAATGAAAAACTTCTTAGAAAAGTAACCAGTAATGCTTCTATAGATACTATAAGACAGGCAGGGAATAGGATATGCGTCCGACTATTATGTCAGCCTTCGACTCCTCAGCCTTTTAGTAAAGCACAGTAAGAAATAAAAATAAAGAAGAGGGAGAAAAGAGGAGAGAAGAGAGGAAAGAAAAAGGAACAAAGAACAGAGGGGTAAGAAAATGGGGGAAGGGGGGGGGGGAGAGGATGGGGGAGCACTGTAAGTGAAGTATGTGAGGAGGGGGTGGGATTACCACCAGCTACCCTCCTCAGTAAACTCTAGGTATTGTGAAATCTACTGCGCCTTTTAAGGATTATCCCAACACAAGTCCTGATATTGCTGTGAATTTCGGTATTCGAGCCATGGTGCCCATACTATCGAAAAGTGTGTTATTCTGTCCTGTGCAGTGCAAATCAACTCCTCCATTGCTGCTATCCGATTGATCCGTGTCATTCCTTTATGGAGGGGGGTGACTTGGATCTCCAGTGCACTGGAAGACACAGCCTAGCGGGATTAATTATGTGCATAGCTATTGACCTATAGTCTTTTTTAAGGGAGATTTTGGAGATGTGAAGGAGGTACTGCGCTGGTGAAAATTCCAATGAGAGCGAGGATATCTCCGTTGCAACTTCGTGGACTTTACGCCAATACGGCTGAATCAGTGGGCATGTCCACCAGATATGGAGGAACATGCCTAGACCCTGTTCATATCTCCAGCACTGGTCTGAGACCGTCGGGATGCATTTATGTAGCATTTCCGGTGTTCTATATCACCTTCTTTTGACTTTATAACCGTTCTCCTGAGTATGAACGTTCAGAGAGCCCTTGTGAATGTATAGATGTAATCTATCCCAGGCAGTGTCATCAATCGCCATGTCCAGCTCGGTCTCCCAGTAGGCATGTTCCGACTTCAGGGATGCATAAGGCTCCCCAAACATTGTGGCATAAAGCCCCGAAATTAGATGACTCTGGGGAGAGGAGCTAGAGCATAATGATTCCAGGAAGGTAGGATTTTTCGCAAAGTTATATCTATTCGAGGGGCGGTCCAAGAAATGTTTCAATTGGATATAGGCCCAAAAGGGGAAAGACTTTGCATTTGACAATGATGCCAATTCTCCTTGTTGGAGGAACCTTCCTCTGGAAAAAAAGTGCTTAGCCTGCATTTCTGCATATGGCCATTCTGCTGCTAGGAAGGTCCCCTCCATGCCCGGGGGAAGTCTGGGTTACTTCTGATAGGTGTGATCGCACAGTGTGAGTTTGAAAGTGAGTGGACTCTACACGCCCTATCGAAAGCATGTAAGGTTGCTCCTATGAGAGGATGAGAGTGTACATAAGTCGGTACGTGTGTCTTTGGGAACCATGGAATGTATTGGAGTTCGGTACCCGAAATCAATTTTTCCAGTAACACCTAGCCTGTCAGAGGAGGTCTCGGAACGGACTTGCTGTTGGGCACTCTGGTGTGCGCCGGTCCGTGCTGGCGAGCGTGCCCGTTCGCGCCGTTGTGCGGGCGCATGCTTGGCGCCAATCACCCTATTTAATCTGCTGGAACTTCCTGCTCGGTGCTGCCTGATCTGCAGCTCCCAGTTCCTGTGTTCCTGTTACCTGTCTGCTTGTTTGATCTCCTTGTGACCCGGCTTGTTTTTTGGATCCCTCTCTGCTAGCTGCCTGCACCTGACTCTGGCTTCCCTTGACCACGAATTTGCCTGCCTGCTGCCAACCCTGCCTGTGACCCAGACTTTGAGCCTGCCTGTTCCTCTGTAACGTGCTGACTACTTGCTGCCAACTCTGCCTGTGACCGGACCTGCCGTTTTTGCTCCTGCTCTGCACCAGCTGCCTATACTCCAGCTTGCCAAGTACTTCCAGTCTATCTGAATCAGGATCCTGGGCCTTACTTCCGCAAGTCACCCGCCAGGCTCTCTTACCACTCTGTGCTCCTGTGCCTTCTGTTCACACTACCAGGGGCCAGGAACCAGATACGTACGGGAGGCCTTCCCCCTGCTACATCGGGTTCGTCAGTCAGGTACGTGTAAGTCTGACACAGCCCTTATATTTAGTATGGATCCGCCAGTCTACCGCCCGAGTTAGATGAACTGCCCAGTAGTATCTCTGGATGTCTGGGAGTCCAATTCCACCCCCCCGACTTTAGTAGAACTAGCTTAGCCCACCCCACTCTCGCTACTTCAGTTCCCCATAGAAAGGCCTCTAGTAAGCTACCTGAAGCACATGGTGAATGGGAGAGGGCGTTGAAGGCTTTAAGAAAGTTTGGTGCCAAGAGGTCAGCAAAGCTTTTATAATATTGTACTGAAAAATCATCTGGCCCCGGGATTTTGCCAGGTTTCCCGGCCTTCAAGGCTTCCCCCCACTCCTCCAATGACAGTGGTGCTTCCATGGTTTGCCAGTCATCCGTAGATAACGGCCGGGGGCTGTATTTGGCCAAAAATCCTTTTATGAGCTCCAAGTGCGCATCCGCCGATATGGATCTGTGTTCGTGTGATTCAAGATTATATAATTTGCTATAAAAATGGTGAAATTGTTTGGCAATGTCCTCATTTCTGGAGTGAGATACTCCTCCCGAGTCCACTATGTGGTGGACAGTCGATGTAAGTGTACGTCTGTGTGTGAACCTTTTCAGTAGCCTTCCTGGTTTATTACCCTGTTCGTAGAATAGTTTCTGTGAAAGAACCTGTCTCTTTCATGCCCGAAATAGAGGAAATAGTTCCTTTAGGAGGATCACCCGCGTGTCAGCTAATTCCTGTGCTACCCTTACTGCTAGTGATGTTATGTTGTGCTTCCAGTAGAGCTATTTTGTCAGTCAGGGCTCAGATCGCGATTTGCTGTGCTTTTTTCTTCCTGGCAGCAATAGCTAACAGGCGTCCCCGTACATCGCATTTATGCACTTCCCATTGGGTCATGGGAGACACGTCTGGGGTGTCATTAAGTTGAAAGTAGTCTTCAATGGTCTTGGTGACTTCAGCCAGGTCCCCCGGGTCAGAGAGAAGGGAAGCATCCAGTCTCCAGGTTCTGGTAGTCATTTCCCATTGCGGGTGTTGGTCAGAGATGTACATACTCTCTATGGTCGCGTCCTGTAAGAAGGTCAAATCTGTCTGGTGGATAGTCTTGCCTCGAGTAGCGGCTATGTGGAGGCGAGAAAAATGTATAATCTTTCCCCTGGGGCTGCTCTCTATGCTCTCTATGGTCGCGTCCTGTAAGAAGGTCAAATCTGTCTGGTGGATAGTCTTGCCTCGAGTAGCGGCTATGTGGAGGCGAGAAAAATGTATAATCTTTCCCCTGGGGCTGCAGAGTAGGCCAGGTGTCATTTAGCACGAGAGAGGCTAATGCGAGCTTGGCTTGGCGCAAGGCAGAAAATGGGAGTGAGGAGGTACCTGTGGAGGTATCAAGAAGCAGATCTAGGGCCATGTTGAGATCTCCCCCCCAGTATCAAAAGGCCTGTCTTAAATGTTGTGAGCTGTAGGAGAACCTCTTTTAGGAAGGCTACCTGTTTAGAATTGGGGCAATAGATGTTCGCAGAAGTCACCGTCCTATTTTTCCAAGTCACTTTTAGAAAGAGAAATCTACCCTCCGGGTCAAGGACTTGGTCCATGAGGCGGAACGGAAAAAATTTAGCAATTGCTATGGAAACCCCTTTTGTTTTGGAACCGGGACAGATCATATGGTAGACTTCCGGGAATCGGCTATTGGTTAAGCGAGGGATGGAGCCTGATTTAAAATGGGTTTCTTGCAGAAATAGCACTTGAGCCCTGAGACGGTGTGCCTCAGAAAGAATGCTGCTCCGCTTCTCCGGGATGTTAAGGCCTTTTGCGTTCAAAGAATAAACCTTGAGGGATAAAGGAGTCGATGAATGTGTCACAGAAGGCATGTTTCAGTGGTCAGAAGCGCTTATCAGTGCCACCCCCAAGTTTCAGGGGGAAGGGGTCTAGAGGCTAGAGGGGAGGGGAATAGGGAATAAAGACCATGGGCGAGATACAAAAAAAGGAAAAAGGGGGGAAAGAAAGAGAAAGGAGAAAGAAAGAGAAGGGTGAGTTAATGAGAGAGGAGGAGTTACAGTCAAGGTTAAGCCAACTCCGGGAAGGCACTCTGAGTTAACCAGTAACTCCCTGAAAAATCAAGTTACCCCCTGTGCGGGGATCACAATCAAAATACCAGAGGTAGTACAGTCCAGCTGAGTAACCTAATGAGGGATGGAATTAGAGACAAAAATAACGTAAAATTTTTCCGGCTAGTTTCAAGGGGGAAACCTGCCTCCTTGAGATGGGGAAGAGCCCTAGCACCTAAACAACTATATGTACACTTCCCACCATCCAGGCACCCAAGCATATGTGCTTTAAGGTTCAAGAGAGACCTCGGCTCTGCTGGGTGAGGTGATGCCACACAGACTCTCCCACAATAGGTGAGAAGGGCCTACACCGGTCTCCCCCCACCAGCAACCTAGGAAGCCTTGATATGTAAAGAGTACTACTCTAAATCAACATGTTGCTTTGTAACCTTGGCCCACCTGTAGTTAAACATAGAAAAATAACGTATAAGAGTCTAAATAACTGATATTTTATCATATGAACATTGAAAAAATTTGGAACAGTCAGGCTGCCTACAAATTGACAAGATAGAAACATCAGAGTCCCCATGCCCAGTACCATTACAAACCGCGATGGGTCCAGGGATTAGGGGCTCCGAGAGTCCGTAAATATTCAAGCTTTATAAGGATCCCTGCATCATCTGGCGGCAAGGAGGATACAGAGCCCTATACCCCCCCCCCCCGCCGCAAGAGCACCTCTACAGCCGTAAGGACCAGCGTGGGCCGGGTAAGGGCCTCACCTGTCTCCGGGATTTCTGGGACATCCTCCCCCACATCCATAATCAGTAATGGATGTACAGGTTAGAGTCCACCGTCCTCAGAGCAACCATGTAACATTTTCCGTAAAATATAAGGGAGTGATATACTTCACAACATTAAACCAGGATTGAGTAGATTACCGTCCTGATGAGCTGTGTTTGGCTCCTATCCCCAATATCCATTCAGGTAATAATCTGAAAGAGTTTCTGAGGTGCTGACATGTGTGCTATGATAGTAAACTGGTGATTCCAGAACCTCTCTGTTCCCCCACACAGAAAAAGGGAAAACCAGGGTGACGGCAGGGGGGAAAAGGGGAGGATGACGATAGTGTGATGCCAGGGGCAAAGTGTCCAGTACTACCGTCACTGACAGAAATAGGCTAGATGGGGGGCAAGTGTTCATCAATCATGTCATACAGGCGCTGCTCATATTTAGCAGAGAGAGTCAGTGGTCTTCCCAAAGCTCGGCTATCACCTTGTGTGAAAAATCTCTCATAGTGAAAGAACCATAGCTGGGAGTGATGCAGAAATAGCAAGGGTTCTGTTGAGGTGATCGCATACCTCTGTTCAGTACCAGTTCAGAGATCTTGAGTAAAGTCATCCGTCACATTCTCTGGTGATAGTACTACATGAGGAAGCTCGTGAAGGTTCCTGAGGTATATGGGAGAGCCAATTTCTGTCAGTAAGAGTATGAGGTAGCGGGGGACAGAGCGATCGGGGGGGAGATCAGGTGTCAGGTAGTTCTGCATCACTTGTTTGCCAATTGCACGCACCATTGTTGACGATGATTCTCAGCTTACCTTGCATGATATGCTAAGGAGTATACAAGGGGATAGGTACAGGTAACAACACAGCTCACCATCTGGGCTTCTGGAGATTTAATGGTCAGTCTTGCGCCTGGCAGATGATGGGGAAACACTTGGGCTTTCGTCGGTTTCCATATCTCCCTGGCGTCTCAGCTGTGAATCAGCTGAGGGTCTGCGGCGACGTTGCCTGCTTCTTTGTGACCTTGGGGTGTCTCCAGGTTGTGTGGGGATCCAGGGTTCAGGTCGTAGAAAAGCTCCATACCAATCTGGAACTGTGATTATCGGGATTCCTAGGGTGTCACAGAATGGCCTTAGATCTGCTGGCGTTCTCAGTTGGGCCGTGTGATTACCATTCGTTACCTGAAGGCAGAATGGGAACTTCCAATGATAGGGAATGCGTCTCTCACGCAGAGCTTGTAGAAGAGGGTGGAGGTCCCTCCTGTGTTGTAAAGTAATGGCGGATAAGTCCTGGAAGAGCTGAACACGTGCTCCTTCATGCTCCAGGTGAGCATGGTTGCGGGCCAGGCACAGGGTCTCCTCCTTCTGGGTAGAGCTGACTAGACAACAAACAGCATTTCTGGGTGGGTCAGTATCCCTACCCCATGGCCTCAGTGCTCTGTGGCATCTCTCCATCTCGGCCGGTGAATCTGGCGGCCTACCTAGGATGGTGTTGAAGATAGCCCAGACCACTGCTTGTAATTGGGGGGCCTCCACAGACTCAGGGATCCCCCTGATATGGGGATTGTGCCTGCGGCCCCGATTATTGAGGTCCACCATATGTCTATGCATGTCAATGAGATGTCAGTTATGTACAGACACTGCTTGCTGTACCTGATGGATGGCCGCGACATGCGTCATGGGCGCCGCCTCCACATGTTCCACACGTGAGGCAACGGCTTTGAGGTCTGTTTTCAGGCCCGCGATTGCCGCTGTTAAGGTATTCTTAATGTCCAGGGCTACATTCTGGCACATTCTAGGCATAGGAAGGGAGAGGGACCTGAAGAGGATGTGCCCATCTGAGAGGCTGCGGGAGTGTCAGCTGCGGCCACGTAGCCTGTGTAACTACAAACCGCGGCTTGAGGTGCGGCCTGTGGGTCTGTGTGTTGAGTCCGGAACATCGCTGGAATGTTCCTACTCAGCTGGCTAGACGGGTCCAGCTGAGAGCGGGTGGCTGAGTGACTCTTACCCGTCATCTTAGTGCTTGCGGGTGAGGTTTGAGCTGCTGAAAGGGCTTACTTGGGGTCCTGGACGGCGGAGCTCTCTCTCTCTAAGCGGCCATTTTGCTCCGGTGCCAAGCCACGTCCCCCTTGGATATCTTTTTATATCCCTTTCCTGTTTCAGTTCAACTACCTTTTCTTGCAGATCCTTTGTCAATGCTTTTGTTTTCCAAATAACTCAGAATCCAGAAATGTCAGTGCAGCACTGGATGAAAGATGCAAGGGTCTCACAAGGGATGCATGACTCGCATTTTCTGCTTTAATTCACCCCAAAAGTGTTCTATCGGGTTGAGGTCAGGCCAGTCAAGTTCCTCCACCCCAAACTCGCTCATCTATGTCTTGCTTTGTGCATTGGTCCAAATAATTTGGTGGAGGGGGGCTTATGGTGTGGGGTTATTATTCAGGGGTTGGGCTTGGCATCTTAGTTCCAGTGAAGGGAATCCTTAAGGTGTCAGCATACCAAGACATTTTGGACAATTTCATGCTCCCAACTTTGTGGGAACAGTTGGGAATGGCCCTTTCCTGTTCCAACATGACTGAACACCAGTGCATAAAGCAAGGTCCATAAAGACATGGATGAGTGAGTTTGGGGTGAAGGAACTTGACTGGCCTGCACAGAGTCCTGACCTCAACCCAATAGAACACCCTTGGGATGAATTAGAGCAGAGACTGCGGGCCAGGCCTTCTCGTCCAACATCAGTGCCCGACCTTACAAATGCACTTCTGAAAGAATGGTCAAACATTCCTATAGACACACTTCTAAACCTTGTGGACAGCATATTCAGTAGAGTTGAAGCTGTTATAGCTTCAAAGGGGTGGCCAACTCAATATTGAACCCTAAGGACTAAGACTGGGATGCCATTAAAGTTCATGTGCGTGTAAAGGCAGGCACCCCAATACTTTAGGTAATGAACATTGCATTGGCTTGCTTTGCTGTGTGTTTAGGGTGCTGAAATTAATTGTTGCATCGATGCATCGCGATTCGGGTGTCCCCAATGCGGCATCGATGCATAAGCACCGGAAAAACGATTGCGGGTGACGTCATGACGACTAGCCCTGCCCCTCCCAGGAAAGCGCTCGGAGCGTATTTTTAAAATTACTTTATTTTAATAAATGCCTTGTTACAATAAATGAAGTGCACCGCTGTACTGTATGTGCTTTTTAAAAAAATATGTCACTTTATACCGAATTTCACAGTAGTACGATACATCCCGCTCATGTGATTCCCGGCCCCTCCCCGCCTCTCTCCGCTCTCACGTCTCCTGACATCAGCGGGGAATTCTTAGCCCCACCCGCTGATTATAGCTATCGTATCAGAAGAGAGGAGGGCGGGACTGAGACTTCCCCGCTGACGTCAGGACCCAGGAGTTGTGAGATGATACCGGAGAGAGGCAGGGGGGCTGGGAGTCACATGAGCGGGATGTATCGTACTATTGTGAAATTCGGTATGAAGTGACATATTTTTTCAAAAAGCACATACAGTATAGCGATGCACTTCATTCATTGTAACACGGCATTTATTAAAAGAAAGTAATTTTAAAAACAGTATGTAGAGTACAAATGTGTACTCTACTTACACCTCTCGCTCCGTGCTGACAGGTCCCTGGCTATCCTGTGCACATTCCACTGTTAACTCCTAGTGTGCTGGAAGGTGCAAACAGGAATGCCAAGGAACTGTCAGCACCAGTGGTGGCCCGTGCATTGTGGAGGGGGTTAGTGAAGTGATGGCTGCGTTTGATGGGCACAAGTGGCTGCATTTGTGCCTTCACAGCCGGGTGCACATGTCTCACTGCGCTTTCCTGCATAGCCGGGCATAGCCAGGCAATCTTTTGGGAACTGTGATGTGTCCCAGAAGACTGCAGGGTGGAAGGGCCGCCTAGGCGGCCCAAGCGGAAGTGGGAGCTTGTCGGTAATCGTGATGCATTGTGGAATCGAATCGTTGACCAGATAATCATAATAGAATTGAATCATGAGACCAGTGAAGATGCGCACCCCTAGTGTTTAGGTGTATTGCGTTGTATTTTTTTATTTGTTGACTTAACTGCTAATGTAATTACAGTGCCTTGCAAAAGTATTCACCCCCTTGGCATTTTTCGTGTCTTGTTGCCTCACAACCTGGAGTTAATATGGAGTGTTTGAGGATTTGCATCATTTAATTTACAGAACATGCTCACAACTTTGAAGATGTTTTTTTTTATTGTGAAGCAAGCAACAAATAGGACAAAATAACAGCAAAAGGCAAAGTGCATAACTATTCACCCCCCTAAAGTCAATACTTTGTAGAGCCACCTTTTGCAGCTATCACAGCTCCAAGTCGCTTTGGATAAGTCTCTATGAGCTTGTCACATCTTACCACTGGGATTTTTGCCCATTCCTCCTTGCAAAACTGCTCCAGCTCCTTCAAGTTGGATGGTTTGTGCTTGTGAACAAGAATCTTTAAGTCTGACCACAGATTTTCTATTGGATTGAGGTCTGGACTTTTGACTAGGCCATTCCAACACATTTACATGTTTTCCCTGAAACCACTCAAATGTTGCTTTAGCAGTGTGTTTGGGGTCATTGTCCTGCTGGAAGGTGAACCTCCATCCTAGCCTCAATTCACACACAGAGTGGTACAGGTTTTGCTCAAGAATATCCTTGTATTTAGCACCCATTCATCTTTCCCTCAACTCTGACCAGCTTCCCAGTCCGGACTGCTGAAAAACATCCACACAGCATGATGCTGCCACCACCATGTTTCACTATGGGGATGGTGTTCTTTGAGTGATGTGATGTGTTGGGTTTGCGCCAGACTTGGCGTTTTCTTTGATGGCCAAAAAGTTCAATTTTAGTCTCATCAGACCAGAGCACCTTCCTCCATACACTTTGGGAGTCGACATGCCTTTTCGCAAACTCAAAACGTGTCATTTTGTTTTTTGCTGAAAGTAATGGCTTTCTTCTGGCCACTGTGCCATAAAGCCCAACTCTATGGAGCGTACGGCTTATTGTCGTCCTATGTACAGATACTCCAGTCTCTGCAGTGGAACGCTTCAGCTACTCCAGGGTTACCTTAGGTCTCTGTGCTGCCTCTCTGATTAATGCCCTCCTTGCCCGGTCCATGAGTTTTGGTGTGCGGCCATCTCTTGGCAGGTTTGCTGTTGTGACATGTTCTTTCCATTTGGTTGTGATAGATTTGATGGTGCTCCTAGGGATCATCAAAGATTTGGATTTTTTTCTAACCTAACCCTTACTTGTACTTCTCAACAACATTGTCCCTTACTTGTTTGGAGAGTTCCTTGGCCTTCATGGCAGTGTTTGGTTAGTGGTGCCTCTCTGCTTAGGTGTTGCAGCCTCTGGGGCCTTTCAAAAAGGTGTGTATATAGAATGACAGATCATGTGACACTTATGCCCTGTACACACGGTCAGACTTTGTTCGGACATTCCAACAACAAAATCCTAGGATTTTTTCCGACGGATGTTGGCTCAAACTTGTCTTGCATACACACGGTCACACAAAGTTGTCGGAAAATCCGATCGTTTTAAACGCGGTGACGTAAAACATATACGTCGGGACTATAAACGGGGCAGTGGCCAAAGCTTTCATCTCTTTATTTATTCTGAGCATGCGTGGCACTTTGTCCGTCGGATTTGTGTACACACGATCGGAATTTCCAACAACGGATTTTGTTGTCGGAAAATTTTATCTCCTGCTCTCCAACTTTGTGTGTCGGAAAATCCGATGGAAAATGTCCCATGGAGCCCACACACAGTCGGAATTTCCGACAACGCGCTCCGATCAGACATTTTCCATCGGAAAATCCGACCGTGTGTACGGGGCATTAGACTGCACACAGGTGGACATCATTTCACTAATTATGTGACTTCTGAAGGTAATTGGTTGCACCAGAGCTTTTTTTGGGCTTCATAACAAAGGGGGTGAATACATACGCACATGCCAATTATCAGTTTTTTATTTCTGAAAAATAGTTTTATGTATATATTTTTCTAATTCTACTTCACCAACTTAGACTATTGTGTTCTGATCCATCACATATAATTCAGATTAAAAAAAAATTCAAATAAAGGCTGTAATGTAACAAAATAGGTAAAAAGCCAAGGGGTGAATACTTTTGCAAGGCACTGTAATTGAGAACTGCACCAACATTTCATCTCAACTGTGAAGCGTGATGTAGGGAAAATGGGCTAATTTGCTAATTCAGGGTCTAGATAGCATGCTATAATTGAGGCAACAAGGAATGCAAAAGTGCAAATGTTGCTAGGGTAGCATTATGTCATATAAAGGTTAAAAGAAGAAAAATGAGACTGGCATGACCTAAGGAGAATTGTTCATGCAAGAAAGCCCAGGAATATCAAAGACCTGAAATAGCTGTGTAAGATTTGTGCAAATCAGTTCAGCAGTTACATTAAAATATTAGCAGAGATTGTTTCTAATAGAATCTCTGTCAGCTACTAAATAGAAATACGCATACAATGGGGGTTATTTACGAAAGGCAAATCCACTTTGCACTACAAGTGCAAAGTGCACTTGAAATTGCACTTGGAAGTGCAGTCACTGTAGATCCGAGGGGGGCATGCAAGGAAAATAAAAAACAGCATTTTAGCTTGCATATGATTGGATGATAAAATCAGCAGAGCTTCCCCTCATTTCAGATCTACCCCTCAGATTTACAGTGACTGCACTTCCAAGTGTACTTTCAGTGCAATTTCAAGTGGAGTTTGCACTTGTAGCGCAAAGTGGATTTGCCTTTCGTAAATAACCCCCAATGTTTGTATTGTTTTTCTGCCCAAGACTGAATATTTAAACAGATTCTTCAGTAAAGACAAGAACAATATGCTTATGCTTTATTAGTCTAAGTAGTTCGGCTTGGTCTATTACTAAAGCTGTGACACTTCAAGTATAAATCCAGGTAATTCTAAAAGGTTTTCAATGTTTTCAGTACATACAAGGGAAAAAAATGTATGCTCCTTGCGATTTAATTTAAGCATTGTTTTAGTACATCAAACCACTCTGGTTTTAAACTCCTCATTAGTAACCTGATGTTTTGGAACAGCTAAACCAATGTTTGTGATTTCTCAGGCCAGACATTTTAACAATCTAAATCTCTCTGCAGCCACTACCATTCTCAAAAAGCAACCCATCTTAATTTAGAAAGATTGAGCAACCAAAATGCATTTATGAATGTGCGTAATCATATTTACATCATGTTCATAGTAATTGATGAATGAAGGGCACATTCATATGCAATCTATATAACGACTGACGCTATCCAATGGATGCATTAGAAACTTTGGGTCAGCTGTGCATCCAAGGAAGTCATCCATATCCTGATATGTAGGCATGGTGCATTTCACAAAAAAAATAAACCTGCAGAATAGTGAGAGAGGATTTTTGAACATCAATATGATAAAGGAGTTTGGAATGTGGGGTTACCAATTGCCCCTTCATTTTGCTCCTCCCTCACACCTCTCCAGCAGCATTTACCAGCAATTCCTAATTGTCAGTTTGACAGCCAGGTTTTTGTTTTATTTACATAGGAGCAGACCTTACTCCTTCACAAACTGGAACTCACAGAACACTGTCTGCAGTCAAGAAGATTTACAATGAAGCTACATTATTACTGCTTTATTATAACTAAAGCTTCAACAGTTTGAGCAGCGCTTTACAAAACATAGGAAGACAGTGCAGTTACAATACAATTCAAGACAAGAGCATTAGAAGGACCCTGTTTATGAGAGCTTACAATCTAAAAGGTAAACAATAGGTAATAACTATGTGGAAAGTTGATAGGTAAAGATAAGTATAGGCTTCCCTGAAGAGATGAGTTTTTGGAATTGCCTAAAGGTAGACCGAGTAGGAAATAGCCAAACAGGTTGAGGTAGGAAGTTCAAGAGGAGGGGACATGCTCTGTAGAAATCCTGCACATGAACAGGGGAAGAAGAGACAATGAAACTAAAGAGCAGGAGATCTTGGGAAGAGTGAAGAGGACAGTTTACATGTAGAGATGGGCCGAACAACCCCCTGTACAGTTCGCAGCAGAACTCCCGAACAGAGGAAAAGTTCTGACCTGAACAGCGACCCCCATTGAAGTATATGGGAGCCGAACAGTAAAAATCAAACATGCCCATTTTGAAGGCTTATATTCAAGTAATTGGCCATAAAAGGGGTATCTGGGTCCAGGTACTGCCCTGGGGGACATATATCAATGCAATTTAAAAAAACAAATGTTTTTTTTTTTTTCAGAGGCAGTGATTCTAATTATACTTAAAGTACAAAAATAAAAATGAAAAATTCCTTTAAATATAGTGCCTGGGGGTCTCCTTAGTCTGCCTGTAAAGTGGCATATCTATGGCATATACTATATAGAACATGCTGCAGCTAAAATGACATTTCTAAAGAAAAAAAAACAAGTCAAATCATATTTAAATTGACTCGCGGTTGCAATTGCCATCATCCGGCTATTGAAAAAAAAGAAAGAAAGAAAAAATGCCCCCCCCCCCCCAAAAAAAAAAATCCATACCAAACCCTTATTCGAGCACACAGCCTACCATACCATACACCTACCTATTCACCAAAAATGTGTCAAAAAGTGATAAAAACACAGAGGCAGTTTTTGACAATTCTTTTATTAAAAAAGAAAATAATAAAAAAAAAAAGTTTGCCCCAATGTAAATCCATCGTCAATCCCCTCACGCCTCATAGGACAACAGCCATGTTGAAGGCATGTGTCCTGGTATGGTTCAGGAGAGAGGGCGCTCGCTCATCCCCCTCCTTTCCTGACCTACCAGGCTGCATGCTCGGATAAGGGTCTGGTATGGATTTTGGGGGGGCGTTTTTGTTTTAAAATTTAGGTGTGGGGTTCTCTTTAAAAGCCATACCAGCCCATTGACAGCTGATTAATCGTCAGTTGTTAAAGACGCCGCGGCCGACTTCCCGGACCTGCTCCTTAACAAGCAGCTCTTACTGCTCCCTGATTGGGCAAAGCTTTTCCAAATCAGGGAGCAGAATGCACTGTGTAGTGTGAGTTTTAAAACACCAAGTGCACAGCGCATTGCAGGTCGATTGACGGGGCGAACACCCTCCGAACACCCTGCAAATTCGGGTGTTCCCCGGAAGGGGCGAACGGCCAATGTTTGGCCCGAACTCATGCGTGGGCCAAACCGCTCGCCCAACACTATTTATGTGTACAGTATATGATATTTTGAGATGAGATTGATATAACTGGGAGTGAATAGATGGCTTTGCATGTTGTTAATATTTTACATTTTTTACGTTAGGTGATTGGAAGTCGAAAATATTAAAGGGGTGACTTTTGATAGCATATGATGTTGGTAAAAACAACCTTGCGAATTTAAAAAAAAACTCTTTCCTCCCCCTTTCTTAGCTAATAATTTGTTTCCTTTTTTATTTCTATTTTTTTTAACTTTTTTTATATTAATTTGTTCCTTAATTTATTTTATTGAAACATTTAATAAAAAACGCAAAATGGCAAAAAAAGTGCCTTTATTTCATTTATAAATAACTTTTCTATTGTAGGAAAAAAATGTTAGCGTCATTATATATGTTTTAAATCTCACACTGATCTAACTAAAAGCAATTATTTATTTATTTATTTATTTTTTTATAATATTACATCTTTTGTCTTTCCTTTGCATACAAAATAAAATCAACTTTTCGTGACAATATTACCAATAGAAAGCCTTGTTTGTACTGAAATATCATTTTATATTACTTTGTTCTCCTGACAATGATAAAATCATTACTGAATTAATAAGCCCATAGCTTAGTGGCACCTCCAGTGGCAGGGGGCGGGCCAGCAGTTCACCTCAGGGCTGAGTCCATGGCTAAAACATGGGAGACTCATTCCTACTCTTTTATACAGTATATTATTGAATATCTCGTCCATAGGTCCATGACATTTTTTTGTTTGCCTTTATGGACTTTGTTTGTGCACTGGTGCGAAGTCATGTTGAAACAGGAAGGTGCAATCCCCAAACTGTTCCCACAAAGTTGGGACTATGCGATTGTCTAAAACGTCATGGTATGCCGACACACTAAAGAGGTTGTACACCTCTGAAATCCCCCCCCCCAAAAAAAAAACCCTGCAAGACAAAGGCATAATGAGCTGGTATGCATCGTGTACTAGCTCATTATGAAATACATTCAAACGAAGCTGTTGCAGCGGTCCCCGCACACCACTGTCACAGCTGACATCTTTTCCAGAGCTTCTTCCAGGATCACAGGAGCTGCGGTTCACAGCATGGGCTCGGAAGGAACGGCAAACGTGGGCACCAGTGATTCACTGGCTGTAAGCACTGGAAATATCTCCTAAACTGTACAGGTTTAGGAGATATTTTCAATATCTATAGGTAAGCCTTATTATATATACCTATATTATATATACCTATAGGTAAAAGTTTGCTTCCTTTTTAACCACTTCAGCCCCGGAAGGATTTACCCCCTTCCTGACCAGAGCACTGGCGATACGGGAACTGCGTCGCTTTAACTGACAATTGCGCGGTCGTGCGACATTGCACCCAAACAAAATTGATGCCATTTTTTTCCCACAAATAGAGCTTTCTTTTGGTAGTATTTCATCTCCTCTGCGGTTTTTATTTTTTGCGCTTTAAACAAAAAAAGAGAAACCATTTTGAAAAAAAAAACAATGTTTTTTACTTTTTGCTATAATAAATATCCCCAAAAAATATATAAAAAAACGAATTTCTTCCTCAGTTTAGGCCGATATGTGTTGTTCTACATATTTTTGGTAAAAAAATTGCAATAAGCATATATTGATTTGTTTGCGGAAAAGTTATAGCGTCTACAACATAGATAGATTTATGGCATTTTTATTATAAATGGCGGTGATCTGCGATTTTTATCATGACTGCGACATTGTGGTGGACACATCGGACACTATTTTGGGACCAGTGACATTTATACAGCGATCAGGGCTATAAAAATGCACTGATTACTGTGTAAATGACACGGGCAGGAAAGGGGTTAAACAATAGGGGGCGATCAAGGGGTTAACTGTGTTCCCTCACTGTGTTCTAACTGTAGGGGGGATGGGCACACCAGAACATGACAGAGATCACTGCTCCCGATCACTGGGAGAAGTAGATCCCTGTCATGTTGCTAGGCAAAACAGGGAAATCCCTTGTTTACATCTTGTTTATCTCCCCGTTCTGCCTCTCCGTGTCATGATCGTGGGCCCCCAGCGGAAATCGAGTCCGCGGGGCTTGCAGGCATGCTCGCGCGCGCCCACTAGCCCTCAATTTAAAGGGGACGTACAGGTGCACAGAGTTCACTTTACTGAAGCTAAAGGGCCAAGCCCTACCCCCAAAAAACAAGCTCACACCATAATCCCCTCTCCACCAAATGATTTGGACCAATGCACAAAGCAAGGTCCATAAAGACATGGACGAGCGAGTTTGGGGTTGAGGAACTTCACTGGCCTGCACAGAGTCCTGACCTCAACCCGATAGAACACATTTGGGAGGAATTAGAGCAGATGCTGCAAGCCAGGCCTTCTCGTCCACATCAGTGCCTGACCTTACAAATGCGCTTCTAGAAGAATGGTCAAACATTCCCATAGACACACTCCTAAACCTTGTGGACAGCCTTCTCAGAAGAGTTAAAGCTGTTATAGCTGCAAAGGGTGGGCCAACTCAATATTGAACCCTAAGGGCTAAGACTGGGATGTCATTAAAGTTCATGTACGTTTAAAGGCAGGCGCCCCAATACTTTTGGTAATATAGTGTACATTGTAATAGGCTGAATTTACAAAGCTAAAAAACTAGGATAAACATCCTTATTTTTAAAAAGAAACACACTCTTTTTAGCTTAGTCTAATGAGAGGTGAAAATTACAGTCAAATGGATGAAAATTAAGATTGTTATCTTTGTGTAAAGTTTCATGAAGTGCTATGTGAAAACATACTGTATGCAGTGGGGGGGCGTCCACTCCAAGTGCCACTTATTGGGGGGGTGTCAGGCTGGCGCACCTGCTGGAAATCTAAGGGGTCCAGGGACAAAAACTTGCAGCCGCTGGCCCTCGATGACAGTCTTTTTCAGGCCCAGACTCAGAAGGTTTGCAGCAAGCCCAGTGCACGGAGGTGCGCGGCACAAGCACTCAACGTTATTACATGTTGCGCCACATGCCTCTGCACACTGGGCCTGCAAACCTGAGTTCTGTCTTCTTCTGGTTCTACCCGGATAGAGCAAAGACCGCCACCTCCTTCGCCTCTGCAAACAGTGCATGAAACAGCGGAAATGGACCAGAGAGGACACACCATCCAGCCACAGCTGGGCCAGGGTGCCAGCCAGCCACCTATGGTGATCCACCCACAGCAGGGCCAGGGAGCCAGCCAGCCACCCACTGTGATCCACCCACAGCAGGGCCAGTGTGCCAGCCAGCCACAGTGACCCACTCACAGCAGAGTGCCAGCCAGCCACCCATGGTGACCCACCCACAGTAGGGCGAGGGTGCCAGCCAGCCACTCACGGTAACCCACCCATGGCAGGGCCAGGATGCCAGCCAGCCTCCCATAGTGACCAACCAACAGCAGGGCCAGGGTGCCAGCCAGTCACCCACGGTGACTCACCCACAGCAAGGCGAGGGTGCCAGCCAGCCACGGTGACCCACCCACAGCAGGGAGCCAGGCCAGCCACCAACAGCAGGGTGCACCGTCTGTCCTAGCCAGCCACCCACTCACAGCAAGGAGCCTGGCCAGCCAGCTACAGCAGGGTGCCAGCCAGCTACCCACCCACAGCAGGGAGTCAGGCCAGCCAACCACAGCAGGGTGCACTGTCTGTGCCAGCCATCCACCCATCCCAGCCAGCCACCCACGGTGACCCACCCACAACAGGGCCAGTGTGCCAGCCACTCATGGTGACTCCCTCACAACAGAGCCAGAGCACCAGCCAGCCACCCATGGTGACCCACCCACAGCAGGGTGTCAGCCACCTACCCACTGTTACCCACCCACAGCAGGGCAAGGGTGCCAGCCAGCCACCCACGGTGACCCATCCGCAGCAGGGCCAGGGTGGCAGCCAGCCACCCACCCACAGCAGGGAGCCAGGCCAGCCACCCACAGCAGGGTGCACCGTCCGTGCCAGCCAGCCACCTATCCACAGCAAGGAGCCTGGCCAGCCAGACATAGCAGGGTGCCAGCCAGCCACCCACCCACAGCAGGGAGCCAGGCCAGCCAACCACAGCAGGGTGCACTGTCTGTGCCAGCCTGCCACCAACCCACAGCAGCGAGCCAGCCAGCCACCCACAGAAAACAGCCCGTAACCCACAGGAGCCAGCCACATAGGACACAGGAGCCAGCCAGACACAGAGGAAGCGGGAGCCAGCCACAGAGGATGTAGGGTCCAGCCACAGCTACTGTACCCATAGTTAAGGTAAGCAGAGCACTACACAGTGCCAAATTTATTTCTATTTTGTGAGAGGCTGGGGCAGGGGTGAGAGTCATGGCACAAGGAGGGGGTCCCGTGAGGACCAGAGTGAATGAAGGTGTTCACTGTACACTCTATTAGAAAGAGGCCCCCTTAAGGTCCCATTATACTCCTTTGTAGTCTCCAATGGGACCTGAAGGGGACTCTTTCTAACAGACTCTATAATGGACACTGAAAGGGCCTCTGTTAGAGAAACCCCCTTCCAGATACCATTAGACACCTGTAGTCTCTAATGGGTCCTAGAGGGGGGTCTCTCGCTAACAGAGACTTTCTAATGGACACTATTATAGAGAGACCCCCCTCAACCATCCCATTAAACTCTGTTGTAGTCTCTAATGGGGCTTAGAGGGGACGCTTTTTAACAGACTGTCTAATGGACACTGTTAGAGAGAGACCCCCCTCCAGGTCAAATTATACTCTGTTGTAGACTCTAATTGAGCCTGGAGGGGACTCTTTCTAACAGACTCTCTAATGGCCACTGAGAGGGCCTCTGTAAGAGAGAGAGAGACCCCCCTCCAGGTCTCATTAGAGTTGCCTGCTTTACTTCCTGTATTTTGCTTACTGTTGACTGTGAAGAGATTGGTGGAGGACCCCAGGGGCGGGTCATGGGTGGGACCAGGGGCGGGGCTTGACAGGGGCCCTTGCTTTATTTGGTCTGGGGGCCCCGAGTGTTGTCAGTCCGCCCCTGCAAGCAGCACTGGTGGAGTGACCTGGGAAAACCCCCACATTTTAAAGTTGGAGGTGCCAGATATAGGACCCGCCCCAGGTGCCAAATGCTTTAGGTACAAGGTGTGGGTTAGGCCTTCTTTACATAGGTGAAACAATTTGTACACCCATACGAGAATCGTTTTTTCCCACATGGGATGCACAGATGATCTGTGCAGGTAGTCCCATTCAAGTTAATTGGGATGCAGCGGCTGCAGGGGGGGAATGTTCTGTCCATAATGCACATGGCAGGGGCACAGACCAGTAACTATATACGCAGAAAATAAAATACCCAGGAAAAGCATAAAAAGTCCAGCAAGACAACTTGTATGTATCCATCCTCTCTCATTATAATTTACTGCTATAACTTTACTCCTTTGTTTAAAGGTGTATTACATCCAATTTCTTACCTTAGAATACATAATAATGCAGTGATAACGATTACTATGATTGCAAATAAAGATGACCCGTACATGAGAAGAACAGTAGAAAGTGAAGCAGTTTCTGAAAAATAAATAGAAAAATCAAATATTACAAAATAATTATATCTTTCTAAATTGACACATTTCTGGATTATATACCTATATATTTATCAGGTTTTCAGACTTATACATATAGTATGTTTTATACTTGCACAACATCCACACATATTACAGTGAAACTCCTGGCAAACTGCTAAAATGCATACTGTATATGTGAACTGTTCTACCTTGTAAAGGATTTATAATTTTGTTCAGCCCTCTCATTGCTGTACCTTTGGCAAATTACAGGAATATCATGTCACTATTCATGATTCTTTGCCCTGCTCATTAACAGCATTATACGTCCTTTGGCAGGTAAACCATTTTACCAGGGGGGACATACGGAAAATTTGTCTCATGTAGCCGGCTCACTGCATTTGCATCGGGAAGGTGGGCCACAGCACTGTCTGGTAACAGGGGCTGTGACAATTTCTTCCTGGAATTTTAGGAAGGATCCAGTTCGTCCTGAAGCTTTGTATAGCACAAAAGCATTCAGTGGAGCCAATTGGAATAAATATACAGACACTTTTTTGTACCAGCGTCTGGCCTTATTGAGACCTCAATAGGTCTCCAATCTCTGGTAAGGGGCAACTGGGGATTAGCGGCGATGAATTGACCAGCATACAACAGATCTATAGAGATCTTCCGTGAAAAACAGCAAATAAAAATCAAGTGACATAAAATCAACTGTTTCCATCTGAATTCCGGGTTGGCCAGTGAATGGGGGAAGTACGGGTGCTGCAGAAGTGGTGGGCTCCCAATTCGGATTGGCAAACGCAGCAGGAGGGGCATTACGGGCTCGACGGGCCTGTCTTTGTCTTCTTGGTGGCAGCGGGACACTACTTGTACTTGCCACCTCACCAGCTTGAACTGCACTTATGGGACTCGCCACATCACCAAGTGTTACTGCAGTGCTGGATGTACGACCAGGATGTACTAGGCCGCTGGTGCTTGCCAGTTCACCAGAAGGATGAGCGGCACTAGTACCAGCTCTCTGCTCCATACGACAGCCCTGCGGTTCTTGCACCTCAACAACAGCATAAGAACGGGGTTAGGTACGCCTGACCTTGGCAGGGACCACTAGTCTGCCAGGTGATCAGGAGGTTAAACCTTTTACTAGGTAATATACGGCGGGTGCCCTGTCGCTATAAAAAAATAAATAGCTAACCAGCGTCACCCGTGACACTAATATGGGGATCATTGGTGACAGGGGGTGATTAAGGGATTAAACCTTTATTAGGGGTGGTCCCTAGACCTATCTGGGGCTACTACTAAGTACTCTAATGCTGATTAGCGTCACAAATGACACCAGTACTGTGATCAAAGAAAAATATGAACACTGCACTGGGTGACACAGTGACAGGGAGTGAAGGGGTTAACTGGGTGGGGGGGGGCGATCAAGGAATGAAATATGTGCCTATGTGTACTGTGTTAGAGTAGTGTTGGTGCAACACACGTTTGGATGTCCTCTCTTCTCTCTCTGGAACGGAAAAGAATTCCAGAGAGGGAGATGACATCACTTCCCCTGTCTGTGTTTACACTTACACGGGCAGGGGAGGATTTAATTTGTCAGGACCAGAAATCATTGGCCTGGGCCTGGAGACTGATCGGTTCTGAAGCGAATCCAATCGTCGCAGCCGACGTAAGGTAACTTCGATTTGCCCAGCCGAGCCAACCCGCCGCAGTAAAACTGCAGAGGCTGGTCTGGAAGTGGTTAATGTCTTTAACCACTTGCCGACCGCCGCACGACTATATACGTCGACAGAGCGGCACGGGCAGGCAAAAGGACTTACAGGTACGTCCTTGCCTTCCCGCGGGTGGGGGGTCCGATCGGACCTCCCCCCGGTGCCTGCGGCGGTCGGCAAATCTCCCCCGGCGATCGGTGGTGAGGGGGAGGCCATCCATTCGTGGCCCCCCCTCGCGATCGCTCCCAGCCAATGGGATCATTTCCCTGCCTCTGTATTGTACACAGAGGCAGAGGAAATGATGTCATCTCTCCTCGGCTCGGTATTTTCCGTTCCGGGCCGAGGAGAGAAGACTGCAATGTGAGTGCACAACACACACACACACAGTAGAACATGCCAGGCACACAAAACACCCCGTTCCCCCCCCCGATCGCCCCCGATCCCCCCCTCAATCACCCCCCCCCTGTCACAAACTGACACCAAGCAGGTTTTTTTTTTTTTTTTTTTTTTTTTTTCTGATTACTGTATTGGTGTCAGTTTGTGACAGTTACAGTGTTAGGGCAGTGAGTGTTAGGCCCCCTTTAGGTCTAGGATACCCCCCTAACCCCCCCTAATAAAGTTTTAACCCCTTGATCACCCCCCGTCACCAGTGTCGCTAAGCGATCATTTTTCTGATCGCTGTATTAGTGTCGCTGGTGACGCTAGTTAGTGAGGTAAATATTTAGGTTCGCCGTCAGCGTTTTATAGCGTCAGGGACCCCCATATACTATCTAATAAATGTTTTAACCCCTTGATTGCCCCCTAGTTAACCCTTTCACCACTGATCACTGTATAACCGTTACGGGTGACGCTGGTTAGTTTGTTTATTTTTTATAGTGTCAGGGCACCCGCCGTTTATTACCGAATAAAGATTTAGCCCCCTGATCGCCCGGCGGTGATATGCGTCGCCCCAGGCAGCGTCAGATTAGCGCCAGTACTGCTAACACCCACGCACGCAGCATACGCCTCCCTTAGTGGTATAGTATCTGTACGGATCAATATCTGATCCGATCAGATCTATACTAGCGTCCCCAGCAGTTTAGGGTTCCCAAAAACACAGTGTTAGCGGGATCAGCCCAGATACCTGCTAGCACCTGCGTTTTGCCCCTCCGCCCGGCTCGGCTCAGCCCACCCAAGTGCAGTATCGATCGATCACGGTCACTTACAAAACACTAAACGCATAACTGCAGCGTTCGCAGAGTCAGGCCTGATCCCTGCGATCGCTAACAGTTTTTTTGGTAGCGTTTTGGTGAAATGGCAAGCACCAGCCCCAGGCAGCGTCAGGTTAGTGCCAGTAGCGCTAACACCCACGCACCGTACACCTCCCTTAGTGGTATAGTATCTGAACGCATCAATATCTGATCCGATCAGATCTATACTAGCGTCCCCAGCAGTTTAGGATTCCCAAAAACGCAGTGTTAGCGGGATCAGCCCAGATACCTGCTAGCACCTGCGTTTTGCCCCTCCGCCCGGCCCAGCCCAGCCCACCCAAGTGCAGTATCGATCGATCACGGTCACTTACAAAACACTAAACGCATAACTGCAGCTTTCGCAGAGTCAGGCCTGATCCCTGCGATCGCTAACAGTTTTTTTGGTAGCGTTTTGGTGAACTGGCAAGCACCAGCCCCAGGCAGCGTCAGGTTAGTGCCAGTAGCGCTAACACCCACGCACGCACCGTACACCTCCCTTAGTGGTATAGTATCTGAACTGATCAATATCTGATCTGATCCGATCAGATCTATACTGGCATCCCCAGCAGTTTAGGGTTCCCAAAAACGCAGTGTTAGTGGGATCAGCCCAGATACCTGCTAGCACCTGCGTTTTGCCCCTCCGCCCGGCCCAGCCCAGCCCACCCAAGTGCAGTATCGATCGATCACTGTCACTTACAAAACACTAAACGCATAACTGCAGCATTCGCAGAGTCAGGCCTGATCCCTGCGATCGTTAACAGTTTTTTTGGTAGCGTTTTGGTGAACTGGCAAGCGCCAGCGGCCTAGTACACCCCGGTCGTAGTCAAACCAGCACTGCAGTAACACTTGGTGACGTGGCGAGTCCCATAAGTGCAGTTCAAGCTGGTGAGGTGGCAAGCACAAATAGTGTCCCGCTGCCACCAAGAAGACAAACACAGGCCCGTCGTGCCCATAATGCCCTTCCTGCTGCATTCGCCAATCCTAATTGGGAACCCACCACTTCTGCAGCGCCCGTACTTCCCCCATTCACATCCCCAACCAAATGCAGTCGGCTGCATGAGAGGCATTTTCTTTATGTCCTCCCGAGTACCCCTACCCAGCGAACCCCCCCAAAAAAGATGTTGTGTCTGCAGCAAGCGCGGATATAGGCGTGACACCCGCTATTATTGTCCCTCCTGTCCTGACAATCCTGGTCTTTGCATTGGTGAATGTTTTGAACGCTACCATTCACTAGCTGAGTATTAGCGTAGGGTACAGCATTACACAGACTAGGACACACTTTCACAGGGTCTCCCAAGATGCCATCGCATTTTGAGAGACCCGAACCTGGAACCGGTTACAGTTATAAAAGTTACAGTTACAAAAAAAGTGTAAAAAAAAAAAAAAAAAAAAAAACACAAACAAAAATATAAAATTAAAAATAATAGTTGTCTTTTTATTGTTCTCTCTCTATTCTCTCTCTCTCTATTCTCTCTATTGTTCTGCTCTTTTTTACTGTATTCTATTCTGCAATGTTTTATTGTTATTATGTTTTATCATGTTTGCTTTTCAGGTATGCAATTTTTTATACTTTACCGTTTACTGTGCTTTATTGTTAACCATTTTTTTGTCTTCAGGTACAGCATTCACGACTTTGAGTGGTTATACCAGAATGATGCTTGCAGGTTTAGGTATCATCTTGGTATCATTCTTTTCAGCCAGCGGTCGGCTTTCATGTAAAAGCAATCCTAGCGGCTAATTAGCCTCTAGACTGCTTTTACAAGCAGTGGGAGAGAATGCCCCCCCCCCATCGTCTTCCGTGTTTTTCTCTGGCTCTCCTGTCTCAACAGGGAACCTGAGAATGCAGCCGGTGATTCAGCCAGCTGACCATAGAGCTGATCAGAGACCAGAGTGGCTCCAAACATCTCTATGGCCTAAGAAACCGGAAGCTACGAGCATTTTATGACTTAGATTTCGCCGGATGTAAATAGCGCCATTGGGAAATTGGGGAAGCATTTTATCACACCGATCTTGGTGTGGTCAGATGCTTTGAGGGCAGAGGAGAAATCTAGGGTCTAATAGACCCCAATTTTTTCAAAAAAGAGTACCTGTCACTACCTATTGCTATCATAGGGGATATTTACATTCCCTGAGATAACAGTAAAAATGATTTAAAAAAAAAAAAAAAATGAAAGGAACAGTTTTAAAATAAGATAAAAAAGCAAAAAAATAATAAAGAAAAAAAAAAAAAAAAAAAAAAAAAGCACCCCTGTCCCCCCTGCTCTCGCGTTAAGGCGAACGCAAGCGTCGGTCTGGCGTCAAATGTAAACAGCAATTGCACCATGCATGTGAGGTATCACCGCGACGGTCAGATCGAGGGCAGTAATTTTAGCAGTAGACCTCCTCTGTAAATCTAAAGTGGTCAGGGGCGGATCCAGGGGGGGGGCAACGGGGCAATTGCCCCCTCCGAGAAATGTGGGTGACTGTGAGAGCAGGGTGTGACTGAGAGAGAGAGCCCGCCGGCGGGCGGCTCCGTTAGTGAGAGAGCCGCTGGGCGGCTCCGTGAGTGAAAGAGCCGCCGGGCGGCTCCGTGAGAGAAGGAGGAGCCGGGCGGCTCCGTGACTGAGAGAGCCGCTGAGCGGCTCCGTGAGTGAAGGAGGAGCCGGCGGCTCCGTGAGTGAAGGAGGAGCCGGGCGGCTCCGTGACTGAGAGAGCCGCTGAGCGGCTCCGTGAGTGAAGGAGGAGCCGGGCGGCTCTGTGTGTGAAGGAGGAGCCGGGCGGCTCCGTGACTGAGAGAGCCGCTGGGCAGCTCCGTGAGTGAGGGAGCCGCCGGGCGGCTCCATAGGTGAGAAAGAGCCGCCGCTGACTGACATGTGCCGCTCAATGTGTTTGTGGGCGGGCCGCTGCGTGCTGGCCAATCAGGGAGCCGGCGGGCGGGGGAGCAGAGAGATGACATCATCTCTCACCGCCCGGCGCCCGCCCTGCATCCCTGCAGTTCCACTTCCCCTCCTCCATGCAGGCAGCTGCGGCAGCAGAGAGATTACATCATCTCTCTGCTGCCTGTCTCTGGGACACAAGAGACCACCTTAGCAGGTGGCAAGTGACAGGCGACGTGGCAAGTGACAATCCGCAACATGTGGCAGGCGACGTGGCAAGTGACAATCTTCATCTGGTGACAGGCGACGTGGCAAGTGACAATCCGCAACATGTGGCAGGCGACGTGGCAAGTGACAATCCGCAACGTGGCAGGCGACGTGGCAAGTGACAATCTGCATCTGGTGACAGGCGACGTGGCAAGTGACAATCCGCAACATGTGGCAGGCGACGTGGCAAGTGACATGGCAAGTGACAATCCGCAACGTGGCAGGCGACGTGGCAAGTGACATGGCAAGTGACAATCCGCAACGTGGCAGGCGACGACGAAAGTGACATGGCAAGTGACAATCCGCAACGTGGCAGGCGATGTGGCAAGTGACAATCTGCATCTGGTGACAGGCGACGTGGCAAGTGACAATCCGCAACATGTGGCAGGCGACGTGGCAAGTGACAATCTGCATCTAGTGACAGGTAACGTGGCAAGTGACACACTCGGGGCTCCCACTGATTCTGCATTATGGTGAGTTAAACTATTTAATTTTTTATAACAATGTAATTATAGTAATAATGCGCTTCAATCATCCTGACACCATAACAACCATGGTGCCGTGATGATTGAAGCGCCAACACCAGCCATTTCCCCGATAGATGTACCCCAAAAAATATATTTTCTGGCAGTGCCCCTCCCGAGACTAGACTCTGGATCCGCCCCTGAAAGTGGTAACCTGTAAAGGTTTTTAAAGGCTTTTAAAAATGTATTTCTTTTGTTGCCACTGCACGTTTGTGCGCAATTGTAAAGCATGTCATGTTTGGTATCCATGTACTCGGCCTAAGATCTTCTTTTTTATTTCATCAAACATTTGGGCAATATAGTGTGTTTTAGTGCATTAAAATGTAAAAAAGTGTGTTTTTTCCCCAAAAAAATGCGTTTGAAAAATCGCTGCGCAAATACTGTGTGAAAAAAAAAAATTAAACATCCACCATTTTAATCTGTAGGGCATTTGCTTTAAAAAAATATATAATGTGTGGGGGTTCAAAGTAATTTTCTTGCAAAAAAAAATTATTTTTTCATGTAATCAAAAAGTGTCAGAAAGGGCTTTGTCTTCAAGTGGTTAGAAGAGTGGGTGATGTGTGACATAAGCTTCTAAATGTTGTGCATAAAATGCCAGGACAGTTCAAACCCCCCCCAAATGACCCCATTTTGGAAAGTAGACACCCCAAGCTATTTGCTGAGAGGCATGTCGAGTCCATGGAATATTTTATATTGTGACACAAGTTGAGGGAAAGAGACAAATTTTTTTTTTTTTTTTTTTTTTTGCACAAAGTTGTCACTAAATTATATATTGCTCAAACATGCCATGGGAATATGTGAAATTACACCCCAAAATACATTCTGTTGCTTCTCCTGAGTACGGGGATACCACATGTGTGAGACTTTTTGGGAGCCTAGCCGCGTATGGGACCCCGAAAACCAAGCACCGCCTTCAGGCTTTCTAAGGGCGTAAATTTTTGATTTCACTCTTCACTGCCTATCACAGTCTTGGAGGCCATGGAATGCCCAGGTGGCACAAACCCCCCCCAAATGACCCCATTTTGGAAAGTAGACACCCAAAGCTATTTGCTGAGCGGTATAGTGAGTATTTTGCAGACCTCACTTTTTGTCACAAAGTTTTGAAAATTAAAAAAAGAAAAAAAAAATTTTTTTTTTTGTCTTTCTTCATTTTCAAAAACAAATGAGAGCTGCAAAATACTCACCATGCCTCTCAGCAAATAGCTTGGGGTGTCTACTTTCCAAAATGGGGTCATTTGGGGGGTTTTGTGCCACCTGGGCATTCCATGACCTCCGAAACTGTGATAGGCAGTGAAGAGTGAAATCAAAAATGTACACCCTTAGAAATCCTGAAGGCGGTGATTGGTTTTCGGGGTCTCGTACGCGGCTAGGCTCCTAAAAAGTCCCACACATGTGGTATCCCCGTACTCAAGAGAAGCAGCAGAATGTATTTTGGGGTGCAATTCCACATATGCCCATGACCTGTGTGAGCAATATATCATTTAGTGACAACTTTGTGCAAAAAAAATAAAATAAAAAAATAATAAATTGTCACTTTCCCGCAACTTGTGTCAAAATATAAAATATTCCATGGACTCAACATGCCTCTCAGCAAATAGCTTGGGGTGTCTACTTTCCAAAATGGGGTCATTTGGGGGGGTTTGTGCCATCTGGGCATTTTATGGCCTTCAAAACTGTGATAGGTAGTGAGGAGTAAAATCAAAAATGTACGCCCTTAGAAATCCTGAAGGCAGTGATTGGTTTTCGGGGCGCCGTATGCGGCTAGGCTGCCAAAAAGTCCCACACATGTGGTTTCCCCATACTCAGGAGAAGCAGCTAAATGTATTTTGGGGTGCAATTCCACATATGCCCATGGCCTGTGTGAGCAATATATCATTTAGTGACAACTTTTTGTAATTTTTTTTTTTTTTTTGTCATTCAATCACTTGGGACAAAAAAAAATGAATATTCAATGGGCTCAACATGCCTCTCAGCAATTTCCTTGGGGTGTCTACTTTCCAAAATGGGGTCATTTGTGGGGGTTTTGTACTGCCCTGCCATTTTAGCACCTCAAGAAACGACATAGGCAGTCATAAATTAAAGGCTGTGTAAATTCCAGAAAATGTACCCTAGATTGTAGGCGCTATAACTTTTGCGCAAACCAATAAATATACACTTATTGACATTTTTTTTACCAAAGACATGTGGCCAAATACATTTTGGCCTAAATGTATGACTAAAATTGAGTTTATTGGATTTTTTTTAGAACAAAAAGTAGAAAATATCATTTTTTTTCAAAATTTTCGGTCTTTTTCCGTGTATAGCGCAAAAAATAAAAACGGCAGAGGTGATCAAATACCATCAAAAGAAAGCTCTATTTGTGGGAAGAAAAGGACGCAAATTTCGTTTGGTTACAGCATTGCATGACCGCGCAATTAGCAGTTAAAGCGACGCAGTGCCAAATTGTAAAAAGTGCTCTTGTCAGGAAGGGGGTAAATCCTTCCAGGGCTGAAGTGGTTAATTGTATGCGTAGCCAAAAAAAAATTCTTAGTTTGGGATTACGTAGGGAAACATAAGATCAAGTTTTTATAGATGCCTCTGTACCTGTTGCCCACATTCGTTGTCCTGGTGAACATTAACACTGAGACAGAAATTTGTCACCAGAACAAAAAATGAGTGCAAATCTTCCTATTCCTGTTTCAAAACCTGTTCCAGTGACAACTTAGAGGAAGATATCTTCTAAGTTTTAACCCTTCCTACTCTATCCAAAATAGAAAAGGTTTTTGCTATAAATTCACCTTAAAGGCTACAGTGAGCCTTACTCCATGAACATGTTGCCATCCTCATCATCATCTGGGTAGAAATGCCCCTGCATTTTCAGGGAGTGTTCTGTACACCATCTGTGTACAGAACACCCCAGGGAGCCATATTGCATTGCATTTTACAGAAAATTACAGAGCTACAGATTGGAAAGGAAAGATAATTTTTAAAAGCATTCAATTATAATGTGACTTGAGTTACAATTACAGTATATGTGCTATTTTTTTTTTCTCACAAAAGTGAGCCTTTCATCAACCTTTTTCTCCCTGCATTGGTGGTTAGCGGCAGTGTTATTTTATGAACCCCTCCCTACATTGGAAGTTAGTGCCAGTAAGAAGTCATTTTCCCCCATATTAGTGGCAGTATTAACCACTCCCCTCCTTCCTGCATTGCTGGTAAATGGTAGTATTAATTAACACACACATACACTGGAGATCTTTAGCTGCCATTGTGCAGTGCTGCGCTTCTGGTGTGTCCCTGTACCTTTAATAAAGAATGAGCTCCCTCCAGGCATAACTACCCTTAATTTATGCACTGCTATATATATGTTGCAGGATGGAGACTCTCAAAGATAACAGTTGGGGACTAGAGATAGGCCAAACAACCCCCCTGTTTGGTTTGCAGCAGAACTCCCAAACAGGGGAAAAGTTCTGACCCAAACAGCGAACCATATTGAAGTCTATGGGAGCCGAACAGGAAAAATCAAAAGTGCCTATTTTGAAGGCTTATACGCAAGTAATTGGCCAATAAAGTGGTATGAGGGTCCAGGAACTGCCCAGGGTGACATGCATCAATGCAAAATTTTTGTTTTAAAAACAATTGTTTTTAAAGGAGCAGTAATTTTAAAGATGCTTAAAGTGCAACAATAAAAATAAAAATGAAACATGCTGCAGAAAAAAGGCATTTCTAAAGAAAAAAACAGCATTCCCCCCCCCCCCCCCAGTCCATACCAGACCTGACGGGGGTCTGGTATAGATTTTAGGGGAATCCCACACCAAATTTTTTTTTAAATGGCGTGGAGTCCCCCCCAAAATCCATACCAGACCCTTACCTGAGCATGCAGCCTGGCAGGTCAGGAAAGGGGGGGGCGAACAAGCACCCCCCTCTCCTGAACCATACCAGGCCATGTGCCCTCAACATGGGGAGGTGCTTTGGGGCAGGGGGACTCTGCCCCCCGCCCCAAAGCACCTTGTCCCCATGTTGATGGGAATAAGGGCCTCTTCCCCACAACCCTGGGATGTGAATGTGGGGGTCTGCTGGCGGGAAGCTTATCAGAATCTGGAAGCCCCCAGATCCTGCCCCCCCATGTGAATGAGTACGTAGTACCCCTACCCATTCACCAAAAGAGTGTCAAAAAGTGAAAAAAGCACAGACACAGTTTTTGACAATTCCTTCATTAAAAAATAAAAAATACCTGACCCAGCATGCACCGGTCCGTGACCTCACAAAGGGGACGGTGACACCAGGTGACATCTCCAGGTGGCCCTGCCCTTACCAATATAAGAACTGTCAAAAAGTGCACAGCGTTTATTTTCTTCCTTTTTTGGGTTCTGGCAGTGTGGCGTTGGCATCATGATTGGCGATAGATTTACATTGAGGGAAACTTTTTTTTATATTTTTTAATAAAGGAATTGTCAAAAACCGTCTCTGTGTTTTTATTATTTTTTTTTTACACATTTTTGGTGAATGGGTAGGGCATACTCATTCACAAAGGGGGGCAGGATCTAAAGGCCCCTTTGTTAAAGCGGGCTTCCAGATTCTGATAAGCCCCCCACCCGCAGACCACCACAACCACAGCCCAGGGTTGTGGGGAAGAGATCCTTGTCCCCATGGGGACAAAGTGCCTTGGGGTTGGGAGGGCCAGAGCCCCCCCGCCCCAAAGCACCCACCCCTCCATGTTGAGGGTATGTGGCCTGATATGGTTCAGGAGAGGGGGTGCTCGCTCGTCCCCCCCTTTCCTGACCTGCCAGGCTGCATTCTGGGATAAGGGTCTGGTATGGATTGGGGGGGGGAGGCACAAGCCGTTTTTTTTTAAAAAACTTGAGGGATCTGGTATGCACTGGGGGGGGGGGGGAATCCCATGCCATTGTTCTTTTACTAATTTTTCACCAGAAGGTTTTTTTTTTTTTTATTCAGCTGTCAGCGGGGAAGCCCATTGACAGCGCTGATGACTCATCGGTTGTTAAGTGCAAACAGCCAATGTTCAGCCTAAACTCATGCTCAGGCCGAACCGTTTACCCAACACTATTAGGGTTCACACTATACAGTGGGCTTTGAGGATGCAATGTGACTTCCACATATATTTGCAATTGCATTGCAAATAAAATCTTTGTTGTTAATGCATATTGTTTAATAGCAGATTTTTTTTTGTTTCTGCCTAGCTGGTAATTGTGCTGGGATACTTTTGTATTGTGTTTGTTCAGTGCAAAACCAATGCCTGTACACATACTTTAAAAAAACTAGATATAAATTGTTTGTAGCAGCTGCTTATTTTGTTTAGCTTGCTGAAATCACTAGGGTGTCCTTGCACCTTAAGGAGGAATAGGCTACCTCCAAGTATACCTGCCCTTAATTTATTTATTGGTATGTATGCATCCGAGATGGAGACTCTCATAGATTAGGTTTAGGGACCACGCTATACTATGTATATTGACAAATGTTGCGCAACTAAAACACATTTTCTTTACACCAATTGTTAGTGTAAATTGTTTTCTGTTGCTGGCTAGCTGGCAAGTGTACTGTGAAATGCTTGTATTATGTTTGTTCTATGCAAAGTATCTTCATGTGAACCTTAATTTAAAAAGCTAGTAATAAATGAATTAGAAAAAAGTTATACAAATTTTTTTTAATTTCACCAGCTCAAGCTGGACAGGTGCAGTCATTTATTACAGAGCAGATAACTCAGTTACAGGATCCAACTAATGCCAATGGGTTGAATTCCGAACAAACTTTCAAGAATCGTAAAAAAGAATTTTTGTTTGAGTTTTGCACCATTAGTGGGCCGCAGCAGCGGCCGATGTTCATGCTGCTATTGAATTTAAGTGATTGGACATGTTGGAAAATTTTTTAAAAATGAACCAATGATGGGAAAACCATGCAAGAAATATAATTGAAAAAGAAATGAGCATGAGCTGTGACCTGGAAAGAAAAGAAGATTCCTGGCTACAATATGAGGTGAAATTTAAGGCTTGGTTGGTCAAATTTCGAAATCAATGGTGGCACCATCGGATTACAAAATGTCTGACTTTCGAAAGGAAGTTTGTTTGGAATTCAACCCATGTACAGTATGGCCTGCATAAGTCCCCAAGCCACCTTCCTGCTTGCATACACATTATCTATCTTAGCTCTTTAAAATGTAAAGAAAGTTTGTGTACATCCTGATACTGCCACACTGTAAAACAACAATCAATAATACAATACTGCAATACAATAATCCTTTAAAGTGTATCCAAACCAAAGAACACATTCTGCCAGTAATACATTTCCTGTCCTATGGTGATAATGCTCACTCACTGTACTGTATCTATGGAGCAGCAGCATTGTCAGGATTCTAGGCTAGAAATAACTACAGAACGCCTTGCCCTCTCTTCTTCTTACATAGGAAGAGAGGGGTTCTGTACTTCACAAAGGTCACCTGGGCAGGAAGATGTCACAGTTTACTTTCTCCAAAACTAAACTTTTTCACTGTCTGCAGCTGTTCATTTTGCAGTTGAGCTTCTGTAGGATCAGTCTGCGGTTTTGCACATGGGTCACAAATTTGATTCCTGTTCATCAGTGCAACTGCTTTCAAACTCAGCTACACTGCAGAGTGCGTGAGCATCATGGGAAATGCAGTTCCAAAACATCTGGGGTGCCAAGGTTCGCTATCACTGCTCTAGTCTTTTCTGATAAGCATTTTTAGACATTCCTGCACTCCCTCTGCTGGTTCCTTGTAAGAAAAGCTCTAACAAGCAGGGCCCTCTGATTCCTCTTGTACCAAATTGTAATGTATCTGTAAAGTCTGCCCTCATGTTGTAAAGCGTTGCGCAAACTGTTGGCGCTATATAAAACCTGTATAATAATGAAAAAAGCAGCTATACACAACCTCTGATGTCATGTCCAGGAAAGCTAATTAAACCTGTTCACTGTACTTGGGAGTTGCCTGTGCAAAAACCTCTCTGCATACAGTATCTATTCCCAGGCTCCTGTGCCCATGATCTGCGCTCCAGGTCTGATACCGGTTTACAACCTCTGCCTGTTTCTCTATGATCCTTTTTATTCGCCTGCCCTGACCTTTTACCTCTTTGACCGTGATCCTGCTTGCTAATTATGTACCACTCTTTATTTCTGCCTGCTGTCTGCTCTTGCCAAAGCCTATGATCCTTGGTGTGGTGCTCTGCTGAACACTGGTCATTTTTTAGACCCTACACCTAGGCCCTTTTTATGCTCTATATTTAACACTGAGGGTTCATTACCTCTGTGACCAGTGGCAGTGCGTCCATAAAGAGTGCACGGGCACCGCCCCCTCTCTCCTGGCACCGCTCTATCACCATAGATAGATTCATGCATTGCAGGAATCTATCTATGGTCGCCTCTGACACCCCCTATTCAGGTGTCCGGCCCCTTTTTGGGCGCCGGACACCCGAATTACAGAGGCGGGGGTATTTTTTGGAAGCACCTGATTAGAGCTGTAGGCTCTAATAGGCACCCAAAAAGGTGAACAGTGGGCGCAATTCTGTGCGTTCGCTGTTCACTCAGCTGTGTGTTAGCAAAGCAAAGGAATTCGCTCTGCTAACACTGAACCGCCTCTCAGCCAATCAGGTGCTTGGGTCCGTTACCTGATTGCCTGAAACGCTGTGATTGGACACCTGATAGAGAAGACGGAAGAAGACATTGAGGTGCGTGCAGGACACCGCCGCTGACCCGCTGCGAGACAGGTAAGTGCCGGGCGATGCACACTGGCAACATTTGATGGGGCAAAGTAACGGCTATTGATGGGCACACTGGCAGCATTTGATGGGGCACAGTAGTGGCTATTGATGGGCACACTGGCAATTGATGGGGCACAGTAGCAGCTGATGGGCACACTGGCAGCATTTGATGGGGCACAGTAGTGGCTATTGATGAGCACACTGGCAGCATTTGATGGGGCACAGTAGCGGCTATTGATGGGGCACAGTAGCAGCACTTGATGGGTACACTGGCAGCAATTGATGGGGCACAGTAGCTGCAATTGATGGGCACACTGGCAATTGATGGGCACACTGGCAGCATTTGATGGGGCACAGTAGTGGCTATTGATGGGCACACTGGCAGCATTTGATGGGGCACAGTAGCGGCTATTGATGGACACACTGGCAGCATTTGATGGGGTGCAGTAGCAGCTATTGATGGGCACACTGGCAGCATTTGATGGGACACAGTAGTGGCAATTGATGGGCATACTGGCAGCAATTGATGGGCACACTGGCATTTGATGGGGCACAGTAGCGGCTATCGATGGGCACACTGGCAGCATTTGATGGGGCACAGTAGCGGCAATAGAAAGGCACACTGGCAGCAATTGATGGGCACACTGGCAGCAATTGATGGGTACAGTGGCTGCGCTTGATGACACAGTGGCAGCGTTTGATGGGCACAGTTGCTGCGCTTGATGGGCACAGTGGCTGCGACTGATGTTTTTTTTTTCAGTTTGTTTGCGCCCCCCCCCCCCCAAAAAAAATTTTGAGCACAAGCCGCCACTGTCTGTGACAGATAAGACTGTTTTAGATAAAACTGTCCCGAAAAAAATAATAAAGCAACCTGTCTTCAAGGAGTCACATAACTGTAGCCAAAATAAATCATCTGTTTTTGCCAGATGCTAGTTAGTATAACAGTGCATATTCACAGTCTAGGCTTACCAAGTATGACAAACCATTAGTGAGTCTGTAACCGCTGCCCTCAGCAATATAATTTATGTAACTTCTTGAAGACAGGTTGCTTTATTATTTTTTGTGGGAACTGGATATCCTGATATGGTGACTTTGGTCTATATTGGCTGTTACTTTCTTGGGGGATTATTAACTAAGACGGCTGCATTGTATTGTGTGGACGATTGTACTATACTGTAATAGCTGTGTTTGTGCTTTGTGCTATGCACCATACTACCATCTTAATAGTGGGCTCTTGGGAGTGCATGCTTTATGCTCTTTGCTAACAAGATAATGAGGTCCTGAGGAAGCAGTCTTATGTGAAACATGTTGACCTCCAGCAATAGATAGCAAAGAAATACTGTTGCAGTTTTGACAGTATGGCTTATATTATCCAATTATGCATTCCCTATATGGTGTTATGGATGTTTATTTTACAATTTCTGTAATAAATATATATTTTTACTTAATCTTGTCTCAACGTTCATCTCTGGTGCCAGTAAAGTCTGCAAGGTTCCGACCCTCCTTTTTATCAGTGCTATATTTAACAAACCAAAAGGAGTCCAGTGTTGCATCTAAACAATCCTTTTAGCAAAACTCACCTTTGCCTACATCTTCCTAGATATATAATACTGTGCAAAAGTTTGAGCAAAATGGAAAGCAAATGATTAGAAGAGAAATCCAAATCAAATCAATATTTAGTGTGACCACCCTTTGCCTTCAAGACAGCATCAATTATTCAATTCTTCTAGGTTTACTTGCACACTCAGCAGGTAGGATGTTCCAAAATCTTGGAGAACTAGCCACAGATCTTCTGTGGATGTAGGCTGCCTCAAATCCTTCTATCTCTTTATGTAATCCCAGACAAACTCGATGTTGAGATCAGGGCCCCGTGGGAGCCAAACCATCACCTTCAGGACTCATTGTTCTTCTTTACACTGAAGATAGTTCTTAAAGCGGTGTTCCACCCACAATTTTTTTTTTTATATAAGTCAGCAGTTACAAACACTGTAGCTGCTGATTTTATTAAGGAACTTACCTGTCCAGGGAGCCCGCAATGTCGCCCCCCCCCCCACCCAAGGCCGATCCGTCCATTGGATCGGGTGCAAGCACTGCCATTCTAACTAAGGGAAACCGGCAGTGGAGGCTTGCGGCTTCACTGCCCATTTCCTACTGCGCATGCGCGAGTCGCGCATCGCATTGTGAATGGCCAGCTGTCTTCTGGGACACACACACAGGTCCAAGAAGACAGCGGGGGGGGGGCTCACCGCGCAAACAGGAAATGATGCCCTGCGCCGCGGACCGAATGGATCAGAAGTACACTATGTACTTCATAAAAAGGTACATTAGAAGAAAAATGTTTGGGGTCATTGCAGAATAAATTTGGGGCAAATCACGCCCTCCCTGATTGTTTGGCTCGATGGATAAGTATCTGCTTCTACTGCTCAGCATTGAGGACACATTGATCCTGGCCAAATCACAAACTCCATTTGCAAAAATTCAGCCCCAAACTTGCAAGGAACCTTCACTATGCTTCACTGTTGCCTGTAGACACTCATTATTGTAATATTCTCCAGCATTTCTCTAACAAACTGCCTTTTGCTACAGCCAAATATTTCAAATTTTGACTCATCAATCCAAAGCTCCTGCTGCCATTTTTCTGCACCCCAGTTCCTATGTTTTTGTGCATAGGATGTGGAAGGCTAAGTGACTCAACTAAGCAAGAAAACATAGGAATGTTTTTGAACCATATAAAAAAGCCTATAGTAGGATTGTTTGTGGCACATAAAGTAACAGCCATCAGTTGTTTGGTATATAGAAGAAAAAATCTTAATAACTTGTACATGGGCTTTTGTATGAACTGATTTTCTCTGTATACAAATCAATAGGAACACAAAAGCATCTTGAAGCAGCTTAGAAGTAGGCCAAATACAGGTATCGCATCAGTAAGGTAACTCTTTTCTGAAAGCACATTATATGTGTATCTACACAAGCATTATTGCTGATAAGCTAACTCACACTCATATACTCCATTCTAAATTTTAACAACCGTTGGCATTCTTCTAAAAGCAAAGAGTGCAGGGATAAGGCAGCAGTGGTAGCAGGAATGAGTGCTTCAATGTATAACCAGAACCAATAGGCCCATGATATAAAGTAACTAGCTTCCAAAAAGTATAAAATATAGAAATGTTACCTTTTTGGCAAAATAATTTGGACTCAGTGAGGAAGGTGAAATAGTTTTATTGACTTTGAAGAGTGCAATGTGCTTTAAATGGTTTTGTCTGTTACGAACTGTTCCTTCTGGCCTCACGCAGACTGGGCGTTTGCCTGGCTCTTCTGAACACCTTTTTTCCTAACAGGAGAAAAGCAGCACAAAAAAAGGCACCTAAACCCGTATCTGCAATTTGGGCATTCATTAAATTGACCAGAATATTCGTTTATTCTGGCTATTGAAATAAATGACCAAGCACTAAAACACACTTACCGTTTAAGTGCGTTTAGAGACGTGTAGGTGTCAGACATTTTTCCAGCCAAAACAATCTCCCAAATGTGAAATGGATACATAGGCTAACATTGAGGGGTGTTTAGAGGCAGAAAAAAAAAATCAAGTGCCCTTAACAGTGGCCTTTTTGACGGCCAGTGTGCATGAATCCTTTAACTAGCCTGGACTTATTATTGTGTTTACAAATGGTTCCTCATTAGTCTAAGACCCCTTTCACACTGACAACGGGCCGCAATAGCTAGTTTTAGTAGCACTTTAGCGTTGTTTTAGCGGCACTTTTTGGCCGCTAGCGGGGCGCTTTTAACACTGGGGCTGCAGGGGAGGCGTTTTTCCAGGCACTTTACAAGTGCTATTTTTAGCCCAAAAGTGCCTGAAAAACACCCCAGTGTGAAAGGGGTCTAAAAGGTTTAGGTCCTCTCACAGAAACAAAATAGCAGACAACAAAAAACATAAAAAAATTAAGTACACAAATAAAGATGTACACAAAACAAAGACCACTAAAGAAGAATCATTGCACTGACTATACCACATAGGGTTTCCATGAACAACGTCAAAAGCACTCAAAACCCAAACACCGCGCTGAGGCGCATGCGCGGCGGCTTCCGACGTGGCCGATTGACTCGGGAGCCCGGTCCCACCCCGACTGACTGAGGCTTCCTGCGGTCTCAATAACCCAGCAAACGCGGCGCAAACAGTAGCCAGAGCAAAGGGAGAACCCGCCGGTCTCCCCTGCGATAGCGGGAACATTTTACTGAGAGCTATTGGGACAATTCTCCATGAGTAAGTGCTGGGCATCCCAAGATGGTGGACGGAACTCAGATGCAAAAACAGGCTCTTCTGCAGCCGCCACAGATGATGTCCCCTGTGATGTGCCCAGCCAATGCACAGTATGTGAGCAATCCTTTCATGTGCCCTGTGTCCCCTGCATCTACTGAGTCCCTCATCGAGCACACCATGGAGGAATTATCTTGCTCCCCTATGTAACCAAGCCCCTCCCAGCCCCATTTTCTGGCAAAAGCCACAGGACCTTTACCAGACAATTCAGATCAGGTTTCTGCACTGTTTACCAAATTTGCAGATCTGCTGGATCATGGGCTTACTAATACCACCTCCAAGATCACAGGCAATATTAAAGCTGACCTTCAACACTTGGGTTCACGCATGGAAGCGATCTAGTAAAAACTCGATCACACGTTAGCCAGAACTAATCAAAATTCTGACCGCATTCAAAATCTTCAAAACCAATTAGAATCTGCCCTCTTGAAAGTCGATGATCTTGAAAACAGGAGCAGAATGTACAATTTCAAAATCAGGGTTATACCTGAATCGATTAAAAAGGCTCCTGATGGGGGGGGGGGGGGGGTGGCCGAGCGCATGGAGCAGTAGAACGTGTCCTGTCTGAGCTCCTGCACACACCAGACAAAACGAGGCTCTCAGTGCTTCCTGGATTTGGCACACAGGTCGGTAAAGGGGAGGAGAGGTGGGGGAGACGGACGCCGTACCCCCGAACCACAACCTGAGAGGGAAAATTGACCATTTTTTTCATTCATCTGGGACAAAATCAGCACGGTCCCCCCATCCAAGATGGAGCCGACCCGATCCTCAAGCACACATGCGGCCTTACAGGGAGCCAGTTCACAACGCTCCACTCCACATATGAAAACCAGGCAGCGTGCCAGATCCCCTGCAGACTCAGAGAATGATTCTGTTCGCTCAGCCTGTCATTCCCCTGTATCACACCGATCTTTTAGTGGATGGGACATGGAAGCTTATATCAAGGCTCTCCCCACCAGACATGACTTTGAAGTATGTGTACAGAGGCTTGAACGCTCTTACAAACAGGAGATTTCTGAGCTGCGCAGAGATGTTACAAGCAGGCTAGAAGATGTAGAACAAACTGTAGAAGAGTCTCTCTCCACACTACAGACTCATGAAGTCATCTTACAGGAGCATACTCTGCAGATACAGCAATTGATATATCACCAAGATGACCAGGAAAACAGAGCCAGACATAATAATATACGTATTTGTGGCCTCCCGGAGTCTGTGGAAACTAAAGACCTGGCCCCCGCAGTCATCGCCATATTTAATAACCTGCTCCAAAATGATAAAGAAGCTCCCATGGAATTTGATCGCGTACACAGAGCCCTTAGCCCTAAAAATCCAAACCTGGAACATCCCAGGGACGTGATCTGCAGAGTTCACTTTTATGTGATTAAAGATGCCATTATGCAAGCAGCACGCACCCAAGATGCAATATACTTCAATGACGCCCAAGTGTCTCTACTACCAGACATCTCTAAGCTGACCCTGGATATGCGGCTTGCTCTGAAACCCCTCATGGGAGCTCTTCAAGCAAAGCTTTTTAAATACAGCTGGGGATTCCCATTTAACCTCTTTGCATCCCATGAGGGGAAATCAGCGACATTACACACTCTGGGAGACCTCCCAAAATTTCTCTGGACTTTTGGGCTACCACAGATCTCCATTTCAGATTGGCCAATACACGCAGCGACTCCTGGATTCCCGGTCGCACCTAACTGGCAAAAGCAGTCCAAGAAGAACAAGTGCTCAAAGCCGGAATTTTCCAAAGCAGACGGATGAGCCTCCGCCGCATATAATTTGACTAACTATTTCGTCCTTCACAGGCACCACAACAGTGAAACTGTCCCAGTTTGCAGTTACATTATCGTTGGGACTTTAAGCTGCTAATATATATGTTTCCATTTTTATACATACAGGTTTTGACTTTAAATCTTAGCAATGTAGCCTTCTCTTACATGAGTGAGAAACCTGCCTGGAATTATATCTTCCCACCCTTTTTCAGGCTCCCCTACCTCCCCCCCACCTCCTCATGTTGTAGTGTTACTTCTAGAGACTAGGTTGTTGACCCTGCCTGCTGTTAAGTTACTGAAGTTTACCCCTGGGTCTTAACCCTCTGGATAAACTCAATATAGATATGCAATTTATATACAGCAATGCAGGGTTCTGAGTAGCTATATTTATAGAAGAAATGCATTTTTGTTGCCCGGTGTGTGCGGGCTGCCCCTCTGTGTGCTGACCACGA
Organism: Aquarana catesbeiana; assembly: GCF_042186555.1. NCBI lineage: Eukaryota > Metazoa > Chordata > Amphibia > Anura > Ranidae > Aquarana > Aquarana catesbeiana. The sequence goes on along the minus strand of NC_133328.1, from coordinate 438,548,369 downwards.
CCCCCCACATAGAGTTTACAGCGCCCGTAGTGGTCTTAGCTGAAATGTTGAACACAATGTTATTAAGGAGGCCTTAGAGGCCTTGTTTTTTTTTTTTCTTACCTTTCTTGTCTATCTGACCTTCACTTTTCTACCTTCCTTATATTTACCTTCCACCTCTTCTCCACCAGAGGTTGCCCTAATTCCTACCCTTCCATGTTAATTTTCGCCTAACTACCAAATTACCTCTCCCATGGCAACACAAGCCTCCGTGAAAGTCTCCTCACTAAATTGTAGGGGCCTTAATACCCCAGAGAAGAAACGGCAAATATTATATCATTTTCATAAAATACGTACCCAAATTCTCCTCCTCCAGGAAACTCATTTTAGGTCTGACACGATTCCACATTTACTCCATAAGCAATATCCCACCTGGTTTCATAGCACCAACCCCTTAGCAAAATCCAAAGGGGTCTCGATCGCATTCCACGCCACATGTGTGTCATTCACACCAAATGTGCTAGACACTCTTATTGATCCACTAGGGAGACATGTCTTTCTCAAACTATCATATACAGTATGTATATGATCTATACTATAATCAATGTTTATTCTCCAAATTAGGATCAGCTGCAATTCCCCTCTATGGTGACTTCTCGCCTGAAACGATTTAGCACTACCAACATGATCCTGGGAGGAGACCTCAATGCCATCTTGATACCTCGCCTTGACACCTCAACTGGTAAGTCCTCAATTCCCCCAGATTCCCTGACCAAAATGCATACACTCCTTTCAGACTTATCCCTAGTGGACGTCTGGAGGATACTACACCCCACCACTAAAGATTTCACATATTACTCCCCGACACACTCTAGCTACAGCAGACTAGACTACATCTTCATATCCCAGTCTTTATTAGACTGCTCTCCCAACACTGCCATAGGCCTCACTTTGTGGTCTGATCATGCCCCCATACACATGAGCTTGGGAAGCATCCCCACACAAAAGAAAAGAGCCACCTGGAGGTTGAACGACAATTTGCTTTCTGATTCGTCCTGCACCCAGGACATCATCCAAACCATTAAACACTTCATATCAGACCATGCACATGATGATACCAACCCATTCACGAAATGGGAAGCTCTTAAATGTGTCCTTAGGGGCAAATTCATCCAACATGGCTCCCGACTTAAACACGCACGTACAGCAGACATTACATGCCTCCTAACCATGATAGCCACCCTAGAAGAGTCACATAAACGATCCCCCGATGACAAATTACTACTAGCCCTCACTAACGCCAGAAGAGACCTCCTGCAAATTTTTGCGGAACGCTCTATGGTGGCGAGAGATAAGGGGCGATTTGTTCATTATTCGCAAGCCAACAAGTGCGGCAGGCATCTAGCACAGACTCTCTAGCCCAAGCAGACCCGAAAATCTATCCCCTTTATCAACTCTCCCATTAAAGGTAAAATACTGAATAACTCGGCTATAGCCGAAGAATTTCATCAGTATTATGCCACCCTATACAAGCTCATTCCCCAGGCACCACCACCCAGACCCCACGCGGGTTCCCCAGTACAAGACCTGTCCTCATATATTCAGGAAACAGCACTTCCAACCATTCCAACCTCGGGGGCTGAGGACTTGGAATCTGCCCTAACTGATACTGATTTCCAATTTGCCATAAAAAATCTTAAAAATGGTAAAAGCCCGGGCCCCGGTGGGTTCTCCTCTCAATTTTATAAAACGTTTGCTCTTTTGCTGTCTCCCTTGATGGCAAAAGCTTTTAACGCCATAGACGAGAACCTGGCTCCCTCCCCCACCTTACTCCAAGCCCAAATAGTAGTCATCCCGAAACCAGATAAAGACACCTCACTATGCTCAAATTACAGACCGATATCCCTATTAACTATAGATTTAAAATTATACGCCAAGATCTTAGCGAGCCGCATATCACCTTTATTGCCCAATCTAATACACAGAGACCAAGTGGGTTTCGTCCCTGGATGCGAAGCCAGGGACAATACCACCAAAACCATTCACCTCATGGCATTTGCCCAACAAAATCACATACCGACCTGCCTTCTCTCCTGTGACGCGGAAAAGGCTTTTGACAGGGTCAGCTGGCCCTTCCTCCAAGCCACCCTTTCCCAAATAGGGCTTGGACCTAGAATGCTTAAACACATCATGTCCCTATACTCCAAACCTTCTGCTACAATTTTAGTCAACGGGACCCAGACAGAGAAACTCACGATATCAAACGGCACAAGACAAGGCTGTCTCCTTTCCCCCCTACTATTCGCCCTAGTAATAGAACACTTAGCCCAAGCTATTAGAGTAAATCCTGACATACGGGGGATACAAAGCCCTTCCTCCCAATGTAAACTTTCCCTTTACGCAGACGATCTGCTTCTATCCGTGACTCATCCCCATATTAGTATACCATCCATACTCAACAGGTTTGGTTGTTTTAGTAACTTCAAACTAAATATCTCCAAAATGGAAGCACTGAACCTTTCCTTGACGCAGTCTACCCTTTCTTCTCTTAAAGCCAACTTCTCATTTCAATGGCAGACAAACTCCATCTCATACCTGGGAACAGCTATACCAAAATGAACATCAGACATATTATTATTATTATTATACAGGATTTATATAGCGCCAACAGTTTGCGCAGCGCTTTACAACATGGGGCAGACAGTACACTTACAATACAAATCAATACAGGAAGGATCAGAGGGCCCTGCTCGTTAGAGCTTACAATCTAAAAGGGAGGGTCAATATGCCCTAAATTTTAGCCCACTACTCACAAAACTTAGACGCCTTACAGAAAACCGATTGGACTTACCAATGTCCTGGTTCGGTTGCATGAACGCACTGAAAATGGACATACTCCCCAAACTACTGTATTTGTTTTAGGCCCTCCCAATTGCTCTACCATCTGCATTCTTCCGCACTCTCCATTCTATGGCAATCCGATTTGTATGGTGGGAAAACCACCCCAGACTGAAACACAAACTCCTATGCGCCACCACCCTCTAAAAGGTGGGACAGGCCTTCCAGATTTTGAACTCTACCACACTGCGGCAGTAGTCTCCCGTATCCTGAAATGGTTTCCCCGCCCTCTGCTCAAAGCCTCTACCTTGGTGGAACAAGACCTATCCTCAGCTGACCTCCGGGCACTGCCATGGGGTTATGAACAGACCCACAAGTCTCTTACTAAGCTATCCCCTCTGACCAGAGATGCCCCGATAATCTGGTACCGTAGAAAGCAGAGCTACTCGCTATCTTCTGAACCAAGCCCCCTTACCCCTCTATTTGATAATCCAGCCCTCCCAGAGGGCGGATCAACTCATATCATAGATAATTACAACAGAGCTTCCTGGCCTACAGCACAACAATTTGTCAATGACAATTATGGCACTTTTGTGTCAGACCATAACAACACATCCTCCAACGTGACGTGGCTAAATTGCCTACACTTGACATCCTACTGCAAAAAACTACACGACTCCAAACAGATACACAGACCTTTGACTAGCTTCGAGCAGCTTTGTACAATGTCAGAAACTCCCCGCCATACCCTTTCACTGATCTACAAACTGATTACAGAACACACTCATGATACCCTTCCTAAATACACTAAAGCTTGGTCAGAGGAACTCGGGAGAGACATAACGGTAGCTGAGTGGGGTAAAGCCTTTCTCTTTACCCATAAATCAGCCATCTCGTGCTACACTCAAGAAAAAAAAAATATAAAATACTATCTAGATGGTATCAAGTGCCAACCAATCTCAGGATCATGTTCCCATCAACTACCGACATATGTTGGAGATGTAATTCAGCGAAGGGTACGTATAGTCATATCTGGTGGGAATGCGATGTGCTTCTTCCATTTTGGACTTAAATATTCTAGATCTACATGGAAATATATGATAAACCACTCACGCCCTCTCCTTTTATTGCTCTCCTTTCCATACTACCTGGCAAGATCAAATCACAAAAACACAACCTTCTGAAATTCTTTCTCAGTGCTGGGAGGCAATTAACACCTAGACATTGGAAATCTACCTCTGCCCCATCCCTTATAGAATGGGTTGGTGAGATAAACAATATCATGCTTATGGAGGAAATGCAAGCTAGAGCCATAGACAAATATGCAAAGTTCTCCTTTATCTGGAGTATTTGGAGGCATTACTCTACTTCAGATAAACGAAAGCGCAGACTCTCAGAGAGGAGTGCGCCTTGGAATTCTACAAGGCCCCACGACTCAGATCAAATGCCCTGGAAAATGATATTACTTATTGGGATGAGGCTCGCTGTCCCCCCCCCCTCCCCCTGTACCCTATCAGTCCTCCCTTTCCCCGTCTGCTCTTTTCCTCTTATTCTTTTACTCCTCCTCTTCTTTAAACTATCCTTCTTAGCTAAATATAGCCACAACTTGTAACCCAATGTATTCTGACCTACAGTAATGAATACTTCAAATATCTAGGATACTTGAGAATACACTGATACTTAAATGCTGTTAACTTTTCTTATTTAACCTAACTACTCTGAGTTCCTTAGTATCCGGATGAAACATGACCCAAAAAGGGTGTCCGGAGCACAGGAAATTTCACTCAAATGTTTATCAGCAAAGTGTCTGAAAGCTGTCCTTACAGTTGTGACATCTAGTTTCCTATATGTTGATGATAGAATGCATAATACTTTTTTCTATGTATATCCCAATTCTATTAAGCCAGATAACCCGATGTCGGGCACCTGGTTCTGTTCACGTTTTCATATTCTATTTAAAAAAATATGTTAAATACAATAAAAACTTATTGAACCTAAAAATGCTCCTGATGCCGTTTGCTCTTTCATCAAGGAACTTATCCCAGACATACAACCATACAGGCTGGAACTCAACCGTGCACATAGAGCCCTTAAACCTCCACGCACAGACAGTCTACCAGGGGATGTGATTGTTAGACCACACTTCTATGCAGTTAAAGAGGAAGTAACGAGGAAAGCTTGATCAATGCCTCAACTATTGTGTCAAGGTCAGCCTATCCAGATCTTTATGGACGTGTCCCCTGTCACGATCCAGAGAAGGAGATCCTTCAAACATTTACTGCCTGCACTTATACTGAAGGAAATAAAATACTGGTGGCTCTTTCCGTTGAAATTCGAATTCAAACAGAAATTCTACACCTTCGCTACATTCAAGGAGGGGGAGAATTTACTGCTGAAATTGATCTCACAGGATTCATCCTCCCCACCTTCGGGCTCAGCATCAGGAACCCCCAAACGTCAACTACCTTCCAGCCTGCTTTCTCCTCTCTGGCAAACATCCAAGTGCAAGAAATCCAAGGAAGGTCGGCCCCCATGATAGCACTTCTTCAGATCTTAGCGGGCTTGCTCAGTCCTTCCTGTACTGAAGCTTCCTTACCTTCATTGACCCTGTTCGGGAACTGCTCTACTTTTTTTATAGCTTATGACTCCACGGTTACATGTTCATGACATGACTTACTTAACGATAAAGTTTGACTTTTTTGATGCCCCCTTTTTTTTTTCTTCTCAATGTTCAATTGCTTCTTAAATGCCATTTTGGGCCCCGTTTTAAACATTACCCCCTCTTCCTAAAGAGGGGCCGATTCTTAGAACCAAGGAATGAGCCTATTTTGACCATATTATGTCTGACTGTACAGCTGTGCCCTTTAATATCACATGATGATCTGGGACATACCGACACATATCGGACATTGCTCACGCAAATACTGCTGGGTTATTTGATATGTATCCTACAATGTTTTACTAATCCCTTTCTTCACTGGAGCTCTTATCGATATTTACAGGCTCACAGCCTTATTGTAGTTCACCTTTACCTAGGGGAGCTCGGTGGTCGGGGCGGTACCCATGCCCCTCCTCCTGTTTTGGGAACCTGGATTTTCCACGTTTCCACTACAGGAATACCCCCTCTCTAGTAGAGGAGGATTTAGTTTATCATTATGTGGGAAGAAGATGAATTTATCCTCCCCTCCTTCAGTGTCGACATTCGACCAGTTGTTCATTTTCCTTTCTCTTACTGCTTCTATTCCTTTCTTGCTCTTCTAACGCTATCTTTTTTCTAGAGACCAGTCTGAAAGAACACACCTTCTATAACCTTGATTCTCTACAACCCGCACCCCCCCACACCCCCACACCCACCTCCCCAGGTTCCTATCGGGCCTATCAAGGATCGGAGGTTGACGAGTTACCATTTTATCATGATTATCTATACCTCCATGCGCCATGGCTACCATTAACCATCCTAAGCCCACATTGAGGGTAGCGTCCCAGAACATTCAAGGCTAAAACTCTCCAATCAAATGGAAAAAAATCTTACAGTACTTTCATACTCAAAAAACGGATGTCATGTTACTCCAAACGTTATTGTTCTTCGTTTATTCACGCTAAATTCCCCACCTTTCTTCTAGCAAATGCAGACGATAAAACGAAGGCGGTGGCAATTCTAATTTCACAAAATTGCAAATTCTCGATCTTGGCTGAGCATAAAGACCCGGAGGGAAGATTTATACTTGCTAAAGGGACCATCGATGACCAATTTTTCTCGTTCATATCCTATTACGTTCCAAATCGAGGTCAGGAACAATTTTTCCAAAACATGTTCAAAATCCTAAACCCCCTCTTAGAAGGGTTAGTTATATACAGTGGAGACTCAAATGTAGCTTTTGACCAAGGTCTAGACAAAAAAAAACCATTCAGAAATCGCCTCACATGTCACTCCAAACAGAGTTCACGTATTGCCAAATTACTAAACCAACAGGGTCTGGTAGATATTTGGAGAGAAGTTAATCCCACATTATGCAATTTCACTCACTTTTCTCACCCTCACCAGTCTTTCTCAAGGATCGATCATGTCCTAATCCCTGCAGTGCATGTGCCATTGGCCTCTAAATCCTATATAAGAGACTCGGTTTGGTCAGACCACTCCTCAGTATTCCTGCTCCTCCAACGCCCCTCTGGCCAGAGAGGTGATTTTAGAAGGAAGTTGAATGAATCCATCATTAGTGACCCCAATAGAGTACTTCAAATTGAGAAGGCCATACAAGAGTATTTCCGTCTCAATGACAACCAGGCAGTTTCTCCAGAGACATTGTGGGCAGCCCACCCATCGCCTTGAGGTTGACAGACTAGAGAGGGAATTCTTGCATCTAAGTAAGGAACATAAACGTGACCCTAAATCAGTCCCCATAACGAAACTCGATGCTGCATGGATGGCACCCAACTTAGCACTCACCTCCAGGGCAGAGAAAAGTCTGCGCTGGAGTGGGGCACGGTTCTATTTCCAAAGAGACAAATTGGGGACTATGCTGGCGTGTAGGCTCTCATCTAAAATTCACTCTCACACTTTAATCAAAATCAAGATAGCAGGAGGTACATTGTCACAAAACCTACAACGAATTTTAGAAGCCTTTAAGGAATTTTACCAAAAGCTTTATAACCCAGGCTCGAATTCGTCGCAACCCGATATGGATCGATTTTTTGACTCTATTCATTTTCCCAAACTAGAAGACAGACATCGACAGAGGCTAGAACAGTCGATATCTGCGGATGAAGTAACACAATTAAAAACTTTTAAAAAGTCGTTCAGCTCTGGGTCCAGATGGGTTCTCTATTCATTATTATAAAACTTTTTGTAACACACTTTCACATTATCTTGCCCATTTTTTTTTAATGCTCTACGATGAGGCACTCCTTTGGACAGATCCCTTAACTCAGCCTATATTTTGGTCATACCGAAACCAGGGAAAGACGCAAGCTCAGTGAGCAACTATCACTCGATCCCTCTTATAAACAATGACCTTAAGATCCTGACTAAGATCCTTGCACACCGTAATGCTTCTTTTATAGATCTTTATATTCACAAGGATCAGGTAGGTTTCATCCCAGGGAGACAGGGTCCAGACCAGATCCGCAGGGCAGTGGACGTCATCTCCCTCCTGAACTCATGTTGGGATGGTGGCCCAGCTCAAGAAGGCTTTCTACTTTACTTAGATCTACAGAAAGTTTTTGATTCTGTCCCATGGTCTTATTTATTCGCCATCCTGAAACGCTGAGGATTTGGGGAGTCATTTCTGAATATCATACATTTGCAGGAATACTACTCGGGATCTTTCAGCATTGCGAGAGGTACAAGACAAGGCTGTTCCCTCTCTCCATTGCTATTCGCTATTGCGATAGAATCCCTAGCGATAGCTATCAGGGAGCACCCCAACATACGCAAAATTGGATGCAGCCCCCTAACCAATAAGTGCGCTCTATTTGCCGAAGATCTTTCACTATTTTTATCTTCCCCTTTGATTTCTCTACCTAACATTTGCCACATCCTAAAGCCATTTGCCAAAGCTTCTGGTCTCCGTAAAATTACAGTAAATCACAAGCTTTAAATATTAACTTACCACCTCCCCTAGTTACAGCCCTTCAGGGACAATTTAGATTCACTTGGAGTGACACGACGATCCCATATTTAGGAATTACTTTAACTTCCAGAATAGATCAGCTTTATGATGCTAATTACCCTCCCCTGATGAGAAAATTAGAATCCGAACTAGCTCAGTGGGCCCCTCTGCACCTATCCTGGTCAGGGCGGATTAATTCAATTAAGATGACCCTCCTCCCTCAAATCCTATATTTTTTTTTAGAATTCTCCCTATACCAAATACCCAGGGATCATCTTAGATGCTTACAGACTAAAATTATCAAATTTATCTGGGGCTCGAAGCGATGCCGCTTATCTAAAGTGGTGCTGTTTTGCTCCGGCAAGCAAGGTGGCCTAGGCCTACCTAACCTCTATAGGTGCTACCAGGCTGCTCAGTTATCCCAAATATTGGGGTATATCTGTGCTCTGGACTCCCCGAATTAATAGGTATGGAGAGACAGGTGTTTCCACGCCACACAGGTTTAATTATTAAGAGACATGTCGGGTCTTCTGGCTCTGATATGGACTCTCTGTTTATCAATCCTCTTATGTCCCGTACACACGGTCGAATTTTCCGACGGAAAATGTTCAATGGGAGCTTGTTGTCGGAAATTCTGACCATGTGTAGGCTCCATCGGACATTTTCCAACGGAATTTCCATATCACAAAATTTGAGATCTGGATCTCAAATTTTCCGACAACAAAATCCGTTGTCGTAAATTCCGATCATGTGTACACAATTCCGACGCACAAAGTTCCACGCATGCTCGGAATCAAGCAGAAAAGCCGCACTGGCTATTGAACTTCCCTTTTCTCGGCTCGTCGTACGTGTTGTACGTCACCGTGTTCTTGACGTTCGGAGTTCCCGACAAGATTTGTGTGACCGTGTGTATGCAAAACAAGTTTGAGCCAACATCCGATGGAAAAAATCCATGGATTTTGTTATCAGAATGTCCAATCGTGTGTACGGGGCAAACGTGTTTGTTAATCTCAACCCTATGTTCAACTGAGATAAAGGCGGTCACTACTGTGTTGTAGGGTTTTTTTTTTGCTGTGAGAGATAAAGATGATGGCATGTAGTGTTGTTCCCCTCCACATGACACAGCTTGATCCCAGATGGAGTGTCTTTGACTCCTCACAGTCAGCTGCCCGCTGTACCGCATGAATGGTCCTGCAGTCTACTTGGGACCTGTGATGTGTGGGGGAAGGATAGGGAGGGGGCTAAACTTGCACTCTGATTGTCGCGACGATCCAACTGGAAGTGTAAGCGGTACTTGTCAACGTCAGGTACCCACACAGCCCCCTCAAAAGAAAAAAGACATTTCAAATATGGGAGAGGAGGGGGAAGAGAAGGAAAAGCAAAACTTCCCATTTTGGGGGAATTTCCACTTTAAGTTGTGACTGCTTCCCAAATAAAATAAATTAGAATGCTAATCGTTCTGATGCACCTTGAATGTTTTAGCTGGTGTAAACTAAAAGTTTAATTGGGCATTAAGGAAAATCTTTATGCGATAGGGTAAGTCCTTTTCTCCTCTCTTTGACAGGCACTGTGCAGGTACCATCACCTGAACTGTACAACACTACAAGGTGCAAAAAAGGACAGCAGCCCTTTGTTCATAAGAAAATAGCAGCCTGAGTACCAGCACCCTAAATAGGAAACGTAGCAAATCTATGTAAAGAGTAAATATAGCTGCCCTCATATGCTATTACCAGCCATACATGGAAATGAGGCTTTGAACAGATGAACATACATTTATACACTGATTACATTCACATAACTGAAAAAAAATTAAAAGATTATAGATTTAATTAGGCAGCAATCAGCTTTAAGTATTTTAGTATTGAGGTATTTCAGACAAAGAATTTAATACGAAGCAAAGTATGTTATTGCACTGTGATGATTCTAGCTGTATCTCCACGGAGACTGCATGATGTGAATACATACTAATGGAAAACGTTATTGTAAAAATATTTGCGTAAAATAAATGAAAAGGAAAATTTGATTTTGAAATATAAAAATACAGAAATAATAACATTTGAATATGATCTGGACCCTTTATCTATTTGTTTATTATGTACTTGTCCTAACGTGCATCAGTTTACGTCAATGAAATCGTCATATCGTGTACTATATTTAGCTTTAAGTTTCATATTTTAAAAGTCTGCTCATTGGGCATGTCAGCTATTTAATTACTAAATCTCTGTGTTTATTGATTTTCTTCTGGTGTACTATGAAATAAATGGTAGACAGCTACTTTGTAAAATGATTACACAATGTGTTCTATGTCATAAAAAAAAAAAAAAAAAAAAGCCCACATAATGTAAAGGCCAACTGGTAACATGGTGACTGCACAAACAGAGAATAGATATGTATAGAACACAGTAACAGGATGTGAGGACCTGACTATAATGCACACTATGAAATGCAGGGTTACAATCTCCCACTTTTACAGAATAGGGCCTTGTTTAAGCTTGTACAGCAGTCAGCAGACTGAGTCATAGCTCCCAAATGTCCCTGATTTTGAGGGACTGTCCCTGATTTGGAGCAATGTCCTTCTGTTCCTCTTTCTTCCTCATTTGTCCCTCATTTTGGTCTGATCCATATAGTTGTATATAAAATGCATTTTTTATCTTTCAAAAAGTGTTTCCCAGTGCTAAACCTTTCATCCAATTTCTAAATTGCTGCATTTGTACATTTTAAAAGCCAATATAAAGGAACAGTAGTGGTAAAAAAAAGCACTTGTGGATTTAATTAACTTTTTTGTGGTTAATTCTCCTTTAAGGGGGTGTGGCAGGGGGAGTGTCCTATGCCTACATACATTTGTTAGTAGGTGTCCCTCATTCCCATCTCAAAATGTTGTGAGGTATGTACATGTCACATATACGGCAAGCTTTCATAAAGCATTTGCAGAGCTTTTGGCAAGCTTTGTTAGAGCCATTAAAGTACCATTCAACAAAAGAGGGTGGGATGGAGCGCTAGCAAGGGCAATTGGAGACTAATACAGCCAAAATGTGAGTGCATTCTAAGCATATTAAAGCCTACTTTTAAACATATTTATTGTGCTTAGAGCGGCGCTGCTCTGCTTTCCTTTTTCTCCAAAGTACCATTCAACATGTTTGGAAATGTTAAAGTGTATGTTACCCCAAAACGTAATATTTCATATATGTGTCTGCGATATTATATATTAGTATGAAAAAATACCTAGTTCTCTTTTGCATTGCTTACTTAGCTATGAAATACCTGGTAATCCTGCCAATGCCCCTGCTTTTGTGTTTTCATCTGACTGCGCCTAGTGTGGTCAGATTTCATCTGTGTCCTCTACTTGCGAGTTACAGGACACCGTGCATACACATGATGTGCCTGTACTCTCGTGATCAGACTTCTGCTGCCAAGCCCTCTCTTGGCCAGCTCTTTCTTAGGCATGTAACCAGAGTTCCCACACAGGAGACATTGATTGAAGTTGCCAATGTTATTCTCTGTGGAGATTAAGCGCTATTTGACCTCCATTATTCTGAGGTCTTTTTCTCTGATAAGCAACATATGTATTTAAAGGTGACGGAGAACTGAAGCACTTGCAGCGAACAAAGTTGATGTTGGATTTATGGACTTTATCCACTGATCGTGTGTATATATATATATATATATATATATATATATATAAAAAGTCAAATGGGATTGCTGCACAAACTGTATTTGGTCAAAAAGATATCAACAAGACATCATAAAATCAGGCATACATGATATTGATATTTAAATATCAATATCATGTATGCCTGATTTTATGATATCTTATTGATATCTTTTTGAATACATACAGTTTGTGCAGCAATCCCATTTGGATTTTTTCTATATTAAAGCTTGTGGGAAGGCTTGATTGCTAAGCACGACCATCTGTGATCGAAGTGCATCTTACCCCTTGGATTGTTTATATATATACACACATATACATATACACATATATATATATATATATATATATATATATATATATACACACACACACGCACACATTTTTTGAGTTTTGAGGATGCCTGCCTTCACACACACATGACCTTAAATGGCATCCGTGTTTTACTCCGTAGGGTTCAATATTGATTTGGCCCTCCCTTTGCAGCTATAACAGCTTCAACTCTTCTGGGAAGGCTGTCCACAAGGTTTAGAGGAATGTTTGACCATTCTTCCAGAAGTGCATTTATGAGGTCAGGCACTGATGTTAGACAAGAAGGCCTGGCTTGTAGTCTCCACTCTGTGCAGGCCAGTCAAGTTCCTCCACCCCAAACTCGCTCATTCATGTCTTTATGGACCTTGCTTCGTGCACTGGTGCACAGTCATGTTGGAACAGAAAGGGGCCATCCCCAAACTGTTCCCACAAAGTTGGGTGTATGAAATTGTCAAAAATGTCTTGCTATGCTGACGCCTAAAGAGTTCCCTTTACTACAACTAAAGGGCCAAGCCCAACACCTGAAAAACGACCCCACACCATAATCCCACCTCCACCAAATGATTTGGACCAGTACACAAAGCAAGGTCCATAAAGACATGGATGAGCGAGTTTGGGGTGGAGGAACTTGACTGGCCTGCACAGAATCCTGACCTCAACCCGATAGAACACCTTTGGGATTAATTAGAGCAGAGACTGTGAGCCAGGTCTTCTAGTCCAAAATCATTGCCTGACCTCACAAATGCGCTTCTGGAAGAATGGTCAAACATTCCGATAGAGACAATCCTAAACCTTGTGGACAGCCTTCCCAGAAGAGTTGAAGCTGTTAAAGCTGCAAAGGGGGGGCTAACTCAGTATTGAACACTATGGACTAAGACTGGGATGCCATTAAAGTTCATGTGTGTGTAAAGGCAGAAGTCCCAATACTTTTTTTCACAATATAGTGTATAATAGAGTTAAAACTTTAATAGAGTAAAGAACCGAGTTGAAGATCCCTTGTATTTATCACAGGTTTGGATATTGATTAGTTTTGCACTAATGTGGATGGATTTAAAGGGAAAGAGCAACGCATTTTTTGTACTTATATGTTTAGATATTCAGTATTTTGATATTGGTGAGTGCTGCTGTCTGTAAGATTAGATTTATTGGTATACACTAAGTGCAGATTTTTTATATTTTACTCCAATTATACTGCTTCTGCTACACCTCCTTCAGCCCTGCAATAAGTGATTGACAGCAGATATGTAACCGTGGGCAAATGGGCTGATTGCTACGAGAAGTCTCCACCCCCTCCCCTCTAAGCTAGTTATACAGCAAAGAGTAGCTATCACATGACTGTTTGTTTAAAAAAAAAAAAAAAAAAAAAAAACAGGTTTTGATATGTGAATGGCAACAAATATAAAGTCATTCATATCTCAATTGGGCTGCAAAAATGGAAATATCCTGTAAAAAAAAATATGCTGCATTTAGGCACTACTTGGAGCTTCTTGAAAACCTGCTGAAGCCAGCTAGCAGCTCATTTAACACCTTCCCGCCCGGCCTATAGAAGATTGATGGATGGGCGGGCCTTTCGTCCTTCTGAGCGGACGTCATATGACATCCTCTGAGAAGGCATCGTGCAGCAGCACGATCTGTTACCGGCTGTATCCACCAGACACAGTCTATAACTGATCAACATACCGGCCCGCTGCCAGTATCACGTGATCACTGAGACCAATCAGAACAGATCACATGACAATTGAAAACATTGGGTGGCTTCCTTTCATGTCATCTATTGTTTACAATTGTGTTGCTAGCTGTGATTGGTCACAGTGATCTCATGGTACAGACAGGGCCAATCACAGCCCATCTTTACCATGTGATTAGCTTTTGCCAAGCACAGATAATCACAACAAATACACTGAATGAATCAGTTTCATTTAATAAAAATGGTTGCTTATACCAATGATATTCATTGGTATAAGCAATCATAATGTGTAAAAACAAAATCCTGATCACTTTCCCAGAGTGGTACAGTGTTACTGTGGTAACACTGTATTGCTCTGGTCATAGCGTGTTAAAAATAAAAAGTGGAAAAAAAGAAAAAAATGGAATAAAGAAAAAAAATGGAATAAAGAAAAAAAAATAGAAAAAAAATTAGTTTATTTTTATTTTTTTTTTACATACTGTAACCAGTTAGTGTCCCTGATCACTGGCACACCATTTATATAATAACATTGTACTGCACTGGTGACAGTATAGCTTCTTACTAAATGCCTTGGACTATCTACTTTCCAAAAAGGGGTCATTTAGGGGTCATTACTGTCCTGGCGTTTTTGGGTCTCAAGAAATAAGATAGGCCATCAGTACATGAGGATTGATCAATTTTCAGATATATATACCATAGTTTGTGGATTCTATAACTTTCCTACAGACTAAATAGTAAACATTGATTTGGGTTATTTTCACCAAAAGAAATGTAGCAGAATACATTTTAACCTAAATTTAGCCAAAATTAAAAAACCCAGTGGTGACTAAATACCACCAAAACAAAGCTCTATTTGTATGGAAAAAAATTGTGGGTACAGTGTCAATTGTCATTCAAATTCATTTCGAAAGCTGAAAATTGGTCTGGGCAGGAAGTGGGTAAAAGTGCCCGGTATTGAAGTAGTTAAAGTGAAAGTAGGTGCCCTCAATAAGATTTGAGTTTAAAGTAGAACTCTAGTATTTATCTTCTTTCATTTACTGACTTCCCCCATCCTCCATATAAAAAAATGATTGTGACTAAACTCTACTTACCCTCTCCATGCTCCAGGTCTGTCCAGCACCACCAGTCTGTTTCTGGTTAAAAATTATTTAGCATTGTTCAACATACTGTACTTTCAGTGAGCTAAGCCTATAATTGATACACACATTCCTGGGGAGTATGTCATCAGGCAGCCTGGGCTCACAGCACTCTAAGACTGAGTGGTGTTCACTCAACATTAGCATTGTTTAGTCCAGGAGGAAGGACAGCCACCTCCGAGGACAAAAGACCCATGACATCTCTGGACCAGCTATAAGTCTACTGGAAAAAAAAAATCACATATCGGGTGTTTTTTTGGGGGGTTTAGGAAGAGGCATTGGTGGGTGATTTTTATGTGCAGGTACCAAAACCCAAAGTTCTACTTTAACTGGAACCGAAAAGTTCTGTAAACACTTCAACAAAGCTGAACAAAAATTGCCAAAAGGTTTGCAAAATTTTGATTAAATTAAAAAAAAAAATAAACATTGCTCTCCAACCCCTTTTTAGGAATTGCTTGAGACCTTTCTATGTGCATTTACATTTACAAAATCTTGCCAAAAGCTTGCTGTACACACTTTAACAAGCTAAAGTTCATGTGAACAAAATCTAAGGGCAAATTTTGTGACTCACCAGCTAGTTAGAATAAATTTCTCCTGCAGTGAATATAGGCAATGTACAGATAAGAGAAAAGACATTCCTTTATCCAGTCCACTAATCTGTTCTAAAAGCAATGGAACTTTGCCCTCCTGTACTTTAACTTCTGTTATGCACAGGTATAGAGAGTGGAACATCCTTTCTCTAGACATTTTCTCAGTCTTAAAAGTACTCAGCTGTAGACTGAAGGAAGAATTACAAGTTACCTCATCTGTGTATTAGTTAGTGATCAATTCTGGAATTACTTTGACTGAGATTTTACCAGATGCAGACGTAGAATAAAGTTTCCATTTACACTAGTGCAATTTCAGGTGCGACTTGAGTCACACAGAATCACATGACAATGGAAAGCACATTGTTTTCCATGGTGCCTGTTCACATGCAAATGCAACTCATCATGGTGCGATTGTGGAAAAGGTTCCTGTACTACTTTGATGCGATCCCAACCCTATTTTGGCCCCATAAAATATACAAACCACATCCAAGTAGCATCCAAGTTGCACTACACAATCGCAGCTGAAAGTTGGATCAAAATATGATCGCAGCAGTGTAAACCTAACCTAAAGGAACAGAAAGGAAGTGGTAGTTGATGTATAGCAAAATTTTGGAAACAAATGGTGGGAAATGCATAACTTAGACTCACAATGGCCATTATCACAAATCAGTAAAATACTGAATTGTGAGAGACTGATGATTTCAACTCGGAACTCGGATACTATCAAAACCAATGCTTCAACATGATGGCTTGTCAACTAACATTTTTAGAAGAAAGCAATAGCAATACTTGCATTTCAGTCATTATGGGTTTCCTTTAAAATCAAACTAAATGAATAGAACCATTTAATTTTAGTTGCCTGTAATTTTGTGAGCAACATGTGTTTTCAGCCATTGAATAATAACTGTGTAATAAGGGTTTTTTCACAAAGTTATTGAATTCTAAAGCAGCCATTAAAGTGAATTAATGCACCTATAGCATTAATGAGCATTTGGACATGTTACACAGGCGCTCAAGTCGTGTCAGGTGACTCAAAACGCCCTGTATGATGTGTTTATTATTTTTACAAGGCTAAAAGGGGCTGCAGATGTAGTTCAGCGACTTTCCCAGCTATACTTACTGCTCAGGGTTCACTACACACCTCTTAAATTGCATAAAATTGGCTTGTTGGCAGACCCAATATGTTCTAAATGTAGTAGGGATCACAGGGATTTACTCCACATGTTGTGGAGATGTCCCAAATGACACAGATATTGGAATACTGTTGTACAAACTCCTAATCAGGCATTTCAGACAGCTCTGGCTTCAGACCCATTCTAATGTGTGCTTGGCATTTTGGATGATGTCATACTTGATGCCTTCAGTAAAGAGACAAGATGCACTATATTGCCAAAAGTATTAGGACGACTGCCTTTACACGCACATGAACTTTAATGGCATCCTAGTCTTAGTCCATAGGGTTCAATATTGAGTTGACCCACCCTTTGCTATAACAGATTCAACTCTTCTGGGAAGGCTGTCCACAAGGTTTAGGAGTGTGTCTATGGGAATGTTTGAGCATTCTTCCAGAAGCACATTTGTGCGGTCAGGCACTGATGTTGAATGAGAAGGCCTGGCTCACAGGTGTTCTAACAGGTTGAGATCAGGACTCTGTGCAGGCCACACAAGTTCCTCCACCCCAAACTCACTCATCCATGTTTATGGATCTTGCTTTGTGCACTGTGTTGCGTTTGATATAAAATATATGATTTTTCTAGAAGACTGTGATAGAATAGCAATCAGACTAGTTTTATTGCAGAGATCAGATTTGTCTAAGGATGTTTCTCAAATGAATGCCTTGGTAACAATGGGAACTGTTGACAGTTGGCAGTTTGGTTGTTAAGGTAAATGAGTTTGAAACCATTATCAACAAACTGGTAAACAAAAGCCTCAAAAACGGAGCAGTAGAAACTGATAGTGTAAGCCACTCATCATGGATTAACACCAGAGCAGGAGGAAGATTCTGTAATCAGTGAACAAAAAGGTGCCCGATCTCCAGAAGCCTCGTTGACAATGGAGATCACAAAGACACAGTAACTGGAGCTAAGTAACTTATATATAGAACGTTATATATCTGTTAGTTTAGTCTTGTACTGTATTCCTAATATTGTAATAGTTTTGTAATAGTAATAGTTTTGTATGTACAGCATTTTTTTATAGTAAAAGCACATTTGCACACTACAGAGTTCTCAGCTTCCTTGCTTATACCACAAAGTAACCTTGCTAGATAGACGCAAGCAAAACAATTTGGGGGCTCATGCCATGATCTGTGCTATAATTCAACTAAAGCAGACCTGTTTTTTTTCTGTGGTGTGTTGTGTAGCCTGTGCTAGGTAAAAATGCTGCGTAAGCTGTTTGGGAAAAGCAAGGCTGCAGAGGGTTCTGGTGGCCAGAAGGAAGTGTGCAGTTTACCTATCTGGGCCAGAGACAATGAGTGGGAGCCTCTTGCTAAAGAATTTGTGAAGTATGCTTATCCCTTGAATATGACTTGGGGTGATAAAATCTCAGATCATTTTGTAGATTTTAGCCTTAAGGGTTTGGATTTAAGTAAAAAGGAGAAGAGGATAGTGTCCACAGTGAGTTGATACTTCCTTCATGCTATTTATACCGAATCACATATAAGGGAGAAGGCAGAGGCAGCAGTTAAGGTATTAAAAGACCAGCTAGCAGTTGCTTCAGAGTGTGTACGTTCAACCACTAGTCAGGCTGATGATTTGCAAGAATGGTGTGCAGCCCTCATGACCAAATGAATTAATGCCTTAAGGAAAAGGAAAGGCTGTAAACCTGTTAGTAAAGCCAGGGTAGGTGCCATTGTCACATCCCAAAAACTGGGATTGTGAGGATGTGCTCTCCTCAAATGATAGTGAGGATGAGGAGATAGAGTTTGATATTTCAAATGATGAATTTGCTAGTGGGAAAGAAAAAACATGCCAGACCTCTCATTACTAAGCATAGGAAACGGCAACATGATAGAGAGGATATGGCAGATGGGGAGGTGCATTATCACAATCCCAGAGATGTTGAATTTAAAGAAGTACGGGAGTTCACACAAACTGAACTTCATGAGCTGGCAATACAATACAAACAAACTTCTGGGGAGCCCCTATTGAGTTGGCTCCTATGCTTGTGGGATGAAGGGGAGGACAGTGTTGTTTTGTCAGGTAAGGAAGCAGTGGCTATGGGAATGTTAACCCATGATCCACAATTGCATCAGGGAATGTTAAAAGCCCAAGAGTTTAGTGTGAATTTTTCACTGTTAAGCCTCGTGAGAGATGAAATAGTCCGAGTATACACTAGTCCTACTGACCTGGAAAATACCTACTCCTGGAGATCAATAGGAGAGGGTATTTCCAGGTTATGTGAGATGGGTTGTATAACCGGATTAAATACATTTCCAGAATAGATGGGTCCAGATATGGAACCCTTTACATCTGCTCTGCGCTCTAAGCTGATGAAGTCTGCGCCATTTAATCTCAGGGCTCCCTTATTGTCCTTGCTGGGAGGCCTGGAATTAAACAACAAGATTCACAAAGCCACTACCCTTTTAAGCCAGTTGGGAAGCTAGAGGAAACTAAAACAAAACCTGTCAGGGCAGTAGATAAGGTCAAGGCCAGACAGGAAGAATGCAAGCAGTAAATAACTTTTACAGAGAAGAAAGGGAATGTGGGAGAGAAGACAGGAGGTGAAGAGAAAACCAGGCTAGTTATTTCTAAGAAAGAAATGTGGGTGGACCTATTAAAGGCAGGAGTACCTAAAGATGAGATAGATAAGATTTCTACTGCAGAAATGTTGAAGAGGTGGAAACATTTAGTGGGGAAAACTGTCAGGGTTAGAAACACTACTCCTAGTGAAGATAACACCAGCCTAGATTTAGAGAAAACAGAACAGACCTCTCCCAACACTGCACATGAACCCAAACCCCTTTATCCAGGGGAGGAGTTAAGGAGACTCAGAAAAGGGGATTGGGAGGTTCCTTGTCCTTTATGAAGGGAAGATGTGTCTCCTGTAATAGCAGTGAGGGCAGTGACAGCAAGAGACTGATGCCCATATGCACCTGTTCCTGAAGTTACATTTTTGCAGGGAAATCCTGCCCATCACAAAGGAGTATTGATTTATGTAGAAGGTTTGAGAGGGCAAACCACACCAGCAGTTAGGACACGGGTGAAATTGGCTATTGGCAATGGACCAGGATTTTGGACAAATGTTTTGGTATCAGAGTTACCCGAAAATATTCTTGGGATGGATGTACTTCAAGGTCAGTCTATTCAGACTGAATGGGGTACAGTCACATTCGTGTATCCTGATAAAGCATATCTGGAGGGGGTGGTGAAGGTTGTGGTCAGAGGTCATGCGAAATGGACCTCTGTCTATATTCCTCCACCGGAGAAGCCAGTCTTTCTCAAGCAGTACAGAATTCCTGGAGGCCACAAATAAATTGGGGAGACTATTCAAGAACTGTTAAGAATAGAGATCCATAGACCTGCTGTAAGTCCTTTCTCGTCTCCGGTGTTCCCAGTAAAGAAACCTGATGGGACATATAGAATGACTGTGGATTACAGAGGTCTAAACAAAGTGGCTCCTCCACTGAAGTCAGCTGTACCTGATATGATCTCAATTGTTGAGAAAATTGCTAAAAAGGCAGAAGAATATCATGCTGTGATAGACCTGGCTAATGCTTTCTTTTTGATTTTGATAGACCCAGATTGTCAAGACCAGTTTGCTATGGTGTGAGACGGCCACCAGTACGCTTTCACCATGCTTCCTGAAGACTCTGTTCATTCTCCAACAATTTCTCATAAACTGACTGCCTGAGATTTAAGTACCCTGAGTTTGAAATCTGCTGTGTTTCACTACATTGATGACATCATGATCTCTGGGACAAAAGAAGATGAAGCACTGCACCTACTGATACAGCACTTGGAGAACAGAGGGTGGGCTATAAACAGGGACAAAGTCCATTGACCTGCCACAGAGGTGAAATTCCTAGGAATGAGGTGGACTGGGCCACAGAGGAAAATTCCAGAGACAGTTGTGCAAACTATCCAGGTGCTGTCGCCCCCTACTACCAAAAAGGAGGCACAGAAGTTCATTGGAGTTGAGGGGTTCTGGAGATCGTTCATCCCACATCTTGGACTGATTCTGAGGCCTATATACAATGTTACCAGGAAAAATACCGAGTTCTCATGGGGTTCAAAGCAGCGGACCACATTCCTTGCTGCTAAAGAAGCCATTTTGCAGCATCAGGGATTGGAACCCGTAAGACAAGGAGTACCAATTCAGCTGGATGCAGTGGAGCAGGATGGTACCATATCTTGGAGTCTGTGGCAGCCAAATGAAAAGAAAGGACTGAGAGCAATACCCATTGGATTTTGGTCCAAACAACTGACAGGGGGACAGAAGAGATACACACCCCTAGAGAAGTACCTGTTTGGGGCCTACACAGCACTTCAACATGTAGAGACCATTACAGGAAAGGACACAGTCACCATTCTTACTGCACTGCTAATAGCAGGATGGGTGAGAGATAATTGACTGACCACTAGGGTGGCTATAGCCCAGACACTGATGAAATGGAGGTGGTACCTTCAAGTAAGAGGGGGTATTGCAGCTGGGGATGTTAGAGACATTTCAAAACAGTTGACAGGGCTTGTTACTTTTACCAGCACCCAGCCAGAAGAAGAAATTCCTGTGCTGCAGTCATCCCCCATTCAAGAGGGTCCACCCTTTGAGTGTCAGTCACAAGACATGAAGGACTCAGTGTAGTTCACTGATGGTTCAGCCATAGCCGCCTCATCTGGGCATAAATGGACAGCAGCAGCCTACAACCCAAGTACAGACACAGTCCTGCAGGAGACTGGAATTGGAGGGTCCAGTCAGTATGCAGAGTTGAAAACTGTAGTGAGGACTCTTCAGATGAATCCTTCTTCCCATGTCACTATCTACACTGACAGCTGGGTGGTCTTGAAAGGACTGACAACTTGGATGCCCACATGGAAGTCCAATGAATGGATGATTAATGGAAAGGTGGTGTGGGGAGGCAAGGAAGTCTGGGACTACATCTGGAAGGAAGCTCACTCCCGCACCATAAAAGTGGGGTATGTTGATGCACTTGTGCCCCTAGTACCAGACTTTGAAAACTATAACAGAGTTGCAGATGAAATCGCCAAAGTGAAGACAGTTGTGCCAATTGATCCTGTCTTGATGAACTTGGCCAACTGGGCCCACAAGCAATCTGGACATTTGGGGCAGAAAGCAACATATGAATGGGCACAGCAGAGAGGATTGCCTATATCCATGGACATGATCAAGACTGTAATGGGAACTGTACAGTGTGTGGAGAAGTGCAACAATGGCCATTGCAAAAGTACTCCACCGGGTTAAGAGGGGTTAAGAGGGGTTAAGAGGAGTGAGAGGCCTGCAGAGATCTGGCAGATTGACTTCATCGGTCCCCTGCCCCGGGGAAAAAATGGACTGAGATATTGTTGCACTGCAGTGGACACCTATTCAGGACTTATGCTTGTTCATCCTTGCAAACGTGCAGATCAAGCCGCAACGCTTCAACTGCTCCAGAAACTTGTCGTTACTTATGGTTGTCGCAACAAGTCCAAAGTGATAACAGCTCACACTTCACCAGATCAACATTACAGCAGTGGGCCAAAGATTCTGGAGTGTACTGGTTGTGCCACATCCCATACCATCCACAGGCAGCTGGTTTGATTGAAAGATACAACGGGCTATTGAAAGACCAGATACGCAAACTTACACTCACACATACACTAAGGGGGTGGAATCGGGCCCTCACACAGGCAGTCATGTTGTTAAATTCTAGGCCAATAGCCAAAAGCACGCCATATGAAAGGATGGTAGGAGCTAGGGCACAGATTCCACAGCTGGAGCACAGAGTTCAGTATTTATGTAAGGTTCCCGAAAGAACAGGGCTTAACAGATACCATGTTACTGCTTCCCAAGACATAGAAACCAAGAGCGACGTATTTGAAGCTGAAGTCTATCTAGGATTGAGAGGGAATCTGGCAGGAAGGTTTGAAGTTATATTTGCATTGGTAGATGAGCTTCAAGACAGTGGCTGGGACTCTGGTTAGTGGATACTTCTCAGCAAGAGTGGAAAGTCAGGCTACATAACATCAAACCTTCCAAAATAAACAGCAGTGATCTTCTGGGAAATATCAGTATATTTCTTCTCCTCCCTATTGATGTTCTTTGGGAGGGTCAGAAGTGGATACAGGCAGGTGGCAAAGCATTGGTCAGTTATCCAGGCAAGAAGCTATTTAGAGGAGAGATTGTAGCTGAAGGGCCAGGATCTACTGCTTATGTATTAAAAGGAACAGATAATCCGCTTTGTTTTCCAGTCCACAGGCTGTCTCTAATTTGATCCATAGGAAGACCAGAGAAAAGTGGTTACATGAGGAGAGAAAGGCCTTTGATGTATTACAAGCCTGGACTTGTTTCTAAAGAACTTTAGAATGGACTTTCTAATGAACTTTTAGCCAAAGACTGAAATACCTTCTCAGTGACAGAAATATGGGAGGGTTTACATTCAAGGAAAATTAATGTTTAGAATGAGTTGTTAGTAATGAAGAGATTTTCTCTGTGTAGTCTGACAGAAAAATTAAGGGCGGAATGTGTTGCATTTGATATAAAATATACGATTTTTCTATAAGACCGTGATAGAATAGCAATCAGACTAGTTTGATTGCAGAGATCAGGTTTGTCTAAGGATGTTTCTCAAACCAATGCCTTGGTAACAATGGGAACTGTAGACAGTTTGGTTGTTAAGTGAATGAGTTTGTAACGATTGTCAACAAACTGGTAAACAAAAGCCCAAATAAAAGGAGCATAAGAGACTAATAGTGTAAGCCACTCATCATGGATTAACACCAGAGCAGGAAGAAGAATCTGTAATCAGTGAACAAGAAGGTGTCCGATATCCAGAAGCCTCGTTGTCAATGGAGATCACGAAGACACAGTAACTGGTGCTAAGTAACTTTTAAGTGTATTTCTACTGTTACAGACCATAGGCTGTTTATTTGCTAGGCATTTTGCTTGTTATATATATCTGTCAGTTTTGTACTGTATTCCTAATATTGTAATAGTTTTGTATGTACAGCATATATGTATAGTAAAAGCACAGTTACACACTGCAGAGGTCTCAGCTTCCTTGCTCTTACCACAAAGTAACCTTGCTAGATAGACACAAGCAAAACATGCACTGGTCCAAATCATTTGGTGGAGGGACCTGCGTTACAACAGAGACAAGATATACCTTAGCTCTAATCCCAATAGCTTGTACGTGCATTTAAATTATCAGGTCCTAAAGGGTGTGACCACGTGTTAACACTACAAATTCTGGATGAACCCTCTGCACACCCTCTGTAGTGTGTTAACATGTGGGCACACCCCTTTAGCACCTGTTAGTTTAAATGCATGTACAAGTTATTGGGATTAGAGCGCGGGTATATCTTTTCTCTGTTGTAACACAGGTCAATGACCAGACCTGAACCTAGTAGCTCTCCTCCACCTTGTGTCTTTATGCTCCATGTTGGCATGGTGTCCACCGTAGCATTTGCAGTGGCAAAGCAGTGTAGGACTGGTCATAAGAGGGATTACTTTGACGCAGTTGACCAGCTTAAACATGTATTGGAATATGTGTGAACTAAAAATCCCTGTTTTTGATTGCATAGTTTGCTGGAAAGGGTGTATAGCAGTGGCTGCTGGTGAAGTTTTAGGATGAGGGGCGTCAGACCCCACCCTTCCTTCTTTGACCCCTCCCACTTTTCATAAGCCCCACCGCTTATAGAATCTACTCACTCTGTTCCCTATATTCCACCCATAGTGTCAGTAGTATACAGCTGCAGCATCGCATCACAGCACAGAGTATACAGCCGCAGCATCATAGCACAGCGTATACAGCCCCAGAATCACAGATCAGGGTATATAGTGCAGCCTCAGTCACAGATATATTACACCTCCTGTACATATTACCCCCTGTACATATTACCCCCCTGTACATATTACCCCACCTCCATGTACATATTACACCCTCCTGTACATATTAACCAACATCCCGTACATATTAACCCCCCTCCCTGTAAATATTAACCCCCCTCCCTGTACATATTAGCCCCTCCCCTGTACATATTAACCCCCCTCTCTGTATGTAGTATACTCCCCCTGTACACAGTATCCCCTTTTCCCCACATTTACCCCTCTTCCTTTTACACATCCCCCATGTACACATTGGCCTCCATTCCCCTACACATTGCCTTCTTGCACTTGTCCACATATGGCTGAGATGTTGCAGTAATTATTGCTCAGCCTGGCAGGGGTTAAAGCTGATGCTGTCGCTGACTCACATTCTTGAGATCCCTAATCTGCTGACCTGTCAGTTCCCTGGAGTACACAGACAGCAAGGACAGCAGAGCTGAGAAAAGTCACTGAAGCCAGAGTACTGCAGGCTTCCCATAGAGAGGTCTGATTCTTACCTGGGGGCAGTCACAGCGCGAGACACGCCCACCTGGAACATGCCTGTAGGAGCTGGAGGACAGGGAGGAGGTAAGCCAGGAGGAGAAAGAGCTGCTCCGTACCACCATAGCGAGTGACGCCACTGCTCTCCACACAGCAGTAAGCCAAAAAACCAGAAGTGACGCAGCAGTGGCTGCAAAAAGCACCGCACAGTCTTCCTCCGTCCCTGCCAATTAAAAATCTGAAAGGAGGCCATGTATGAATCAGTGAGGAGTGGGAGTGTTTGCAGGCGCAGTGCTTGCGCCCCCGAACCCTCCCTTAACATGGGCAAATCAGCTTCCCAGTTGGAAATCAGCTGATTGCAAGCTGGGAAGCTTCCCATAGACTGCTGTGTCCGGCGCCCAAACACTCTTAAAGGGCCTTTTTTTTTTTTTAGCTTGGGGGGCAGTGCCCCTATGGACGGGCCACAACTGGTGTATAGCAGTGTGCAAATGGCCCATTCAGAATTTGTAGTGCCTTTGTTAAAGAGGCGGTCTCTAGAGTCCTGTTTCAGGCATGGAAAGTGCTTTTATTATACTGGAAAAGTTCTTCCCCTCTGTCCCTGCAGGAGTGGGGTACCCAAATGGGTACCACTCTTTGGTATCAAAAGATTATTTACCAACACAGGGGCTGTCCAGCCAAGTCTGACAGAGTCTGGGATGGATGGCTGGCGATGCCTTGCCTGACACTGGTAGATTTGGTTATGAACAGGTTGCTGGGTTAATGGTTGTTACTAATATGTTCTCTTTCCTTTGAATATTCTGAACCCGGTGTATTATGGTACTCAGAATTTTCTGTTTTATTGAGTGAATTTCTTAGGATGGGACCATGTATTGCTAAGCATTTCCCAGTTGGGATGTGTATGTACCTAATGTTTGTATCTGCTGATGCATTGTATGTGGCGCTTGGGGCACTTTTGATATATATTTTTTATTGTGACACAAATCTGGAATTTGTTAAAGTTTGCTCAATAAACTTTATTCTCTGATTTTTAAAAAATGGAATGCAGATGGATTTGGCGAGCTAGTCTTAAGGGGTTAGAGCAGGTGGTGAGGAGGCAAATGTTAATGTGATCAAAGCACATGTGAACAAGCCCTTATGCTACAGTGTGTACACCTCCCCCCGCTCCCTATTTTAACAATTTTCAGTGGCGTTGACAGGTGTTTAAGAAGTGATAAAAATGCGACTCAATTGCTTATTTTCAACACCTGTGTGAAAAAACCCTAAGAAACACAAATAGACAAAATGAAAGCTTTTCATGTGTATTATTACTCTTTGCTAAATAAATATTTCCAAAAGAAAGCAATTCCAAAATACTAAAACATTTTCCCTTTAGGAGATAACAAGTTCACACTATACTCTGCCCCAAATTTCCAGGATCTTCTTTCATTCTATTCCCAGTCACTGTTCAGGCGGAAGTCAAATACAATATTTCCAGTTCTAATCATACGCAAGCAAAAAACTGACTGCAAATTTTCTGAGGAAATGCCTGACATTTAAAAAGTGTGCACAATTAATAATATTTGGTATGGTGACAGACTACAGATGCTTTTGTTCCCCCGAACATTTGCCTATTTTGTCCTGTCACTTATTTAAACTGCTTTGATACCAATGGGCTCTAGATGATTAGAGAAAATGATTGTGCTACATGCTATGGAATCCAAAGGGAACATTGTCAAATACTGAAGGTCATCATAGGCAAGTTGAAGGTAGAAGTAATTCCCTTGTCACTGGACATGCCAGCTGGAAACATAAGTCAAACACACAGGTAATATAGAAAAGCATACATAATACCACAAGTGTTAATTAAATGGTAATTCTGCAGTGTTTAATCTTTTAAAAAGTGGGGTTACAGCGTATGCACTAAAAAAGGTCACCAGCAGCAAGCACGTTAAAGGAAATCTTTGTAAAAGCTATATTTACCAGCACTAAAATGTACTTCAAGGTTAATTTGTAATAGATGCTTTCAGGGAACACTACATATTTGCATGAATATATCAATGGATAAACATAGCCATAAATTAATGTACACATCAAGGCTATTATACATATCAAAAACCCTTCCCAGGCTGACAACCCATCATTTACAAACAAGAAGTGAAATATATAAAAGTGTATCTATGATCAAGGACATTTACCATTTATATGGTTTAAGTTTGGATTTATTAACATGAAATGTGGAATTATGATTAAACCTTTAAGAAATGATGCCAAACTATGTGTAATTTGCTACTGTGCTCAATGGAATGTAGAGGAAGAAAATTATGAAGACTGTGGTTGTACATTTTGCCTTTCTCAAACATGTGTTTTTGATGTTTGTAAATTGTTATAGTGGAAGACGGAACAGATTTTAAAGAAAACCGTCAACAAGGGATCATTTTCTTTTTTCTTTTTTTTTTTTTTTTTGAAAGTTGTTTTTATTGTAATTTCAAGGTAAAACAAAAAAAAAAAAAATACAATAAAGAGCCTATTGGGCATACCCAGGCTCGGTCACACACAAACTAAAAACTAAAATAATAATAAACAACTACTGTACTCTCAACCACCTGTGCAGATTATATAAAGTATTCTTCTATTTCCACAGATACTCCACATAGCTTTTTTTAATTATTTACGAAATGAAATGAAGTACACTTTACATATATGCATTCACATTCCCCCCTTCTCCCCATAACTATTGACCGAGCAACCCAAGGAAGCCTACAAGTTCAGAGATGCCACTTGAGCCGTTACAGGTAATTAATAGAGCATTTCTAATTGTCCATCGAGTCAGAATTAGTGGACAGGGATTCCGTCCAGATGTCCCATATTTTATGAAACTTCTTAGCACAGCCTCCCTACAGGTAAGTAGCCTTGTATAGTGGCAGAGCCGAGTTCACTAACCTCTGCCAAAAATGTATTGAGGGTGCGGACGAAGCCTTCCATCAGAGTACTACAGACCTATGAGCATAATAAAGTAATAATCCTAGTAGGGTTCTGCTTGCCCGGCGAGGGGCCAGTGGTTCTACAAGTCCCAACAGACATACCTCCACTGACAATATGCACAGGAATGGTGGTGACAGTCAAAATAAAAGTGGTGACCTCAGCCCAAAAGACTTTAATCTGAGGACAGTTCCAAAAAATATGAATGAAATCCACTGAGGGCGAGTCGCATCACCAGCAAGATGCTAGGATGGATATATTCCGTGTAGACGCATGGGCGTGTAATACACTTGATGTAGTATTTTGAATTGCACTAATCTATCTCTAGCCGATAATAGCTGTGAAAAGGGACACTCCCACATTTCCTCCCAATCTTCTGTATCTAGTGTAGGGAAATGGACCACCCACTTCGCCTTAAGGTTTTCAAGGCCCTTGTGAATGTTAGGAAGTAATGTTTTATATATGGTGGATAAGATAGAGTTTAGTCTCCAGGTTTGAGGTGTAAAAGGCCACTTGTGCATTTTCAAACTGAGTGTTAAAGGTGTGCCTAAGCTGCAAAAACCTAAACAAATGTGAATTAGGTAGGTTATATTGTTGTTTCAATCTATCAAATGTCTGTAGTCGGGCCTCAGTACAGATCTGACGCACATATTTGATGCCATTTTCTTTTGTTTACAAAAATTTTTATTTGGAAGATCCATAACAAAAATCAGATACATTGCGAATGTGATCGTTCAGTATTACAATGTTGTACAATAGTTCCACAATAAATGGTGTTAATTCTTATTGCTGTTATTAGGTATTATAGGCTAAATGTATATACTAAACATATTTAATTGGTTTAAAAGATGACATATAGCAAAAAGTAAGATAAAATCTTGATATATTAATACAACAGTAACAAATCTTAGGATTAGTGGTACATCATAAGTATGTAAATGATTATGGTAAATCGCAATAAATCATTTTTTTTAATTAAAGATGTGCATATTATCATAGGGGGTATGATACATTCTTTCAGAAAATGTAATCATTTCTATCCTAGATAAGACTTGTGGCCATAGCAGATTGTTTGACCTCCAATTATATGCAATCATCCATTGGATGAAACTAAATAATGAGTGCAGCATTCTGCTGCATGATGTAGGAATATTTGATATAGTAACATATAGAAGGCATATTTGGGGTGTAAGGGTAATAGTTTTACCTGATGCATTTTTAATTTTCCTGGTTGCTGCTTGCCATATTGGTTTAAGAAATTTGCAGCTCCAAAAGATGTGTATAAAGGTTCCTTGTTCTGTACATCCCCTAAAACAGTTAGGAGAGGCTGTAGGGTAGAAAGAATTTTTTAGGAGTCGTATACCATCTAGATAATAGCTTTATTGTGGTTTCTCTAAATGAAATAGCGAGATTACTTTTGCGAAAGTTATCCATTATTGTATTCCATGTCTCTATAGTAAAAGAGCATTTTAATTCTGCTTCCCAATGTAACATTGGCCCGGATTTTTCAGGTAGCGAAAGTCTATTGAGATAACCATATAGTTGAGAAATAAAACCTCTGTCTCTCGGGGAGGTTATACATATGTACTTCAGGTTATCTTTTCCCCGCAATCATGGTGGAAGTGGAATTGCCATGTAGAATGA
The DNA here is from genome assembly GCF_042186555.1 of Aquarana catesbeiana. Classification (NCBI taxonomy): domain Eukaryota; kingdom Metazoa; phylum Chordata; class Amphibia; order Anura; family Ranidae; genus Aquarana; species Aquarana catesbeiana. The sequence continues at coordinate 438,518,445 of NC_133328.1, read as the reverse complement.
ATTTGGCTTTGGAGAATCGAAGAGATTTTTCAGTGTCAACTGATAAAATTGTGTCTAGTGCTTGGCGCTTAATTTGGATTTGTTTAGTAAGATCTTGGGAGGGTGATTGATTTAGTTTGTTGTATAGATTGTCAAGGCATTTAATATCTGTAAGTCTGGCCTTGTTTTTGGCTGCTGCTGCGCTAATTAAAAGTCCTCTCAATAAGGCTTTGTGTGCCAACCAAAGTGAGGTGGGAAGTATATCATCAGTTGTATTGTGGGAGAAGTATTCTTCAATGTGCGTAGATATCTGTTGAAGGGTGGAGGGGTCTGTTAATAGAGAGTCTATAGACCTATATGGGAGGTGTCAAAGGAAACAATATGGTGATCAGACCATGAGCATGAGCCAATGTGTGCATTGGAGGAGTTTGCTAGTAATATTGGAATGCTAAATATGTAGTCCAAATGGGCGTAACAATCAAATGGGTGCAAGTAATGGGTATATGCCTTCACCCCAGTGTTATAAACTCTCCAAGAATCTATCAATTGAAATTTGTTAAGAGAGCGATTGATTTAGAAAAGGCTTTTGATGAAGGGACCTCTCTGCTTCTGTCAAGAGCCGGGTGTGTAGCCAAATTGAAATCACCTCCCAATAGTATGTGTGCGGAGTTGTAGCAGTTTAGGGTTTCAAAGAACCTTGTAAAAAATGGGTTTCTTGTAAAAGAATTATGTCCGCTCCCAATCTTTTATAATGACGGAAGGCTTTTTTTACGTTTATGTGGGGAATTAAACCCTTGAACATTGTGTGAAAATATTCTAAAACCCATTAATAAAGGGAAGACACAAGCTAGAGTCAGTATATATGCAGGGGGTTAGCCAATGGATATAAAAATCAGAACTTAATTGATCAATATAGTATAAGATGAACTTACAGACAGCTCCACCACAATAAGAATTAAATACGCTATGTAGCATAAAAAATAGAACCAGTAAACAACACTGTACAAATAAATTGTAGTATCTTAAAGTTATAACATTCCTTATAGGTAGAAAGGAGTGAGACGATGACTAATGGGGCATACACAACGTTGGACTTTTCGACCGGACTGGTCTAAAGGACGCCGATGGACCAAATCCGGCGGACAATACGATCGTGTGTGAGCTTCACCAGACCGTCAGCGGACTTTTCCCGTCGCAAATCTGACAGACTTTAGATTTGGAACAGGCTTCAAATCTTTACGTCGTAAATCCGCCGGACCCAGAAATCTGCTCATCTGTATGCTAGTCCGACGGACAAAAACCAACGCTAGGGCAGCTATTGGCTATCAACTTCCTTATTTTAGTCCGATGTAAGTCATCACGTACGAATCCGTCAGATTTTGGTGTGATCGTGTGTAGGCAAGTCCGTTCGTTAGAAAGTCCCTCGGAAGTCCGTCAAAAGTCCATTGAAAGTTTGTCGGACCAGTCCGAACGAAAAGTCCAACCGTGTGTACGCGCCATTAGGTCTTCCAATGAGCAATTTATATAAGATCCATGCCATAAGGGCAAAATAATAAAAATTAAAAACAAGGGGGTCAAGTGACAACATAGTGGACAAGAGGACAAAAATGTCCTGAACATACCATCAGAGCCCGGAGTGCCATCCCAACGTTTGAAGGGACAGCGCAAGGCCTCAAGCGCAAGTAGGGGGACAAACTAGCGACGGTGGATGTGCCAAGCAAAATTGAATTGTTAAGAAATAAATGTGCATGTTTATAGAGAAAAATCTAAATTCTACACAAAGAACTAAGGTGTTTTATTTTTTTTTAGGGATTAATAACAAAGAAGAAACTGAACAAAATTGAAACCTCAGAGAACATAGTCAATGTAATGATGAACTGAGCAAAAAAAAAAAAAAAACTGTATAGGATTCATTAAAGATGCTCATCATGAACTTCCAAGATGTTAGTGTAGTTATTTATGGTATGTATAAGGTACAAGCCATGTTCAGAGCTAGATTCTAAAATATGGGGTCATAGCCAGTACCTGATCCAAGGTAGGTGATTAGGTGAAGAAAATAAATCAAAGCGACCTCATTGTCTTTGTCACCTTAATCTTAGGTAGATAACTAAAGATAGATAAAGTTAGGTGATCATAGTATTTAGATGATATCTTACTTGTTAAGGCAGGCTTGATTTATAAATGGAAGGTAGAAAGTCAACCTGTCAAGGGTAATCTGATGGTAAAAGTTACAACATAAAAACTGGTGGAATGCCAAATGAATTGAGAGAAAAAACAAAGAACTAGTAATCTTGGGAATGGTTATGCTGCTTGATCCTGGAAGGATTGAGGGCATCTTCTTTGGTTTCTTTGATTGCGACATGATGATGGAGTGGACCAAATGGGTGATGATCTGGGGGTAGCAGGAGGTGGATTTGAAGGTTCCGGCTAAAGCAGACCCAGCTTGGCCAGAAGTTATTTTCCTTCTATTAGGTTGTATACTGTGTATGTTGAGCCATTGTGTATCACAGAAAGCTTGAATGGGAAGCCCCATTGATATTTCATTCTTGCCGTCTGCAGTATAGAAGTGACTTCCTTCATTCTGCGTCTCTTGTCCAGCGTAGCAGGGGAAATGTCTGGGTATATTTGGATCCTGTGAAAATATATGTGTCACTGGCGCAAAACCTATCCTATCAAAAATAGTGTAAGTGGTATTTATAGCTGCTGCATCCAAAAAATGTTTTTCAGAGAAAAATTAAATTAAAAGTGCTATGTGAGTGGATGCGCTGCTCCCATCTGTGCTCTCTATATTACCTGTGTATGTGCTATCTTAATAGCCTAATTTGGTTCACCATCCACCTAACAGGTTATATCTCATTTATACAATAATCATATGTTTGTATAATTCATCACATGTGAACAACAACTTAATCCAAATACTTTAAATCATATAAAAAGTCCAGTGACATATGTCACATAATGATAGACTCTTCTTCATATGTGTTGCAAATCATCCGTTATAATTGCCGTGGGCGGCGTGCTCTTGTGTGTGGTATCAGATTAAAGTGACTTAGTGCTTCACCACCACCTGTGAGATTTGCCACTCACCAGATTAATCTTTAAAACTGCACCTTTGGTTCATTAACAGGGATAACCACTCCACTCAAAAGAAACTTTCTCCAATATCTATACCAGGTCCTCAATGTTCCTCATGCAAACGGATAAAAAACCATCATCGCGCAATAACGTTTAAAACCTTTATTCCATACATAAAAAACACTTTGCACTCACATTTCCAAGTGCCATTAGGCCGGCACCGAGCTTTTCCCGCAGTTAAGGACGGGTGGGCACTGCAGCCCGGTTCGTCTGGTGTGTGCTAGATGGTCTCCGTTGCCGCTTACGTTCCCCCCTGTTTGCGTTCGCGTCCTCTCCAAACCCCGTTCGTTCCCGGTCACGTGGGTACGGTAATCTCCCAGCAGCCTCTACGCGTTTCGCAATCAAATTTGCGTCATCAGGAAGCTGCTGTGTGATTGGTTCTCATTCTATTTATGTTGTGTGCGGGCGGAAATTGTTTTGCCGCCATCTTGGATGTGGGAATTCCCTTAGTTCCGTTCTATTGGGGCTTTCTTTCTCTTAGCACCATTTTGCTTATGGGCAATTCGCCCATTCCGTGATTGTTCATTGCACCTGCTGTTTCCCCCCTCTACCATTGTTAATATTCATTCCAATTTACCTATTGTTACATTAGTTGTATATGAATGGTTATAAACTAACCCGTCCGTATCTGCTGGAGAGGCTCTCACATGTTAAAAAATACATAGATACATGGCCTTTGTTGGCCTTTATGTGCTTTAACTAAAAAAACTTTTTATGCACATTGTTATTCCATAATTGATTACCGCTAGATCTGTAATATGGAACAGCAAATCCTTACCCTTTCTAAAATAATTTTTTACATAGCAACTATCCAGAAAATGAAATTAAATTAAAAAATAAAGTTGAAAATAAGAAATAATAAATAATAAAATTAAAAAAATGAAATATAAAATAAAATAAAATAAAAATGAAAATAAAAATAAAAATTATATAATAAAAAATAATAAATAATAATGAATAAAATAAAATAAAATAAAATAAAGAAAAAAAAAAAAAAAAAAAAAAAAATAAAGAAAAAAAGAAAGAAAGAAAAAATGAAAAATAAAGAAAAAATGACAAAAAATTGAAAAAATATGAAAAATATAATAAAAATAAAAATAAAAAAATAAAAAGATAAATGAAATAAAATAAAAATAAAAATAAAAATAAAAATAAAAATAAAAAAATAAAAAAATAAAAATAAAAATAAAATAAAAATAAAAATAAAAAATGAATAAAAATAAAAATAAATATAAATATAAGAATAAAAATAAAATAAAAATGAAATTGCTAAAAATGTGAAAATCTGATATAAAATGTAAATTGATTTTAGTAATTTTCCAAAAAACAGTTGATGTCTAATTCCACGTTCAACCCCTGTGGCCTCATCGTGTCCATTTTGAATATCCAGTGGGTTTCGTTCTTTGAAACCTCCCTTCTCATGTTGGTGTTCCTCCAATTGCGTTCTATTCTGTCTATCCCATAAAATTTTAAATGTTGGGGGTTTCTGCCATGTATGTCCCTAAAATGTTTAGATACACTATGGTGTTTAAATCCTTTTTTAATATTTCTGACATGTTCGCCTATTCTAATCGACAAAGCTCTAGTTGTTCTGCCTACGTACTGTAGTCCACAACTGCACTCCAGTACGTAGGTGACATGTGTACTACTACAGGTTATCAACTTTTCTATTTTATATGTCTGCTTGTTGAGTTGAGTGGTTATCCCTGTTAATGAACCAAAGGTGCAGTTTTAAAGATTAATCTGGTGAGTGGCAAATCTCACAGGTGGTGGTGAAGCACTAAGTCACTTTAATCTGATACCACACACAAGAGCACGCCGCCCACGGCAATTATAACGGATGATTTGCAACACATATGAAGAAGAGTCTATCATTATGTGACATATGTCACTGGACTTTTTATATGATTTAAAGTATTTGGATTAAGTTGTTGTTCACATGTGATGAATTATACAAACATATGATTATTGTATAAATGAGATATAACCTGTTAGGTGGATGGTGAACCAAATTAGGCTATTAAGATAGCACATACACAGGTAATATAGAGAGCACAGATGGGAGCAGCGCATCCACTCACATAGCACTTTTAATATTTGGATCCTGATGCCGTCCAATTCTATGTTGGATGTATTCCTGGGTGCACACATGGTATCTTCTTTGGTAAGAAAATCTTTTATACACATTATCAATCGCGAGGAAGCTTATCAGGTGTTGGTTTTGGGCAAAGCGCCCTATGAATCCTGTAACATGTGAAGGCAGACAGTGGTTTATCAGGCAAAAGGTTGTGAAAGTTTACAAATGGCTAGTATGAGATCAGTAACAGACCCAGCGATCCCATGTACCCGTATATTATTACGGCGATTTCAGTTATCTAAATCTTCAACCTGGGTCTGCACGAATGAGAAGTTATCCGTCAACATTTCATAATCTTTCCTGAGATCATTATGTGCTAAAGATAGTTCATCATGCTTGGTTTCAAGAATGTCAGTGCGGCCCCCCTATAGCTGCAATCTCATAGGAGAGAGCATTAGTGGATTTGTGAAATTCAAGCTGTATCTGGTCTACCAGCTTTTCATAGATTGCAGACAGGCTGGCGTCTAAATCTGCTTTATAAAGCGGAGGGTCGTACTCACATTTTGGGTCATCTTTGTTAGTGACTTCTTAGTGCTGAGCAAATAGTTGGTGAGCGTATGCTGGGAGCGGAGACTGCGCACCTTCTCGCTCGTCGGCATGCACAAAAGTGTCCCACAGGGATGCGAGAGGAAATCGGGGAGATTTGGTGGCTGATGGCCCTGGGAATCATGCTTGGCAATGAGGAACAGGAGGAGCAGTTATTTAAAGGTCAATCCACCCAAAATTTTGGCAGAAGCAAGAAATTTTAAACCCCGATTTTTTGTGCATGGCCATAGACTGCCTGCTAAAATACAACTATTTAATGTTTGACTCTAATTATTATTTGCAGAGCCGTGGTGCATGGATGGGTTCAAAATTTCCCCCTTCTCTTGCAAATTTATATATGGGTTGGTGGGAGGAGACTTTCCTCTTCTCCAAAGGTAACCCATACAGAGAATTCATTGATTGGTATTGTCGCTTTCTGGATGATTTGATATTCGTATGTAAGGGGCCAGCCAAAGCATTGGACTCATTTTTGGCTTATCTCAATACCAAGCATTTGAATTTGGAGTTTACCCACACTTCAGATCCGGTCAGTATTGATTAATTGGATTTGACTTTGGATGTGGGGATAGTGAAATAGTCTCTACCAGAACCTACAGGAAACAATGTGCAGGTTACTGTTGGCATCGAGTTGTCTTCCAGCGCATACAGCGCGGGCATTGCCAACAGGTGAGTTCATCAGAGCAAGGAGAAATTGTTCCTCTGATAAGGATTTTGTTAAAGAATGTAACACTGTTTCCAGTAGGTTGAGAGAACGAGGATATAGCGGAAATTTAATAGATAGAAGCAGAAGATTGGCAGAAAATAGAGGGCACGGTCCAGTGGGAGGGGAGGTGTTCACTTTGTGACCACTTACTCACAACAATACAATCAGATTGTTTCTATCATAAAACACTGCCTCCCTGTCCTATATGCGGACAAAACTTTGCATCATATTTTAAGACAGGGGTGCAGTTTTTCTAGTAAGAAAGCTCCTACTCTGGGTACTATGCTTTCACCTTCTTTATTTCGTTCCACTTCCCGTTCCATTTCATGGTTGGGGACAGTGGGCTCCTATCTCTGTGGTTATAACACCTGTAAACAGTGTAAAAGACACAGAAAAAGCAAGTCTGTTATTTCTTTTTCAACAGGTAGAACATATCCAGTAAAAAGTTTTAGAAATTGTAACTTAAAGATGATTGTCTACCTAATTGATTGCAGTACTTGTAGAGTACAATATGTGGGATGCACTATCTGCAATCTACGTATTAGAATATCAGAACACTACAATGACACTCTAAATGCAAAAAATATTTCAAATGTATCTAAACATTTTAGAACAGTTAATGGTGGTAATCTGGAGTATTTTGCTTTTGCAGTCTGGAACAGGTGAGAAGATCTGTTGGGGGAGGGGGGGGGGGGATACAAACCATACCCTACTTCAGCGGGAGGTGTGGTGGATACACAGATCGAATACTTGATTTCCTAGTGGAATGAACAGTAGAATGGATGTGAATTTGTTTTTAAAATAACTTAATTTGATTCCACTGGGGGTTAATATTTGTTTGCCCTTGAGTTTTCAGTCTTTGTTTCCATTCTTTCCCTCCCCTTTGTCTCTGGTTCTACCAACCTCACCTGATTTTAATTGTTAATTGATTTTAAATTGTACCACCCCCTTCTTTTGGAGAAATGTATACTTTTTCCTATATAAACTTGATTTTATTGTATTTTATTGTTCTTACATGGGCTTTAATGGTGAATTTGTGGATTTTTTTTTTATTTGCCACAGCAAGTATGAGGGGCTCCTACTCTTGCCACTGGATGCTTCAGTTACTTCATTAAGAATACAGGATGTAGTAGGTAAAGAATTGACATCTTGAAAGGTAGGAGAGAGCACCTAAAACTCCAAAGAAGAAAATAACATAGAAAGCTGCTATAGGTAAGTAATTCCCAGCCCCCAGGGAATAGAAGAGACCGTCAGGTAATTAGCCAGGCACACATCAACAGTCCATTCACTCCGGCTCATTGAACAGTCTAGGGGATGTCTTTTTTATGGTTTATTGCTCAAAGAACTTGTAACGGGAGGGGACAGAGGAGTGTGAGATGTGTGTGCCCAAAAACATTAGGCACAGTCTGCTGGGAACACTTCTTTCTTAGTAGCATAAGAAGTAGTAGACTAGGACAGTCTATAGATTGAGACCATGCAGCAGTATGGGCTCAAGTAGTAGTAAACTGCCACAGTCTATAGGTTTTACAGCCAGAGGCCTTGAATCAAGTTGTAGCACAGAAAGACGCTCTACTCACAAATCCTAAGATAAGTCCATAAGTTCAGTTACTTGCAGCTCAGCATCCTGGCCAAGCCCTCTAGGGTGTAAGCAGTCCCCCTATCCTCTCAGCTCAGCTCACAGATCTATCCCCACAGGGGAAAAAAAGACCCACTCCTCAGGGCTCCAGACTATAGTACAGCAACCTAGCTCTATCTGGGCACACCTCCCCAGGGATTGGCTATGCCCTGCTGAATATTTAGACTGAACATCTAAATTCTCCCTCCCTAAACTCTGGAAGCTTCTTCTAGAGGCAAGGGGAAGTAATCAAACTCTCAGCCTGTGAAGGCCCTATCAGATGAAAACAATCAATCAATGCTCCTGTGATTACAGCAGAAGCCAAAAACTAAAGGTGCCTAGCAGCCTAACTAGGAGGATGCTACATTGATGTAATACTATGGAAAAAGTACACCTATCAAACCTTAGAAGCTGGTTATGCCCCTTTAGCACAATTGACTTTTTGCAGGGATTTCACATAACTGCCCACTCATCTCTGAGATCAGCTCAGTGAAATTGTCCCTACTTTTCCTACAACATTTGAATGATTCAATATAGGCCTGGTAAAAACCCCTCGGGTTGATTTACTAAAACTGGAGAGTGCAAAATCTGATGCAGCTCTGCACAGAAACCAATCAGCTTCCAGGATATTTGTCAAAGCTTAATTGAACAAGCTGACCTTAGAAGCTGATTGGATACCATGCACAGCTGCACCAAATTTTGCACTCTCCATTTTTAGTAAATCAGCCCCTTCATTTTTTATTTTTTAGCTATTCTTCGGAGGATTAGCTAGTATGCTTTGGGTCACTGTGTTGAAAGATCAATTTTTCGGTTCAACTTTAACTTTTAGACAAATAGACTCACATTTGTATCCAGTGCATTGATATGATGCAGTATTCATGGTTAATTTAATGACTGAAAGCTGCCCTGGCCCTGAAGAAACAAAGCAAACCCAAACCATAAGATTTCTACCACCATGATTTATAAGTGGTATGAAGATTTTCTCCTGAAATGCTGTCTTCAGTTTTCACCAAAAATGTCTAAAAAACTGTGTAAAACTATTACTGTGGCCAAACAATTTTATCTTTGATTTATTAGTTTACAACACATTGTTCCAGAAGGCTAAGACTGAGCATACAAAGTTAGATTTTTTATTTTTTTAGCCAACAGATTCCTTCTCCATACAAACGAGGTGGATGGAGGAATCCCTCCTGCTGGGACATTGTATTCTGACAGTGGCACCCACCACAGTCCGGATACACTAATCAGTGGCTGCAGCCATGGATTATTGGAAAGCTCTCCAACATGTCCCTTTGACTGAAGTTGATTGAACAATGAACTTCTGTTGAAAGGGGAAGGTTGCACATTGATCAAAATTCAGCTAGTCCCTGTTGAACCATCCAAATTTCAATCAGTGTATGGACAGCTTTAGTCTTTGCCGATATGTTAAATTGAAAGCTACAGTTTTGTTCTAATGCACTTTTTAGACAGAAAAGGCTTTTTGGCACACTTGCCATGCAGATTATGTGGTGCAAGTTCTTTCTGATTGTGGATGCACACACTTTGACACACACTTTGACACACTCTTTGACACCAACTGTAGCAACTGTAGCAATAGTAACAAATAGATCCCACAAATAATTTTCTTACAGTAAAAATTTCAAATAATTTGGTAATTTTTCTTAAATCATTTGCTAGACTCATAGCTCTAGCAAACAATTTGTACAGCCTTTCCGAGGGCCTTGGAGAGCTTGATTGACCTTGGCATGATGACACTACCACACAATAATAGCAAAGAGAACAGTAGACTCTAGATATCTGAGGTTTAAATAAGAAAGGTTTTATCTGTATATTTCACAAAAGAGGTTCTAATCATTGACACCTAATCTGGTTCACCCAAGGGATCTAATGTAGTGGTAAATGTAGGGGTGCATTTACCTTTTCACATAACAAATCTGCACCTTTGGAAACGTAACTGCTTCAACAATGGGCACTTTCACCCCCTTCCTGCCCAGGCCAATTTTCAGCTTTTGGCGCACTTCGCACTTTGAATGATTGTACCAAAATGAAAATTTTTTTTACTCAAATAGAGCTTTCTTTTGGTGGTGTATATATTTACCACTGGGTTTTTTATTTGTTAAATTAAAAAAGAGAACATTTTTATTTCTGTTATATAATTTTGCAAATAAATAATCTTTCTTTATAAATGTAGGCCAAGATGTATTCTGCTACATTTCTTTGGTGAAAATAACCCAAATCAGTGTATATTATTTAGTTTGTAGGAAAGTTATAGAGTCCATAAACTATGGTATATACAGTATCTCACAAAAGTGAGTAGACCCCTCACATTTTTGTATATATTGTATTATATCTTTTCATATGACAACAATGAAGAAATTATACTTTGTTACAATGTAAAGTAGTGAGTGTACAGCTTATATAACAGTGTAAATTTGCTGTCCCCTCAAAATAACTCAACAAACAGCCATTAATGTCTAACCCGCTGGCAACAAAAGTGAGTACACCCCTAAGTGATAATGTCCAAATTGGGCCCAAAGTTTCAATATTTTGTGTGGCCACCATTATTTTCCAGCACTGCCTTAACCCTCTTGGGCATGGAGTTCATCAAAGCTTCACAAGTTGCAATGTCCTCTTCCACTCCTCCATGATGACATCTTGGAGCTGGTGGATGTTAGAGACCTTGCGCTCCTTCACCTTCCGTTTGAAGATGCCCCACAGATGCTAAATAGGGTTTAGGTCTAGAGCAAGGATATGCAATTAGCGGACCTCCAGCTGTTGCAAAACTGCAATTCCCATCATGCCTCTGCTTCTGGGTGTCATGCTTGTGGCTGTCAGAGTCTTGCTCTGCCTCATGGGACTTGTAGTTCTGCAACAGCTGGAGGTCCACTAATTGCATATCTCTGGGTCTAGAGACATGCTTGGCCAGCCCAGCACCTTTACCCTCAGCTTCTTTAGCAAGGCAGTGGTTGTCTTGGAGGTGTGTTTGGGGTCATTATCATTTTTGAAGACTGCCCTGCAGCCCAGTCCCCAAAAGGGATCATGATTTGCTTCAGTATGTCACAGTACAAGATTCCCTCAATGAACTGTAGTTTCCCAGTGCCGGCAGCTCTCATGCAGCCCCAGACTATGACAGTCCCACCACCATGCTTGACTGTAGGCAAGACACACTTGTCTTTGTGCTCCTCACCTGGTTGCCACCATACACGCTTGACACCATCTGAACCAAATAAGTTTATCTTGGTCTCATCAGACCACGGGACATGGTTCCAGTAATCCATGTCCTTAGTCTGTTGTCTGCAACAAACTGTTTGCGGGCTTTATTGTGCATCATCTTTAGAAGAGGCTTCCTTCTGGGACAACAGCCATGAGACCAATTTGATGCAGCGTGCGGCGTATGGTCTGAGCACTGACAGGCTGACCCAACACCCCTTCAAACTCTGCAGCAATGCTGGCAGAACTCATACGTCTATTTCCCAAAGACAACCTCTGGATATGACGCTGAGCATGTGCACTCAACTTCTTTGGTCGACCATGGCGAGGCCTGTTCTGAGTGGAACCTGTCCTGGTAAATCGCCGTATGGTCTTGGCCACCGTGCTGCAGCTCAGTTTCAGAGTCTTGGCAATCTTCCTATACCCTAGGTCATCTTTATGTGGAGCAACAATTCTTTTATTCAGATCCTCAGAGAGTTATTTGCCATGAGATGCCATGTTGAACTTCCAGTGACCAGTATGAGAGAGTAAGAGCGATAACACCAAATTCAACACACCTGCTCCCCATTCACACATGAGACCTTGTAACACTAATGAGTCACATGACACCGGGGAGGGAAAATGGCTAATTGTCCCCAATTTGGACATTTTCACTTAGAGGTGTACTCACTTTTGTTACCAGCGGTTTAGACATTAATGGCTGTGTGTTGAGTTATTTTAAGGGGACAGCAAATTGACACTGTTATACAAGCTGTACACTCACTACTTTACATTGTAGCAAAGTTTCATTTCTTCAGAGTTGTCACATTAAAAGATATAATAAAAATATTTACAAAAATGTGAGGGGTGTACTCACTTTTGTGAGATACTGTATTTAAAAATCAATTAATCCTGAAGGACTGATGGCCTATCTCATGCCACACTAGTTATATGACGCTGTACTGCATTTGGTGACAGCATGTGAAGTTTTATTTTTTTTTAATTTCTTAATTTTCCCAAAAATTGTGCCAAAAAAATTACAACTTCAAAAAAAACTTTCCATGCCTCTTACTAAATACCTTGAAGTGTCCACTTTCTAATGCCAGTTATTATGCCAGTATAATATCCCCCAAGTGTCCCTTTTTAGAAAGTGGACACTTCAAGGTATTTAGTAAGAGGCATGGAAAGTTTTTTTTGAAGTTGTAATTTTTTTGGCACAATTTTTGGGAAAATGAAGAAATTAAAAAAAAATAAAAATTCACATGCTGTCACCAAATGCAGTACAGCGTCATATAACTAGTGTGGCAGTGATAAGGGACGCTGACTGGAGACAGTATTTATGTAAAAAGAAAGATTATTTTAGATAGATAGATAGATAGATAGATAGATAGATAGATAGATAGATAGATAGATAGATAGATAGATAGATAGATAGATAGAGATATACATATATATACATACATACATAGATATATATATCTATCTATCTATATATCTCTATCTATATATCTCTATCTATCTATCTCTATCTATCTATCTCTATCTATCTAGCTGTCTATCTACATATACACACACATACACACACACACACACAGTTGTGCTCAAAAGTTTGCATACCCTGGCAGAAATTGTGAAATTTTGGCATTAATATTGAAAATATGACTGATCTTCTCAAAAAACTGTCTTTTATTTAAGGCTTGCAATCCAATGAAGCCATTATCACATTTTGGATCCTTTTTAAATCATAATAACAGAAATCACCCAAATGGCCCCGATAAAAAGTTTACATACCCTGGAATGTTTAGCTTTGGTACAGACACAGAAGGTGGCACACACAGGTTAAAATTGCATTTAAAGGTTCATTTCCCACATTTGTGGCTTTTTAAATCACAATTAGTGTCTGTGTATAAATAGTCAATGAGTTTGTTAGCTCTCACATGGATGCACTAAGCAGGCTAGACACTGAGCCATGAGGAGATAGAAAAGAACAGTCAAAAGACCTGCGTATCAAGGTAATAAAACTTTACAAAGATGGAAAGGGATATAAAAAGATATCCAACACCTGGAATATGCCAGTCAGTACTGTTCAATCACTTAATAAGAAGTGGAAAATTTGAGGATCTCTTGATACCAAGCCAAGGTCAGGTAGATCAAGAAAGATTTCAGCCACAACTGCCACAGGAACTGTTTGGGATACAAAGAAAAACCCACAGGTAACCTCAGGAGAAATACAGGCTGCTCTAGAAAAAGATGGTGTGGTTGTTTCTAAGGAGCACAATACAATGATACTTGAACAAAAAAGAGCTGCATGGTCAAGTTGCCAGAAAGAAGCCTTTACTGTACAAGTTACACAAAAAAGCCTGGTTGCAATATGCCCAACACCACCTTGACATGCCTCATTGGCTTTTTTTGCAGCATTGGCGCAGTAAATGCTTCCCTCTGGCACTTCAACCATGCAGCTCTTTTTTGTTCAAGTATCATTGAATTGTGCTCCTTAAAAACAACCACATCGTCTTTTTGGAGAGCAGCCTGTATTTCTCCTGTGGTTATCTGTGGGTTTTTCTTTGTATCCTGGGCAATTCTTCCGCCAGTTGTGGCTGCAATCTTTCTTGGTCTACCTGACCTTGGCTTGGTATCAAAAGAGCCCCAAATCTTCCACTTCTTAAAGTGGTGTTCCGGCCGAAATTATACTTTTTAAATAAAAATACCCCTATAATACACAAGCTTAATGTATTCTAGTAAAGTTAGTCTGTAAACTAAGGTCTGTTTTGTTAGTTTATAGCAGTAGTTTTTTATTTTTTAAAATTACATCAGGCCGTGGCCATCTTAAGTGTGGGCATCTAAAGCCAAACTGTATTTCTTCCTGGATCTCATCCTTGCAGATCTCGCACATGCTCAGTGCAGCACAAGCAGTGTAATAGGTTTCAGGTCAGGTTTCCATAGCAACGGCAGTTTCAGAGGAAGTTGCCGCCCCTTCCCAGAAGGCATTGCAAACAGGAAATGATGCGATGGGCCGCGGCCAGGGAGAAGGAAGTGAAAAATGAATACAGCAAATATACAGTAGGTGCTGAGAAAAAAAATTAAAAAATATCCAATTTGTTTACAGCGCACTGTTTAGTGAGGGATGCTGAAGAGTTGTAAAAGTGGGTGGAACTCCACTTTAATAAGTGATTAAACAGTACTTACTGGCATATTCCAGGCTTTGGATATCTTTTTATCTCCTTTTCCATCTTTGTAAAGTTTCATTACCTTGTTACGCAGGTCTTTTAACTGTTCTTTTCTGCCTCCTTATGGCTCAGTGTCTAGCCTGCTTAGTGCATCCATGTAAGAGCTAAGAAACTCATTGACTATTTATACATATACACCAATTGTGATTTAAAAAGCCTCAAATGTGGGAAATTAACCTTTAATTGCCATTTTCACCTGTGTGTGCAACCTTCTGTGTCTGTACCAAGGCCAAACATTCCAGGGTATGTAAACTTGTTATTAGGGCCATTTGGACGATTTCTGTTATTATTATTTAAAAAGGATCCTAAAAAATGATGTGATAATAAATGGCTTCATGTGATTGCTATCCTTAAATAACAGTTTTTTGACATGATCAGTCATATTTTCAATATTAACCCCTTCCTGCCGAGCGCACACAGATGTGCGTACTCAGCTTTCGGGGCTTATACCGGGATGATGCCCGCAGCTGTAGGCATCATCCCGGTACCGCTTTGGAGAGCGGGCGAACGGCTATTCAAGTATAACAACTGATGCGGCTAAAAGCTGCTCGACTGTTATACTGGAGGAGCGGGAGCGGAAGTCCCCCCTCCCGCCGCCACCCGCCGCTCTTACCACGTCTCCCGATCCACCGGGAGGACCGATCACCAATCTGCCGCCTCCGGTGGCTGCTGACAGTCTGGAACAAAGCCGTGAGTGGCTTCGTTCCAGCCTCCTAATTGTAAACTTCCCGTTTACTCGGCTGCCAATGGCGTCGGTTTTAACAAAATATACAGTATTCAGAATCGCAGAAAACGGCGATCTGAATACTGTGAAGTGCAAAGGTCTTTTAGACCCCCGATCCCTCCATAAAGAGTACCTGTCACCACCTATTACTGTCACAAGGGATGTTTACATTCCTTGTGACAGCAATAAAAGTGATCACTTTTTTTTTTTTTAAACACAATTTATAAATATAAAAATAAATAAGAAAAAAAAAATTTTTTTAAAGCGCCCCCATCCCCACGAGCTTGCGCAGCAAAGAAAATGCATACGGAAGTCGCGCCCGCATATGTAAATGGTGTTCAAATCACACATGTGAGGTATCACCACGATTGCCAGAGCGAGAGCAATAATTCTAGCACTAGATTTCCTCTGTAACTCTAACCTGGTAACCATAAAAAATTTAAAGCATCACCTATGGAGATTTTTAGGTACCGTAGTTTGTCGCCATTCCACGAGTGCATGCAATTATAAAGCGTGACATGTTTGGTATCTATTTACTCGGCGTAATATCATCTTTCCCGTTATACAAAAAAATTGGGCTAACTTTACTGTTTGTTTTTTTTTTTAATTCATGAAAGTGTCCCTTTTCCCAAAAAGTTGAATGTAAAACACCACTGCACAAATACCGTGTGATAAAAAAATATTGTAACAATCACCATTTTATTCTCTAGAGTCTCTGCTAAAAAAATATATGTTTGGGGGCTCTAAGTAATTTTCTAGCAAATAATACGGATTTTAGCTTGTAAACACCAAATGTCAAAAATAGGCTTAGTCATGAAAAGGTTAATGCCAAAATTTCACAATTTCTGCCAGGGTATGCACACTTTTGAGCACAACTGTGTATGTATGTATATATATATATATATATATATATATATATATATATATATATATACACACACACACACTATGAGTGTTTGCTTATACCAATGAATTAATTGTTATTAGCAGCCATTTTTATTGAATGAAACTGACTCATACATTGTTTCCTATTGTGATTATCTGTGGTTGGCTACAGCTAATCACATGGTACAGATTGGCTGTGATTGGTCCTGTCTTAACCATGTGATCACTATAACCAATCACAGCTATTAACACAATTGTACACAATGGATGGCATGAAAGGAAGCCATACATTATTTACAACTGTCAAGTGATCTGTTGTTATTGGTCACATCGATCACATGTTACCGGCAGTTGGCCGGTACAGTGATCTGTCATTGGTGGTGTCCGGTGGACACAAACGGTGACAGATCATGCCCAGGGAAACCCATATACTACATACTATATACTACAAGACAGTTTATTGGATGGAGAAGGGTTGTGATATGCAGCTATATAGCCCCTGTCCTCCCTAAGGATCACGCACCATTGTGGGGCAATAGAAGAGGGCTAATAGAAAGGTTTCATTTATTTTTCATTAAAAGTTTACTCCTTGAGACCCGTCCAAGTGTTTCACATAGCCTGAGGAAGTGGAACCCATGAAATGCATTGTGACATAACTGTTGAGATCTCCCCTGGTATTGTAATCTAAGATCTTAGTAGGGTAGGAAAGTCAATGTTTTACTGTGAACCAAGTGTTTTTTAATGCCAGTACATTGTGGATCTGTAAATATGCCATGTGTGGCACTAATGCATTGTACTGTTATTACTTTGTGAATAAATTTGTACAATTTTAATAACAGTGTATATAAATATATGTATATTGTAAGGCACCCATTACATCCCATTTCTAGTATATTTTTGTTAAATATTTGCCTATGCAGATTTTTTTTTTTTTTTAAAGTCAACAAACGTAATGGGATTTACTTACGTTTTACATAACTTTAGTTGTTCCTGTGCTGCAAGGATGAACTTATATCTTTCCTTCTGCCCAGGCAATATCTATTTATCAAGTGAAGTCTCACTACAAAAATGGATGGGCAACTTTTATACAATGTTCATTAGGCTTCCTGTGCAACATAATTGATATATACTGAAATATAGATGGCCCACTGAGCAAGTACTAAATAGTAAAAGCTTAGAACACCAATTCTGCTGCAATATGTTCTAGCAAATTCTTTTTAGGATGGTAAAACCTACACCAGGGAAAAATAGCATGAGTTAAACAGTATTCATACAGTTTTTCTTACCTTGTTTTAGGTGCATATGTACTACAACAGCTTGATTCAGCTCCTCTGTATAGAAGTAGCATCTGTAGAAGCCTTCATCTTTTCTGGAGGCTTGCTGGATGCTGAGGGTGACACTATGAAGGTCAGAACAGTTCACAAGACTGTGCTTAGAGTAATCAAAACTATAAGTCAGCTGTTTCCTTCCATGTATTTTCAGTTCACAGTACGCAATGGTGTCCACCTTGCCATCTGTACATTTTTCTAA